>NC_133174.1:4680000-5305000 GCF_040802235.1 Manis javanica
ACCTGGAGAGGAGCAGAACAGGGAAGACTTGGGGGTGGCAATGAGGCTGGGGAGCAGGGTGCATGTGCCAAGTGTAAAAGGCTGTGCCAGCCTCCTCGTGTTTGTCCGTCCCTCTGTGCCGGTACTTCCCCGCGGTGCACGGCCTGGGGGAAGCTCCTGCCGACAGGCCTTTCCTTGGGAAGACTCCTGGGTGGGCACAAGCCAGGGGAGTCCATTCAAAAACAACTGCACTTGAAAGAGACCTGCTTATCTGCTTCTGTAGGATGGCAGCCAACACCCATCACAGAGCCGGATTTCACGGACATGCAGAGGAAAAGCAGTGAATAAAGGGCAGCAGAGCCCAGGGTTTAAACCTGTAATCCAAAGATGGCCCTGCCTGGGTGGACAACAAGAGGAGACAATCACCTGGACGAGTCAGGGCTTGGAAAGTCCCATGAGCAAAGTGCATTTCCAAGCACACACACAACGGAGAGGTTTAAATTCCAGGGAGATACGCGTCATGGCGTCAAGTGCGATGGAACAGGTGCCACGACTGATTCATTATCTTCCATCAGAAAAACCGGGAGTCGTCTTTCCCAAAGGCAGAGGCTGACCCTTTTCACTGCACCCCTGCTGGGTGTGCAGTTTCGTTCCTGGGCCAAAAAGTCATGTTATCTATGGAAATCCAATAAACTCTGCATAAAATGTCTTGAAATGGAGAAAAAAGTCTACATTGCACTTTTTAAAACTGTACAATGTAAATATCATTTCTGGTCCCGTAAAATATCTTTCCCTGACTCTCTAGAGCCTGGGAAATTGTGGAAAGGCAGGGTTTTCTTACTTTCAGCCTCTTACCCAATCTTGCTTGGGCTGAAGAATCACAGCTTGTCTTTTGAAACAGCCGTTGGCAGAACTGGACACTTGGCTTTCAACTTGAGGGAGTTTTAAACAGTGAAAACGTGAATTTAAACAAGCTTAAATATGTGGAGGTTTTCTTGAAGTGTTGTACCCGTTTATATGAAATCTTTCACTTAAGCAGGTAATAGCTGACATTACTAATATGCCTTGTGTAAAAATATGTGTGCTGTTTGCGAATCTGGCTTATAAAAATGCTTTCCTGTTTCTGGCACTACAGAGCCGTGCACCTAGCTGTGGGGAAATTTACAATCCAATCTTCCAGGTGCATGTCAATTCCTGCCCTCAGTGAACAGGTGTTACGTCTTCTGTTTTCTGTGGTTCTTACAGTCATAAGAAGGCCTTTAAATTCATTATGTCACATACAGGGCTGTCCACACCACTGATACTGAAGGGGAAAATGATACAGCTCATTAGAACACTGGTATTTTCTGTAAAACGGTAATAATGGCAGCCTCTCTAAAAGTGGCAGAGAGTATTAGATTGGAGAACTTCATTACATTCCACTGACCCAAGGAGGAGCTACATTTTTAGGTCAATTCTTTAATGAAAGGGTAATAAAAGAATGTTCAATTGTCTGGAAACACGGCCCTATCTTCCTGAGAAAATTATTATTTTGTTGTGGTTTGACAAGGTGGATGTGAGGAAGTAGGCTGCTCAGGAGCATTGGCAGACAGCCTGTAAGGCGTTTTCTCAATAAACAAGCAGCAATCCCAATAATTATTAACAGGAACGCCATAAAATGCCAGCTGTCAGGGGATCTGAATTTGTTGCTTGCATTATTAGAAGACGCTCTCTGGGTATTCAGAAGTGGTCTCTACAGACATACACACAAGTTGTGTGTACCTCTGGGCTTAACAGAGAGTCAACTTCTCCCTTCATTATAAGATAACATGGGAAAACCCTTTTCCGACATCTTTTTGCACATGCAATGGGTATTTCGTCGTTCTGCGGAGGGCTTTCCGTCTGCTGTTCTGGCTCTGCACTGGGCGTTTTAAGAAGACTTTAATTCATACAAATGCATTGGTTATGTTTCTGGCATGAACATAATATATAATTTATTTACTCATTTTAGCACGAGTTGCCAGGAACCATCTGGTCCAGAGTCAAACTTCCCACATCTGGAGTCTGAAATACCAACTGTTGCCCTAAAGCAGGTAAAGATTTATTTTAGTTTGATTACCTAAGGAATATATAAACTTGGCTGAATTCTATACCCTCTGCCTACATTTGTCAAACATATAGGTCAAAGTTAACAAAAGGCTACAACTATTGCCACTTATACAGAAGAAAAGTTTTCTGGGGATAAATAAACAGTTGTATTTTTCTGGGACGATTAAGCAATGGTGTTGAATGATTACATTTCTTACTCCAAAGTGGCATCTGATGATACAAAATCAATGGAAGTTTCTGAGCTAGTCATTGTGTGGATTCCAGCTCACAAGGGGCGTTGCGTGTGGTAACTGACCAGCATGTATGCTTTGCAAGAATCTGCAAAAGTCTCATGGTGGACAAAAGTGAAGAAAATGTGGAAAGGGCTTTATCTTTTCTTGAAAGCAATGCTCTGAGTCAGGCTTCAGATTATGCAATATGGTTTCAAAGGAAACCTATTGATTTCAAGGGCCCCTGCTGAATAATGTAAGTCCAGATGCTGCTTCAATATAAGCTTTTTTTTTCAAGAAATGAGAAAGAGAAAGAGATATTTTTCTCTGTTGGTTCCGAAGCCAGCCCAGCGTGAAGCCCCCTTTGCTGGAGTGTGCAGAAGTGCACGGGCACAGCTCCTCAAGATGCTTGCCCTCACCAGTAAGGTCTGCTTCCCCAGGCCTTCCCCGGACAGCCTTGGGGTCATTTCCCAAATACCGCCAGGTGGTGCTTTAGAACCCCCCACCTCACTGGTCGACAGCCGTACCCTGGTCCTGCAGGCACCCCTTACCCTGTCCTGCACTTTGAAGATAAGGACCCTGAAGGGCAAAATCTCTAACAGTGGGTGGCTGGCTGGCTGGGTGTGACATGCTCCCACTCAGGTTTCAGCAGAGGAGCTGGGTGCCACCCCCTCTCAGTAAATCTCTGGTTGAGGTCGTCCCTGGGGAGGATTTCAGAGGCTCCAAGCAAGAGGCACTGGCCCTGGGTGTTAGTGGCAGGAGAGGAAGGGGGGCCTCTGTCCTCGGATGCACCTGACGGCCATTCCTTGGGACTCTTCAGGACAGTCATGCCCCCAAAGCCCCGGGACGGACGGAGACCCACGTGCACGGCAAGGCCTCCACCCCCAACCCCATCCTGACCATCCCTGGGGACATTCCTGGGGATCTTGAACGGGTCCGGATGCCTCTGCGACTGTCTAAGGGGGAGCTGACCTCTTTTGAATGCAAATTATTTTTCATCTGTAAGTGAAAAAGAATCGTTACCTTACACAGTTACCCAGAGGAATAAAGGAGGCGCTGGAGGAACGTCTCTGGCATAAGGAAAACACTCAGTGGGCACTGAAATCCTTCTCCTCCTCCTTCTAATGAGTCTAATTTCTCCTCTCCTTCACCCTTCTTCAATTTCTCCTTCTCCCTCCCCCCCTCCTCTCCCTCATCGCCCATCCTTAGCGACCTGCGCCCGTCCCCTCCTTCAGCTCCAGAGCAGGGAAGCCGTCTCCCAGCCTTGCTGCGCTGAAAGGTCCCCTGGTGCCAAGCCGGGCGTCCCTCCTCTCTGCATTCGTCACCCTCTGCCCACCGCGGATGGGGCAGCAGCCGGTCGGGGGCTGGACAGAAGGGCGTGATTCAAGCCCTCGTTTTGACAAGTGCCAGCTTGATGACCCTCACGAACACTGCCCTTGTCGCCCCTCCCCTTCTGTAACCCTTCAGTGACAGTGACAGCTTACTTACAGAGCTTTGAGCGTAAGGGGAATACTACGTGGAAAATCAGCCAGCCTACGGTAGGATGCTGAAGAATAATGCGTCATGGAAGAAATTAGGGTTGCGGCCACAAATATGCAGCAAACAACTGTCATACACCAGGCAGTGTGGTTGGCCCTGTCGCAGCAAGAAGGTGGTCTTTCCTGGACAAGCCAGTATAGTTTCTATTAGGGAAACGTTTTCAGTGTAGCCACAGAATTCTCTGCCAGATTCCTGTCCTGTCAGAGAGTGAATGAGATGACCTGGCCGTCTTTGAATCTTACCCCACAGATTCCAAAGAATATCCTTATTTTCTCTTTCCTTTTTGGGAAACTGAAATAGATTTGTGCCATTATGTCATTCTCCTTATCGGCACACTGTGCATAAAACCAGCCTATTTCACACTCACTTCTTCCCTTATGCTTTTAGAACACATATGGGCATCGTTGATCCATAGATACCACCTCTATCATTTTTTCTGGATTATGTTTACCGAAGGACTGTTCTAGACAACTCATTTTCTTCTGCCGTACTTTTGAACATTTTACACTGATATCCTCGATTTCTTCTATTACTCCTGCTGACCCAGTCTTGCCCTCAAAGGGAAAGCTGTCCTGAGATGCCCCTGTGTTTCTGTTTTAAAACATGTACCCTGTCTACTGAATTATATTGGTCACAGAAAGTGTCTCCGTATGGACATTTCACTGCTGCTCATTCCACAGAATTCAGAAACCTTTGTCTTGCTCCATTCATTTGCTGATGACTCAGACTCACCAGTTGAAAAATCCTGTTTTAGTGAGTTCACTATCAGTCTCATTTAAAGTATATTAACAATAATGATATGCAAAAGTCAATAATCTTTATGACTGTAGCACACTGAATTTTTCAACCCACTTGACAGTTTAAAATTGCCACTGGGAAGAATTTGACTTTCAAGGAGAATTAAATGGCTTCTATTGTGGTGATTGATTATCAGCATTAGAACCATGCATTTTTCCACTACAGTAGAGGAAATAATTTAATTAGTCTGTTATTGTAAATGTTCTGATTTTCATACATTAACTTGTGGCCCGTGGCTGATAGAAAAGAAATTAACACTGAGTCTTTTTGACTGTGGAATGAATTGGACTTTCCAGGGCAAGAAAATTAATTATAAATGCTCTCTGTTTAAGACTGCCAGACTTTTTTGGATAAACGATGTAATTATTGGATGTCAAGTATACAAATAGTGATGCATCGATGTTTCAGCTTATTAATTCCAACAGTCACCACTGTGTATAACATATTCATCACATTTAATTGCTCAGTAAAAGGAAAAAAATCATTGTTCTCATGGTTCTCCCTGTGATTTTCAGGCAATAAATTCTGCAGACATTGAATTCGAATGCACTAAATTTCTGATGACAGTCTGTGTTTCATTTGGAGCCAAGTCCAAAATAAGCAAGAATCAGTGCAAAGTGGCTAAAGCTACAGGAGCAGGGATGAACTTTTACAGAATCCTGGGGTAGGTGAAATTTGCCTTCACCATCCTCGCATCTGTGTGTTTTCCCCTCTCTCCTTTTCCTGTTTTTGGGTGTGTGGAGTTGACCACCCACAGCCTGCTGCTCACTTCTCAGATCTCAGGAGCCCGGCCTTCCCAAAGAAGCCCCCCAATCAGTGCCCCCATGGAGCACAGAGACAATTGTCTAGCTTCAAAAGAACTCAGGGGTCCCCTCACCCATGACAACAGATAGGAGTCATGACTAAGGAAGTCCATTTTTTAAAAACTAAGCAATGATTTCAAATACTTTTGTATGTTATTTGCCCCCATCTGGGATGGTCAGTTTTACGTGTCAACTTAGCTGGCCTCCAATTCCCAGTTATGCAACCAAATGCTAATTGAGGCATTGCCGTGAAGATATTTTGTAGATGTGATTAAAGTCCCTAATCAGTTGATGTCACGTGGGGAAAATGTGGTTTTCCTGCATTATCTGAGTGGACTGAAGGTCATCACAAGTGTACTTACAAAAGGGAAGCAGGAGAATCAAAGTGTGAAAGAGAGGAGGTGATGGTGGAGGCAGAGTCTGAAGTGATGAGCTTTGATGATGCAGGAAGGGCCAGGACACAAGGAATGCCAGGGGCTTCTAGAAGCTGGAAAGGCCCTCCCCTAAAAACCAGAAGGAACCAGTTCTACCAACTCTTTGGCTTTAGCGCAGAGAGACCCATTTTGGACTTTGGAACTCCAGGATTGAAAAGTAACACAGGCAAACCTGCAGGTTTGGTTCCAGACCACTGCAAAAAAAGTGAGCATCGCAGTAAAGGAAGTCAAATGAACGTTGTGGCTTCCTGGTGCATATAAAAACTTTGTTTACACTATCTGTAGTCTATTAAGTATGCAATAGTATTGTGTCTAAAAAAATGTATGTGTGCTAATATTTATTTTTTATTAAAATATCATTTGATATACAATCTTATGATGGTTTCACCTATACAATACAGAGGTTCATTATTCACCCACATTATCAAGTCCTCACTCCCTGCACTGCAGTCACTATCAACGTAGTAAGATGTCACAGAGTCATTGTCTTCTCTGTGCCATGCCACCATCCCCGTGACATACCTATATTGTGATTGCAAATCATAGTGCCCCTTCATCCCCTTCTCCCTCCCCATCCACCCTGCTGAACCCATTCCCTTTTGGTAACTGCTAGTCCCTTCTCAGTGACTGTGAGTCTGCTGCTCTTTTGAAATGAGAGAGATCACTTGGTGCTTGTCTTTCTCTGCCTGGCTTATTTCACTGAGCATAATACCCTCTAGCTCCATCCATGTTGTTGTAAATGGCAGGATTTCTTTTCTTTTTATGGTACACACCTTAATTTAAAAATTCTTTTTTACTAAAAATGCTAGGCATCATCTGAGCTGTCAGCGAATCATAATCACAGATTACTCTACCAAGTAGAATAATGATGAAAATATTTGAGATACACAGGGAATCACCAAAATGTGCCAAAGGGACCAAAAGCTGTTGGAAAAACTCCTCAAAGCAGGGTTGCCACAGCCCTTCAGTTTGTAAAAGACACCAAGATTTGTGAAGCACAATAAAAAGAAGAACAGCAAAATGATGCGTGCTTGTAAATTTGTATTTTTTTAAGCCACTAAGGTGGTAATTGTTACAGCAAACATAGGGGACTCATACCCTGTTTGATACATTTGAGAAAATGGTGTGCAACATGAGTGTGAAATCTGTTGGTTTCTTCCATCTACACTCTTTCAGTGCCCGTATGGCTCATATCCTCCCCGCAATCACTCTGTGGCATTGGTAGAGCCACAGTCTGTGGGTGAATGCCTGCTGAGATCAACTGCAAAGCCAGGGACGGACCAGAAACACCTCCCATCAGGCCTGGCTACTCTGGTCCCTTGGAGCTGAGGTAGGGTCTCACAGTCCTTCCCCAGGTACCCACTTCTAGGCATGCAAAGTGAAGCCTACAGGCTCTTTCTTTCTGCTTCAGTTTCCCTCTGTGGTGGGCACAAGGAAACATGGGCCCCAGGATTCCCATGCTGGCCATGCAGGTGCCTGTAGCCCATATAATTCCCTGCCCTTGAGTATGGGCAGGAGCAGTGCCCATGAAGGGTGGCACTCAAGTGAAGAAGTCCCTAAGCACTTGACTTTGGTTAATCTACAAGGAGATCACCTGTGCTGGCTGGACCTACCCAGCTGAGCCCTTAAACATGACAAGAAACAGCAGCAGATCCTGTCCTATGTCAAGGAGACAGTAGAAGCCATGCCATGAACTGCCTACGGGGACTGCCTGTGAGCAACGGCAGGCAGCTTCTAGGACCTGAAAACAGCCCTGTGGGTTGCCACCAGGAAAACAGAGACCTCAAACATGCAGCCACAAGGAAACGGTCTGCCCACCACCTTCTGAGCCTAGAAGGGAACCCTAATCACAAGAAAGGAAGGCAGCCAAGCAGACACCATGATTTCTACCTGGTGACACCTGAGCAGGGGACCCAGTTAACCTGTGCCTCAATTCCTGACTCGTGGAAACTGTAAAAGAGTAATTTGTCTTGTTGGAAACCACTAAGCTTGTGGCCATTGGCTGTGTAGCAATAGAAATAAATACACAAACTTGCAAAAAGCAATCTTGACTGTGTCAGTAAGCATGTAATCCCCAAGCATGCAAAATTAATTTAAACTATGTTTTTAATAATTTATAACCTTATGTATGCCATAGATACAGGAGAAAACTTTCCTAAAGGAAAAGCAGCTGTGGTCTGAGCAGAAGGAGTGATTGAAAGAGGTGCTTTTCTCCGGAATGAACTTCCCTTCCCATCTCTGCACGTGAGTGGATTCCTACATGCTCACTTGCCATGCTGGCAGCAAGCCCAAGTAGCAAGGAGATACACCCAAGACTTCCTAGACTCTGGCTGCCCACTCCGGCTTCCCTATCCTGTCATTTCCCATGGCCCTGGGGGGGTCTCTGTCACACACTGGACCTTGTGCACACTGACAGACTCACAGAATCATTTGTCCTTTGGGAAAAATAAGTTTCTACCTCCCCAGAGAAATTTGAAATCTTTTAAGGGCACAGTACCAGGTCAAAAACGCTTGGTATCAGAAAGGCTAAGTCACAATGAGTGCCCACATCTTACACAGAAATTATTGCATTCTCCCTGCACCAAATGCAATGGTAGTGGTAACACATGCAGATATTTATGAAGCTGAAATGATTCAGTTTATCAAAAAGCACCTTGCACACCTCCTTTCAACTATTATGCATTCAGTAAATGCTAGTTCAGTCTGGAACCACGGCACCAAACGTGATAGTTTTTGATATAATACAATTCGTCTACACCCATGTACAGCATTCGGGTTATTTACTGTCCTAGCAGGGTGTGAGCAAGCCACAGCTCTGGGTGCTGCCCAGAGAGGGAGTGAAGAGACAGCCCGCATCCTGTACTTGCAGCTGTGCCCAAACGGGGCTGCCCCTTCAATCTCCTCCAAGAGGAAAGCACAGTCTCCCCCTAGCAAAGGCACTGTTTGCACCTCAGGAGCAAATCCTACCAAGTATGAGTTTTCCAGAGTGAGAGACAAAGGAGGAGAGGAATTCAGAGGCAGCAGAAGACAGCGCACCCGAAGCTGCCAGGACAGCATGGAATGTCCACTTCGGAGGGGAAGGGCTCTCACTCCACATTTGACAAGAGGCATGTCTGTGAAATGCGAAGTCCATTCACACAGGAAGTCCTACATTGTTTCCCAAAATTAAGTTCTTACAGCTAATTTAAAGAGTAATTGGCTGCTAGATCAACCTGCCTCAATACACATTTTCCAGGAAGCTTGTTTGAAGGGTAATGCCACTTGCTCATGTTGCTTTGGGGAGAGCTTTAAGACAGGATTGTCTTTCTTCCCCTTTACCCGTGTCCCTAACAAACACACTGCTTCTCTCCAGAAGATAAAGCTGTGAAGGAAATTATATATCTGTCCCTGAGAATGGGGAAGATAAAAAGGGCTTTATCACCTCGTCCCCCTGATTTGTCATCATGTGTCACATTTTCACAATGTTCTTTTTTATTGCTTCTCACTCTTAATAATGCAGCAGATGGTAAAGCCCAGGAATTATTTAACAGGTTGGGCAAAAACTCTAAGAGCAAAATGACTTCGAAAACTATGTGTGAAGCCAAATGTGGAGCAGAGTAGGTCTAGACCCGGCGCCCGGGGCAGACGAAGTAGCGTTAAAGGAGGCAGGGCGAACATCTCTAGTTCTATTATCGTGCAGCTGCAAAGTGGATGCGCAGGATCCACGACTCACAGGGAATTAAAATCTACAAGTGAGCGTAAGACGGTACTTGACTGTTTAAAATGAATTACTTCCACGCCCAAATTATACATGTTGACAAGGCTTGAAGACATGAGCACAGAAACCACCAGCAAACAGGATAACGGAGGTCGGTGAAAATCCAGACTTCAGGCAAAGACCCCAGTTTTCCAAAAGGAGACAAGGGGTATATTTAAGAAACTGCATTTTCTAGGACCACACTAATTCTCGGGTACATCTGAAATAAATAATGCAAATGGGTTCTCATGTCCTTGACTGCTAGGTTAACTGGTGAGAAAAATCCTAGTAGAACTATCCATCTATCTAACCATCCACGCACAGTTGCTACTTGCACATCCAGCCAATACTTGCGTAGTTACTACCAAAGCCAGTTACTATGTTTGATAGACATGTGGCAAATGCAAGGGGCTCCCATGAAATCCCCAAAGAGACATTCTATATAGGATGTTTGCACAGCGACGGTACCGGTGCTCTTACAGAGAAGCGCATAAGGTATTCATAAGACGCCAGATGAGAGATGCATCTCCCCGAGAACACTGTAGAAGGCATCCATGCATGTTAGGAGATTGTCTTTTCCTTAGGGTTCTTTAAAGGAACATATTTGCACATAGGAGTCGAAAATATTTTTTCCTTGGTGGCTAAGCCAGTGCTGAATCATCCCTAGAGTTCATGTGTCTCTGGCAAAAGCTAAGTTGGAGACATGGCTCAGGACAGGAGTTCAAATCCCCAGCTCTCTCCTGAGTTAAAGACAAGTTGGACCACGGGTCACAGCCAGCCAAGCATGGCAGAGAGGCCAACAGACAGGGCTAGTGGGACTCACTGACCACACTGCTCCTCCAAGTCCCTGGGAGGCCTTCCTGGTTGGGAACAGCAAGCAGGGGAGAATCTGGCCCTTCTGCGGACCATGAAGCAGGGGAAGGGGACAGGAAGGCAAGATAAAGTACAGCTGCCCTGCCACGGGCACAGCATGGCCTGGTGCTGAAGAGGGAGCGCCCTCATCCGCCTCACCCCATCCTTAGCACACTGATGTACCTCTGCATTCATGGGCACTACCACTGTGGGAAGGCCATGGGCAAAGAGAATCATGAAACTCACCCAGGGGCATGGACCTCCCTGACTGCAGGTGAGTCTCGGAGGTGAGAACAGCCCTTTGGCAAGGCACACTGGGAGCAGGATTTTCTCACATGCTCCATCAATAATTGTAGTAGCCAGGGTTCTCCAGAGAAACTGAACTGATAGGAGATGCAGAAATAAAACTGTGAAGCTGGTAAATTGGAAATGTGCAGGTCAAGCTGGCAGCCTGGAGATTCAGGGAAGACTCAAGCATTGCAGCCTCGAGCCTTGAGTCCAAAGGCTGACAACTCAGGCAGAATTTCTGCCTTGCAGCCTGGAGGCAGAGTTCATCCTTCCTTGCAGAACGGAGGTCTTTGCTATGCAGGCGTCCAGTTGATTGGATGAGCCCCATGCACATGATGGAAAGCAATCTGCTTTGCTTTAAGTCAGAAAATTGTTAATGTTAATCGCATCTAAAAATATCAAATACATTTGTCCCGACAATAGACGGGTGTTGGAACAAACAGTTGGTCGGCAAAGTCTAAGCAAGTTGACGTGGAAAATTAACTGGCACAGTCCAATTAGTGTACACCTTGAAGAGAAAGGCGGTACGTGAGCAGAGCCACACATGATGAAGATGTGTCAGAAGATGGACATGGGCTTGAGGAAGTGTGCATTCTCCTCCTCCTCCAGCTGCTCGGAATAAAATAACATTGAGCAGGTCAGTATACATTGACTAAGCCAGGTACTGAGCTGAGGGCTATGACACAGAAGTGAACAAACAGAAATGGTCCGTACCCTCACGGAGAGGATGGTCTGGACCCTGGGGCAATGTTCTACAACCCCAGGGGCCATGTCTGGCCCGCTACCTGTTTTTTGTAAGTAAAATCTGCTTGGAATACACGGCACAGGTTTGTTTACATATAATGTATGGCTGGTTGTGCAGCCACCATGGCGGAGTTGTCCCTGGGTCCTGCAAAGCCTAACTATATACTGTCTGGCCCTTCATAGTACCAGTGCCGACCCCTGGTGCAGACCTGTGCATAACAGTGCGGAGCGCCTAGGACCGCCATTCCTGGGGCCGCTGATGAACGCTGACACTGCATGGACTGCTTCTGCAGGATAAGGAAAGAGAAATCTACCACGGAGCCCTTCAGATGTCCAGGCTGGAGACTTCTAGTGGCAGACATACTCATTATAGGAACTGGGCACCAAGTTAACATGTTGGCCCACGTGGAGCGAACAAGAAAAAAGGAAAAACACAGAGTGAAGCACAGATTACCAAGAGAGATGAAAAGGCAACTCGGTGACACACGCCACGCTGTTTTCAAGGAAGCCAAAATTACGAAAGCAGAAATAAAACCTAGACAGTAGAACAGACACAGAGAACAACCCAATCAATGAGACAGAAAACAAACAAGATAGTCTAAGAATTAAGAGAAGAACAAAGAAAAAAAGTGTATAAAAAACACAGAGGATGGGAACAGAGATTTGGTGTAAAGAAACTGATTTTCTCTAGGAAGCCCCCAGAATACTAGAAAAAGAAGCACTTATTTAAGTAACTATTATGTCCTATGTACTGTGGTAAGCACTTTACAGTTAGTATCCCTTAAAACAACCCTTTCAGGTGCACACTAATATATCCCCGTTTTTCAAATGAAAAACCCACGCATTATGGGAAGCCTGTAATTTACACAGTGAGCTAGTAATCGGATAGATCACGAGTCAACACCCGAGCTGACTCGATTTAACATCTGGTATCTACATCCCTCATCAAGAAACAGCCAAGGAACGTTTCCCGGAAAGAAAAAAAAACCAAAATAACCCAACTAAGGGGATCAAAATGATTTGTCTTCATAGTCTTCTAAAATAATGGAGAGCCCGTTACATGCTCAAAAGCTTTGTCACATTTATGCAAAACACAGAACGAGTGTATACATTTGGAGAGTGGTTTCCACCTCCGAGAACCAGCGCCGTGATATGCAGAAGCCAAGGAGGCAGGTTCAGGCCACACCACCACGAAGCTATTGTTTCATTGAAAGAAAGGCAATAATATTCTGTGCCTGACAAGCCACATCAAGAAGTGGGTCTGGTTCTGGGAGACATTTTTAAGGACATTGATGGAATGAGCCAACTTCATGAAGTGTTCAGAGGATGCTTGTGAGTAAATGTGACTCAGTCCCAAGAAGAGACACCCGGACGATGGTGGGAGTGGGTGCCAAGCGGTCCCTTCCGACGCAGACAGGCCGTGAAGGGGCGGCTACTCAGACTGAAGTCTGATGTGGGCTACACATTAACTAAGGCAAAGCGTAACCCTCCCTTTTTGTTATACAATCTTTCAAATGACTTCCCAGGCGAGGAGAGTTAAGTTTTGCTGGAAATACCAGAGGAGATCCCATTTCATGGTTTGTGTTTCTCGATTCACAGTTCTGTGCCTGAGAACATGACCTGGCTTATCACAGGGGTCATTGCCATTTGGGGATTAATGTTTCACAAACTTGGCAGAGAAGAATGACCATAGTGTAGGGCTACCTCTCTCAAGCCACTTCGCACTGTCCCTGCGAGGGTTTCTGGATGCTTACGACGGCTGAGGAAGAGCTCAATCCAATAAAAATGAGCCCTTAAGAGGACAAAAGTAGCCAAAAGAAGCAAATAAATATGCAGGACACAGTTTCATAATCTGTGCCACTTCTGAATTAGTAACATAGAGGAATCAAATGGCATACATTGTAAGTTTTGTTCAGCATGTGCTGAAACAATTCCTATTTTATGAATACCCAGTAATGTCAATTATTATTTATTATTAACAGCCCACCATCAAATTAAAAAGAAGACATACGTGTGTGTGTTCTAGTCTGCTCGTTTCCCTCTCTCACCTCATTATAAGGCTCAGTTGCTTCATAACTAATTAATGATTTAAGGTAACTTGGAAATAGAAATTGCAACCCACATAACCAGACACTAAGGTTGAAATGGGGTAATGTTCTGTCGTGTTCTTGGGTTGTTTATAAAATTTTGATTACTGGTAAATATTTGATCTACTGTTTTGTGCCTGACAAGAATGTACTGTTTTCTGAGATCTACTTTTTCCAAAATCTACTTTTAAGTTCCAAGCTGTTTTACATGACCATCGAATTCTTGGTATTCTAATTTGGAAAAAGAGACCCAAGTCCACAGGGCCGTCTTATTGCGTGATAAACCACTGGGAAATGGTGCAAAGAGCGCGTGTACCCCTTCAGGGCAAGCAGTCGCTGTGCCTCTTAGCGTGAATTCCTTCCCAAAGTCAGTGGTTCCTCTTGACATACAGGAGGCAGAGGCTCCCTATAGCTGCTTATCATGCACTTTACAAAGAGGTTTTATGTTTCCATGTGACTCTCATAAAAGTCCTATGAAGCAGCTATTTTTAATTCCCTTATGGCATTGAGAAAACTGAGGTTGGGACGTTCAGTGTGTTTCCTCAACTCTAACGGCTTTCCAAGTGCAGATCCAAGCCTGCAAAATAATGGCTGGGCTCCCTCCGCTTCACGCTGCCGGCGCTGGTCCTGAGAAGGGGAACGGAGCTGATGGACGGATTTGTATGAAGTCACCAAACTGACTTCTCGTTTCAGCTCCGCAGCCTGCCAGTTCATCCCCAACACTAGGCTCTGGGTGAGCCCCTGGTGGGAAGCTAAGCACTTAATCTAAAAGCCCGCACAGTTTTTAGAGCCTGGGGCTAGAAAAGAACACTCTGTCCTCCCTGACACATTCTGGTATGGTAATAAAAAATGTGAATGACATATTCATCCCCGAACCTTAAAATCAGCACTGGAAATTGAGAAAAATGGGAGCAACAAAAAGCTCAAGACCATATTCACCAAATTCAAGGCACAGAACCTCACAGAATTATGGAGAAAGTCCACCCAATCAATAGCATTCAGAGCTAAGAATTCAGCCACTAAGTAGCATAATTGCTGTAATTAGTCAAATGGTGTAATTACAGTAAACACATGATACGTTGCCTCCGAAGCATGTAATTGCAAAACATAATGGTGTTATTATGATTTCTGATGATATAATACAATTTGGATATATAATAAATGTCCGTAACAATATTAAGACATTTTCCATGTGTGAATATTCTTAGTACTTGATTTGGCTTTCTTAAACTTTCTAGGTTTAAACCTAAGTCATGCAGGAAATCAAAGCTTTTCAATGAAAGGGAAAGTGAATATCATCCAAGACAGTATCTTGGTGAGAAAAAGACAGATAGAAAGAGAGAACAAAGTCTTTGAAGTTGAGTGTAAGGTCACTGACTCATTAGGAAAACGCTACAGAGGAATAATGCTGCAGTGCAAGAAAATACCTACACAAATGTGGTTATTTCATGTACATTCTGTTTCTCAGGAATTTGAATTTTTACCTTAAGTTTACTGCTAAACTATCCATGAAAGTAAGAACATAACGCCGTCAGCACCATTCCTAGGAGAAGGCAATGTTTTTAAGGCATTTGCACATTAGTTAAGCATGTGTCCAAATCTCATACCATACGTTATACTGATAATTATGAGTGGTCTTGAATTCTTTTTAGATTCAAGGTTTTGTACGACTGAAAACATTTTTAATTCACAGAACTTGAGAGTTGGGAGAATTCTTTGTGGGTGAAGAGATGCACGGTTCAGGGGCTCTTGAACTTGATTCATAAAAGGCGCTGCACGTTTTGGTGGAGCTGCAGTTTTCTTGGGAAGGGGTTTTCATCGGTGTGTTCAGCAGATCTGGGAAGCAGACAGATCGGCCTGGGAGGTTACCCTACCATCTACACATGGGATGGAATCTTCTCTACCAATGCCCATCAGATCCGTGTTCCACTTCGACTTCAACCTTGGTAGGAAGGAACTCTAAGTAATATTTCAAAGTGGTTGTCCTGTTATTCATGAAACACTCCACTCCTTAGATCCTTACTCCCCCATACTGACCATAATTCTTCTTCATCAGACCTTCTACCCTGCTGTCTTGATCCCTCTTCCAGACAAAGCCCTCTAGAATGTTTGAAGACAATTCCTATCACAAATGGCTTTCTCTCGAATGAGCATCTCTATTACTGGGGACCCTTCCTACTTCCTTCTCCAGTGGGTCCCCCATCCAGCAAGATCCCATTTAGAGTGGGACATGACTCTCTAGATGAGTGGTTAGCAAACATTTTCTAGTAAGGGTCAGACAAGAAGTATTTTTGGCTTTGCGAGCCGTACAGTCTCATCACAATGAGTCACCACGTCTGCCACACAAAAGCAGACATAGATGAATGGGGAAGGCTGTGCACTAATAAAACCTTATTTTAAAAAAACGGGACAGACTGGAGTTGACGTGTTGGTTTGCTGATCACACCCACATGAATCTGAAGCACAGGAGAGTCCCGGGCAGTGGTTCTTCTCTGTCTACTGACCTTCTGCTAATCCAGTTTAACTTAAAAAACAAACAAACAACTGAGCATACAGTTAACAAAGTTCCGTAGATAAGCACTTGTCTAATAGAACTTTCATGATAAATGGAAGTTTTCTGTCCATGTTGCACAGCAAGGTGGCCCTGGGTACATGTGGCTACTGAGCAAGTGAACAGTACCTGATGCATTTTACAGACTGAATTTGTTATTTAACTCTAATTAATTTGTTTAAATTAAAACAGCCCTTGAGTGGCTACTACATTGGACAGCACAGCCATAGACGTTGTTTCCCTCTGCCCTTCGGCATACTCATTAATGACACTGTACATGTTATCAAATTAACACATGAACTCATTTATTATCATCAGCAAAATACAGCTTCAAGTATCAAAGAAGTTCAATAAATATTAATGATGATCGTTAAATTGAATCATTACAGATAGTGACATAGCATGACAAGATATGAGACATAATTAGAATCCGTCTTGCTTTTATTGACAAAGATTTTCCATGGAACTGGGAGCCACGATCACATCATACTATAGGCGTTCATGATTTTAAATTATTTTAATGGATTTCACACTTTTGATGTTTATCTGAAGTCAATTCAAGCTTTTCCTCATTGACATTCCCCTGCAATGAATATTGATGGATTTTACTGTAGTGTGAATTTCCAAGGGTCTTTTTTTTGTCTCGTGCTCTGAAGATCCAGACGTCGGCACACATTGTTTAGTGTTGAAGTTCATTTCAACTCTACGGAAAGTAGAGAAGAGCATTTCATCCTAATGTTCACCGTCCTCAGGAACCAGAATGCAAACAACAAAAGAATTAAGAACACCAGCCTGCTGGAAAGTAAACAAGTTCATGAATTAAGAACCCAATTATTACTCAAAACACATTGCTTTTATTGCATCCCTTCACTTATTCATTCAACAAAAATTGCTCTTCGCGTTGCAGATACAAGAGCAAACTGGACACGTGTGGATTCTGCCATCCGGGAGCTGCCACCGCATGCAGATGACAAACATTAATTAAGGCACCTCATAAGCAAAGGCCCATTTACAAATTATAATCTGGAAAGTTCCACAACACACTGAGGGCATATGACCAAGGGCCCTAGCAGTGCCCAGCAAGAAGTGACATTTAGGGGGACATCTCAAGAATAAAAATGGAGCCTTGCAAGAAAACTGGCAGCAGATACATAACAGGGTGAGGAACTGTGTTAGGTCACATGTGAGGGTGAAAGTGAGGCACTGGCCATGAGTTAGCACGGGGTCCTGGTCCCCATCCCAAGAGCAAATCGGTGGTGGTGGGGCCAATGGTGAGAAAGTTAAGGACAGATGGGGAAGCGGAGGGGCAGCCGAATCCACCCAGCATGTGACAGGACCTCTCTGGCTGCTACAGGGACACAGGCTGGGGGCCACATGCAAACGGTGAGTCCAGCTTCAGGGCCCGGCCTGTCGTCCAGCTGAAAAGTGAGTGCGTTCTGTGCTGGAGAGGGCAGAATGGACACGGAAGGAGTAAGTGTCCCGGAGCAGTGCTCAGAAGGTGGAATCGACCGGAAGGAGGGCGAGGGAGGGCTGAGGGGCCGGGCAGCGCCCCGACACTCCAGGGCCCCCTGGGAGAGCCGGGTCTGGGAGTCTCCGCCGTTCTCCAGAGGTCCAGCATTGAGCAGGCGCTGCAGGGCCAAGTGTTTGTGTCGGGGCATAAGCAATCCTTCTAAAGCAATGAAGACCTACCTCTAAAGGGATAAAGAGCTTCTTTTTGTTCTGGGTGCATGTGTGTTTCAAATATAAATGTAAGATGCATGGCAAATCCTCTTCCTAGGCTCTGAAGGCAGCTGGGTCCTTGGCATCCCTTGGCTTGTATCTGCCTCCATTGTCAGACAACATCGTCCCCATGTCTCTGGGCCCAATCTCCCTCTTCAATTAGTGACACTAGTCACCAGGTTAGGGCCCCCCCTGATGACCTCACCCTAATGTAACTCAGCTTGCCAAGACCCTGCTTCTAAGTAAGGTCCTGTGTAGGTTCTGGGGCTTAGGACTTCCACGTGTCTTTTTGGGGAGACACAATTCAACCCAGAATGCCATGCATTCAATTTTCCTAACTGAAGCATGTGTAGATATTTCTTCTCAACTATCGTCCCCCATAAGTACTGCTATGAAAGGCAGAAAAACAGGGACCTGCATTCAGTCTAATTCTGGCTGCTTCTCATACTTGCACATGATTTTATTAGTGTTTACCTGATTGTGACAATTATTTCACTATGTGTCAATTCCCACCCTTGACTTAGAAGTGAGATCTTTTCATAATTAAGACCTGTGTGTCATTTATTAAGACACAGGTCTTATGCTAACTTAGAGCTTAATGCCTGTCATGTGAAGGGACCTCACTTAACGTCCGTCAAGTGAGAACAAGAGAAGAGAGTAGAAGGAAGGAAGTTAGAGTAATTTCCTGGTTTCATCTTCAGTCGTAACCAGATTAACATGCCTTCCCCATTTCCCCTTAACCTTTCCTAATTGCCTCTATTAATTTCCCTCTCCATCCTTGCAAGGATTCAAAGTCATCGTCAGACATTACTGATAAGCCATGAAGGGAGTGATAATGAGTAATGGATGAGATAGTAACCTGTTTCCAATCTGCAGATAAGACAGATTAAGCCTGGGACTCTTAGGGGCCAGTGCTTCTGAAGATTGCTAATAGATTGCTGGGAATTTTCCATGGACAGGGACACCACATCCTCTCAAACTGCCAGCACTGGGTGTCACCCCCAGAGTACTGTGATTCAGTAACAATTATGCAAGTATTTTATTGCAAAATGTCTTCACCTGCAGTAAAGGGGTTCTGGCTCAATGTCTTCCACGACCAATTCACTATGCACAAACACAAACAGTGAGACAGTAAAAAAATTAATGAGTCTGTGTGATCCCATATATGTGAAACGCCAAAAAGAGGCACTCCCAAAGACACAGAAAGCAAATTGGGGGTCAGCAGAGATGGAGGGCAGGGAGAGTGACCGCCAGGAGGTACCAGCTTTCTTCTGGGGCTGATGAAAATGCTCTCAAGCTGATGGAAATGCTTGAGGAATTCTGTGAATATGCTACACACCATAAATAGATGGGAAAATTATGCAATAAGTGGATTATATCTCAATAAAAAAGTTTGTAAAAAGTGTTGGCCAATCTCATGCATGAACGCAGATATGAAAATCCTAAATATTTTTAAAACTTATCAGCAATATATAAAGAAAGGCACTATGTCAAGATCAAGGTTGTTTCCATGTTAGAATGTCAGCTGATTTATTTCATAACAGATTTATGTAAAAAAATTCTATATACTCCATGTAGAAAAGTATAGACAGATAGTGAATAACATTAAAGAACTGAATTTAGGGATCCAGACAACATGTTCTTCATTAGAAAGCTCAGTATTGTAGAGATGTCAATTCTTCCCATTTGGTTCATAGATTCAATATAAAATTCCAATAAAAATGTTGGCAGGTTTTCTGTGGGCTGTGACATCCTGATTAAACAATCATATGTACATTGTTCCTCTTCCCTTTCTCTTATCTTACTTTTCCTGTTCTCTTCCCCTCCTTTTCCTTGAGGGGCAGAATGGCCATGGGCCAAAGTGTCAGTAGATACAATAAATATGTATAAATACATGCAGACACACACACACACACATAAATCAATTAACCAAACCCTAAATGTGTATCGTCCATAACAAGGTATTTCATAAGACAGAAAAGACAAACAGCCAGTGATAATTTTTTTAAAGTGCCAACTTTCATTACTAATCAGAAAAAAATCGATTGTAATTCACCAGGGGCTAATTCAAGAGGGAGACCCAGGAAGATCCTGAACTACAGGCACACCGGATCTAGAATCACATATTGGAACAATTCCCTCTAAATTCACAACGAGACTTCATTTCAAACCCAACAGATTTTATAAAAAGTTGGTTTTTGTTTTCCATTTTTAATCTTAACATCATCATCTACAGGCTAGGATGTGAAGCCAAAATCCCTCCATGATCTGTGGACAAGGACTGACCATCTGCTGTTGGAAGGAGTAAAAGAAATTTGGTATTATCTAGTGAATTTGAATTTGAGTATACTCTACAGCCTGGCCATTCCACTCCCGGGCACCACGGCCGAGAGGAGAAACTTGTGTGTATGTGCTCCAAGAGACATAACTGCAAATGTCTGTGGCAGTCATATCGTCAACAGCAAAGTTCTTAAGACTCTTAGAAGTCCTTCTGTCTAGCTAAGAGGATCTATTTATTCTGTACCATGTTCAATCTTTCAGAAATTTTAACAAGGGTTCGCAGAAACACAGTCTGGATTTGATCTTTATTCCCAGGCCACCTTTTATTTTGAGAATGCCAGTTTGGGGAAACTGCAGATGAGAAAGAATTTTGCTTTCCAATCCACTCCTGGTCTGTAAATTCATCTTTCTGGATTCTGCGTGGAGACCATCCTGGTCCTTGTCTAGCTCCTGGCTTTTATCATCCTCAGCTAAAATGGACCAACTGACACTCTCAACAACGCTTTCACTTTGCAGGAAAGAAGGAATTTCAGCGACCAGAGGCGCCAACACTGATCCCGTGTTTCGTGAGCAGACACAGAAGGAAACATAGCATTTCAAGGAGAAGTGGTTTTTTTTCTTTAAAGTTGCACACGCACACGTATAGAAGTGTTTCCTTTTTACCAAGGGGGCTGCTTACAAAGGCTTCTCTGAAAGATAATCTGAGCTAAAACCAGAATAGTAACTTGATTCCACATGAAATCACAGAAATTCTAGGCATGTAAAATCATGGAAAAAACACTCCATGCAGAGGGAGCAGCAAGTACAAAGGCCCTGAGGTAGTGACAACAATGATGAGTCTGGGCTGCAGAAGAAAGGACAGTGGGAAGGAGCACAGAGGTCAGACAGGAGAGCTGAAAAACCTGTTGCCCATTAATTCAGTAAACTCTTGAAAAATGCTAAACTCTGTCGCTGTTACAATGCTACACGTAAGTAGGGACTTGGCAACTGGTTTCAGTTTGTTATGTTGATTGGCATGCTGGGGATGACTGGGAATCGATGATCCTGGGTCAGGCTGGCCCCAGATCAAGGGGCTGAGGTTAGCAAGCTTGCCTCGATGGCTCCCTAGTTCCCCATGCATGTTGCACAGGCTCTCCATAGTTACAAGCTGGGCTTCTCCTTTGAGCTAGCCCTTCCCAAATACTGGCACCGTAAAGGTTAAGCTACTCCTATGGAAATGGAGCTCGGCGGTGGATCACTGCTTTTCACGGTGACCGGAAACACACGGTACGTGTGTGTTAATACGATGACCTCCTTAGGGACCGGTTCTTAAAGAAAGAGCTCCAGAATAGAGAATGTCTCAGATAGTCCCCAACTTACGAGGGTCTGACTTAAGACATTTTGACTTTTTGGTGTGCAAGGGCTACACATTCGGTAGGAAACTGAACCTGGAATTTCTCATGTGGCTCTTCTGTAGGCAGCAGGATCCTCTGCCCTGATGCTGGCAGCTCCCGGTCAGCCACACGACTGCGAGGGTCACAACCGTGCCTTCCCCAGACAACTGCTGTGGTTTTCGGATTCAGCACAGTGTTCAGTACCTTACATGACACAGTCAGCACCTTACGGTAACACAGGCTTTACGTTAGATGACTTTGCCCGACTGTAGGCACCTTCTGTGGCTCTGATATCCTAACTCAGCATATATCTGTGAGGTCGTTCACTGCTGCTAGTTAAGGAAACAAAAGTAGTTAAAGTTCAGGAAGGAGCGAGTTCTTTTTTAGTAGCGTCCATTATGTTCTTTCGGATACTGCGTTCAATTTTAGGTGATTAACCTGTGTTCTCTCTGTACTTTTTCTCTTCATACACTAGATGTCACTGTGGAGCTCTTTATTAAAAAGCCTAAGGAAACGGTTCATAGATCAATGGAAACTAAAACAATCATGAAGGATGCCTACCACGGCAGCACCCAAAATGCACGCGAACATCCTGCTCACCAGGATGACGTCCGGCAAGCAGACAGCTCGTCTCCTACACACGACTCGCCCTGACTCTAGCCCAGTGTGAGCTCTGATACTTAAAAAACAACTTGGATTTGTTTCTGTCTTTTCTCCATTTGCATACCTGTCAACCCGATAAAAAGTGAGAGTCTGGGAAATGCAAGTCGCCTACTCATGAAATTTAATGATGTGCACATATGCTCTATTCTAAAACGTTGCAAAAATATGCCATTCCCTGGATGCTTCAGAAAAGTAACCCTCTGAAGGTGACGACCTGGAAAAGAGTGAGGACCCAAGCCCCTGTGCTGCGCCTTTCCCGCCTCCTGTTTCTGCTGCATCACAGCCCTTAGAGCCAGAAACGGCTGTAATATGTTTTCAATAGTTAGGGTGACCAACGTCCCAGGTTTCCTGGGACTGAGGGGGTTTTAAAACCAGGGCAAACTGGTCAATCCACAAACGATGGACACCAGGGAGATCCATTTGTTTATGGTATTACAAAGCCCTCTGAGAACTCTGCACGCACACAGAGAACCCCGAGTTCCTAAACGTGAGCACCAAGCGTTGAGACAGGCAATGTTACTCGGCCTACTTTTTAAATCCCATCAGAATGACGGGTCTGACTCGCCACATGGCATTCAAAAGGAGGAAACATTTTCCAGGATGCCTTCCGGAAGCAGAACCAGTTGGCCAGGTCCGAAGTTTTAATGACAGTGACCACAGAGATGGAAAGATCTGCACAGTTCTAAAGGGGGCCCTGGAAGAAGTTTCCAGGCGCTCTGCTAAGGTACATACGGCACTGCCCTGGCAAAAAGATGCTCCTGCACTAGGTGAGAGGGTTAGCTTTTCCTAAAAAACGTAAAGGGCTTTTTCTAAAATATCGGATGTGTGGATCCGAGAGGACAATTCTACCATGTACAGCATAATTGGTGACATTGATTCAAAGGCATGGTTTTGATGTGCATCTAAAATAGTACCACCTTCTTCCAAAGAAGTGCAAGTCCACAGACTGTCCTATTATTGTATTCAGAGAGGAGGAGGGGGACGCCTGTAATCCCCTCCTTGATCCTCAGAACCACCCTTTGGGAAGGCATCCTTATCTCCATTTCACTGACAAGGAACTCTGGGGGCACAGCTGCTCAACTGTGCACAGGGCAAGTGGTGGAAGCAGGTTTGGAAACAGCTTTCTCTGCCACAGTTTCCCCACCGCTCCTTACTGTGCCTGGACTCGATCCTCGGTTGGGAACCATGTTCTGCTCAGGAACCACCACCACTGTTGGGAGCCATTTACCTGAGTATTGACTATAAGTATCTAGGGAACACCTCACTGTGGGTGACACAGTTACCTGTCTTTCATCTGCAGCATTTGTTTAAAAAAAAGAGAGAGAGAGAAGAATTGAAATGAACCCTGCAATCCACACTAGAGAGTGTTTCCTACAGATTTTATAAAGCAGGTAACATGGGAAAATTAAAATGTGTAAAAATCTCAGTACAAAAAATGAAAGTGAAAAGACTTTAAAAAGATAATTTGCAAAGATGTCAGAGAGGAATGTGGAAGCAGCAGGGCCGGGACGGCTGGTGAACAGCGCCTACTCCTCGACCCCCAGTGGCAACGGCCACACACGGTGAGCACAGCCCTTCCGGGGCCGCCTTGCAAGGTTGGTCCCCTGCCTCGTGCAAGTGTCCCCTTCGAAGCCACTGTGCAGCCGGCTGGCAGATGTGCACACATGCTGTCCACTGGACTTCCCTTGTAGCTCCCAGAGAGAACGGAGAAGGACGGCGGTGGATCTGGGGGGCTGCACAGCATGCCTCCCCATCAGGCTCGCACTGGTCCCCTCTGGGGCTTCTGCTGGGGTCTCTGATTCGCCTGCACGTCACGTAGCTCTAAACAACTTGGCACCACTGCGAAGCTCCTGCATTCAGCTGCCCACTCAGCTTACAAATCCTCCAAGTTCTACACAGGTTTTGTCGACACAGCCTCAGCCCCCAGCTAGTCTCTCCCCCAAACACCTCCACACTAATTAGAGCAGGTTTGGGAACTTGAGAAAGTCTCGTATTTCCAAAAAATATTATCTTCAACGATTATACTTTGCCTTGTGAACCCAGCTACAGTCTTTTCTGAAAACACTTTGTGGGCACCATGGCAGAAGAGACTTTATGTAATCCATTGGCTCTAAACAGGAAAAGATGTCTTGGAGGTTAGCGTTTTGTGAAAGATGCTCCCGAGCTAATCAGAAGCAATTTCCACCAGAGTTATTTCCAGTCTCCTGCTTTCCAACTTTCGAACCATCACAGCAGAAATGAGTGAGAAAGCACCTGCCCATGGCGCTCCTTCTCCGAGGCTCGGCCGTCCATTCCCACCCATTCACTTTCCTAAGAGCTGCCGAGGAGGCTGAGGTCACACAGCATCAGGCAGGTGTGCCTGGAACAACACAATCCCTCATCAGGAGTCACACTTCCATAGGAAAACCCCCTTACCCTCTAAGTCTGATCTCTCCTGTCAATTAGAAAGAAATTTCTATTTTCAATAGCTGGTGATTTGATTGAGAAAGGCTAGCAAAGAACTGACCCAATTTTGTATTGCCATCACAGTTTTTGAGTGGTTCTATGCCCTGTGTGCTTCCTGGCTTCTCAAATTGAAAAATCAACAAGCATTTGCGAGAACTGCAGGGAGAACAGGCAGACCCCCCGACACCACAGTCTCATCTCCTGTGCGCCACGCATGCTCAAGTGGGAAGCATGTGATACAGGTGTTGTCCTCCATCTCTGAAGCCAGCTGAACAGGAGCAGGCGGCACGGAGACCTCTGAGTCATGTGGCCAAGGGCCCAGCTCCTGTGCGGCCCTGCATGTGTGGCCACACCTCCCACAGCTGAGTGTACAGGGGTCTAGGGTCACCTGAATAACACCTCCTCCCAAAGATGTCCACAGCCTAATTCCTGACACCCGTGACCGTGTTACCTTCGGTGACAAGAGGGACTATGCAGATGTGGAGAAGTCAAGGATCCTGAGATGGGGAAATGGTCCAGGACTGTCTGGATGGCCTCAGTGTCATCACACGGGCACTCGGAGAGGCAGGCAGGAGTGGCAGAGGGAGGGAAGGAGGGATGAGGACAAAAGCAGAGGCCAAAGAGGAAGAGGGGACTGGAGATGCCAGGCCACTGACGTGCACGGTACAGGCAGAACCACAGCTAAGGAATGTGGGCAGCCTGGTGGAGTCGGGCAGGGCTAGCGCAGGCTTCCCTGCAGCCTCCCGCAGGAACAGCCACTGATTGGAGCCCCGTAACACCCACCTCCACCTTCTGATCTCCAGAATTGCCAGAGAATCAATCTGTGCTACTTTTAAGCCACCGAGCGTGGCAATTTGTTAGAATTGCAAAAGGCAACTAATACAGCTGGTTTCCCTGTCTCTTTCTCTAAAACTGTGGTCCCCTCACCCCCTTGTATCTCCCCCTTGTATAACAGCTTATGGTCTGGCCCATCAGGCATAGCTCCTGCATTACTAAACGTGCAGATGGGAATTGAGCAGTTCTGACTCAGCACTACAGGCCGGCTCGCAAGGCCACTGTCTTCCAGCAAGATCCTGTTTGCTCTCAGAAAGCAGACATTCGATGGTTCTCCTTCTGTTTCTTCTGTGAGATGAACTTCACCTCCTGCCTCCCTAGCCAGGCAGAGTACACCTCAGGGACTACAGCAAAGGCTGTACTCAAAACCAAAAAGCAGCAGTAGAGCGGGAGAAGGGGGTAACTTCACCACACAGCCCCGGTCACAGAAGTCCCACCTGCAATGCCTTATTACGCTATGTCAGGAGAAAAATAAAGTCCTTGTCCTTACGTAGCTCAGAGTCTGGGGCAGCCCTTTCAAAGCTCACATCATGCATCGAAGTTCCTGGGCAGGGCTTGTTGAAACACAGATTGCCAAGCCCCAGCCCCAGAGTTTTGGATTAGCAGCTCTGCAGTGGGGCTGAGGATTTACATTCCCAAGAGATGTTGGTGGCCGCTTGTCTAAGACAGACAAGATGCAAGCCCAATAATCAAAAACAGGGCAGTGAGTGCAAGCACTGTGTGAGCCACACAGCTTGGCAGAGGGAGGAGTGGAAGTCGCCCTGAGCAGGGGGGGCCGGAGATGCCGACAGCCCGTGACACTGCGGTGGGAGCACACCTGGCCCTACCATGGGACACAACTCCAGGTCCAGGGACGGACACGTGCAGGGACCCAGGGATGCTGTGGGCCGTGTCCAGCACAGAGCTGGCCAGCAGACACCATGAGCTGGTGGCAGGGTTGAGGGAAGGGGACTAGTGAGAAGTTTGAGGGGCACAGGCTAGCTGACTGGGGGACTGGGTGAGTCCCATGAGACAGAGCGCACCTATTCTGTCCAACGACCACGTGCCGGGTGGGAAGCGGACAGTGGCTCAGAACTGGTCCCCTTGCAAGTTTGGAGTCTAGCTATGGAAAAGAGGGTGCTGGAGGATTCTGTGCAGGAAAAACGGAGGATGAAGACCTTGGGGGCACCAGGCACAGTGGCCGCAGAGCCTGAGCTGGGCCACTGGCATGGGAACGAGAGATGGGTGCAAAGCAGAAGCAAGGGAAAGAATCAAAGACTGATGCCAGGCGGCTCAGTCCAGTCAGAAAGAGGGGGTCAGAGGAAGCACAGGGGGTGGCAGGAGCGGTGCTGAGGGGGTGGCAGGGCCCAGGCAGGCCGGAGATGCAGCCGGTCAACTCGCTGCAAGCAGCCAGGGCCGCTGCAGTCAGCGCTGTATCTTGCCGGCTGAGCCTCCCGCGTGTTTCCTGTCTGAAAGGCCTGCTTGGCTGCACGGCGTCCTGACACTGCACCAAAATGAAGTGACGTTTTAATTGTACCTTTCACTAGGGACCATGGAAAAAATATGTGACAGTCCTCTCGAAGCCAGACCCCAATAGCCCCATGCGCTTCAGAAGCAGAAGTGGGTCAACAGGGCTCAGCACTTTCCCTTTATTCGAGCAGGAGAGGCAGGTCTCATTTTGGGGGGAATGCTGAGCTTTCCTTCTGGGGACACAAATATCCCTGGTCATTTGGATATGGAAAGAGAAAGCCTAAGCCCTATTCTCCTAGGGAGAAGTGCAGAATAATGAGGAGCTAAGCCGTTGTGAATAGTCACACAGGAAGCGTTTGCCACTGTGAGCAGAGATGTCGCCCAGAGAGATCCGTGGAGGCGGACCGTGGGAAGGGCTTCTGTTGTCTCTGGGAAGACTGGAAAGGGGTCCTCAATTCTCGGGGGGTGTCAGGAAACAGGGCCCTGGCAATGGCAGCAGGCTGGGACGCGGGGAGGAGAAAGGCGGGGTGGTGGTCTCAGAGAGTCTGCATGTTGACATGTGACATGACACGTGACATATACACTGGTTGGCTGCATGCAACTCCCTTCGCCCAGTCCCACCCCACAGGGGAACTCCATCCAGGACATGGGTGGAGATCTAGTGACTGAAACTTAGATGCAGGTACCCGTGTGCATGGGGACTGTGCCTGGAGACAGAGATGTACAGGTGGATGCGAATGTACAGAGTACAGGTAGAGCTGAAGGTACATATTAGAGATAGGTATGGACAAGGAGATATAAACCTGTAGTTTATAGTAACTACAGACATATGCCCCAAACTAGAGTTAGTGGCCTCAGGACCACCAGCTCTCATTAGTCATGATCTTCATGACATGTGACACGTGTCTCTTCTATGAACTTTCCAAGATATTTAAACATAAGTCTTTTAAAAGCATATTAAAAATCGGGTAGCCATGGCAACCAGCTGCCATAATACAGTATCTTTGTTTATACAGTACCTGGGCAAAGGGTTTTAAATTATCTTGGCTTATTAAGTGATTTCATAATGATCTGTCATGTTCATTCTGTGCTCAATTCAAAAGCAAATTTAGAATTTTCTGAGTATACATACTTTAGATGATTAAGGCTATCTTCACTTGATAAAATATAATCTATGGGTACGTGTTTATTTTACACCTTCTATTGCCATGGTGAGCACAGTTAGAAAAACATTCCAGATAGTGTCCATTCCAAATTATAGAAAATGCAGATATTTCAAATATCTAATACATAATGTGAAATTCTTTCTCAATGCACATTTTGCTTAAAAAATGGTCATGGGGATCCTTAACTATCATATATACTACCTACTTTACTGTCCCATGTTACCTCAATTATTTCCAGTAAAATTAAGTGGGACACACTTTGTATCTTAAAAAGTGGGTACTCTATTTAAAAACTGAAATTCATCCTTCAAAAATGTATTTTCTTTAATGCTCTGCAAATCAGCCATCCTTCCCTAGAGGACGTGTGTATCACCTCAGATTTGGTCCTCCAGGGAAGGAAGTGGTACTAGTGCTGGACCTGAGCCCAGGGTCAAGGCGTAGAGCTCAGAGATGTCAATTATGGAGGCAACGCAGCAGTAACGATGCAGAAAGATGGAGCAGGGCAGGCTGAAGGCTCCATGTAAAACCGAAACCTGATGCACGAGGTGAAATCGATCTAAGAGGTAGACAAGACCAGGAATATGGTCAATTTACCAAGTGCAGAACGGAAGGAGGGCACGGAGCTGGAGCAGAGGGTAAACTCTAGCTGAAGATGCCCAAGGGATGGATCAACCAGCAAAGCAAAATAAACAGAACAAGTACTTGCTTGGTGAAGAAACACAGACATATGACTCCAGTGCCATGAGACTTCTCTAGAAGATGATGGTTTTCGAAGATCAGAAGGGGTTTAGACTAGAACTGGGGTAAAAGAACTGCTAGTCAGTGGTCAACGTTTGTAAGAATCTACGCTTAGGAAATGATCCAAAAATACAGAGAAATCTCATGTACAGATTCTGCTCTGAGTATTATTTATAATAGCAAAAAAAGCAAAAATGACCCAAATATGCCAAACAAAGGTGTTGCTCAGTAAATGACAGTTCATCCACTTGATAGGAACCCATAGAGAAAATAAATGGTAGTTTTAATAATAATGCTAATAAAAGTTAGCTAAAACAAAAGTCATGATTCGGGGAAGCTAGTTAAAATCTCTCAAACATCAAATAAAATGTCTGTTGAGATCACTTTAAGGACTTACACTTACTGTTTTGTTTGCAGGGTCTAAGTATCTTCAATGAGACAGGATACTGGTCTCTGGATTATTCCTAAAATATTCCTAGGAGCTTTCTAAGGCTCTTAACAGCAGTAACGCTGGGATTTTCACCATGTGAGGAAACCCCGCAGTACTTCTTCTAAGGATGCAGCTTTGAGTTCCAGGTCATCAGCCTTAGATTCACAGGCAGGAAGGATGAAATGGGCAATAAGGATGCAGTAATGCTTCTCAGACACAGCAGTGTGCAAGTGCTCTTTATGCGCCCTCTCAGCCTCAGGCCTCCATCCCGAAGGCCCTGTTTTACCTTCCCCCAAGAACGGGCTCCACCTGGGTACACCACCTTCTGTTTTCATTCGTTTTCTCGGAACCTGGTTGATCCTGCAGCCACAGATTATGCCTGCTTCTGCTGAGCATGATGTGAATGAGACAGACGCACTGTACTTCGTCTAGAGAACCCAGCGCACACGCAGGACAACAGGCAGGAGATGACAGGTAATCCCACCATCAGAACTGAGGTGAGGGCGACAAGAGAAATCAACAGAGGCTTGGAGGATTTCAGAGCCCGCTGAAGTGGAGTTCCCACACAAACACACCGAGGCGGGGGTTCAGCCATAAGCAGTGTATTTAGAGGGGCTGGTACTCCGGCTGGGGAGAGGGAGGCGAGACAGGGAAGGGAAGGCGGACCTATTAAACTACCTGTCATGGAAAGCACCTGGAGCTGCACCCCGCCAGGAAGCCTCAGAGCATGGTACAAAATGCCGGCTCTGGAACCATCTCACCTACAGAGCAAGGAGGCTGGGGGGCCACACGTCACCCCACAGTGCTGTGTGTCCGTCATCCAGGGAAGATGCTTCACAGGGGGTGTTACTTCCCTAGCGCTTTGGGACGCATGGCGCACATGGACGGATCGGCCTCCCGCGGCCCCCGAAGGTACTGACAGAGAAACGGTCACGGTCGCAGGGATTTGAGTCACACACACACAACATCTGCTACTGGATGTGATCTTACTGCAAAGCACTGTATCATCAAACGCCAGTTTTTATGGAATGGAAAGTCTTGACAGAAACAGATCTGAGCACCTAAACGTGGGATTACTTCTTCAAAAGAACAGCGAGACGTCAGCACGTCCAGAAAACACAGTGGGGCCATCAGCACAGGGAAGAGGCTTCAGGACCTCCAAATCCACGTGTAGAGTGAAGGTGGGGATGAAGGTCTGGCCAGGGTACAGCTGCAGACAATGGTGCTGCGAGAAGGAGGACCTTCTGGGATCCCTACATATACATGACGTGGGAAAGTCCCATGTGCTGGCCAGTCTGGCTATTGCACGGCATCCTGCCACAGCCTAACGCGCTTCTTAATGCCAGGACTACATAGCTCACAACATGGCCAGAGGGCACGGGACCGGAGTGCACACTCCCCTGGCATGCATACAGCCCTCATTTACCACCCTCGGATTCCCCAGGCAAGCAGAGCTTGGTGCTGGGAAACTGCCTCAGACACCTCCAGGAGTCTCTGTCACCTGACACCAAGGATCTTGGTCCAGCTAACAGCTGTATTTTGTCTCATAGGGGATCTGAAGTGGTGGTGGATTTCCAAGCATACTCTAAAATCTTCTCATTCAGACACTACAGAATTGCACTCATGAGAATAGTAAAAGAACCTTAAAACAATACCAGTTTTTTAAAAGACGAATATCAAAACAGAAGTACCAGTTATTTGGAAAACATGTGAAGCACGGATGTACTGACTTAAGTCACAGACTCGCTTTCCATATACCTGGGGAGGAGATCTGGGATTTTTGGCAAGTTACATGCCTGTCTTATTTTCTTCATCTGTCTAATTTCACTTAATAGGATTATAAAAGATTAAATGAGTTTATTGCTTAGCAATCATAACCAATAAATGTTAACTGCTCTTGCCTTTGTTAACTTCTAAAAGATGACCACATAATTTTATTGTCCAGACCTGAATCCTCTTACTAGAAGAAGGGTAAGTTAGGATTAATTACACCAGGACTGCAGGCATAAGCCTGCACGGCTCCAGATAAGGTGGGACACACAGTCTGCGCATGCCAATCAACAAGTTGGTGTAAGTGGTTCACCTCATTATCTCAGCTAAAGCCAGCTATGCTTCCTTGTCAGAAAGTTGATTCTTGAGTGACACAGTTGTATCAGCAACATTTGGTGGTGATGGGGATTGGGTGAGGGGAGCCTCAGAAAGGACTTCAGTACACCTGAGAATTTCCTTCTACAAGCACACTAAATCTCTGCTCCAGTATCAGGTAATTTACTGAGGATTCGGTGGTTGCACAAAACACACTGTTGCAATTAACTTCTACTTTTATTTTCTACATACATGCCTTCCCTCTATATAGATACACATTGGAAGGTTATTACTTGGCCAACTGCCAGTTACTACAACATTTCCTTACAGCACGAATCTGTACAACAGTGCAGGCGTGGAAATGGGAAGTTTGGCCTAAAGAAAGACCCATGGCCATTGATAAGAGTCAGGCTTTGAGGGAGGAGTTACAGGTTTCCCTTTCAATACTCTGAGACAAGGACTCAGCTTTTTAAAAACTTCTGACTCCTGATTCTTGTATGCATACCCTTGGTATTTAAGAAGGATTTCAAAATCTTTGAGTGGGTTCTTGACTCTCTACCTGGCAGATATGACCTGTGTTTTCCCCTCTCACTTTGGCATCTGACATCTGTCTCCTGTGAGTCTTGACCTATCCTCCAAGCGGACCCCCCAGTCACACATATCAGCAGAGAATCGCAGAGCGTGATCAACTCTTTAGCGATTGTATAAGCCAGGCACCATGAATGCAGAGAGAATGGACTCTGCTAGGAAAGGCCACCCACACCTCAGATACTCTGTCCCTTGGATGTGTCTTTGGGCACATGTCAAAATTCTTCAAGCAGAATTGCTAGGGTATGGAGTTTGCACGTTTACCACTTTTCTTAGACACGCGACAACTGCTCACACATCCTGGCCTTGCCAACTCAATGTTGCCAGGTTCAGAAATTTTGCCAATCTGATGGCTGTGAAAAGATCTCCTTTTTATTTCAATTTGCATTTTCCCAAATACCATACTGATTTGGAGCGTCTTTCCAAGTTATTGTTAACAACATAATTGTTCCTATTGCCAGTTCATGTACTTTGGTGAATTTTCCATTCAAAGCCTTTAATGGTTTTTCCTTTGATCTCTCTGTCTTTTTTCCAAGTTGTTAGATTTTTATATCCTATACTATAATCTGTGGTCTGATACAGATGAATTATAGAGACAGATAGATAGGTATACAGCTATACATCTCCAGACACCTTCATCTATTCTGTTGTGTATCTTTAACTTTTAAATGTATGGTGACTTAATGTGATGAAAAAAATTTAGATTTTGATAAAAACATACTTATGAAACTAAAGGTTTATGAGTTTTATTTTTTGTGTATGGCTTTAAAAACTCACTTTCTGCCCTGAAATTATAAAGATGTTAACCATTTTCATACAGATATTTTCAAAGCTCTGTTTTTCATCTCTAGGTCTTAAACTGTCTCTGTTTATGTCATGATAGAGATCTAAGTTTTCAAAAATTTTCCTACAAGGTAACCCAATTATTTGAACACTTCTACTGAATTCAAATACAGTTGACCCTTGAACAATGAGGGGTTTAGGGATGCTGGTCCCCCACCATGCAGTCAGAAAATCCATGTGTAACTCTGACGACCCCAAAACTTAACCACTAATAGCCTACTGTGGACTAGAAGCCTCAGCAGTCACACACACAGCTGATAGCACACATTCTGCATATTGTATGTATTACATTTTACACTCTAACCATAAAGTAAGCTAGAGGAATGGAAATGCTTTTTTCAAACTGTCACAAATCTCTGAAAAGTTTTCCAATATATTAATTGAAAAATTCTGCACATTAAGTGGACCTAAGCAGTTCAAACCCATGTTGCTCAAGGGTCAACAGTACATGAAAGGTTGTATGTTTGTGGGTTAGCTTCTGGACTCTTTATTCCATGATTTAATTGTACCACTTTGCAAAAATTGTAGATTTTTGAATTATGAAATAAACGCTCATTGTGCTATTTTCCAGAATTTTCAGGATTATTTGGTTATTCTGTGAAGATCGCTGTTACTCATAAAATTATGCATGTTTGATGAATCCCAGCCCACCAAAACAAAACTTTGTAGGGTTTTTGTTGAATCCTCTTTGGACTTATTCCTCTCTTTCCAGAGGATCCATATCATTTTTGTAAAGTCTACTCATCAAACAACGTATGTCATTGCCTTTATTGGGTCTTTTTACACTGCTTAACATTATTTTACAATTTTTCTTACACAGAATTAGAACTTCGTTAGGTGTATTCCTGGGTAATTTATAGGCTTTGTTGGTACACTGGATGAGCTCGTTTTCCTTTTACTGTTTACTGACTTGGTTAGTGCTGGTGTTGGAGAACACTAGTGTTTTCTGTATATTGAAGGGAATGAACACAAGTGCGCAAATACCATAACTGTCAAGTGACATTTAAGCAGCCACTGGCCTTTTTAGCTGTGGGTGTTGTTCAAGAACCTTTTTAGATGAACTACATTGAAAAGGGGCTGTCAGCCAACAGACAAGTCAGATGATCTTAGCACCTGGGCATTCAAGAGAGGCTTGCGGAATTCACAATGTTATGCATTGTATAACATATTCCAGAGTTTAAAACAATTAGGTAAGTACTGAAGTCAAGCAGGGCTGGAGAGAGGTACAAAGTAGTTGACCTCAATTAGGACAAGATTCTGATCAGTGACACAGAAACAGAACTCCATCAGGGAGCTGAATAAGTACATAGGAAGCCTGCATGTAGATCACCTAAAATGTCAGTCTGATTCTCTTCGATACCTTTTAACTGATATTAAAGAAACATTATTCAGTATTTGAAAGCTGAGGTAGCAGATCCCAATGGATAAATTATTTTTGTACCTTTCCAGGGATTAATGCTGTCCAGATGACCCAGGTCCTGAGGACCTACGGAATCATCCAGAAAACTCCAGCAGTTCTGTGCCGTATCCCCCATGAAAGGGAAAAGGATGGATTTCCCAGTGGTAACCAGTGGTCTGTACCCAATTAGACCCAGAATCATTCCTGGCATCCGTCATTAATACTCCCCAAAAGGAAGACAAATGCAATTTAGGAGGAAGGAACAAAACTTCCCTGCCTTCATGGAGGGCTCACTTTACTGCAGCCAGACTTCACATTAACATCTTAACAGCTCTGACAGAATCACTTAGGAGCCCGGCTTCATGTAAATAGAAAATTGTTAATGAGGAGAAAATGTGGGTGATGAATGAATGTGATTGAAATGAAATGACCTTCACTTATTCACTGGGTAATTAAAGTAATCAAAGGACACCCAGCTGTGATGGGAAATGTCACAGAATCGACCAAAACACAATAAGCTGTCCTCAGGGTGAAAACTACAGCGTTCCCTATGTTCTACAGAGAAAGGAGTGCTCTTGGAAAGTGTTACGTGACAGAGAGTTTTCCTGGCTATCTGAAGAATGTTCGTACTTGAGGGAGACTGTTGCAGTACAAAAACAGGAGTGAGAAATACAACTGCTATGGAACAAAAAGGTAGCGTGCAGAGACAGATCTTCCGCATCCTGAGCTATCCTTTGGATCCCAATTAGGCGTTCCCCACAGTGTACAACATCAACCACAAAATGAGGACACGCAGCAGATCACTTCAGATCCCCCCGATGTTACCCTGGGGAAGCAGGGATCAAGGATGCACTGTCCCTAAAAAGCCTCTATCATTTCTTTTGGCATCAAAACAAGCAGCCGTGTCCCAAAGCTGGGCAGGAACACAGACCGCACTCGAGGGTCGGTGATGGATTTCCTGCGCGGCAGTGACCATCCCCATAATTCCCACTCGTTAAAAAAGCTCATGCAATCCACGTGCACTGCCAGACTTCTTTTCTCATTCCTCCCCTGTACAAGCACCAACTCCAAATTTGTGAGCTCTTTAAACTATAGATCTCTCGAGGGCAAAACCTGAGCTTTCACCTGGGACAAACCCCACATACGTTAGCACCTGGGCATTAGAGATGCTTGCTGAGTTCACTCTGCAGACACAACAAAATACATCGGAGTATATGTGCTGCATATATATACAAAGGACAGAGTGTGTATACATGAGGCACGGCTCCCCACTGCTGTGCCTACAGGGTGCGTGTCGCTTTGAGCACATCCACGTTAACCAACGTGATTACAGGGAATCCCACATGAGGCTGTCCCCCAGGGCGCTGGTGCACTGCTTACTCTGAAATCACTGTCCTAACTGCAGGGCTGTCGAGCCAGCATCACTAGTTCCAGGATCCAGTTTCCCCGAGGTCCTCTTTACATGTCTAAATGCAGAAAGGAGAGTCAGTCCGGCAGAAAGAGCGGAGAGCGTGTTACCAGGAGAGAGAAGGAGAGATGTTTCTCTAGACTTTCCAGACCACCTTCCGAGAAGCAGTTACCATTCTGTTTTACTCATTTGATTCTGCCTCATCTCTGTGTTCCTCTCCTTTTTTTCCTGCTGCACCTTTCCGCTTTTATGTGCCTGCCTGCCTGCGTTTCGGGTCTCCCTTCTATGGAGATGGGAGCTGTTTCATCCTTCCCCATCCTCAGCGATTGGGAGGCTGCTTTTAAACAATCCTGGCATTTTTATCTTTCTCTCCACAGTCCTGCCTCCTCCTCCTCCTCCGTTCCTTCGAGTCCTCATTTCCTCCCCACGGCTGATGTGCTGATTTGGACTTTCAAAGTTTTTTGAGGACTTGTGTGGCCGAGGAAGCCTGAGCAGCCAGCCGTGGAACTGGGGTTCTGGGAGCTGCAGTCCAAACCATGAGTAACAGCCAGTTGTGACCAACACAAAGAAAGGCTGTGCTTATGTTAATGAAGACAGATGGAGCAGCTGCATAAAAAGAGAGGCAGCTACATCACACTGAGCACAGGCTGGGCATGAAATAAATAGAAAAAAACATCACCCCTGCCAGTCTCTGCAGTATTCAAATTTTATGCACTCAGTATTCAAGCAATAAATTATAACACATTCAAATTGATTGGGAGCCTCTAATTTTAAGCCCTAAATGCCATGGTGTCAACTTCCACATCCTTACTGGTCAGTGGTGAAGATGATGTTAATATTTTCCAGGTAAATCCCTGTGCAAAGTAAAACTTCATCTCTACAGAAGCCACACCTGTAAGTTTACACGTGGGTCACCAGCTGGAAAATTGAACTGGACTGAATTCAGAGGCTATTTGAAAACCTCAGTTTAAAATTGTGATGGTTAATTTTGTGTGTCAGCTTGACGGGGCCACAGGGGTGCCCAGATGCTTGGACACACATTATTCTGGATGTTTCTGTGAACGTGTTCTTGGATGAGATGAACATTTTGGTGGACTAAGCAAAGCAGATTGCTCTCCAGAACATGGGTGGGCCTCATACAATCAGCTGAAGGTCCGACTGGAACAGAAAGCCCGCTCCTACCCCTTAGGAACAGAGAATTCATCCTGCCTACCAGCCATTAAATTGGCACACCTACTGTTTTCCTCCTTTCAGACTACAACTGAAATATCAGCTCTTCCTGGGTCCCAGGTTTTGAACCGTCAGATCTCTTGAATCTCCAGCTGGCTGACACACCCTGCAGATCTTGGGTCTTGCCCATCTCCATAAGTCCATGAGCCGATTCCTGACAATAAATCCCTTTCTGAACCTATACACATGTGTTGCTTCTGTTTCTCAGGGGTACACTGATTCACACAAAAACCTTACCCCCGTCAGAAACCTTAGAGTCATTTCTCAGAGCATGGAAGGAAAATAAGGTACAGAGAGACTACGAAATGTGATGAAAGATAAATAACAAATGAGCGTCACTGCTGATTTTTCTTTCTCAGGCCTCATGGAGTTTCCAGGGCAGTCACAGTTGTATATGATCTGGGGGAGACGCAAGCCCAATCAGTCAGCTTTCAGATGTCAGGAAAGCCTGAACAAGCGGAACATGTGGGAGAGGATGCAATGGCTCTTGCAATATCAGCACATTCACTGCACCCCATCAACGATTACCTAGAAACTTTCTGATATTATCTTCTCTTTTAATCTAACTTGCTCAAAATGTCTGTTGTACTCCTCAAGATAAAAACCTGTCTGGTTTCCTCTAATGATGCTAGAACTGTAGCAAGGAAATAGACCCAAAAGAGTGTCTGGACCAAGCCATGGGAAGCACTTGGGGAGGGGGGGGTGATGACCAGAATAATGGCCTCCCAGACACGTCTGCTTTTCCTAATCCCCAGAGGCTATGACTATGTCACTTACGTGGCCAAATGGTCACTGAAGATGTGATTAAGTTGAGGATCTTGCGATGGGAAGGTTATCCTGGATCAGCCAGGTGGACTCAAACCATCGCAAAGTCCTGCTAAGAGGGAGGCAGCAGTGCCAACAGGGAGAAGGAGGTGTGAAAACAGAAGCAGAGGTGGGAGACAGGGAAATGATGCCGTCCTGGCTGCACAGATGAAGGACGGGACCACAAAGAAGGAATGCAGGTGGCTTCTAACACCGGGAGAAACCCACCAGATTCTCTCTCAGGATCTCCAGAAAGAATACGAGCCCTCCACACCTTGCTATTAGTGGAGCATGACCTGGACTCGGGTCCTCTAGAGCTATTTCTGTGTCACTTGAAGCCATGCAGTTCATAGCAGTTTGTTACAGCACCAATAGTTAACTAACTCAGCGAGGCTTGCAAAAATAAAGGCCTGAGCCCAGCCCCCAATGATTCTAATTCATATCTTCTTCCAGGAATCAAATTTTATATTTCACGAATTTTGTCAGTGACCAGAGGTACAATGAAAAAGCCTAGGCACCCTCCTGAGGAGCTTGTACTCTGAAGGAAAAGGTAGTTTTTTTGACACAAAACACCTCTCTTTCCTGATTAAGAGGGTTAACAGCCACCCACAAATAGTATATTGATAGATCTGTGGTGATCCCTAAGGCTTTGCCAAAAAAAAAATAGAGAAATGAAATTCCATTCATTCATTCACTTTACTCAGGTCAGCTTTCCTAGAGGGATGGCTTGGTGGTGAATGTTTACAAGATTCGTGCAGCTCTCCATCTTTCTTCCACACATTTGCACCCTGAGAACCAACCCTTCCTGTTATTTTGTCTGGGCCCAAATCAAAAAGTGGTGGGGCGGTAGTGATGAGCACACCTGAGAGGCCAGTTAAAGTTTTCATCACAAGAAAAAAAATGTGTAACTTGTTACGGTGAGAGACGGTAACTAGACTTCCTGTAGCAGCTGTTCCGTAATGCATATATGCGTCAGATTATTCTGTGGTGCACCTGACACTAATGCAACCTTGGATGTCAATTAAAAAATTTTTAAATGGCACTATCATAGCTTTTTGCAGATTTTTAACCATTTTATTCTCCACCCCAAGACACAAACACATGAGTTGACTTTTAAACATTGCTTTAAAATACTTTAAGGTGTTTTCCATGCAGAGACAATTAAGCCAGAAAGGGACGAACTCTAAAATATGCACATTTCTCTGAAAGTTGGATATAATTTTTACTTGCAAAAGAACACTCCAACAGAAAGTCTTCAATATGATGATGTCGGCTTTTTCAGACTTGCCGTTTTAATTGCTAAGATGAATGTTGAGGCTGATTTAGCTCCAGAATCATAATTGACCATAAATTTTATCTCATTTTTACAACCATTCCTGAAATACCGAATACAGTTTCTAAGCTGAAGTCCAGTTTCCCGTAAGGGTTTATGAGGGGTTGAATTGTGTCCCGTCAAAAGCTGCTGAGTCCCAGCCACCAGTCCCTGGGAAGTCATCTTATTTGGAAATAGGGTCTTTCACACAACTGAGTGAAGATGAAGTCATTAGGGTGGGCCTCAACCCAATATGATTTGGGCCTTGTGGACAGACATGCAGAGATGTGAGGATATAGGGAGGGTGCCATCAACAACCAAGGGGGTAGCTGAGACCACGAGAAGCTAGGAGAGGGCATGAAACAGCTTGTTGTCCCCAACCAAGCCTGTGGACACCTTGATCTTGGACTTCTAGCCTCCAGACCAGTGAAACAAGGAATTTCTGTTGTTTCAACCACATAGCTTGTTAAGGCAGCCCTGAGAAACTAATAAAGATGCCAGATGTGCTTTGATTCCTTTTATATATTACAGATTAGAAGCTAGCAATTACAATATTCAGATGAAAATGGTCCTTCAGAATTACCCACAAACACTCATTACCCCATTCTTCCCAGCATGTGTGCAACACAAAAACCTAGTCCTGCTGCCCCAGGCTGAGGTTCTGGATCCATTAAAACCAACGGAAGTAAACGATCTCCTTGTTTTTTAAATTAAAATTCCTCATGGAATATGAAATGGACTCCAGATATTACAGGAATCAAAGTCTAGAAAATACGACGGTAGTGAAAAAATATGAGAATACTTAATGCAAGTTGTTTATATTTCTCCTGCTCTTTAACATATTTGTCAAATATTCCAGACAACCTAAGCTAAATCTGTGGTTTCCTTCAGTATCACTGGAATAGTGGCGTAGCTAGCTCTAAGGTACGGAGATTCTCAGTGACAGTGTGAATAACTTTAGGTCACTGGGCTGACTCTCTTAGGGAGCCAATACTTTTACCTGCTCTCTGCATTTACTTCACAATCTCAGGAGCCCTTTTTCTCTTTTTAGGCTGAACTTTCTCTTCCTCCCTTGCCAAAGCCTGCCCTCAGGACTGCCGCTGTCATCCTTCACACTAGGTGTCGATCAACTGAAGTCAATGTGTTAACTCACACAACCAGCTTACACCTATTTTTATAAATAAAGTATTATTATAATGCAGCCAAAGTACATTTACATATGACTGCCTTTGACTTAAACAGGCAGTCATATGTGGCCCAAAGGCTGAAAATATTTACTCTCTGGGCTTTAGACAGGCCTCTCTCAATAAAAGCAAGGACAAACATAATCACCACATAATATTTATATTATATTTGAAATCTTCAGGACGTAGGAGAGTAAACAGCATGGTTATGTGGGATGTAAAAAGACAGAGCTTTTTCATCAAATAAACCACACACCCAGTTCATTTTTGAGTTTGATGTGAGCAAGGTGAAATGGGCTGGGAGGCCAGTTTTGGGAACTACATATGTATATGGGGTGCCTTAAATAACCGTATATTTACACAGAAGTATCTGTACGTCTTTCTTGGGTCTTACTCCTTTCTGTTCTCATAATCTAACCTGTTTGGTTTTAGGATATGCAAAACATCGGCTTACTCCCAAACCTTGAAGTTGAAGAGATGTGTTTTAGTAAATACGAACCAAAGTTTCACTTTGAGAGTTCGTAGTTGAATGCCATGTGTCAGCTTCCTGAGTCAGACCCCAAAATTGCTCCTGTTTGGGAAGGAGCAATCTGGACGCTGGCTCCACTGAATTCGAGCCTGCAAACTAAAATGTCATAAACAGAATAAACAGACATGGATTCGTCCCACTGTCTCCAATGAGTGTCCCTTTATTCCAACTTCCTGCTTTTAACATGGAACACCTATTACATCACCAAAACAAAATGCTATGACTGCTTCTTGCACTGACATTATTGCTCTTGGTAATTCACCATCTGATCATCCTGCTGAATTAGGCACTTGCCACTCTTGCTATTTACCTCTTTGTTACTTATTAGCACCATGACTACAAATGGAAACAAAATACAGAGGGAGTCAACATTAGACAGGTAACGCCCCCTTTCTGGAAGTTTGCCTCAAGCCGTTCCCCTTTTACAGAAGACCTCCATTAGTAGGGTACCAATGTTTTTTCCATAAAAGTGGAAATCCCCTTCAGATTTCTTTTGATTAGCAAAAACAGGTGCTATTGTAGATCGTTCATAAAAGTCACATGGCCTGATTTGAACTCTTGAAAAGCAGGAGGATACTCTTTGCTTTGTGCCATTTCAGCTTAGAAAAGGTTTCATAGAAATGTTCTACTTTCAGACAGCTGGGGAAACCTGTGTTTCTGGATAAGTTGTAGTTTCTGAGTAATCAATACATGATTTCCAACCACTTTCTCACAAGTGCAAAATTCCTTGGAAGTGAATGGGAAACATGTTGTATTAGACCCTGAAGACTCCTGGGTATGTCTGTTCTCAGCAGCTTCACTTTTTAAAACACATGTACTGAAAAATAGAAATGACCTGGATTAAGACACACAATTTCTCAGGCTGGACTGCAGCCAACTGCAATTTGTTCTTTCATTCAACAAATATTCACTGCATACCTACTATGTGCCCAGCACATTCTGTGTTCTTGGAACACAGTTGCCAACAATGTACAAAATATCCCTGCCCAAGTAGGACCTCCCTTCCTTCGAAGGAGCTTCTCTCTCTAACGTGGACAACCAAGAGAGGGAAAGGCTTAACGATCAAATCAGGAACGTCACATTCATTTGCAACAGCTCTTTTCACAGATATCACAGAACGCTGGCCTGATAACTGTACTTTCAATATATCTTTTTCTTCTCAGTCTTTTCCTTTCCCTTTAAAAAAAAACCTTTTATCATTGTCTCTCCATTGTCTAATTGCTTGTTTAAATGCTTCAAATACTTCAGTTATCTTAATGTCCTAATTCCAGACTTTCAAAAATGTCAATTTTCTTAGTTACTCCACCAAGAGATGTTTATCAAGCAGTGTGCCAGTATTTCCTTGCTGCGTAACAAACAGTCCCAGACATCAAGTGGCTTAAAGAAACCACTCGTTTATTTGGGCAGGATTGGGTGGTGATGATTGATCTCCCTTCCCTGTAGAAGCAGGTGCGGAAGCTCAGCTGGGGTCTGCAGGACACAGACACTAGCTGCTGAGCTGGTGCTGCCTGCTGATGGGAACTTAGCTGGGATGCTGGCTGGGGGCCTCAGCTCATTTCCACGTGGAGCTGTCCAGGGGCTGCTTGGGCTTCCTTAGAACATGACAGGTAGGTTCCAAAGAGAAGTGTTTCAGGTGACAGCAAGTGGAAGCTGCCAGTCTCTTAAGGCTTGGGCATGGAAAGTGGCACAGGGCCCCTTCTGCCATATCTTACTGGCCATGGAGGCAGCATGGAGCCTACCCAGAATCAATGGGAGAAGACAAAATCGCACTTCTCAAAGACAGATGAGCCCAAAGATTTGAGGTCTCCTGTGTGCCAGGTATGATGGAAGGCACTGGAAATGCACAAATCAATCAAAGTGGCCAAGGTCCCACAAGAGGCTGGGAGTCCGGCAGAAGAAGGAAGCCAGTAAATAGCAAGCTATAACACAACAGGTTCGTTTAGGGGGGAAGTGCTGTGGGTATACAGAGAGAAAATTGAGGATTATTTTATAAGTAGGCATTCAAGCAGTTAGAACAAGTAAAAATAAAAACAAAACCCTGAGAGGAAGAACACAGCTTCAATGCTGAAATTGTGGCCACCAGAGTGAGCCCTGCCTGTAGAATCCAAATTCGACCGTGAGGTAACCACCAATGTCCACCATCTGTCCCCCCGTCATTAAATGAGCGGAACACCCAAGCAAATGCGTATCGGACCAGAGTGAGCCGCATCCCCTTGTCACCAGCCACAGCTGCCCTCCAGCCCTCTCTCCCCTCCCCGCCCTCGGTCTCCTGGCTTCTGCTTGACAAGGGCTGGAAGCCTGCCAGCTTCTCAATGAAGGCATAGATGCTCCTCAGCCGGTCCCTGCAGGGACCGACTGAAAGAACCCACTTCCCACCCACTGCCCTTTCCAGACATGGATCGCCCCTGGCTGTGCTCCACGGGCACAAGTAGCTTTATATTTGGTAGAGGATTCACACCCCTGGCTAGGCTTCAGGTCCTATTAGCACATTCAAATGGTGTATTTTATAGGTTTATGCAAAGAGTGAGCCATACACACGTCGCTTTAAAGTCAGTGTAACTAATACATAACAAACAAGAAGACAAAGCTCACTATGGCACAGGTCTAGAAAGGAGATGTTTTTAGATTGTAACTGGCCTCTGAATAGAGGAAAATTTAAAGCTATTTACTTATTTCAAAGCTTCTCGAATGGACGCCCAAACTTCACAACCTGTTTGAGCTCAACTTCTCTATCACGCACCTGCCTCAGGTGCTTTTCCTAACTGGAGTCAGCCATTTCATACCTCTTTTCAACGCTGCTTGATTCTAGCACTTATAGAATTATTTTAAACTGGGATATGTTGTACAATGTCATTTTATGTATCTTTGGGTTGACTGAGCCCTTTTAAAATGTGGCGCCTCTGAAAAGGGACTAGAACTAAACCAGCAGGTTAGCATGCTTATGATCATTATGAAATTATTTAAAAGTGGCCTACTTAATATTTTTATTGTATTATATTGAGAAACATGACTGACATAACAAACGTCACTCACGTTTGCTTAACCTCTCATCACGTACCTGGGTTGTGATGGGTTAAAACCTACCAAGCACTGATTTAACTCTGAAAGGGCAGAAACAAAAATACCAAGTTGAGTCTACATGGGAAAGTTATCCAACTTCCAACAGTATAACCAAGATGTACCAAAATACAAAATAATTCCTAAACTGGTCACCCGGAATCTTCAGAGAGCTCTGTCCACTGGCCCAGTAACTTATACAAGCCAATGGAATGACATCAGACTATTCTTCAATTCCTGCTCTCCAACCCAGTTTTGGAGTGATAGGCATTGTATTTATCCACAAGTTCAAAACAGATCGAGATTAAGGCACCCACGTTCAACACAACAGCACATATAATCAATCAGGTGAAGCCATGGGTACCTACCGAATACACAGGTCAGTCTTTGTACGCAAACAGTATGAAAAACTTGCAGGTCAGAGTTAAGGGTGAGCAGGATTCTAACATTAAGGGCTACAATATAGTCAAAGATTAAGGCAAAGCATAAGCGCACATTTTCCACATTTAAAGTTTACCTTTAGTTCCATGCAATCGAAAATTGTAATCTTTTTACAATGGATCTACAGGATGAAGCCCTTCTAAGATCCATGAGAATAAAGTTATTCTTTGCAGAATTGACTATCATATAGGAACTTAATAGATGTTGCTTTAACTAGATGGTAAAAACGGCATGTAAAATTAAAGGACCCCTTTTCCACCTAGGGAACACTATACGTGGTAGCTTACAAGCAAGTCTACCGTCAATTTGATGTTTAAATGCTGTTAGGTGGAGAAATGAGGTTTATGAGTTTTTTTAAATACATTTTTCTCTATCACAATTGACCAATTATATAGCAACTGTAATACAGTTTCAAATCTATAGCACTGAATTTTTGTTCTGTTCAAAGCTCTGTTACCAACATGGGTAATCAATGCTTTAAAATAACAATTTATCGGGAACATATTAACTTCCGCTTTTTCTCCTCATGCCTTGAGCAGAACCATGAAGTAGGCAAAAATTGTAATTTGGAACCGATTCCCATTCCGTGTCTCCAAACAAGACACTCACAGCAGCAGTTCAAGGTTGTCTTTTGAAAGAAGAAAGCAAGAGATTTCTAGCTCAACAGATGCAACCTTTCTCCATCTATTCCCCAGCTGGAAATCCTACGTGAAACAACACAACAAACATCATCTACAAGCTGACAACCCGAGCAGGGTTACTGCAGGCCAGCAGTGCCACGGTCAACTGGACAAGCAGGGTGACGTCCGGATGGAGGCGGAAGTGTGAGCCCAGACTTGGAAGTGCTGCGCGTTCTCCAGTTTGACATCCAATGTCCTGGAAGGTCCATCCTGAAGGTCTTTGATTAGAGGTCTGAGACCCAAGTTTGAGGATGGGGTGTATGGGAGGGAAGGACATGCTCACTGGGGGCCATCCCTTGCCCAGGGGACACCCAGCGGTGACTGGAGGCATTTTCAGGTGGGGAGATGCTCGTGGCTCCTGGTTATTGGGTCAAGACCAGGGGTGCTACTGAACATACTATGGACACCTTCCCACCCCGACAAAGAGCAGGTGGCCCCACAGGTGAACAGTACTGAGGCCACAAAGCCCTGTTCTGGAGACTAACTCAGCAGACACAATGAGGGGAGAGAGGAGATGCCATCCAGACGGGCAACTTATATGGTCTGCAACAAAGCCATGTAGCCAAGGAAGGCTGACAGAGATGAGGCTCTGCAGGGAGGGAGGGGAGGCAGCCCGTAACCAGTGAGAAGACAAGTAACTGTGCTCCCGGGTGCTGTGCTGTGAACCCCACAAACCACCTGAATGCCGGACAGAGAAACATCTTCACAGGGCAGACGAGTGACAGCTTTGGAAAGAGGGTGTTTGGGAGCGCACACTCCCAGTGGGGCTGTGGACAGATGGCCGCTGTGTGTCCCTTCCTCCTCCCCCTCAGGGCTTCCTCATCTCTGAGGCAAAGGGCAGCTCCCATTCAACATGGCACAGCAATGTGAAAGGGGCACACGGGCTTCTTCTGTGCAGGGAGGGAGGGAGAGAGAGCAGGGGAGAGAGGGGGAAAGTAGAGATTACAAACAAGACAAGTACATTTATCACCAGAAAATATATCCAAAAAGAAGGAGAAGACCATGAATTTCAGACAAGTAGTTTTCCACTCTCAAATAAATTACAGGTTTGAGATTACTTTTTAAAATATGAAATAACAAAAGGAGATTTTAAAAAATCAAGCTAGTGGAGCTGAGGAAACAGGAAAGAAAAAAAACCGCACACGAGTGAAAACAGCCACTAGCGTAAGTAAAATAGAAAGTAAATTCAGAGGCATGAGCTTTAAAATTGAGTCAATGAACTGCAGAAGAATGGAAGAGAACAATGATATAAAACTACTATGAAGCGAGCTGGATGAACCCGTCGTGAAGGGCATCCAGTGTAGTGCGACTCGCAGTCCTGCAGAAGAGAGGAGGAGAGAGCCCAGGCGTCCACAGTCAATTCAGAGTTATAATAAAAGACGTTCTGTTCTGGAATAAAGACTTGAACCTGCTGATAAAGAGGACGCTGTCTCCTAAGCGATGTGCAGCAGAATCATCAGCATGAAGATATGGTGAAATTCATCAACTTCAAAGGCAAAGAACCATGTGGGAATCCAGGTAGAACAAAGCCCAGTTATGTAAAAGGACAAAGACATAATATGATCTTAGACTTGTGAGGCAACACTGAATGCCCGAAGATCACAGGACAATGGCTACAAAATTTTGAGGGTAAGAAAGCGCCCTCCCCAAATGTAATGCTCAGCCAAGCTGTCCTTCAACATAAAAGCAGCAGATAGACCTTCTGCAGCATCGTGACAGAAAGAATACAGCCCCATTCACCTGTGTTCAAAACATTGCTGGATGACAGATTCAAGGCAATAACAGATAAATCAAAATAAATAAATAAGGAATGGGGAAAGGATGATTTAAAAAACAAAAACAAAAACTGAGGTTAACTACCAAATAAGTTTAGATCCAGGAATGAAATGCTGGTTATATGCAATGAAAAAGAAACATGAAAGTAATCCAACAAACAAAAAATTGACAGCTGTTGGGAAATGCGCAAAAAAGGATGTTGTGTTTTAATAAATATCCTCCTGTTATTTAAGAGAACAGATAATGGCTAAAGTTGTAACATGTAGTTAGAAAAAAGCAGTTTTTTTAAAAACCACCTTTTTATGGTTTATGTTCCTTCATCAGAATTTCTGAGTTAGGAGGGACAACCATTCTAGGAAATGACTTTTGGAAAAGAAATGTTCATTCTAACATTTAACAATTTCTTCCCTCTTATTTTCACGTACCATTTTTTGGCTAAATTTATTCAAATATAATCTTATTACTAAAAATAACATATAAAAGCTTGATCCCGTTTTTTAATGTACTTTTCCCTAGCTATTGGCATTTAGTGACAATTTATGGCTCTTCCGATGTGTTTCAAAAGGGAGATGCCAGTCCCAAACGTCAAATGTTGACCAGAATGACTTCTGTGTGGTGAGCTTTGGAGTGATTTTTTTTAATTCATACTTTTCTGCATTGCTGTTTTCAAAATTAAAAACATATGTTTTTAGAACAAAAGAGGTCATTATTGTCTTAGTAGAAATGGCAGAATTGAGAAGATGTGACAAAACCGTATGGTACCCCCCCAACTCTCACTATTTTGCTCCTGGCCCTTTAGAGAGGTGGCTTGCCATTCTGTGCCCAGGTCCCTGCGTGCTGACCAGCGAAGGCCCAGCTGTGCCCCCAGGCAGAAGGGGAGCATGGGCTGCCACCCTCAGGGGCACATCCTTCCTACACCTTCCTCAGCCATCAGCAGCAACATTTCCCAGTGGATCTGATGTTTTTATAATTAACAGGAAGTCTATGAGGGGGCGCTGGTACCCCCCATGGCCAGCACACACCCGCTGCCTCCTCTCCACGGAGACCAAGTGAGCTTTCAGAGGGTCACCCATTCCCTAAGCCACCAGATCGGAGGCCCATGGGGCAAAGAGGAAGTATCACCCCTCAACCCTAAAAAGGGTCTGGGATGGGCTCACTAGGAAGTCATTTGCAAGGATACTGAGTAATAGCAGAGAACTTCCTGCTCTGGGATGCCTGGTGAGGGTGAGGCACCCCGACGATCTTTTCAGAAACAAGCCCAGCTCAGGCGCGTCCAGGTGGCAATGACCCTGAACCCTGGACAATTTTTCCATAACTTTATGAAATCATCATGAATTACTCTTAAGTACAGATTAACAAAGAACATTAGACAGTGGCCTGTGTAAAGACGTACGACTGTAGAAAAAGGAGTGACTTCTAAGCTGCCATTGCTGCCGCCCTCCTGGGGTACAGCTTGCATCTCAAGTCCGCCCGTCCATCCCTCCACGGAAGAACCAAGCAGCCCCTCGTGACAAGTCAGACCTCCCTTCTGGGCACTGGCTTCAAGGGTTAAATGTAGTTCACTGCAGAGTCCTTAAAAGCAATTTATGCTTCAGTTCCTTATTCTCTAAGGCAGGAAATCTCTCTCATTACTGACAATTAGCTTCCTATTGATTCTGTCATGTGCTCACTCGAGCTGTAAAGCGGGTCTTTAAAATAAAATAAGATTTTGGGCAACATTTGGCAATGGCCTAGAAATCCAAAACACGGCAGGAGGTGGGGATAAAACACTCAATAACTCTGCAGGCAGCGCCACTGAGTGGAAAATCTGCAATCTAGCAATAAACAGGCTTTAAATATCATTAGTCATATTTGTATATAACCTTCTCTAATACATCCAAGTCGACTCCAAGTGTAAGTGCCTATCATAGCAGTCTTTCAGAAATCGTTCTTGAAAGCAGTGTTTTTGTCCTAAGAGTGAAAATGAATGCATGGAAAATAACTCAGTGTAGCACTTACATTTAAATGAAACAGATTCTCATTTGAACTTCTAAAGCTAGCTGTTCTTTCTTCATTACAAGGACAATCACGAGAGTGCGATAACAAGAGAAGCAATAATCCATCAAACAGTGAGTTCAAAATTGGAGCTATTTTCCTTCCTTATTTATAAAATCATTCTTTTTCTTTGTCTTTCCAAGACACAGGCCCTGCTTACATTGTTTTTTCTTTTTTTAAAAGCAATGGTATTTATTTTCTGTGAAATGTATCTTCAAGCGGAGCTTACCTTGTTACGGTGTTCTTCTGTTTTATGAGAGGCTAACTGGGGAATATTTTCACTGGAACTAATTGGTGAAGAGGATAGCAGATAAAAATACAGGTCTTCAGGAAGAAAACTGGCATGGGAAAGCAGGAAGCCTTACACATGGGTTTGGGCTACTTTTGATGCACAAGTATAGCCAGTCCCATTCTGTAGTGTCAACTCGGGTGTGCGAGTCACAAAGGGCATGCTTACCTCCCTCCAGTTTTCATTACTTTGTCATAAACTATGAGAGCCTTTGATGTAAGCACACTCAGTAGTTGAAGGGATGGCAATGGAGGGATGAGCCATCGCTAGAGGCTAGATATAACTCCGTAAGTACCTAATCACCCCTGCAAGAACCTCATTACTCCTAAAACTTACCCAGTAAGCAATCACCTGGAAAGAACCACATGTCGATTGAAGAGTCACACATACAAATCCACTACAGCCATGTTCAGGGGCCCAAAAGCACGGAGCCTGACCGTCCAGGTGAGTGAGTCAGACCTACCTGGCTCTCAGTTCCCAGATGCTCTTGCTACCCAGGGGCTAACTTCTCTGGACTTCAGTTTCCTCCGCTGTGATCTGGAAACCATAAAGGGCTCTTCTGCAAAAGACAGACACAACAGCAAAAAACACATCAAAGTCTAGAATGTACTGAGCATGTCCACTCCAGTAGGCATAATTATTACTGAGGTTGCTGAGATATCCGAGATAACGCAGGCTTCTGGGGCCACAATCCAAGTACAGGTACCATAGCCACCGTCAACCAAAAGCTTATCTCAGAGTCATGAAATGGGAAAAATAAAATGAAAATGGAAGGGCTTTATAACATGTGCCCAGTGGGTATTGCAAACAATAAGTGGTTGCAGTGAATGGAGATTAGGTGCCAGCAATGTCTTCCGTGGGAGAATGACCTTGAGCTCAGTTTCACGCTCTGGCACATCTCTATTACATGCAAGGTGCCAGGGACCCCTGCCACTCAAAGTGTGTTTCTTGGGCCAGCAGCGTTGACACCACCTGGAGCTTGTTACAAATGCAAAATTTTGGGCCCTATCGTAGCAGGCTCTCCCATACCTACCAGACCTATCTGAATTTCAGCAAGATCCTCAGGTAAGTGATATGTATGTTTCAGTTTCATAAACACTGGGAACAAGCACAGATCACAGAGTCTGTCAATGGCCAGTGTCTATGGGAACTGAGTTGGAACAGAGCCCCCGAATTCTACTCCTCGCGGATGTGCACCAGGCCCACACATCAACAGGTGGAGTGCATTTCCCTTGCCTTAATTCCTGCGTGGTCTTAGAACTGGCTTTGGCCAAAAGAAAATCCCCCAAACTGCTGATCTTTGTCTGAACCCGTACAATGTGCACCACCAAGATGAACCCTGATGGAATTATGGACTTTGAGTGATGGTGATGTATCCGTGTAGGTTCATGGATTGTAACAAGAGATACCAAGCTGGTGGGAGACAGCAGGGGAGGCTGTGTGTGTTGAGGAGAGGGGTTTTGTGAGAACTCTGAACTTCCCACTCAATGTTCTAAAAAATAAAGTTTATTAATAATAATTAAAACATTGATGTTTTGGGAGTTCCAAGCGCCACCCATCGGGCATCCAGCCACCTGGAAAGGTCTTGTGGGGGAGATTGGAGGCACTCTGGTAGGCCGCCCCCACTGAGGTCCTTGGCCATCATGGCCCCAGGTAACTGGAGCCCCAACCCACATCACATGACCCAGAAGAACCACCTCTCTGAGCCCAGCTGATGTACAGAGTCATGAGAATAACACAGTGCTGCTGGGGTGAGTCCCCAGGTTTTGGGATGGTTTATTATGCTACAGAATGTATGGGAACAATCTGATTTGAGAGTCCACTGTAGCACATTTCTATCTGAAGATAAGTTTCCACAAAAAAAAGATGTGATCTGCTGATGATTCAAGAAGGGCAAATTCATTGTTGTAAGGCTCTTGTCCAAGACAAATCCTGATGCTATGATACAAAGAACTAACAGGGTAAACTGCAGCAAGAGGGAGCACGTGAAGTCCTAGGGCAGTCCCTTTGCTGCGTGCAGTCCTTTTCTTAGGAGAAGCGTGCTATACACCTTTCTAAAATATGGGCAGAGTGATTCGAGAAGGAAGTTTAACAAGAGGGTTTCGGCGAGGTGTTTTCATTCCCCTCCTGAATGAACCCAAGAGAACAGCTGCTCTCTCAGGCTGCTGTTCTCTTACCAGTTTAAAGCATTTTTTTGCCCTTGAAATAAATGTCCATAAGAGGAAATATATTTCATTTATGTTCCTGGAAAATGTGCTGTTATGTGAAATGTGAGTTTCTCATAAGAAAAAGAAAGCAGAATGTGGAACTCACTTCTCAACCATAGAGCGATGGTCAAATGTTTATAGAAACGGCAATGATATTGAAGTAACTCCAAGGGATGTGATTTACAAGTAGAAAGCTTCTTAGAGAGGACATATATTAACAATATGGCATATTGATTAATAATCAAACATCATAATATATGCGACAATGTTTTTGTCCTACTGTTTTATAACCTGTGTTATAAATATACTGTTTTATTACTCATGCCAAAATAAATCAGAGAATAAAGAAACAGTTTCATCAGAGCAGAACATGGCTACCTGCTCCCGGAATGGAAGGGTCATGCCACAGTTCCCAGAAGTGAGCAGCCTGTAAGCCTCATTCAATCATACTGAAATAGACTAAGAACAGGTTATACCTAGAAGGTTGGTATTAGGATTAATAAAGTAACCAGCATCAACCCCCCACTACCACCACCCCACCACCACCATATAGTGTCTATCACATCATGAGGGCTCAATAAAGGTGGAGAAATTCAGGGACAAATAAGAAACTTCAGATCCCTTGCTTACAATATTTCAGACTCCTTATAGACAGCAGACATGATTATTCTGTTGTCTTCAAAGCATGTCTTCCTGCTTTCTAGAAATGCCACTTGGGGGCCAGTAAGTGGAATTTCATATTCATTCTGCTTTCAGCACACTGCGGAAGGCTCCCCAATGGGCCATGAGCACAAAGGAAAGAATTAAGACATATTTTCTCTTCTCAAAGAGCGCACACTTCTCTCATCCTCGTTCTTGGAATTGGCTTCCGAACCGGTTCAGCAGCGATGCCAGGAGGCCAGCCCTCCCTCCTTCTCAGCTGAACTAATTAATGGGAGTGACATGTGGTGGGAAGTGCACACCAAAGGGTTGGAGAAGCCATGGAATAAGCGAGGTGCTCCTGAAGCATAAACTTACCCATGGCTTTTGTAAGCACAGTCTGCGTTTGGGGGCTAGGAAAGATGTGCGGCAGCAGAAATTGCAAGAAAAACCACAATGTGTGTCACTCATGAATGAGGAAAGGAGTAGCCTTCATTACTGCGGAGTCAGCCCTGACTCTAGGCCAACGAGGCAAAGCGCACCCACAAAATAGATGGAAATTATCTCAGAGACCTTCCAGTTGGAAGATTATGCTTCATTACTGCATAAAACTTTTTTTTACCTTAAGAGTCAGTATTTTCTTTGAAGAGGTCTTTTAGGGTTCTACTGCTGTTTAACAAGTTACCACAGCCTTAGCAGCTTAAAGCAACACCCAGAACAAGCTCATCAACGTCCCTGGGCCAGGCATCCAGGAGAAGCGTGGCTATTTTCTCAGCATGGGGTTTCACAAGGCTGACATTAAGGTGTCAGGGCTGCTGTATCTTTATCTAGCCCTTCAAGCTCCTCTTCCAAGCTAACCGGCAGTGGGAAGAATCCATTCCCTTGTGTTTACATGACTGAGATCCTGGTTTTCTTGTGGGCTGTCAGCCGGTGGTCACACTCAGCTCAAAGGCTGCCCACATGTCTTAGCTAAGTGGCCCCTCCATGCCCCTTCTCATTCGTCAATACCTCTAACTTCAGGAAAACCCCAGTCCCTTTCAAGGGCTCACCTAATTAGGTCAGACCCATATGGATAATTAACCTTTTGATTTACTTAACATCATCATATTAACCTGCTAAGGAACAGCTATTAATCATCCCAGTAGATACAGAAAAAGCATTTGGCAAAATTCATTGTTGACCTATGATAAGAAGTCTCAGAAAATGAGGAATAATGGGGAGTGTCTGGAACCTAATAAAACATCCACTTAATGGTGAAAGATTGAATCCTTTCTCCCCCAATGTGGGGGAGACGCCAAGGAGGTCCTTTCTTAGGACTTCTATTAAACACTGTGCTTAAAGTCCCGGCCAATGTACCAAGGTGAATAAATAAAAATAAAAAACACACAGATTTTTAAAGAAAGAATTAGAAGTGTCTCTAATGTGGCATAATGACATCTGTGGGAAATGCCAAGCAATCTATTTAAGAGCTAGTAGAAATAAAACATGAGGTTAGCAAAGGTTGCAGGAGACAGTATCAATATACAACTGTGTTTGCATACAGCAATATTTCTCTATAATTGGAAACAAAAAGTTAAAACCCAAGACGCTAGCAGCCGAACAAGTCGGAGAAGGATTTTATTTTTAGATGGGAGAAAGAACAGGAACTTTTCTTTTGGGTCTTAATCTGGCAGGGAGAGGAAGGACAACACGGAAGGGAGAGGGAGAGGAGACAATCCCTCAGGCGATGTCCTGGGGTCAGTAAGAGAGTGTAGGATCTAGAGAACGAATGAAGGAGTCAGCGTAAGATGTGGCCATGGGTCATTTGCCGATAACAAGGGGGACAATTCTTGTCCAATGGGGAGGAGGAACCCACATGCTGGTATGTGGGTACATGTGGTGGCAATCTGCGGGATTTACTTTCTTGCCACCTTAATTTCCACAGTGAGGTCAGGAGCAAGCCCTTCAGCTATGCATGTGGTTGGGAGAAAGAAATGCCAGAGTTTTCAAAGAGAGAGCTGGAAGGTGGGAAATGGCTGAGAAGAAAGTGGAACCATAAACCGGCATTAGGGCATGAAGTCTCGGCAGCATTAAGGGTGACTCTTTGAGGTCGTGGATTTGGGAACCAGACAGCAGTTGTTCTCAAACCACGTTCAGCTGCATGCTGACATGGAGTAGGCTGAGGTCTTAGGGCAATCAGCATTGCCATGTGGCCAAGCAAGCAGAAAGGTGTGGAGGATGGATGCAGAGGTGATGGGGGGCTGACAGGGATTTTAAGGCAGGTATGGAGGGCAGAGAAGTCCTCAGGGGGCTGAAGCACTGTAAGGGGTGGCAGACGAATGGGCTGGAATTCCCAGGGAAGCCAGAGATACACTGGCTGGTGTTGCTAGAAGGCACAGGCCAGCAGGACAGGAGGTGGTGATGACATAGCTGGACTCACGGGATTGTGATTGTGAGCAGAAGACACAGGCATTGAAGATAAGGTAAGCTTGTGAGCTTAAAGAAGACAAATTGTGAAAAGGCATATACATTGAGCCAGAAGCTAAAGTCATCCAGAAGTGAGCATGGATGATGCAGAAGTCGTGGAACAACAGCAAATACAGCAGGATGCTGGTGATACAGTATGACGGCATTATCTTCACATTCGGGGCATTTAAGACAAGTGAAGAGAGAAAGATACGGTGATTGAAATAACAAAATTTTGACATTTAAGACCATTAATCCTGGCATTATGAGAACCAATCACACAGAGATTTATATGTCCTCATTAATAATATGTATTATTATTATAACCTCATGCTCCCCCTCCAATGGCAGCCACTTGCAATAACAAATAGGATAGTTTGATGTCAATTTTTCACCATTTACTCTGAGTCTTCTGATTTAATTTTTTAAAACTATTCTGTTAGTAAAAAAAAAATCCATTAGTGTCTATTGGAAAAGATTTTAAAGGGTCTATCTCTATGTAAAAAGGACTGGCTAGCTGTAAAGGCACAAGTGACTTGATTTCTCAGCAAATACACTGATCAAAAATTCCTCCGATGTGACCTAACGCTGTTACATAGTGTCCGCCAGCCATTTTAAGAAGTTTGTCCCTCTTCCTCAGAGATTACCTGGACACGTGGGAGAGCATTAAATTGATGTTATCATCTGTATATCATATTTATATGGTATTTCTTTGTGGAAATACAGTGACACCAAGACAGAGAAGAGAAACTGTTCTCATGCCACATCTGATATGCAGTGTCACCTGGCTTCAGTCTGGCCTGCTTTTCCAAAATTGATAAACTCAATGAAATAGTATTTCAACCAGCCACCAAGAAGAGGCAAGACATTTTCTGGTGAAAGTAACATGAAATACCATTTTCCAGTAAAAACGCTATGACATGGAGGAGAAAATGAGCGCTTTTTACATTAAAAGGAGACTTGGAGGAACCCAACATTTGAAATGTGTGATTGACGGTATCGCGAGATTTTCATCAGTGGGCCCAGCAAGCCATACCCCTACTCCAAACCTGGGCCTGCCCCCTTTTGCTGCCGGCTACATCGTTGGGAAGCTGGAGAGGCAATGCTTGGGGTTAACTGATTTCACGGTTGGCCTGAAATATTGCTTCCGTCTCCTTCTATCCTTCATTTTTCCTCCCCACTCTTCTCTGCTGTTTCTGGAAAAAGAGGGACTTTCCAGGTGGGGCTTAAACTAAGAGACCCTGGGAAGAAGCCAAGTGAAAGGTGGAGGCAGGGCTACGGGTTCAGATGGCAGGCAAAGGAGAAGGACCCTTTGCAGAGGGGGTCCAAAACATTCCAAGCAGCCTTCTGCTGACTTTAAATATCTTCATTTGTCAGTGTAAGTGCAATTGATTAAGAGCCACAATCACACATTCCTGAAAGCCATCTGTCATGGACTGACTCTCTATATAATCAAGGATGCACTTCAGAACCACCTATTTTAAACAGCAAAAAAGTATGATAACCAGAGAACCACCAATAATAACTGACATCTTACTGCTACTTCACGGCCTTCAGAGAGTTATCACAGATGCAGGCGATGTATAATAGACTATTTAGAAATCTGGATTTTCCATGCCACTGGCATTTCCCCATTTCTGCAATGGCCTTGCTTTTAGGCATCTTACTGTATCTCATTGCTTTTTTTTTGGAGAGGGCATCTCTCATATTTATTGATCAAATGGTTATAAACAACAAGAAAATTCTGTATAGGGGACTCAATGCACAATCATTAATCAACCCCAAGCCTAATTCTCAACAGTCTCCAATCTTCTGAAGCATAATGAACAAGTTCTTACACGGTGAACAAGGTCTTACATAGTGAATAAGTTCTTACATGATGAACAGTACAAGGGCAGTCATCACAGAAACTTTTGGTTTTGATCACGCATCATGAACTATAAACAATCAGGTCAATTATGACAATTTGTTTGATTTTTATACTTGATTTATATGTGAATCCCACATTTCTCCCTTATTATTATTATTATTATTATTATTATATTTAATAAAATGCTGAAGTGGTAGGTAGATGCAAACATAGTTTAGTGCTGTAAGAGGGCAAATGTAGATGATCAGGTGTGTGCCTGTAGACTAAGTATTAATCCAGGCTAGACAAGGGCAACAAAACATCCACGGATGCAGAAGATTTCTCTCACAACGGGGGGAGGGGGGGGTGAGGTTCTAAGCCTCACCTCTGTTGACCCCCAATTTCTCACCTGATGGCCCCCCTGCGACTGTGCCTGTCTTAGGTTGTTCCTCCCTTGAGGAATCTCACCCATCTCTGGCTAACCAGTCATCTTCCGGGGCCACACAGGGAAATGTAAAGTTGGTAAGTGAAAGAAGCAATATTCTTTGAAAAGGTTTATCTCATTGCTTTTTATATCTTACCACCACGGAGAAAGGAAACCGCAGTAACCCAGCTCACTCTGTCTGAGCAACGCCCACAATATGACAGGTGGAGGGACTGAATGAGTAAGTTCAGTGGTGATTCGGACTTGTGGATTGCTTTCCAGTCATGCCTCTCTCTTATCCTTTAAATACAAGGGGAGACATCATTCCTAATCTGTTTCTCTGACATACCAGTCAGGCCAAGTTATACTTCCAGAATCACAGTGCTTCTAAGCCTCCCAGAGTCTGGGCAGTTCCAGGGAAAAGCACATTTCTCCACAGCTCCATGGCTTCTTTCTCCTGTTGGGGCAGGGAGCCCCAAGATGTGTTCCCTGGACAGGCACATTATTTTGAGCTCAAATCAGTCAAGGCCCAAATGATCCAGGAAGAAACTCTCACCCTCCCCTAGTTGCCTAAAAAGAATTTAGATAGAGGACCTGCTCCAGGAAGCTAGAAGATATCATTAGGGTTTTTTGTTTGTTTCCTATGCTGATTTTCCCAGTTGTGGGGGCCCCTGAGCTTCAATCATCAAAAGACAGAAAGCATGAGAGGTCCCCAAAGGGCTACTTCTATCAGCATGTTCCTCGAGCGTGAGTGAGGAGGCATTTTGGGGGTAAGCAAACTGCTGGATAGTAAGTGTGCTGAGCAACACACCTACAGAAATGTTCTGGAGAATAGATTTACCTGGAAATAAAATCCAATGCTGTTCTAGAAGATTCCTGCGGAAAGACACGTGTATATAGAAGCATGTGCATACAGTCCTAAAATTCTTCTTTGGGGCAGATTTTCAGTGGATTAAGAAGCTCTTCTACAGACCTCAGGGCCCTTTCAATTCTGTGTCCAGGCTGCTTTCCCCAGAATTGTTCAGTGGCCCCTGCAGTGTCCTGAACTAGACCCCCCCACCCCGATGAAAAACATCTTCAGTCACTTGGAGGACAGCCTCACACCACCTTAAAGTGCCACGGAGAGCAAGCGCAGGCACGTGCATCTCCCCCACGCCCAGAGAATGTGCTACGAGCTGTCTAAACGGCCTGTCTAAACGGCCTGTCTCTGCTTTCTGATTCCTCCCGGAAAGGGGCCATTTCGTGAAGTTGGTCTCTAGCTTAACAAGACACCCACAGTCCTAAAATCTGCTCTTACTGGGAAAAGCACCCACTGCTTACAACTAATTGGATTTAACTCACATTGCAAATACTCCTGGTCAGATCAGACCAATCCCAAAGAGAAGACTCAGGCAGCTGTTTGAGTAATCATGATCTCTCCAGGACGGTGTGTGTTCTCCTTCTTGGCTCAAGGGCAAGGTCCCTCCTCCCTCTTGTAAACGACTTCAGCATGAGTTACAAGGACCATTTCAAACCCCAAATTCTACGTCCTCCTACTTGACTGAAAGATAAGGAGACATAAGTGCTTCACTTCTCTTTCCAAGGTGCCCTCAACACAGCTACAGCCCTTAGCCCTTGATGCATCTTTCCTCATCCAAATAGTCCCCCGTTATGTAACCCGCATCTGCTTCCCTTTCTAAACTTGGAGGGTGCCTTCCTCACGTCATCAGAGGAACACGCCCTGGCAGGGTCAGCTGTCCCAGCAGAGCAGCTGCTCATGTCAGAGCAGTGACAACTGCGAATCTGTGGGAAGAACTGCTCTCATTGGAAATGGAGCAAAAAAGACAGCCCATCAGGTTCCTTCCGCTGTGGTTTGTTCTGCTCACATGTAGATAAAAGCCATGCAGAGTGTGTGTAGCCAGACTCTCAAATGACTCTGATTCTTCACATAAGTTTAAGACAGAATATGTGCTGACAACTCAAAACAACACCGAACAGTAATTGACAGGAATGTTCACGTGCAAATTTGACCTCCAAACAGATCTCTGGTTGTGGACATCGGTTCTTAATGTATATGGTTTTTTTATACACCAAAACTTTCCAGTCCTCTCACCAAAAGGAGGCGTTTGAAATATGTCCAAAATCCAAAATTTGACAGCAGTCTATTTCCTGCTACAAATAAATACATCTTTGAATATATAGAAATGTCTTTCACTGACTAACTGTACCTTACATCAATTAAAATTATTTTTCAAATTACTATACATTTTTATGGGTACTGTTGTCTCTCCCTCAACTAGAACTGTTTCCTCTCATCTCCAAGGATATAACCTTAACAAAATGGCCATGAGCTAAAGCCTGGAAAGATTGATGACTAGCTTCTGTAAGGGAAAATCAACCTGGAAATCCATGTCACAATGAAGAGGTTTGGCTTTAATGAAAGCTAATGGTTCCGTAAGCAAGCACATCATATTGTTGAGGACAGAGCATTTCTTGCAGGCAAAGAGTGAGGGATTTTCCCGTTTGGTCACATAAAATATAGGTAGGCAGGAAAAACGTGGGGTGATCAGAAAACTCCCACAAGGTCTAGTTACTTCTCATCCCACTGGGTTAAATCCTTTTTCCACAAGTGCCTAATAACCAGCAATCCTCCTATGCCTGTAGAGACCATTAAAGCTTCCAGTGGTGGGTGTGAGGGTGGGACGTGCAGCTGGTGGAAGCGGTGGGTGTGAGGGTGGGGGTGTGCAGCGGGTGGAACCCACTCCGGGAGGTGGAATATTTCCTCCCTGACATTGCATAGAATTCCTAGAACTTGGTGATGATAAACAGGAGGCAGGCGGTCAGTCTGTTTCATCATTGCTGTTATCTGAGATCCCTGCCCTCCTCATATAGTATCTTAGTTCATTTTCTGGGAAGCCAAGCTAGGCCTTGATCTTCTGCATAAAAACAGACCCTTTGCCCACACTTTGACATGCCCTCTATACCACTGTGTAGAACTCATTGGAGGTCAGCACACAGGAACTGCGTTTTTTGTTGTTGTTGTTGTTTTTTATTAAGAGAAAGGAATATTATCAGAAAAGAGTACCTCCATAGCCAATCATCTGACACCCTTTAAGTGATCAAAATTAAGGATATTTAAAGCATGCGTTAATCTTTGATTTACCAAGAGTTTTATCCTATCAAGGAGTAATCCCCCTTTTCTTTCTTTCTTTCTTTCTTATTTTTTCCTTTTTTTAAAATCTTTAATCTACGCTTAAATGAAGAATACTATGTTTACTATGCTCTCCCCTATACCAAGTCCCTCCTAAAAACCACATTACAGTCACTGTCCATCAGCATAGCAAAATTTTGTAGAATCACTACTTGTCCTCTCTGTGTTGTGCAGCCCACCCTCCCCTTTCTCCCTCCCCCCCCATGCATGCTAATCTTAATACCCCCCTTCTTCTTCCCCTCCCTTATCCCACCCTGCCCACCCATCCTCCCCAGTTCCTTTCCCTTTGGTACCTGTTAGTCCATTTTTGGATTCTGTAATTCCGCTGCTGTTTTGTTCCTTCAGTTTTTCCTTTGTTCGTATACTCCTCAGATGAGTGAAATCATTTGGTATTTCTTTCTCCGCTTGGCTTATTTCACTGAGCATAATACTCTCCAGCTCCATCCATGTTGCTGCAAATGGTAGGATTTTCCCTCTTCTTATGGCTGAGTAGTATTCCATTGTGTATATGTTCCACATCTTCTTTATCCATTCATCTACTGATGGACATTTAGGTTGCTTCCAATTCTTGGCTATTGTAAATAGTGCTGCGATAAACATAGGGGTGCATCTGTCTTTTTCAAACTTGATTGCTGCATTCTTAGGGTGAATTCCTAGGAGTGGAATTCCTGGGTCAAATGGTAGGTCTGTTTTGAGCATTTTGATGAACCTCCATACTGCTTTCCACAATGGTTGAACTAGTTTACATTCCCACCAGCAGTGTAGGAGGGTTCCCCTTTCTCCACAGCCTCGCCAACATTTGTTGTTGTTTGTCTTTTGGATGGCAGTCATCCTTACTGGTGTGAGGTGATACCTCATTGCAGTTTTAATTTGCATTTCTCTGATAATTAGCGATGTGGAGCATCTTTTCATGCGTCTGTTGGCCATCTGTATTTCTTTTTTAGAAAACTGTCTGTTCAGTTCCTCTGCCCATTTTTTAATTGGGTTATTTGTTTTTTGTTTGTTGAGGCATGTGAGCTCTTTATATATTCTGGACGTCAAGCCTTTATCGGATCTGTCATTTTCAAATATATTCTCCCATACTGTAGGGCTCCTTTTTGTTCTATTGATGGTGTCTTTCGCTGTACAGAAGCTTTTCAGCTTAATGTAGTCCCACTTGCTCATTTTTGCTGTTGTTTTCCTTGCCCAGGGAGATATGTTCAAGAAGAGGTCACTCATGTTTATGTATAAGAGGTTTTTGCCTATGTTTTTTTCCAAGAGTTTAATGGTTTCATGACTTACATTCAGGTCTTTGATCCATTTTGAGTTTACCTTTGTATATGGGGTTAAACAATGGTCCAGTTTCATTCTCCTACATGTAGCTGTCCAGTTTTGCCAGCACCATCTGTTGAAGAGACTGTCATTTTGCCATTGTATGTCCATGGCTCCTTTATCAAATATTAATTGACCATATATGTTTGGGTTAATTTCTGGAGTCTCTAATCTGTTCCACTGGTCTGTGGCTCTGTTCTTGTGCCAGTATCAAATTGTCTTGATTACTATGGCTTTGTAGTAGAGCTTGAAGTTGGGGGGTGAGATCCCCCTACTTTATTCTTCTTTTTCAGGATTGCTTTGGCTATTCGGGATCTTTGGTGTTTCCATATGAATTTTTGAATTATTTGTTCCAGTTCATTGAAGAATGTTGCTGGTAATTTGATAGGGATTGCATCAAATCTGTATATTGCTTTGGGCAGGATGGCCATTTTGACGATATTAATTCTTCATAGCCAAGAGCATGGGATGAGTTTCCATTTGTAGTGTCCCCTTTAATTTCTCTTAAGAGTGACTTTCAGGGTATAGGTCTTTCATTTCTTTGGTTAGGTTTATTCCTAGGTATTTTATTCTTTTTGATGCAATGGTGAATGGAATTGTTTTCCTGATTTCTCTTTCTATTAGTTTATTGTTAGTGTATAGGAAAGCCACAGATTTCTGTGTGTTAATTTTGTATCCTGCAACTTTGCTGTATTCTGATATCAGTTCTAGTAGTTTTGGAGTGGAGTCTTTAGGGTTTTTTATGTACAGTATCATATCATCTGCAAATAGTGACAGTTTAACTTCTTCTCTACCAATCTGGATTCCTTGTATTTCTTTGTTTTGTCTGATTGCCGTGGCTAGGACCTCCAGTACTATGTTAAATAACAGTGGGAGAGTGGGCATCCCTGTCTGGTTCCCGATCTCAGAGGAAATGCTTTCAGCTTCTCGCTGTTCAGTATAATGCTGGCTGTGGGTTTATCATATATGGCCTTTATTATGTTGAGGTACTTGCCCTCTATTCCCATTTTGCTGAGAGTTTTTATCATGAATGGATGTTGAATTTTGTCAAATGCTTTTTCAGCATCTATGGAGATGATCGTGTGGTTTTTGTCTTTCTTTTTGTTGATGTGGTGGATGATGTTGATGGATTTTCGAATGTTGTACCATCCTTGCATCCCTGGGATGAACCCCACTTGGTCATGGTGTATGATCCTTTTGATATACTGTTGAATTCTGTTTGCTAATATTTTATTGAGTATTTTTGCATCTACATTCATCAGGGATATTGGTCTGTAATTTTCTTTTTTGGTGGGGTCTTTGCCTGGTTTTGGTATTAGGGTGATATTGGCTTCATAGAATGAGTTTGGGAGTATTCCCTCCTCTTCTATTTTTTGGAACACTTTAAGGAGAATGGGTATTATGTCTTCTCTGTGTGTCTGATAAAATTCCAAGGTAAATCCGTCCGGCTCCGGGGTTTTGTTCTTGGGTAGTTTTTTGATTACCGTTTCAATTTCTTTGCTCGTAATTGGTTTGTTTAACTTTTGTGTTTCTTCCTTGGTCAGTCTTGGGAGGTTGTATTTTTCTAGGAAGTTGTCCATTTCTTCTAGGTTTTCCAGCTTGTTGGCATATAGGTTTTCATAGTAGTCTTTAATAATTCTTTGTATTTCTGTGGAGTCTGTCGTGATTATTCCGTTCTCATTTCTGATGCTGCTGATTTGTGTTGATTCTCTTTTTCTCTTAATAAGTTTGGCTAGAGGTTTATCTATTTTGTTTATTTTCTCGAAGAACCAGCTCTTGGTTTCGTTGGTTTTTGCTATTGTTTTATTCTTCTCAATTTTGTTTATTTCTTCTCTGATCTTTATTATGTCCCTCCTTCTGCTGACTTTAGGCCTCATTTGTTCTTCTTTTTCCAGTTTTGATAATTGCGATCTTAGACTATTCATTTGGGATTGTTCTTCCTTCTTCAAGTGTGCCTGGATTGCTATATACTTTCCTCTTAAGACTGCTTTCGCTGCATCCCACAGAAGTTGGGGCTTAGTGTTGTTGTTGTCATTTGTTTCTATATATTCCTTGATCTCTATTTTGATTTGTTCATTGATCCATTGATTATTTAGTAGCATGTTGTTAAGCCTCCATGTGTTTGTGAGCCTTTTTGTTTTCTTTGTAGAATTTATTTCTACTTTCATACCTTTGTGGTCTGAAAAATTGGTTGGTAGAATTTCAATATTTTGGAATTTACTGAGGCTCTTTTTGTGAGCTAGTATGTGGTCTATTCTGGAGAATGTTCCATGTGCACTTGAGAAGAATGTATATCCTGTTGCTTTTGGATGTAGAGTTCTATAGATGTCTATTAGGTCCATCTGTTCTAGTGTGTTGTTCAGTGCCTCTGTGTCCTTACTTATTTTCTGCCCGGTGGATCTATCCTTTGGGGTGAGTGGTGTGTTGAAGTCTCCTAAATGAATGCATTGCAGTCTATTTCCCTCTTTAGTTCTGTTGTATTTGCTTCACATATGCTGGTGCTCCTGTATTGGGTGCATATATATTTAGAATGGTTATATCCTCTTGTTGGACTGAGCCCTTTATCATTATGTAGTGTCCTTCTTTATCTCTTGTTACTTTCTTTGTTTTGAAGTCTATTTTGTCTGATATTAGTACTGCAACCCCGGCTTTCTTTTCACTGTTGTTTGCCTGAAATATGTTTTTCCATCCCTTGACTTTTAGTCTGTGTCTGTCTTTGGGCTTGAAGTGAGTTTCTTGAAGCAGCATATAGATGGGTCTTGCCTTTTTATCCATTCTATTACTCTGTGTCTTTTGATTGGTGCATTAAGTCCATTTACATTTAGGGTGACTATTGAGAGATAATGTACTTATTGCCATTGCAGGCTTTAAATTCGTGGTTACCAAAGGTTCAAGGTTAGCTTCTTTAGTATCTTACTGCCTAACTTAGCTCGCTTATTGAGCTGTTATATACACTGTCTGGAGATTCTTTTCTTCTCTCCCTTCTTATTCCTCCTCCTCCATTCTTCATATGTTGTGTGTTCTGTTCTGTGCTCTTTTTAGGAGTGCTCCCATCTAGAGCAGCCCCTGTAAGATGGCCTGTGGAGGTGGTTTGTGGGAAGCAAATTCCCTCAGCTTTTGTTTTTCTGGGAATTGTTTAATCCCGCCATCATATTTAAATGATAGTCGTGCTGGATACAGTATCCTTGGTTCAAGGCCCTTCTGTTTCATTGCATTAAGTATATCATGCCATTCTCTTCTGGCCTGTAGGGTTTCTGTCGAGAAGTCTGATGTTAGCCTGATGGGTTTTCCTTTATAGGTGACCTTTTTCTCTCTAGCTGCCTTTAAAACTCTTTCCTTGTCCTTGATCCTTGCCATTTTAATTACTATGTGTCTTGGTGTTGTCCTCCTTGGATCCTTTCTGTTGGGGGTTCTGTGTATTTCCGTGGTCTGTTCGATTATTTCCTCCCCCAGTTTGGGGAAGTTTTCAGCAATTATTTCTTCAAAGAGACTTTCTATCCCTTTCCCTCTTTCTTTTTCTTCTGGTACCCCTATAATACGAATATTATTCCTTTTGGATTAGTCACATAGTTCTCTTAGTGTTGTTTCGTTCCTGGAGATCCTTTTATCTCTATGTCAGCTTCTATACGTTCCTGTTCTCTGGTTTCTATTCCTTCAATGGCCTCTTGCATCTTATCTATTCTGCTTATAAATCCTTCCAGGGTTTGTTTCACTTCTGTGATCTCCTTCCTGACATCTGTGATCTCCCTCTGGACTTCATCCCATTGCTCTTGCATTTTTCTCTGCATCTCATCCCATTGCTCTTGCATTTTTCTCTGCATCTCTGTCAGCATGTTCATGATTTTTATTTTGAATTCTTTTTCAGGAAGACTGGTTAGGTCTGTCTCCTCAGGTGTTGACTCTGTGATCTTTGTCTGCCTGTAGTTTTGCCTTTTCATGGTGATAGAGATAGTTTGCAGAGCTGGTATAAGTGACAGCTGGGAGAGCTTTCCTTCTTGTTGGTTTGTGGCCTTCCTCTCCCCCTTCATGAGGCGCTGGGTTCTCACAGGTGTGGATGTGGTCTGGCTGTTGTCCTGTGTCCTCTGGTCTCTATTTTAGGAACAGTTGTCTTTGTTATATTTTCATAGATATATGTGGTTTTGGGAGGAGATTTCTGCTGCTCTACTCATGCCGCCATCCTGGCTCCACCTCCCCGGAAGGGCAAGCATTTTAAACCATTTGTCCACTGGTAACCACCCCAGATGCTCTGTTCTGAAAAAATAACTGGCTGTTTATGACTGCTAATGCTTCAGCAGCAGACTATTCTTGCTACATGAAATACTATTCAGAATCCCTGTTTCTTTCAGAGAAAACCAAAGTCCCTTTTGCTCTGTGGCTCTGAGGCCCCCACAGCAGACTTGAGAAGAGGGTCCTCATTGGGTGCTGGGGAGCGGCGGGTACAGAGGCCACCCAAGGGGTGCTGAGACCACACAGCCAGATCCTGGACAGTCAGAAAGTCCAAGGAGGGCTTAAGAGACATGGGAAAAAGAGAGGCTGGGTGTGGCAGGCACCTACCAGGTCCGTTTGATTTATAACTTTGAATCACTTCGGTCCTACACTGGAAGGTAACTCTGTTTCCAAGGAAGGGTGCATCTTTAATCTCTCAGCTGAGCATTCCCTTCAGGCAAACACCAAAGTTTCTTTATAAAATGTGCTTATATTTGAATTTCTATGGCCAGAGTTGACCTTTCTATACAACTGGGAAGGGAAAAATAATTTTCATATCCAAGTTTAATTCTCACGTGCTTGATCCTGTAATTATTATCCCTTGAAAATAGGAGTTTAACCTGAGGACACTGGCAAGCCCCCACTTATTAATACTCAGGTCTTTCCCCAGGACTGTGAATGAGTTCCCAGAAGCCAGAGAGAGCTTGGACTTTCTCCAGCCCTTGGCCTTTTGTAATCTCTCCACCCTTTGTTCCTACAGTGCTGGAGAAAACGGCTTTTCCTGCCCAGCTTTTCGTTTCTCTAGGTCCCTGTTTTAGTTGCCCCTGCCTAAAAACTAAGCCAAGAGGCATGCTAGTTTGCACAGCTGAGCCAACTGTGCAAACTGTAAATGCATATTCCAGGACAGAGAGGTAGGTGACCCTCTCCGTCAGCAAGCAGGGTGTGTTCACCAGCCCAGGAGGTATTTTCCAGGCATTCTGTTCACCAAGGAAATGTGCAGGAGCCAAAAGAAAGGAAATGGACAATGTTCTCTGCTCCTCCAGAATTGCAGTTCTCCTGGGAGATAAGGAATCTCTTCCCAGCCATTTTTTTTCTCAGATTATATGAATCCAGGGACACCCTGCTGGAGAAAGCTCCCCTAGGCGACGCTGGTGGAATGTTAACTCTGCCAGCGCCTTCTGCCAGGTCCCTTGGAGATGTTTCCCCTGCACAGTCTGAACCCAATTTTGATTGTCACAAGATTCTGAAATGAATTGAACATTGGACAACCGAGATGATTCCCTTTCTGTTTTCCTCCACTTTAAACGTGCAGATCATGGTCTATTATCACCACTTGCCTGCATAAGGTAACTCACTCACAGCTGAGTGTTAGGTACAGACACAGGCACGCATGTGTTCATCCCAATGCACCTGTGCGTGTTCTCTTCTGCCCCCCTTTCCCCTCTCCTCCCTCTAGAAACAGCTATCCTAATGTACATGTGTTGTACGTGCTCATGTCAAATGTGTATCACTGGTTTTCAGTTCTGAATGTATGTTATGTGATATATTTGGTTGTATGTGTTGCATGAGGGATACAGATGTTTTGTATGGTAGGTTACATGGTTTCTTCCTTTTTTTCACTCAACACTGTCTCCTGGATCTCTCGGTGGTGTGGTGTGCACAGAGTGAATGCCTTCTGACTGCAGGAGACTGCTCTGAAGTTCAGGACTGTATGCACCCCATCCCCAGTGATGTCTCCAGTTCCTGGCTGGAACACCTCTAGGATGACCCTCCTTATGCGTCTCCCAGTGGACCTGATGTGGGAATTTATTTGGGTTATATACTCAAGTACAAATTTGGGTCTAGGCTATTTTGATACTTACTGTGATGAAGCACCATATATTTTTATATTGTGTTCCCATATGTTTCTTTCCAAGACACCTCATTTGTTTTTGTCTTTATACCATAGTTGTGCTGTTTTAATTACTATGGCTTTTGTCTTTATCTTAATATCTTTTATGTCAAGTCTTCTGTCAAGTATTTTTTTGTCATATTTTTGCCATTCTCACAGAAATGTGTCTTCAATACAAATTTAGATCGGGTTTATCAAGTTTCTAAAGGAATTAAACTGAAATATTGAATTTATAGATTAATTAGGAGAAGTGACATCTCTATAACATAAAACTTGTATCATCTCAGGAAAGGAATGTCTCTTCATATATTTATATTATCTTCAATGCCCTCTGAGTTTACATTTTTCTCAATAGACATTGTGCATAAAGATACTTGATAATTTGTGTTAATATTGTGAATGGTATCTTGGATTATATACTCAAGTTGGTGGTGTAGAGAATTGCTTCTAATTTTTATAAGTTTATGTTGCTTCCAGCAACCTTGTTGAATTCTAAGTTTGTTTATTGATTGTTATTGTTGTTGTACCCACAGGATTTTTTCATCTGCAAATGATTTAGTATAAGAAATCCTGTTCTGTACCAAGAAAAAAGGACAGGGGTCTCCCCTGGAGGCAATGTGGCTGCCAGCAGACATGTGGCAGTGTCTGGAGCTGTTCTTGATCGTCACGACTGGGTGAAGGTGGTGCTGTGGACACCCAGGGGGTACAGGTCAGGGCTGCTGCTCTGCAGCCGACAGGGCCCAGGAGGCCTCACCACCCCATAAAGAGAATGATGTGGCTCCAGATGTCGCAACCGTGGAGGCTGAGAGGCCCCCGGCTAGGATTCCAGCTGCTCTGTGAACTGCTGAGGGGCTGAGTCCCAAGAGTGGATGCCCCCGGGAGCAGACAGTCATGCAGGCCACTTCCTTTCCCTCAACCATATCAGGCAACCCTCTGCTCAGGCTTTTCTCTAAGGTGCTTGTCTAAATTTTGTCTCCTGAGGTTGGGGTTCACCAACTGCTCAGTGCTTAGAAAGGCAGCAGGCAGAGGAGGGGCTGCCCGAGGAGGGCAGGGGGACCAAGGAGACCCTTTCATCCATTCCTCGCCCCGGAGGGGAGGCTGTATGGCCCTGATATGACCACCCACCCCAGGAATATCAGTGGCCTGGCTTTTGCAATAGTTTCTTTATAGCAAAGAGAGCAGGCAGAGACCCCCACCTGCTACCCCGACACACACACCAAATCCAGTATCGGGGAAAGGTGAAAGCAGAAATTAATTCTTTCTACCACAGTCCCTCTGTCCCTTCGGCCGCCTGGCTCCAGCTTAATGAAGCAACCTTTCACCTGTCCCTGCCGACAGAGGTACAGTCTGTTTGCAGCATTCTCAGTTCCCCCAGGGAACTGTGCTGGTTTTTTATGGGGTGTCTGCTCCCTCAGCTATCTATGGTCACTGCTGCAGTTCTGTATTACCTTAAAAAAATAATTAATTGTAGGTACTTTGGGAAAACTAAGATATTGAAGTGAATATTTCTGTAAATTCCATTCTTCATTAATGGATGATGTAATAGATTCTTGTCCATATGTTTTAATGAGGTCCGATATGTTTATGACTTGTTATTTCCCCCATCTCGGACACAAAATTACATTTCTCTTGACACTGACGGTTACCCTACAAATGATAAGAAAAACTCAATGTTCTTCCCCTTTCCAGTTTCTAGGAAGAGCTGTTTAACATCACAGGTCCTTAATCTCAGGAAACAGAATCCCATTCCTAGCCGCTAATAACATTCATCAAAGCAGTCTTTTATGACATTTAAATAGATGAATTTTCCTTTACACACACAAGGACAGTACAGATGATCTGTATGAAACTAGGAATTTATCACAGTGATATATTCCTGTTATCACCCTGCCATTATTTAGCCGTTGATTCAGGGAAAACAAACCGCTTGGATATCAAGATATCGAGATGGCAGTATAGAGAGAGAAAAACACTCATGAAAATTCAAAGAAAGCTTCCATGGCCCACCCCCGATATTACTATTAGAGATTACTTGTGTGGTTTATAATCCTACTTAAAATTCAGACTTAACATTTACAACATTTTGTCATGAGAGAGCTGTTTTTCACATACATATATGAAATACATATAATGCATTTCAGAAAAAAAGTTTAAAACAACCTTAAACACTCTAAAATGAGGCTTGTATGCATTCAAATGTCTAAGGGGAAATGATTTTTATTTCTATCTTTTATTTTGGATGCTTTGGTACACCACCGTTTCCCATAAGCTGCAAGTTGAGAGCCAGTGGTAAAGCACAGCCAATTATTTAGCAAACTTGAGAAACAACAGCTGTGCATGCAAATATTTCTGCAAATTCTGCTGCATCATAAGCTCTGATAAGCAGAAAAATACCAATTTTGATTAAAGTAACATATGGATAATCTCAGAGTAAATTCAAGAGCAACCTGGATAGTTGTTAAGATTTTATTCAAATACATTTAATATAATTCTCTAACGTCTATTTTAGGACAAAAACAAGTAGGCAAGAATGCAAAGCTTGTGCCTACTCCAGAGTAACACGAACACTGATCAGGATAAAACAACTATCTTCTGATTCAAGTTTTCCTCTCTGATCCTTGGTTTTAGACCAAGGGGCCAGTCAACTAAGCCAAATCTGGCCCACCATCCTTTTCATAAATAAAGTTTTATTGGTACACAAACACATCCCCTGGCCAATGAATAGTCCATGATGGCTTTCACACTATCGCGTCGGAGCTGAGGCCATCTGACCTGCAAAACCTAAAATATTAACTATCTTTCTGTTCATGGAAAGACTGTGGTGGCCTCTGTCACAGGCCGTGAATAGACAAACACATACTGAAGTTGCTGCCCGCCATTTCTCCACTGTTCTTACCTAGTGTGGTCAGAATATTCTTCCTCCCTCAGCAAGGCTGTCTTGGCACCTTCCCTCGAGGTCTCCTAGGGGGTGACCCTTGCTACTCTCTCCTCTTGCTGTGTGCTGGCATGAGCAGCTTTCCCGGCCGCTGGAGCCGCTTACGGCAGCTTCCAAATGATCTCACGCACGTTCACTCTTAATTCATTCTAAAATAATCTGCACACATACTCCCTTGGTACTAACTTTGGATGAGCAGTGATTCATACTTTTGTTGGCAAAATGAGACACTTGATTAGAATCAATAATATCAAATAGCTGCCATCAATTAAAAATGCTTCCAACAATCCTTGGTAGTGGAGCTCTATAAATGGATATGGTCTTGATTTACTAGAGAAAGGTATTGATTTTTCCCCAGATACTGGCAGCATACAATTGATTAATGCAAACATTAGTGTTGTTAGACTTTTAAGCATTTTTTAAGTGCCGTTGTTATTTCTCTGTACCCAGTGAATTATTTAGGAGAGTATTTTTAAATTCCCAAACATATGGGGCTTTATTAACTATCCTTTGGTTTCCAATTTATTGGCCTCACAGTCATTCTCTGTGTTTGGGATATAAGTTTGTGTACGTACAATATGCCAGGCTTCTTAGTGTCATTGTGTAAACCTAGCTTCCTAATGCTGTTACCTTGATCTACCAATTTCTGATAAAAGCATGTTAATAATATTTTCAACTTCTGATGAATGTGCCTATTTTCTTGGTGATTCTGTCAGTTTCCTTTCTGGAGTTCAAGCTGCATACAATGTCATATTGCTAAACCTTCTAGTGTACTTGCTCTTTTGTATTCATTACACACTATATTATTTTACTAAAATAATTTATGTATCCAATTCTACGCTGTGGAGTATTAGTATGACTGTTTTCTTTTAATTAGTGTTCTCCTTGATTTTGTTTAGCTGTGTCATTTTTTCTTTGGCTGGATTTTCACTAGTTAAATCCATTCACCCTGATAATAATGACTGATAGATTGGAACATTTCCACCATTTTATTTTGTGCTTCCTATATAGCCATTGTTTTACTTTTTTTCTCTCCAAATGACTTTTTAACTTTTTATTTCTCTCCAATTTTGGTTATTTATTGTATTTTATATTTATAGTGATCAGTTTCATTGTTACATATACTAAACATTCCTTTAAAATAAAACCTGAAGTTAGTTAATTCTAAGAAAACCTGAAATTATGCAGTAATTGTGTTTTTCATCAAACATTACATTCCTACTGGTTATGGATTCCAGAGTTTTTATTTTCAATGCTTAATGCAAAATGTATTTTCTGCATTTAGCATTTAATTAAATTAGTTGGAACTATTTCTTCCACTCCTGTTACACACTCTTTCTTGAACCCTTTCTCTTCTCTCTTACCTTCTTATTGTCTTAATGAAGAACATCCTTTAATACTTCTTGAAGCACTGGTTGTACTGTCTGTGGATATAAAGTCTGTATGTGAGAAAATGCTTTCCATCTAACTGGGATCAGCAGACGAGATGTCCACTGTTAGTTGAATTATCTTCCTTTGTAGGCAATCTGATGTTTCTCTATTGTAGCTTAGGAGTTTTTCTTCATTCTCAATGGTTTGCAAGTAGCAATTACATGCTAGGGAATGGACTTATATTTATCTGTTTCAGTTCACAAAGAACATTTTTTATCTGAAGTTTTCAATTCTGAATAATTTTGGATATAACTTTATTCAACTCCATGCATTTACCACCAATGTCCCTCTTAGGAAACTCCTAGGAAACTAACATTAAAGTATCTCAATCAGCTATACACATCTCAGACAGTTTTGTTTCTTTTTTAAAAATCTTTTTTCTTGCTATTCTGTTCTAAGGTTGTCACACATCTAATTGCCAATTTCTCTTTGAGTAGGTGTGGTAAGAGTTCATCCCCAAAACAGTTTGCTTGTTATTCTTTTACTGATAATGCCTAAGTTTTTCTATGATTACTAATTTTTTATGTTTATTTCTGCCTATCTTGATAACTTCCTTGCCCTTTTAAAATGTATGCTGTGAAATCATTTATTCACTTAAGTATCTTAAATATATTAGCTTTAAATGCTCAGTCAGAATGTTCTAGAACATTCTTGTCAAGTTGATTTTTTAAATGTTGATTTTATTGACTGTAATGGATTCTTAGTAATGGTTTTCTTCAAAGGTTTTGGAATTTTGGATTCTGGCTCACTTGGAGGGTTGGTTTCTTTTTTCTCTTTCCTGCTTCTTTCTCCTTTCCCTCCCTCCCTCCCCTTTCCTGGCAGGCACACTCTTGCATCTAATGATTTCATGGCTGGTTGAACCCCCAAACTCCCTGTGATGGTTAATTTTATATGTCAGCTAAGCTGGTCCATGATGCCCAGATATTTGGTCAAACATTTTTCTGGATGGCTTTGACGGTGTTTTGGGAAGAGATTCACATTTACTTGAGTGGACTCTGAATAAAGCAGATTGCCCTCCATGATATGGGTGGGCCTCATCCAATCAGTTTAAGTCCTGACTAGAGTGAAAAGACTGACCTCCCTTGAGTAAGGAGGCATTCTGCCAGAAAATGACCTCCAGACTTCAAAGCAGTCTCAGCTCTTCCCTGGACCTGCAGCCTGCCAGCCTCCCTGCAGACTTTGGACTTGTCAGCCTCCATAGCCATGGGAGCCAATTCCTTATAGTAAACCTCCCCCTGCCCCCTCTTCCACATGCTGCTGTTTAAGTTTCTGTGGAGTTTAATGACTAATACATATACTCCCACACCAATCCGGATGAGCTATATTAATGGCATTTCAGGACTTCTGCTGGGTGATGGGGAAATTTAGCTAGAGGAAATCATGTTCCTGAATGACTGGGTGACTTGGCCCAGTCACTGGTGTTGAGGCTATGTCTGTGTCCTTCAGCCTCTCTAAACCCACAGCTGGTCAAAAGTCACAGCCTCAGGGAGTGGTTGGCAACTCTTTCCCCCCCAGCCTCCCCGCTGGAGGAGTGGGGAAAATCTCACCTAAGCTTCTAACATGCTTAAAAATGAATCTGGATCCTTGAACCTGGGCAGAAAATTCACAGACCACAGCCACTGCCAAATACCAAGTATGGCTCTATCTGCTTTCTTTCTGTAACAATAAAACGGAAAGGAGTGATGGCTTCCATGAATATACATTTTAGAAAATAGCCTTTTCCAAATATTTGGAGAAAAGGAGTTTCAGCCAGGAGACTCAGAAGAAGAGGATCCTGATAACTTTTTTGCTATAAAAGAATTTTCATAATTGATTGACAGCTTCAATGAGCACCATGAAGCCACAGTTTCCACGAAAACAACTTGCCCTGTGGGTTGAGGTTCAGACGGTGTGATGGCCTACGAAGAGGTGGTATTCTCTGAAGAATACTCAGTCTTGTCCCTCCGGCAGATTCCAAACGAAACATTCCCTTCCCTTTGCCTTGCTCAGTCCTCACTCATCCCCACCGTCACTGCCTGGCTTGAGTTCTCTCCTACTTACCCCTCTGCCACCCTGGCCTTACCCTGTTGGCACACGCCATACACTATTGAGTTATGAGTTCTTATTTATTATCAGCATCGTACATGATGAAATATAAAATATTTTCAGGGCTGGAACCTCTTCTACCTTATGGATATTCGAGTTGGCTGTTCCCGGATCCATGCTGACCACATCATTAGGCCCCCAACAAATCTTCTTTTGAATAGTTGAGTGGCTTCTCTTTGTTCTGAACAGCCCTGTTATTCCTGGACATTTGTGACCTATGCACAAAACTATTCCTATGAGACTTTGTAGATCTACAGTATGCTTTTACAGTAAACATTTTTGATTGGCGGAGTCATTCTCTTTTTGGGGGGTACATGTAGAGTCTATGGACCAGCAAAGGCTGTGGCTTCCTCGGCAAACAGTGTTTTCCTAAGTGGAAGTGGCTCCACTCAGCCTTCCATGCTATCCTAATCCAGGTGACAGAGGTCCAATGTTTGTGACTTCTTTTCCTACACTTTCCTACAGAAAGTCTCAGCCTTCACAAATGTGACTTGACTCTGGAACACACTGCAAATTTTATCAACACATAACAAAAAGGCCACTTCATCTCCGTGGACGTCTGAACACACAGATCGTGGAAAACCAAATGCAAAATATAAGCACTACGGGAAAACGTTTTTGACAGTTCCTCCGATCAGAGAGTGAGCAGGGCTGGCAGCAGGAGCGAGCAGCCTGAAAGCAGCACAGGAAGGTCTGACGTGGCCACAGCACTCCGCGGGATGGACGCGTCATGCCTTCGTAGGAGGCGGAGCCTCAAGGGGGCAAAATCACCGCCTTCACATCAAACGCATTACAAGGCCATTCCAGAGGGAAGGAAATGAGTTCTGGAGGAAAGCCACCCCCACTCAGGTCTTCACAAATGAGCCACTGAGGACCTTTTCAAAACCTAAGCCATCATTTAAAAAGGCACAGAGAGGAGTGATATGATGCAGAACGGTGCTTACATAACCAGTTCTGAAAAGACGTGCGCGGCGAGAGAGGGAGAAATGGAGGATCGAGTCCAGCTAAAGATTTCTTTTCCCTCGCATGCCAAGGGGCGGATGCTATTTAATTTTTCAAATGGGTGGGGAGGACGGGAATTAAGGATCCATCATACAGATATCTGAACGTCCCAAGGAAAACAAGAGATTCGGAAAATAATTTTTAATACATACTTTTCTCTACTAAATTTGCAGGGATTTTATGAACAACTCATGGGAGTATACATCGGTATTAAAGTTCATATAAGCCTTCTAAGTCCTAAACAGTACAAGTAAAGGAAATTCTCTCAAATATCTTATACGTTTTTAAGGGAAAGGGGCAAAGGCCAGTTGAAACAATGTCAGTATCCCCAGGAAAGGGAGATGAGGGGTTGGCTGCTAAGGGAGTGCTAAACGCTACAACGCAGCACTGGTAGCGCATTTCCCTCATTATCATTCCTACTGGCTTCCTTTAGGCAGATCTGCAGTTCTCAGCTGTCCATCTTAATTTAGAGAAGAACCTACGGCAAGTGGACCCAGGGCCCTGCGAGGAAGGCACACAAAGTCCTCTCTTCCTCGTGCGGCCTTGGATAAGCGCCAGCCCTTCAGAAAACCCCAGGGAGCAAGGAGAGTACCACGAAGCCCTTTCTAACTTAAGTGCATTTGGAGGCCTGGTCAAAAAAGGGACTCGTGTGGCAGGAAGAAGCCACCCTCTAGGCACGGAGTGTGGGGCAGGTGGGCCATGCTCCTCGGGGGACCCAGCGGGACAGGAAGGAGCTGGTGCCGGCAGTCACGGGCCAGGCACAGGAGGCGCCCTGGCCTCGGGAACCCAAACTAGACATGTGGGAGGACGGAGAAGGCTGTGACCTGGCGAATGGGGCGGCACGGAAGGAAACCTCTGTCCCCTAAGCACAGAAGCCGATGAATGGTGTGCACAAGCCCACCGCCGTGAGCCGCTGGAGCCCCGTGGGCAGGTGTGCACAGCCTGAGTCCCGTGGGGTACCTGGAAACACGTCTGAGCCCATGGCTTTTCCCTGAGCCCACCGAGCACGTGAAGGATAAGCAATAAAATCCTCCATGCTCAACCGAGCACCACACCGTGCAGGGAATTTAGACCTGAGCCTACGTGTTTTCCTTTTGGCCTGAGCAGTCACCCTCCACAAAAACAATTGCAAAACCGAGATACCATTGCCAAATAGCGCCTACTCTCATGGACAGACAAAATCCTTAAGAATCCTCTTAATGTTTTCCTGCAAATATTGGCTATGCCGCCCCAGTTTAAGATGCTTGACAAGACTGAGCTGGGCTAACACAACTAATTTGCTCATGACACACATCTTCACTGGCAGGGGGAAGGTATATTGCAGTCCAGCCAGTGACCACATTAATAATTCCAAATGAGTGGATTTTATGACCACAAGTATTGAACATTTTAAAGTGTTTTTCTCTCTTCTACTACTTCCGAGGACATTTAATTCATAGTGGGCTATTCCATGTGCCCATGTTAACAACACGAACTTGTTACAATCCCTTCACATCATCATATTGTAGCCCTGAGAATTTAACAGTCTGCAGGGAGCCCCTGAGTAGGGCTCCAGGCCAATAAGTTGCAAAACCTGGGGACTTATGAATATTCTCAACTCCATTACATGGCATTGTAAAGTTGGGGTCTCCCTACCCCTAGTTGTCCCCAAATCTCCTGCAATCCCCCCACCAAATGCTTGTTAGTGGCTCTACTACAGAATTTGCATTTTGAATCTTTGTACAGAGAGGTCTGTCCTGCTTCTTGTGTCTGGAAGACACAATTTCTATGTGTTGAGAGTTCTCCTATGTCCTCACTCCCATCTTTGATGCCACCTCCTCCATGCAGGCTTCTGTGATATACCATGACTCTTTACATGTCCCCCTATGGACATTTACCAGCTTGTTCTTGGCTACACACTTGTTATTCACATTCAAATCTCATTTTTCAACTTGTGGTTCAGAGCAGGGGCTGAGCCTTCTTTATAATCCTAAACATTTCTTCCCTGGGCTGTGGCAGGCATTGAATCACAAAGCCTTGCATTCTGATTACTGACTTGCCCTGCTAACGCAGGAGTGCCTCTAGGGAGCATGACTTACATACCTTCCATGGCAGAAACGAAGGTTCCCTACGTCGAAGCTGATCCTCCCTGTGTAGCACCACAAGCCAGAAATTCTACAGATAGAAATTACTGTCCGCTGAACATCAGCGTGTCCCAGTGTCAGCTGTCCTGGGAGAGATGAGGTGCTGTTATCTGCACGTTTGTTTATCAGATGGTTTTCCTGAGCAAAAAGAGATGAGGTGGAGCAAGCAGGAGTGGCTGCTTACCAGGAAGAGAGACCAAAAGAAAGAGGTGGGAAATGAAGGTGGAAGGGTCGAGAACTAAGCTGCTGCTAGCTCTGCGGGGAACAGTAGCATTCTCAGAAGGTCACGCCTTGAGGTGGGTCAGTGTCTCTTCTCAGCCAGCCACTGTGGGCAGGTTCTCCCGAGATCACTACTGCGGGGCATCGATCACTACTGCACCTGCATGCAGGTCTGCACCTACACTGGGTTGCTCAGCTCAGCAAAAAAAAAAAATCAGATATTCTACAGCCTTTCACTTGCATGTGAGGCCTCCAACAGCATATTTCATTTCAATCATTAAGTCCACTCTTCCATCCAAACTGGATTTCCAGACCCAGGGCAGCTAGGCTGAGAATCCATCGAACATGAACTCTCTGTGTGGCCACGAAGACAGTTAGAAAATGGAGTAGCCGCATGTCTTACACATGGGAAGAAAACCCGACAGCCTGAACTGTCTGGGGCCAAATTTCTGAAAGGGCCCAGTGGACCTGCTTATAGCCATGGAAGACAGACACACCCTGATGGGCCACAGAAAAGGCAAGAGCAGGCACAGACTGGGGGGACAGGGTGTGCAAATGGCCAGCGAGATGCATGCATCTAGCATCTGTGCACAAACAAGGAGCAGACTAAGCTACCTGGGGTTTCCCTGCTGAGCAGATGCACATGGTGTATTTAAAAATTTTCCTTTGTGTGTTTCTATGTTCGTGGAAGGTGTTGATTCAATAGCTGTAATGAGAGATGGAAGCTTCTCAAAGTTCAGTGTTTCATTTCACACTGGAACAATCAGAGCAAAAGAGAAATGATTCTATAAAATGTTCTTGACTGCATGCAGGGCAGAAGCTAACCCATTCACCATGGTGCATACAACTCTCCTGAAAGTACTTAAATGTTACAGGGAAGCAAATTGAAGTGCAGACTAAAAACCTTTGCTCTCTTTGAATAGGGCTTCAAACTCTGATGGGGTTGGAGGAGCTCAGACCATCCAGGATGGGCAGGGCGTTCTCGATGGGGAGCAGGTGAGAGCCCTTTGGCAGTGATCCTCCTGGCAAAGCAGAGGAATCAGAGCACGTGGCCCGAAGTGCCACCTTGTTTGTGCACATCAAACCCAGTGCCACCATCAAACCCAGTCTGGCCACACTCGCGCCCTTTCTGCTCACTTATCATGGAAATCACAGTACCAGGTACAGGGCTGTTGTGGAGAGACAAAGTAAAAAGACACAAACAAGGAAAAGATCTTTGAAAAACTAACACTAAAAATAAAACACCCCATTTTATAGCAAGTTGCTATTTATCCAAATTACTGAAACCTGTAGAAACGTGCATTTTATTAACTCAGTCCCCAAAGCAGTGCACACAAATGACTGTCATGAGCATGAATGGCAGATGCACAGCCACATACCTGTGAAGAAGGAATCCAGTCGGGAAAGTGAGTAACAGGTGACCTGGGGGGAATGAGTGTGTGTGCTTTCTAGATGGTGAGGAGGCTCTGCAGGACAGCTGGAAGCACCGCAGATGGGTCCCAACTGTGAGGACGGCATGGGTGCATCAGCAGGGCCACCGGCTCGCTCCACCCCTGCAAGCCTGGGAGGAAATCAGCACCAAAGATCACATGTCCATAGTGATGAGATACATGCAGTGGACAGAGTCAGGAGGAGACTCCTGATAACAGGTGCACAGGTTCTTGTCGGTACTGATAAGCAGACCTTCTCTCCACTCTGGGACCTTCTCCTTAGAAGTCGCCTAGATCCACAGTACATACATGTATGGCTCAGTAACCGACTCCCACCGAACAGGATGTGGGGGTGTTGAACATGCATTTCTCTGTGGCAGCAGGCAAGCCCAATGACAGTCGTGCACTGTGGTGTAAGCATATAAAAGTGTAATCACGTTTGTTTCCCACAAATCTAGGCAATGAAATGGTCCTGGTTCTTGCGTACTTCCTGACAGGAGAGCACAGGAGCGAATGGACTGGGACATGGTGCATCATCCGACACAAACTGGCTCCGAGAGCAACGGTGGTGGAGACGTCAGTGCTAGGGCGTTTGCGTAGGTGACTCACGGCCAGAGGGCGTCCTGTACACTGCAGGGGGCAGCAGCTTTCTCCCAGTTTGGGCCAAGTGCTCTGCACACACAACAGGGTAGCAGGACTGGATCGGGGGACTTGGCTGGTGGGCATTTTGTTGCCCTCTGAGCAATGTTGACAGCTATGGGAGCACATTATGCAAAGCGCTTCCTTCAGGAACCTGCTTGATCACAAGGCCTTCTTTAGAAGTCAACCTTTGGGGTCTGTGCATTTTAGATGAGTATCTATTTTCAACAGCTTCATCTGTTTTTCTCTTTTCATGGTGTCTTCTTTGCGTAATGAGGCATTCTTCTGGGACCTGACAGACATTAGGCACTGTTCTAGCAGGATGTCAGCTAGAAGCGCAGGAAGACAATGTGTTAAGGTGCCTGAAGACCTAGCCCAGTGACTGAGGACTACAGACAGGCATCTGCTGAGCCATTTTTTACGTTAACCCTGCAGTGTTCAAGTCAGTGGGATCTCCCTAACGGCTAAGCCCCTGGGCTTCTTCTCAACCCTGTAATTTTACCTTCTGTCTCCAAAGGGCAGCCCTTTTAGTTCAGCCCTCGGTATTCATGAAGTAAATACCCTTCTCTATTAGTCTGGAAGGCCCCATTAGTCTCTTTCATATAGCCAATATGGTGAATGACATTTAATAATTATTAATGTCCCAAATTGCATTGTACCTTGTCATGGTCCAGTAAGCTTGATAACTGCTGATGACCTTCAGTGACACTGTCCGTCACCCAGGTTCACTCAGCATACTCATATAAAGATGCCTGCCCCCACCTTCTAGCCACCTCCCTGCTAAAAACTTTAAGAATGTGATGCAATTTCCTGCTTCTGTCCAAAAACACAGCCCATGTTTCTAGGCATCATTTCCTACTTTTCTAGTGTACGGTTAGAAAGATTTCTAACTTGAAGGAATGTGGGCTTTCCCTAGCTTTGAATCTAGTCTCTTGCTCAGGAAGGGGGACCTCCCAGTGGCGTCTCAATGAGACTGTGGTTGTCTATAGGCTGCATCTTGTTCCTGAGCTCACTGGACACCCGCTGGATGTCTTCACCTGTTTATGGGGAGACTAAAGCCAGGATGTCTGACCATGTGGGGAGGGACGTTCACTGCTGGGATGAGGATGCGCTCCATTCCTGCCCTCTGCTCTCACCCTGGCCCTGGCCTCAAAGCCCCTAATTACAGCTAGTCCTCTGCCTCATTTGGTTTATTCTCATTCATTAAACTTTTGTTAAGTGAATAAATGTACATGTGGAAAAAATTAATGACGGTGGCAGAAGCTTGCTCACTGTCATGAAGCTAGCTATAATTCCAGCGCACCTTTTTTCCAGCCTTATGACATACAGACACGTAACATTGTGTATAAGGTGTACAAGCTGCTGATGTGATACATTTATAAATTATCATTGAAAAATGATTACTAGCACCGTGTTAGCTGCCACCTCCAACCTGTCACAGAGTTACCATTTCTTTCTTGTTATGGAATGTTCAAGATCTCCTCTCTTCACAGCATTCGAGTAGATGATACAGTAACACTAGCTTATAATCACCATGCTGCACATCAGATCCCTAAACTTGCTAATCTTATAACTGGAATTTTGTGCCCTTTCATCAGTATTTCCCCATGTCCCTGACCCCATAACCCATTAACAGCCACTCTACTCTGTTTTTTCTGAGTTTGTCTTTTTTTAGACTCCACATATAAGTGAGATCATACCATATGTCTCTCTCTCCTTCTGGCTTATTTCACTTAACATAATGTCCTCAAGGTCCATTCACATTGTTGCGCCCGGCAGAACTGCCTCCTTTCCTATGGCTGCACAACATCGCAGTGTACACACCCCCACATCTTCATCCATTCATTGATCGATGGATATTTAAGTTGCTCACTTCTTGTTTTTTGTGACTCATGCAGCAGTGACTAGGGCAGTGTAAATATCTCTTCAAGATTCTGATTTCAGTTTCTTTGGATAAACGCCTAGAAGTGGGATGGCTGGGTCCTGGGGTGGGCAGTTGTCTTTCTAACCTTCTGGGGAGCTTCCATGCTTCCTTCCATGGCGGCTGCACCAGTTTACGATCCCTCCCACAGCGCACAAGGTCTTCCTTCCCTCCACATCCTTGCCCACGCCTGTTAATGTCTTGTTCCACCTCATTCTCTGAGCACCCACATTGCTATTTTCTATTCCATGGGGTTTTTATTTTCTACTTGCAGTGATTTTGCCCCCATTTTTTTTCCATCTGATTTTGGATGTCTGGACTAGCTGCAAACCCAGACAGCAGGGATTGTGGTGTTTTTGTAAGGCACTCTTCTCCCTAAGGACTGAGCCGCAAGCAGCATGACCCCTAAGCTCAGACAGGCACTGTTGTTTTACTTAATGTTCAAAAGCATGCTACATCTCCACACTGAGGTTCTTCAGGGTAAAAGAGGTATCCTGGGCTCCTTTATATCTTCAGCATCTTTCTCACAGCCTAGCAGGGGTGGATTCTCAAGGTTTTGTGGGATAAAGTGGGAATAATTCTATATTCTCTCCTAAAACAGAGACCAGCTCATTGTTCACTTGGAATTTAAATTCTAACACAGCAGACAGAGCAAAACATAAAAAGGCACCTGGAAAGGGTGGTGGCCAGCTGTGCTGTGAGGAAAGAAGAACGGGAGGATGTGAGGAAGAAAGAGGCAAACAGATACACAAATCATCACAGGCAGATTCTCTCAGGGGGCAACACTTGAACCGTGAGAACCGAATGATCAGGGAAGAGCCAGCTGTGATAAGACCTAAGAAACGCAGCCTTCCAGACAGTAGGACTAAAAGTGCAAAGGCCCTGAGGTAGGAATGCACTGGCACCATGAAGTGGGAAGAAGGCCAGGGTCCCCAGGTCTGATGTGGGGTTTCGAGGAGACAGGAAATGCATGTGGAGATGCGTAAAGTCACTGGGCCGGCGCCGTCTCAGCCGGCAGTGCTCAGCAGGGCGAGAGAAGCTGTCCCCTCTGCCGTCTCTTATTTTCTGAGCAGCAGAAGGAAAAGAGAGTTGTGGTAACTCTCCGAGGCTACCAAAAAAGTAAGGGAGTGACATGACTTCCTGTGATGTCACAAAAACGCCCATACCAACAGCACGTGGATGGTTCAGGACCCCCACACCCACCACAGAGCCATCCAGCCGGGAACAGCCTCCGAGCCTCTGGCATGGGAGCATCACTGTCATGTAGAGCTACGAGCCTGCTGGGCGAGGCTTGTCGTCACCCACCCCTCTGTGCACGCTGCCTGTCTGGATGATACCCTGGCATGTGCGGACCTGGGAGGGAAATTAAGTCACGCCGAGAAGTCAACCGCCCAGCCTCACCTCACTTTCTGTATCGGAGCATATCACTTCCTTAAGCTATAACCAAAAACCAGCAAAGAAAGACATCTGGAGGGTCAAAGATAAAGAACAAGCTTAGGAAATATGTCGATAAATACACAAACGAGATGTGATTTCACGCATTTCAGACTGGCAAAGACATGAAAAGTGAGAAAGCCAGGAATATGAGCAAATGGGAGCATGCTCACACAGCTGGTGGGGAGGAGAATTGCTATGACCCCTTCAGATTCACAGGCAATTTTACAAAATGATCTAGTAACAGTCACGATGGGCATGACCTACAACCTAGCAATTCTACTTCTAGTTAGAAATGCCAATAATAGTGCTGCCATGTGCCCAGAAAGAGGTGCACAGCTGTTTACTGCCGCATTGTTTGTTACGGCAAACAAAAAATCTAAAATTCACCAACAGGTAAATGGGTGGATTATGATACATTTATAAAATGAAATCTCACAAGGCAATTAAATCGGGGGAGAAGGGCTACTTGTGTAAACATCGGTAAATGTGAAACACTATGATGGGTGGGGAAAAGGATGAAAAATCACTGGCAAAAATACACCATAAGTATGAATTTTTAAAAACTCAGAACAATCCACATATAGTAAAAATCTGAAAAGGATGATTTAAATGGCACTGTTAGTAAGAAAAATCTCTCTTCTTCCTAAAATGACCCTGAATTGTGAGTACGGTAATAGTGAGTTTCAAAGTTGGTACAATAAAACAGAAGTGCGCAGGAACAATGGAAATAAGGAGCATGTTGGGTTACAGTATTTTGCAAACATCATGAGGAGGAACGACACCTCTAATAAGAGATTTTTATGCATATCCACTGGGATAATGTGTAAAAGTAGAATCCTATAATTCTTATTTGAATTGATGGCGAGTGCGTGTACTGATCTCATTTTGGCTGCAATGATTATATTAATTAACCCAAGATAAATGGTGGGGAAGATGGTCAAAAACATTTTATATTTGTGGCTTGTGCCTTCTCTTATTTTCTGTCTTTAGATTATCCCTTCAGCCCATCAGGACCACATGATAGAGCCACTGGCTTTGTGCACCAGCGTACTCTTCTAAATACCTGCTCACAAATAAAAGTAAAAAAGGGGGAAATATTCTCTCTTCCTAGGAAACATAAGAGCAAATGCCTCCAGATTGTCTGCATTCACCCCGATGAGGGGGTGGCCGCTAGATTCACTGCCCAGAGCCAAAGAATTAGAGAAAAGAAGAATGAACCCCGGAATTCACATGGGCATATGAAATGAACCTCGCAAAAAGTGGCCCTACTCATTTTCCTGTTTAAATAGCTGCTCCCCAGTGAGAATTCCCTTTGTGCTACTGGGTAATAAATACTGAAAGAGACTCATTATGGCTTCATCCTATTACAGGTACCTACTCCTTGGGAACAAAACCAGCTAACCTGTCAGGATCACAAGCGCCCCTCCTAAGTGTGCCCCAAAAAAGGTCCTTAATCTTCTAAGAGCTGATTCTCTGAGGTGCCTGTGCACAGAATTATCTGACGAAAGGATTGTCTTATTTAATGCCATAGGAAATCCTCAAAGTTTTAACTCACTGATTCACTACTATGGTATTTTAAGCCAGGTAAATACCATAAATGTCCTAAGCAGCCATTGTCATCCTAAACTTCGGCACACAGGGTTGAAGCCTTGGTTACAAGGGATCCCCACTGTGCTTCTGCGGTTTGCAGCCAGAGCATGTCTTCTGCATCCACCACTGGGGCAGCAAATAGGGCATTTTCCCAACATGCACGCAGACCGGGGCACAGAGACTGCCGGTGGCCCCATTCACCGGGCCGCAGAGGTCCGAGCACCTCCACTGTGGCCTTACCGGTGGCCGATGCCGGGGACTGCGCAGGCCGCCAGAGGGCGGGAGGGTGCTGCTGACAGCGGCCCAGGGTGAGACCTCACCGGGGGCTTTGAGCGGCCGCCGGGAGCAGGCCAGCCATACACAGCCTTGCAGGTCGCTGGGAGAAAGATGGGGAGCCGTTGGAATGATTTTAGGACAGGACAGAGGTGAACTAAAGAATGTTCTCAAAGAAGCACTCCGGAAAGGACAAAGGGAACTTCACAGAGGAAACCCGGCCGACAGCCCCTGAGCCCAGTGACCAGGGTAACATGACGGTGGACAGGCGCGTGCACATCCCCTATCCTGATGATGATGCACAGGGTCCTTCACCGCTGCCATGTTCTGGCCCAAATCCCCAAGCCCCAGCCTGATGGTGAGAAAACAGCAGAGAAACCCAAATTGAATGTCTTTCAGCAGAACACCTGACCAGTCCTCCTGAAAACTCACGCAAGGCAAGGGAACACCAGGAAACTGTCAGACTGGAGACCAGATGACACGGTGACTAAGTGCCACGTGGGATCCTGGATGGGACCCTGGGACAGAGAAAAATCACTTGTGGAAAAACTTGGGGAATCTCAGCACCATCTCTAACACAGCTGACCATGTCGCACCCGTGGTAATTTCTTAGCTCGGACACATGCCGTGTCCCTGTGTAAGATGTTACCAGGAGGGGCAGCTGGGCAGAGGGTACATGGCACCTACCTGCAGGGCCTTGGCAATTTTTTTAAAACTCTATAAACTCACTCTAACATCAAAAGGGTTTGTGGGGAGAAAAACAAGATACTCTGGCCACTTCCAGTGGACAAGTATGATGCGAGAGGACTAGTTAGATGCAGGGACTTAGGTGAGGGAGTGAGAAGGCGAGCTGGTTTGGGACTCATCCTGCAGGAAGAACTCGTGGGATTTGGGGCAGGTCTGGGTGGCGGTGACAAGGGAGAGGAGTCAGGGATGATTCACACAGTCCACGAGAGGCATGGCGGTGTCGGGAGTGAGATGGCCAGCCAGGCTGAGGAGCAGGATTCGAGGAGAAATCAAGGGCTCATCTTAGACGTGGGGAGTCTGAGGTGCCTGTTAGCGGTCCATGTGGGGAGGTGGAAGCGGTAGATGGAACGCATTAGTCTAGAGCTCAGAGGGACAGGTCAGGGTTTGAGGTACAAACACGTTATCATCAACAGGTATATAATCCCCCAGAAAGTGGGAGAGAGTCCCTAGGGGTGGCTGGGTGGGTGTGCAGGAGGTAGGCAAGGGAGAAAGGAGCAAAGGGCAGTGGGGAGGAAGGTTGGCAGGGGATCCTGTCCACTGCCAGGTAAAACTCCCGTCAATGTAACTAAGCCTTTCCAAAAGAAAATGAAGCCTTCGTGGCCGGGATGTTGAAGCCCGGGCAATTGAGGTGGGAGTTTGTCATGGAATGTACATGCACATGTGCATAGACATACTTCATACGTATGCACACTGTGCATTATCTTTCCTTAAAATAGGGTCCATGTCCAAGATCCACGGGAATTCCTGAGATTTTACATCATTAGCTGCCGCCATTCATTTATAACCCATTTGCATATCAAACCACAGGTAATGAAGGGGAAGTTTTTTATGCCAAAGGGTGAACCTGTGCATCATTTGCACTGAAATTATGATGAAGGTCAGATCCTCAGGAAAACCTCTTTTGGCTTAGGAAAATAATAAAGTCAATAAATCAAATCTACCCCAAGGGCCAAGTTCCCAGGGATTTAGTACAGTCAGGGAGAACATGTTCCCCTTTCCATTCTAACATTAGCGTCGCATTCTTGAGTCCTGTAGGGAGAGTGCTGTGTGCAAAGCTGAGGTTGGAGAGGCCCAACTTGTAGTCCCCGGAGGGTTTCCCTTATTGGGAGATTATGAGTCAAATTAAATCTGAGGGCCCACGTTACTCTCTTAAATGAGTCTTTTCCAAACCGTTAAATCTCTTGGACACAGAGGGCCTTCACTGCTCCACTGGCCTCTCTTTGGTAAATCTTCTCAAAGTGATTTCCCCAGACTTTCAGGACTCTCACTGTGATGGGAATTTGCTGCTGGAGAGCACACACCATACGTGGGTCATAAAGACCTATCACCTCTCCTTCCTGCCAGGCACCGTTTTCACAGGCAGCCCTGTCAGGGACCATGCCGCCAGGAGGCATGAATTCCAAGGAGGCTGCAGAAAGTTGATTCAGGTATTGTTTTTGAAGGATGTCATCAAATAAAAAAACACATTGGGATTAGGAAGGAGAGGCTTCTTTCCAAAGGATTATTGCAAGGGGAGGAAAGGGGCCTTTGCAATTATGGGGACATGATTAGTGCAGGAGGGAAAATGCTCTGCCTCTAAGGACAGCACGTGTTTCAAAGGCTGGGCCAACGGGGGGCTTCCTTTATAGGGAGGAGTTTATAACAAGGCTTATAAAGAATGGAAAGTCACTCCTCACACTTCTGGAGGCTAGACGGCCCAGATCAGGGTGCCCGCCTGGGCTGGCGAGGACCATCTTCCTGGTGCCCTCTCTCTCTGCATGCTCTCACAGCGGAAGGCGTGAGGGAGCTCTCTGGGGAGTCCTCTATACTGGTGCTAATCCGTTAGGAGGGCTCCACCATGAGCACCTGATCCCAAACCCCAAAGGCCCCACCTCCTAATACCATCTTTTTTGGGGGGTTAAGAACCTGGGGGGACACAAACTTTCAGGCAATAGTGACGTTTTGTTCTGATTGGTGAGTGGGCAGATGCAACTCAGCTAATCATTTGTGAGGTGAAGAATGGGCATGTGGAGGGTCTGTGTCTTGCCTTGTCCTGGGTACAGAGACCGGCAAGGGGTGGCATCTGTGAGCCTTAAGTCACATGAGGAATGGCCCTTTGCAGCCAGCTGTTTTCCAGAACACCAGGGGTGGCGGGCATTTCTTAACTATCACTATTTTCCAGGATCACAGGGCTTGGGTAAAGTTTGACATTGTCAGTAACAATGAAAGAAAATTCAATCAAAGGACAAGACTGGGCCCTTAGTGGTGATACACGGGGCATCTAAGTAACCAGGAAAGCTTGCTCTTAATTTGCCCCCAGAAAAACAAACAGTATGAATGCCATTTTGTGACTTCTTGAAGTAAAACAATTGCTGTTTTCTGAAATCCCAGGAGAGATCCTGTGCTTAGCAATTGTACTAACATTTAAATACCTAGAAGAATGCCAGTGCCACCAGGAGCTTCCTGCCAGGAGTGTGCAGGGACACCACATAGAGAAGCCACAGAACCTGTGACCATCCCTGCAGCACAGACTCGAGAGGTAACCCAGAGAAGAAACCTGCCCCTTGTCTTTCCACCATGGTTGGCTCTTTTTCTTTTACTCTTGACTTTTAAAAAATATTTTACAGTTCACCTTTAACACCTTGGTGTTTCCGGGAAGGACCTCAGGAGCAAATCAGAAACTATCAGGATTCCAACAGGGATGGAGCTGTGGACAGAAAGATTGGAAAACATCCTCTTTGTAAATTTCCTCAGGGGTTGGCCTAACACCGAGGAGAAGCCCATTGTGTGACTTCATTCACGTCATGACCAGTGGACGAGGGATTTTTATTTTGATTTAGGTTGGGTGAAGGCCTTTCCCCTTTCCAGGCTCACCTGCCCCACCTCCAACCATCCTCCTTAGGAAAGCTATGCTCCTCATCTTCAACAGGCTGCAGATACTGGGACCTGGTTCTCTGGATGTCCATGCAGTCCTTCACCTCAACGAAATCTATACTGGATGTTGTTTTTCTTTAAATGTGTTTTATCCACATCATACCAACTTACTTTACAAAAAAGGGCTGCTTATAAGAGGTCCAAGATGTATATTTTCCATGCAAGAAAAACTTTAGAAACAAAAAGTGACTCTGACGTTTACCATCATTAGGATTGAGGAAAGAATGACAGAAAGGTTTAGATGGCGTGTATTTATTAAAGAGTAATGGCACACGTATAGAAGACAGCATGATTTAGAAATGATGTTGCTCATTTTGAATGTAGAAATAAAATCACCACAGCCAAAATATGTAAGTACGGTTGTAATTCCCAATATTATTTAGCTGTTTATGTAAGCTGTTTGAATTACACGTAATTTTATAGAGTTGCACATTAAATCTGAAATAGAGAAAGCAAACGATCCTATTATCTTTATTATTAAAAGCTCCCATGCAGATGATCCTAATAAATAAGAGTTTGAATAATCAAGCATAAACTTAGTCTGTGATTTCTAAAGGAAGTTCAGGCCACGCCAGGGTTACTGACAGTGAAACCTTTAACCACACAGCAGAAGATGACATGTGCTAAAGCTTTCTGACCATCCTAATTTGGATTAATGTTGTTTCATCAGGGCCAGTTTAGTTTTATAGCCTGTGCCACTGCATCCAAGAACAGAATTCAATAAATTGCATAGATTTTTTTAACAGAGTTGAGGGTGTCAATCCCTGTTCCTACTACCACCCTGACACAGGGATTTGGGGAGCAAAACAGAAAGATCAATGAATACCAATCTTTAGGAAAGAAACTTTCAAGACTCCTGAAGAAAAGGATCATGAATGGGTATTCACAAGCAATTAAAATTAAAAAACTTCACAAGCTGTATCCAGAAAATCAAATGCTATGTATGCCAGTTTTAGGTACATGTGCAGCAAAGACATCCAAGGGGGATGATGGAGGGTTTGAAGAGACCATTGTTTAAGGTTTACTTACGACCTTCCAGCTAAATTCTACAAGTGGGATTCCCTGGAGCCAGATGTACTTAACATTTATTCATATTAGTGATATTTAGCGTGTCAGAACTCACAGAGGTTGACAGAGTTGCAAGTATTATTGTAGAGAAAACACTACCAAATTATTTTCTATATAAAGTTTCATTCAGTAAAAAAAAAAAAAAAAAAAACACATTAGATTTTAATGCACATTATAAATGTAGGGGATGCAGTCTCCCTAGATGAATAACATTTTATCAAGTGACTCTCCATTAACCGCAAGCAGATTATCTACAATTCAATTCAACACAATTATCAAATATCACAAGGCACCACGCTAAATGCGGTAGGTAAAAGGAATAAAATAACAACCCTGCTGTCTGCGCACTCATAGCCTAATGGAAAGAAAAATAGATAAGCAACCAATTAAAATGCAATATGATCGGTGCTACAAAGGAGACAATTCTACTGTTTCGGTTTGGATTCACTAGAGGCCAAGGAAGGTACCAGAAAGACAGACAGAGTGACATTTGAGGGGGGCATACAGTTTTCTGGGTTAAAAAAAGTGGGGTTTGGCTATGCCAGACTAAAAGGGCAGGATATTTAAGGCACAAAGGTATGGAAGTTGAGGAAATGCCCTGGGAGCCGTGAGGGATCAGTGCGGGCTGAGCACAGCGGACACGGAGGAGGACATGAGGGAGGAACTGGGAAGGTAAGGCTGGGACAGGGAAGTACACGTTTACTCAGTGGAGTGGTTTACCGGGATCTGTGGAAAGCCCCATTGCTTGGTGTGAAGGATGGATTATAAAGGTGAGATGCTGACCATCGGGGCAGCCAGTGCCCATGTGCAGACAGAAGATGATGGAGTTTGGGGCAAGAGCAGTACATGGCAGCGCAAGGTAGGAAGATCGCAGCAATTGTAGACATTGAATTGGGGGTACCTGATGACCAAATGGAGGTGTGAATTCAGGGAAGGAGGCGTCAAAGGACTCTGTGGCTCCTGGCTCAGGCAACCGGAGGTTGTCATTACTAAGCTTGGAAATACGGCAGCAGATGCATGTGGGAGGCAGTTCGGTGGGGACAGCGTGTAATGGTTTGTGGGCACACTGATTGCTAGTGGGGCAGGAGACATCCAGCAGGATATATATGCCCAGAAGGCACTTAGTAAAGGACTCAGAAGAGCGCTGGAGATCTAATCAATGTGAACACCATCATCACATGCACTTTGATAAACTCAGTGGTCCTTAAACATAGAAGCCCTACAAAAAAGAAAATGCAAGAAGCCCCAGGCAAAGAGCATAGCCGGTCTGGAAAATGTCCTGCTTCTCCTCTTCTCTGGACTCCAAATCCCAGGGACCATCTCTCCGTCCTCCCCACACCTCCTGCCACTACAAATGTTTGTATCTCCCCATTTGCATTTTGGAATATTTTTGGGATTTCGGTTACTTGCCACACATATTCACAGCTGCATCTCATCACAGGAAGGGATTGTCTCCCCAGTGACAGACACCCCCAGACCTTCCTAGCTCTGATCTGTGTCCCCCAACCCAGACTTTGTATCTCCTGGGGGCTAACCTGTATGACAGCTTCAGAGGGGAATGTGCAATCATGGCAAGAGGAGAGGGCCAAGGTAGAACATGGGAAACACCAACATTTTAATGAAGAGAGGGGAAGCTGGAGAAGGCAGCAGAGAGAGGGGCCACAAGGAGACAGATGAGATGCTCAGAATTTGTGGCCGGAGGAATAGTTGGATATGAGGTGAAGTCAGGTGAATTGGGGTTACCCTTCACCACTCCATTTTGCAATGGGACCATCTCTCCATCAGTGTGGAGCTCTGGCATGCACTTTCGAATATCCATTCACCTTTCTTTTTTACTGGCAGAATCCCATATTCACTTGGACCAGCAATGTTTCAAGCTAACAATACTCATTATCACAGCCTGCCTTGTCGCTGGTAGGAGGTGCCGTGCAACACAGCTCCAGACAACGGAGATAGAGGGAAGTTCCTGGGTCAGGATTCCACACGTGAAACTGCAGAAAGGAGTTTTTGGCTCCCACCCTCTTCTGCTTCAATGCGAGCATGGTGTTTATAGGACTGGAGCCCATGTTCTGGCCAAGAGACTGAAATCAACATGTGAAGAATGGCAGAACAAAATGGTACAAGGATCGTGGGTCCCTGCTGGCATTTTTGAGCCTGTGCCTCAGCCTCAGACATCCTGCTTCTAGACTTGCTGTTTGTGAGGAAAAGAAAACCTTTTGTGTTAAAGCGGTTGTTAGCTGCCTTGTAGTCTTTGTTCCTTGGAGCCCTATGTATGCGACACTTCGTGTGTACATAGACCTAGAAAAGGCTCTTCAGGCACTGACAGCGGGAGACCTTTAATTCTGGAAGCTGCCATGCTTACCCAGCGCTGAACTGCAGGGGAGATGTAGGCGGTCTTTTCCTAAAGCATCAGGGGAGCATCACCGAGCAATGGCGAGCAGAGCCGGGACTCCCTCTGCAGAACCACATTCCCGTGTGCCACCTGAAGTTGGGAAGCCGGGCTTTCACGTGGAGGGCTCTGGAGGGTGGCCCATTCGGAGGCTCACTCGTTCCCAACTTCTCTCTCACCGTCTCTCCTTCGTGGCCATCCATAAGCCTCTGCCCTTCCTGCAGAACCTGCAGCTCTCTTCCCTGAAAAGGGGCCCTAGCACAGGGTCAGTTCTGGGTCTCAAGCTGGCTCTCTTGCCACCTCCAAGGTGTCTCTTCCTTCCAGCTTTGTACCCGATCCTGGTTCATTCGATTCTAAATAGACATCAACTTACAACAGCATTCAACTGATTGCATTTCATTAAAATGCTAAACCTTTTTTTAGGGAGTGTTAATTCACCTGATGCCAAACCATAAATGACGTAGAGGGTATTTCAGAGTTCTCCACCCCCCACATCTTTAAAAAAAAAACACACAGCTTTTGCTTTAATTCTTAATATGGAAAATATGTATAATTACAACTTTGAAAATTCACAACTCCAGAGATTCAGTGCAGGAACAGGCCTTCAGGACTAAGATAAGTTTTGAGAACCTAATTTGAGAAGTTCCGCAGCTCATCTCATTCTTGGCAGAAAATCAAGAGAAAAGTGGGCCACCTGGTGAACATTATGGTCTGAATGAAGCAGAAAACTGATCCCCCAACTTCTCCTCTTCACATGAAGGGTGCCTCTGAGTTTCAGTCTGAGTCTTAACTATTATTTTCTAGGTCTCAAGTTCACATGTTAAAAAATAGGCTTAGAGGATTTTCCCCCAAAACTATAAAAGTACGCTTATCGAAGAAAGATAATCATACCAAAAACAAAGACAAAAGCCTATAATTCTTCTCTCTCCCCAGTTAATATCACTCCACCCCCTCACATGGACACACACCAATCCCTGGGAACAGTCTGACGGGCACTCAGCCACATGCTTAATACATAGATTATATGCAATTACGTCCCTTTCAATAAAAGCAATTTACAAAATGTGCAGCAAAATGCATTTTAAGTTTTAAAACACTGGAAATCTTATAAATAATTTCTGATTCTTAAGTTTCAAAAAGTCAATTTTTGGTTGGAGAAATAAAGGTAGCCTAGTTACAAGGCAGCAGGGAGAGTAACATTCATATTTGAACTTATACCACTGATACTTGCAGTAAGCATTAAAATGCAACCAGTGGTGCATTTCCAAGATATTTCAATTCTGTCTTACACCACAAAATACCCCGGAGAGGATTTCTAACCAATACAAATAGCCAAACACCCAAGATCTTTCCAGAAGAGTACAAATAAATAAGTCCATTACTTGCTGTTCAACTAACAGATGAATAAAATTCTATTTGGTGACTGGTTGAACAATATTGGAACTGGATTATTTGAATATATTTAAATGTTCATACCTATCACCTTCCAAATCTTACTGCCATATTGTCAAGGTAAAACATCTGCCTAGTTCTCATGCCCCAGGCAAAGCCTACACAGAAGAATAATTGCTCCCAGGGCTTAAACTACTTGTATTTTTTTAATCCTGTTTTTCCACTTCAGCATTTTCTTCAATAGTGAAGGCAATGTGCTCAACCAATAATCCCCTTGAGGGCATGGACTGCGCTGACTGTACTCTGTATTCTCTTCATTCACTACATGCATATCCTTAAGTTAAGTGGCTCTAATGAGTAAGTTTAGTAATATTATTTTCCTTACAGCTTTTCACAAAATTCCCGTAACAGAATAAACTGGGGAAAAAAGCATGTACTTCTGTTTTTTTCTTTTTCTCTGGAAAGCTACAAAGGCTAGAACAGGAGAGATTTAATAATTGATCATTCTAACAGATCATTAAAAACGTGATTTCAGGACATCACAAGATTTTTGCAAAGGAAGAGGAATACAGAACTTGCATTTTATGACTCACAGATTTCTTTCAAACGGAAAGAATGAAGTGCTATTGAGAGTCATGTTCTCACGATGCCCTTCCACTTGAGCCAATACACCTGGCCCAAAATAACTCATGAGCAGTGACCTGTCAGTCCCTCGGAGCTCTGAGGCGTGTCTTACGAGCGTCTGTGTTTCTGGGACCGCATCTCAGTATCTTAGAGCAACAATGATGAATTCCTTCTCACACCTCTGGGGGTTGACCGGGCATTCCTGGTCCTGCCCAAGCTCACGCAAGGGCTGAATGTTCTAAGACAGCCTTGCTCAAATGCTGAAGCCTTCCTTGGAGCTGCTGGAACGGTTGGGATGGCTGACTGCCCTCTGCACGTGCTCACCCATCCCCGGATTCCTCAGAAAGGGTGGCCTCAGGATTCTACGTGGGAGAGTGGAAGCTGCACAGCCTCTAGGGGTCCCAGCTGGAAGCTTTACGATGTCACCATTCTATGATGCAAAGCAAGCCACTGTAGCTCAAAGGGGTGCAGCCACAGCCTCTGCCTCTGGAGGAAGGAGTTGTAAAGAAGCCATGGCCATTGTTAATCTACTTCAGGAAACTGAAAATCCCTCACACCTCCACCCAGCCTCGTGCCATCCGACCCTGGACACAAACCGATGGTGGACCAAGAGACTCCACTGCCTTCCAGGACTTCAATACGACCACCTTAAAATGGGATTTTCTAGGATGGACATTTCCCAGCAAACAGGCAGGAGGAAGTACAGTACACAAAATGCATATTACCATGCAATATGTCACAACTGTAAGAAATGAGGGAAAAGTTTAAGAGGCATTTTGGGTTGGAGCAGTAAGCACAGTTAGATGAGAGAACTCCACAGAGCTTTAAAGGTACAGAATACAAAATGTACACTACACCATGCTTGCTTTATATCAGGGACTGTTCTAGAAAGTTTGATGGACTTAGTTCATTTGATCCCCATAATAAAACTCATAAAGGGACACTTTCACCCGTTCCATTTAAAGATGAAGAAATTAAGGCATGGCGAGGTCCACTCACCAATGGCAGCGCTGTGCCTCTGACACAGACAGTTCTGTCTGCAGAATCCATGCTTCTCCCTGTCCACATGCTGGTTGCGAATTCCTCATTCAAACTGCTGCCTGGCTATACAGCTAGCAGAGTACGTCCTCTGTGAAGTTAAAATATCATGAGAAGCAATGCCCTGGAGAAAGCTATGTGTGTCTAGATCAATACTGGCCTAAATACCAAGCACTTAGGAATGGAGAACGATTATAAACAACTGTATGGCTTGTTCTTGATGGCCAATCCCTCTACTATGAAGTGTTATGTCTCAGAAAGCCTGAGTGGTAGGGTATGCTGGGGGGGGCACCAGGGTTCACATTATAACTTCAGATTCATCTGTCCTTAGACTGAGTTGGCCAAGAGGCACAATGGCTTATGTACTCATATAACTGTCCATTCCTGCTTCGGAACCCCAAATTGGCTGGTGGCAATAGGCAGTTCTCTGAGGATCAGTTTCCTTCCGTGTGAAAGAAGGACAAAGAAAGAATGGAGAGCACAATCCCCCATTTATTCTGAGAACAGGATATATTTCATAAATGCTTATTAGTCTTCTTCTGCAAAACACTGAGAAATACATAGTGAGTGAAACCCTACTTTGGTTTAATTTAAAGTTGAGCTTAATCATCGAAGCTGTGGGTTGCTAGATCTCCTCTTCTGGGCCCTTACATTTATTTTTCAATACCGTGCAATTACAAAAAAACTTAACTTCCACTGCAAAGGGCATCCATTCTTCCATGAAGCCGAACGGTTGGGAGACTTGGCAACAAAGGGCTGACCTCCATGAAAAACAGACTCTTCAAAAGAGTCATTGTTTTGTACTCAGAATCCAGCCCACAATGTTCAAGTCCAACAACATCCAGAGAAGTCAAGAGGGTGCCCTTTCTTCATAGCGATTGGGAGGTAAAGTTACTTTGGGAATTGGCTGAGCTGCCCGACAGCTACCCACACCTCACAGAAATGATAAAAGGCTAAACACTCAAGCTAAAATGAGCATTATGTTTCCAGGTCATTTTAACCTCAGTGGCCTATTCCAAAGAGCAGAACATTCCTTAAGAGCTTTATATTGTGATTAGATGATCTGGCTTGTAAGTGGTATTGTCCCTTCAGCAGAAGCCTGCAAACATTGAATGGCTTTTCAACAAATATTTGCCTACAATGAGAAAGCATCCTTTCTTTTAGTGTGATGGCAGCCTTGGCCATGGCATCACCAGACCCGGCTGCCTTTGGGCTGGCTCACTCAGGCACACAAATAGTTTGAAAACTTCTCTAGACAAAAAAAAACCTCCAATTCTCTTTCCATGGCAGCAGGTTGTGATCATTAACTTCTCCGACATATTTAGGGATAAAAAGCCACACTAGAGATGAGATTATCAAGGGGACCTCCTACTAGAGGGGCATATATTCAGAACACTGACTGTCCCTGGGGCAATGACCTAGGTCCAGCTCACAAGTTCGGGTCCAGCTAGCAGAGAAAGTGCAGCCCGTTGTTTTTTCAACAACACAGGTGAATCTTAACTTCTGTCTCTGACAAAATGGAAATCAAATAACTGAAGATGTCATCATGACAAAGTCCTCTGTAAAATCTAACCAAAATGACAAGGACATTGAAAACTGAGTCCTGGATAAAAGCCTGAGACTGCCTGTCCCTATGACCATATGCTAAGCCAGCGCAAAGACCACCGGAGAACTGGGACCCTCAAGGGGGAACAACATAAGGACTCAAGATCACTCACACTCTGGCACCCACACCATTGGGGTCTGCTGCAGAAGAAAGGTTTTCACAAGTATTAGTAAATGAAGGTTTCCCAATGTGAGAGATTAGAATTCAAGTATTTATGTCCTGTGTAGTCTGGGGCCACTCAAGCTATGATTTTTCTTTAAGCAGTCTTGCAATGACAGTAAGAAGCACACAAAATTGATATTTCAAGTCTTTGCTCAAAATCCTCCTCCTCAGCAAGGCCACCCTGGTCGCTGTTTGCACCATCGGCATTCGGGCTCACCTTCGCAGTCACAGCTGTCTGGCCTTACGCAATGTAAACCACAGATGCCGGGGCTGTTTGCTCCATACCTGGCATAAAGCAAGGTCCCTGCTATGACTGGCATCATCTGTACTGGATCATCCCAGGAGGCACCTGACATTATCCACATGTTGGCATGCTCATCTGCACAACCCAGCTTAGGGACTGACACTTACCTGAACTCACCAAGAGTTTTTGGTTGAGTGTCAGTTTGAGCATGTGGATTTACATCTGGCTAAAGGAAAGTGAAATGAAGTTGCATGCTTGTGTGAGTAATAAAATTGGGGTGGTGGGTAGCAGAAGGCATGAGGAGTAAAGAAAAGGGTAGCCAGCCAGGCGTGGGGACAACAGAGAGAGACCTCACACACCCTGCCCGTAGTGGGTGCAAAGCAGCAGAGGAGCCCGACAGAGCTGAAAGGAGATATCCCAGTGGACCTTAGCTGGACGAAAGGTTTTAATTATTTTTGCAAGAAAGAGCCAGATATTGTTAGAGAGAAAGCTGAGTCATTCAAACTCCAGCAGCGCCTGCCTGGTGATGTGGGTTTTCTGCCAACTGGAAAGAGAATGTCAGCCAGTCTCCAAACCACTTCATTACTTTTCTTGCAAGGGTTCAACGGAGATATAAAGGCAACTCAATCAGTCCCTGTAAGATTCCAGTCGCGCTCACAGCACAGAAGCCCCTTGAGCCCAGAGTGAATCACGTTCCCTGTGTTCCAGCAATGGTAGAAAGAATATAGGGACCAACAACCCAAACACCCTCTTGCCTTATTGGCCTGACATCACACAGGCACTCTTCCTGCACCCACGTTTTCCTCTCTCCTTGCTGTCGCAAGGTCTATGTTCCCCTTTTCCTGTGTCATTAATATTCTAGTTTCAGCCTTCCACAGGTGTCTCCTGACTAAGTTCTTTCCAAGAATTGTCCTAGGAGATTTGTATTCTGCACATGAGGAAAGCATGCTCTGTCAAATGGCATCCAGCTGAAGCTTTTCTGAGAGAACCAGAGGAAAAGATTTGAGACATTTCATGTTGTTTTTGTTTCTGTGCTTTATCTGAACACTCCTTGTATTTTGACGAACCGCAGACACAAAACCTTGCCTTGTCCCCACTGCCTATCCTGTCTTGTATCTCTTACCTTCTTTGAGACGCAGTGCTGCTGAAAGAAAATGCCCAATTTTAATGTCTAAATAGCATTCAGGGAAGGCTGTTACATGGCAAACGCGAATCTGTAATAACTGGGTAAACACTGGAGTCTTTCATCTATGACTTTACTCCTTGATGGCTTAATATATAAATAAATCCCTCGGGGGAAACAATTATCAAATTCAATAGCACAAAATAGGAGGTACATTATTTAGCACAGTGCTTCTACACCTGTAATCAACAGCCATTGTTTTGTGCTCCAAGACACAGAATCTATTTTCCTGGATTGCTTCACATAAAATAGCTCTTTTAAATTCATTCTTGAAGCATGCAACATTTCATGTAGATCCTGCCTGAAGAGAGGCAGGCTATGATGCTTTCTCACCAGACACCATGCATACAAATAACCAGAAGGAGCTCTGTGATGGTCGGGGTTATAGACATGATCTTTCTGGGGTTACAGAGAGACAGGGCCCAGGGCGGTGGCTCATTTATGACAAAGAAAGCTGTCAGGGAACAGTACATCGTGGGAAACGCAGATGTGGCCAAGATAGACAGAAACAGCTTGAGATTTTTATTTGCTACCTCTGAGGTGGGGATCTGCATTCTATTCAGAGGAGTGTCACTGTGGCCGGCTGAATAAGGGACCCTCAAAGCAGCCACACTAGTTTCCAGACCCTGTGAATGGCAAAAGGAACTCTGTAGACAGAAGCCCAAGGCCTCAAGAAGGGGATATTTTGGGAGATCACCAAGGTGGATCCAGTGTAAGCAGACCGAGGCAGAGAGTGAAGCCTACAGACAAGGACTGCTGGGATGGTGTGGTGCATGGATGATCTAAGCAGCTACTGCTGGCTCTGGAGATGGAGGAAGGGACCACAAGCCATAGAATACAAGTGGTCCCCAGAAGCTGGAAAAGAGAAGGGAACAGATTCTCCACTACAGAAGGATCCAGAAGGAGCACAACCCCCATGGCACCTAGGTGTCAGTCCAGTGTATCATCAGTCAGGGTTCACCAGGGAAACAGATCCGAAGGAGATTGATCATGAGGAATTGGCTCAGGTGGTTCTGGTGCTGAGAAGTCCCAAAGTCTGCCATGGGCAAGTTAGGGACCCCGGAAAGCTGGAGCAAGTGAGAAAGTCCACCACAGTAAGCGCCTGGCACAAGCAGTGTGAGAGTAAGAAGGCAAAGAATGAAGGCCGCCCTCAAAAGCCCTTGGGCCACAGGGCCCACCTGCTACGGACCACGGCCGAGACCGCCCTCAAGAGCCCTCGGGCCACAGGGCCCACCTGCTACGGACCACGGCCAAGACCGCCCTCAAGAGCCCTTGGGCCACAGGGCCCACCTGCTGCAGACCACGGCCGAGACCGCCCTCAAGAGCCCTCGGGCCACAGGGCCCACCTGCTGCAGACCACAGCTGAGACCACACTCAAGAGCCTTCAGGGTCACATGCCCACTGCTACGCACTGCGGCAGTGACCACATTTCCTGCTTGAAACTACAAAGAGAAACGGTCCCTTAAGTGTATGACAAAACTTTACCAATGGTCACTGTGTGAAGACCAAATAAAGAACTCGTGGTGGTGATGAAAACACCAGCAGTTGCTGAAAGCAGTTGTGTGTCTTTGTTCCTGACAGTAGGGTGGGAAGGAAGGGAAGAGACAGGTGTGTGGGGACGGGGGAGAGGTGGATTCCTGTGAGTTTGGGACCCAGACCAGCCACCGCCAGTCAGCCAGTCACTGGGAATAAGGATGAAGTGAGGACTGAGCACAGTGAGGACAAATTTTCTCCTTCACACACTATCCCACTTGCAGGGAAGAAAAAAGACTTGGTGTTTCTGTGTGTTTCTTCTGGGGGTGACTCAGTTGGGGGGAGGGGTGTTGTGGGGGTGGCAGTGCATAATAATGAATTTGACTCCATGTTTTACGTTTGAATAGGGACAACATTTAAGCCTCATTTCTTCTCCTCCTGGCCCACATCTGGGCAAGCTGATGAAAACAGTCAGGGAGTTACTGAATGAAAAACAGAAGAAAACAGATAGGCCTCAGCTTCAGCAGTGGAAGTAGTGCCTTGCCTGAATTCCCCACCGCCAGAGCACCCACTGCCCTGAAATACCCTCTAGCACACACGGACCGTCTGAGGCAGTGGGCGCTGAAGGATTCCTGGGCACTTACGAGCAGCTTGAAGAAAAGTGACCTTTAGGACCTTCCTCCCAAGTTAAAAAGCACTTTCCAGCCCAGTTTTAAAAAAAAAAGACCCCATCAAAGTGAAAACAGGGCCTTCCTAGGTTGAAAACCATTACAGGAGACCTATTTAGGGAAGGTGCGCGTATCCCCCTGCTTCCGCACCTAAGAGCCAAATCTGACCTGTTCTTAAACCTGGAAAATGTAAGTGGTGCTTCAGTGTCAATATTCCTGTTCTAGGGCTTCATCTATATTACCAAAGCTACTGATTCCAGCCAGTAAGTAACTGGGAAATAATTTGCAGTACTTGGCTAATCTGTCCTATTCTGGGTCCATTTCAGCAGCCTCTCAGCTACAGTACCCCTTTCCCTGGGTACTCCGGGGGGTAACTCCCCGCTGATGTCATCTCATGTATTATATCTTTGCAGGCAACATTTTAACCACCTCTGGTCTTTTCCAGGTGTACAGGTATGACATCACACCGAGGACATCCTTTGAGGAGATTACCATGGCACACTTATTCAGAGCATGAAAACACTCACAAAGGAGCTCACAAAAGCAGAAAGATCCAGTACATCCACATGTAAGTACAAGGCCCCACCACCTCAGTTAAGTCCTGAAAACTAGTCGGTGAACTGAGGGTGCTGCAATCCCGAGAGTATCAAGAAATAGCTTTTAATATTTTTGTTTGTTTTATTTTGGTATCATTAATCTACAATTACATGAGGAACATCATGTTTACTACACTCCCCCCATCACCAAGTCCCCCCCACATACCCCATTACAGTCTCTGTCCATCAGTATAGTAAGATGCTACAGAGTCAATACTTGTCTTCTCTGTGTTGTAGAGCCCTCCCTGTGCCCCCCCTCATTATACATGAGGGATTTTTTAAAGCTCTGCTTTCCAACTCATTCATTCTCTCTTCAGCTGTGTTTCATTTGCAATTTACATGTGATGTTTCTAAGTTGTTTTATTTCATTTCTGGAATATACATTTGGTTATTTTTCATATCTGCAAGGCCAATTATATTCATTACATTAAATATCCTGCCTTTTGGCTATTTTTTACATTTTTTAAATGCAGTAGGCTTCTAGTCTGGTTATTCCAATACCTGCAGACCTTATAGGTCTGACCCTGCTATTTGTGGCTCTTGCTCATGGCAGCTTATTATGAGTGGCACCCCTCCCAGTTATGACAAGCAAAGCTGTGTCCAGACATTGCTAACTAGCCACTGGAGGTAAAATGGCCCTTGGTGAGAACCAGTGTGTTAGACAAATGCGTACGCTCTCTGAAAATCCCTGGAAATGCCATCAAGCCCTCCCTGATAACCGGGGCCCACATCTGTTTCTCTGTCACCTGAGAGAGCATACTCTAACCTGAGAGATCAAGTGGCATAATCTATCACTTCAGCACAGTACACATTACTGTCCTAGTCCACATTTTAAAAACCCATTACAGAATCATTTATTTCTTATCTTACCTAATTTAGCACTGTGCTCATGGGACTCAAAAATATGTCTCTGATGTGACCAAAGGGAAATTTTCAATTCAGTACTTTTAAAAATATTGGTCACGGTGATTATTGTGTGTACCTTGGCTGAGATGACTCAGCGGGTAGGGGTAGGAGTGTAAGAATTCAAATCAGTTGTTTGCTTGGATTAACTCTGTTAAGTATCTGTATCATATAGTCAGCTTTACAGAGCCAGTTTGTAATAGTTTAATTAGTGATTCTAAAAGTGCAAATGAAGAATACTATTTTTGAACCACCTGAGAGGCTGCATGTGTTATCTGGCTGGCTTTTACTTCAACCAAATTTTATATACCCTTCAAAAGTATTAGGAATATTTTTCTCTTTTTTTCTGAAAAGAACAAACTGGCTGATGAAAATCAGTGGCTTTAGGTCACTCAGCAACAATTATAATTAACCAAGTGATATTTGAATGAAAGTCATTAAGTGGCGGATCACACAAGACATGATTAAGCCATAATGGTTATCAGTAAGCATACATGTGAATAGGTGGCCTAAAAATGTCAGTGGCATTCAGTTTAATTCCAGAGACAGCCGTCAATACATTTCCCATCTGTACTTCCACTGGCAATATAAACTGGACTTTGGAAAATTCCTAAACTATGTTGATCTTTAAATGGAGAATTATGCTTATTTATGTGTTTTAATGTAAATTAAATCAGACTTTTCAAAACCTAGAACGGTAAATTGTCGGTGGTGTCTAAGCTGTGGAGAACCAGAATGGTAGGCAGGGAGTTTGAGACGTAAAGAGAAAACAAGCACAAAGTTCAGCATTCAGGAAACCCCACGCTCAACGCTGGAAGATGCTCCCAACAGTGGAATGCCGGCACTTCCACCTGCCTAGAGAGCTCCACTTGCAGCAATTCTCTGAAGATTTCTCATTCCAATTAACACCTATAATTCACATGTATTTTTTTAAAATCTTATCTCCACATTTTGACCTTCCTTTGAAGAGAAAAAAGAAAGGAGTCTTCGCGTCACAGACATCTGAAATAAAGGGCTGTACCACAGAGGTAATAACCTTTGCATTTATTGAGCAATTACTATGTGCTGAACACTCTGTGAAGTGCTTTCCTTTCTGAGTTCATATAAGGTCATTTCTTGCTACACAGGCCAGGCCTCTCAGCATGTCCTTAGGTTTCTGATAAAGAAACCACGACACTTCATGGGAAGATGGCGGCGTGAGCAGTTCAGTGGAAATCTCCTCCAAAAAACATATATATTTATGAAAATACAATAAATACAACTATTTCTAAAAGAGACACCAGTGGATACAGTACAACAGCCAGGATACATCTACATCTGCGAGAATTCAACATCACATGAAGGAGGTAAGGTACAACCCATGGCCAGGCGGGACCCAAACACTTCCCCACCCCAGAACCCAGCAGGAATAGAGGAGTTGGAACGGGGAGGGAGTGAAAGCCCAGGACTGCTAAACAACCAGCTCTGGAAAACCTCACCCGGAGCACAAACACAAGGTGCACAGGGTGCTGGATACTAGAGAAACGGAAAAGCAAAACCTGCGGGCAGGTCCCCACAACTGGCATACCTGAGACAAAAGAAAAGCGAGTGCTTTTTCCAAGTCTTAAAGAGACAGGGACCCCATAGCTGGGCAAAGTCATCTGGGCACACTTAGCCAGCAGCTGGGAATCCCAGGGAACTCTAGGTGCGCTAACCCCCTGGGCGGCAGCACAGCTATGAAGCCCCTCATGGTACTAAACAGCCTGCCAGTCATTCCCACAACTGGCGTGAACCCCGACACACTTGCACAGTAGCGGAAGATTGGCAGTGCACGCCGGGGGTGCCAGCACCAGAGGGGACCGGGAGCGGCCTGAGTGCACCGGTGGTGCTAGAGAGGACTGGGAGCAGCTTGCGTGAGCTCGCCGCAGTGGCGACCGAGCAGCCCAGGAGCGGCCTGTGTGTGCCAGCGGCGGCAGTGCCACAGGGGCACAGGAGAGGCCCAAGCGCACCTGCAGCGGAGTCAGAGAGAGCAGGCATGCTCCCAGCAACCAACCGGAATCCCAGCCTGATGCACAGCAGCCCGGGCCAGACCCAAAGGCCACTGCTGGTACACAGCTGCCCGGCAGGGGCACCACTATCGCACAGGAGTGCACCTGGCGTGCCTGCCACTCCCCGCAGGGCTCCGCGCTGCTCTGATGGACACCCCACCCACAGTAGCTTAGGGGATTAACCCAGTGGCTGCTCCAGGAGTGCGGGCAACCGTCACAGACAGCAGAGAAGGGCAAGGCATCCAGCAAGCAGAAAAGGACTTTCTTCTCCCAGCTGACACACTCACAACTTGCCTACAGCCACCACTATCACAATCAAAGGGCAAAAAAATTTAGTCCACTCCAAAATAGTTCAGACAACCCTGGAGAGAGGACCTGCAGAGACAGACCTAACCAGTCTGTCTCCCAGAAAAAGAATTCAAAATAAAAATCATAAACATGCTGACAGAGCTGCAGAGAAATATACAAGAGCCAAGGGATGACGTCCAGAGGGAGATTACAGAAATGAAACAATCTCTGGAAGGATTTCTAAGCAGAATGGATAAGGTGCAAGAGGCCATTGATGGAACAGAAACCAGAGAACAGGAACACATAGAAGCTGACACAGAGAGAGATAAAAGGATCTCCAAGAATGAAACAATATTAAGAGAACTCTGTGACCAATCCAAAAGGAACTATATCTGCACTAAAGGGGTACCAGAAGAAGTAGAGAGAGAAAAAGGGATAGAAAGTGTCTTTGAAGAAATAATTGCTGAGAACTTCCATAAACTCGGGGAGGAACTAGCTGCTCAGATAACAGAAGTATACAGAACTCAAACAGAAGGGACCCAAGGAGCGCAACACCAAGACACATAATAATTAAAATGGCAAAGATCAAGGACAAGGACAGGGTATTAAAGGCAGCCAGAAAGAGAAAAAAGGTCACCTACAAAGGAAATCCCATCACGCTATCATCAGACTTCTCAACAGAAACCTTACAGGCCAGAAGAGAATGGCATGATATATTTAATGCAAAGAAACAGAAGGGCCTCAAACCAAGATTACTGTATCCAGCACCACGATTATCATTTAATTATGAATGAGGGATTAAACAATTCCCAGACAAGCAAAAGTTGAGGGAATTTGCCTCCCACAAACCACCTCTACAGGGTATCTTAGACGGACTGCTCTAGATGGAAGCACTCCTAAAAAGAGCACAGAACAAAACACCCAAAACACCCAACCAACGGAGGAGAATGAATAAGAAGGGAAAGAAATAATCATCAGACTGTGTTTATAATAGCTCAATAAGCAAGTTAACTTAGACAGTAAGGTAATAAACAAGCTAACCTTGAACATTTGGTAACCACGAATCTTAAGCCTGCAGTGGCAATAAGTACATATCACTCAATAGTCACCCTAAATGTAAATGGACTGAATGCAACAATCAAAAGACATAGAGTAATAGAATGGATAAAAAAGCAAGACCCATCTATATGCTGCTCACAAGAGACTCACCTCAAACCCAAAGACAAGCACAGATTAAAAGTCAAGGGATGGAAAAAGATATTTCATGAAAACAACAGAGAGAAAATTCTAGTATCAGGTGTTGCAATTCTAGTATCAGACAAAATAGACTTCAAAATAAAGAAAGTAACAAAAGATAAAGAAGGACATTACATAATGATAAAGGGCTCAGTCCAACAAGAGGATATAACCATTCTAAATATATATGCACCCAATACAGTAGCACCAACATATCTGAAACAAATACTAACAGAACTAAAGGAGGAAACAGAATGCAATGCATTCATTCTGGGAGACTTCAACACACCACTCACTCCAAAGGACAGATCCACCAGACAGAAAATAAGTAAGGACACAGAGGCACTGAACAACACACTAGAACAGATGGACCTAATAGACATCTACAGAACTCTACATCCAAAAGCAACAGGATACACATTGTTCTCAAGTGCACATGGAACATTATCCAGGATAGACCACATACTAGGCCACAAAAAGAGCCTCAGTAAATTCCAAAAGATTGAAATCCTACCAACCAACTTTTCAGACCACAAAGGTATAAAACTAGAAATAAATTGTATAAAGAAAGCAAAAAGGCTCACAAACACATGGAGGCTTAACAATATGCTCCTAAATAGTCAATGCGTCAATGACCAAATTAAAATGGAAATCCAGCAATATATATAAACAAACAACAACAGTGCAAAGCCCCAACTTCTGTGGGATGCAGCGAAAGCAGTCTTAAGAGGAAAGTATACAGCAATCCAGGCATATTTAAAGAAGGAATAACAATACCAAATGAATGGTCTAATGTCACAATTATCGAAATTGGAAAAAGAAGAATAAATGAGGCCTAAGTTCAGCAGAAGGAGGGACATAATAAAGATCAGAGAAGAAATAAAATTGAGAAGAATAAAACAATAGTAAAAATCAATGAAACCAAGAGCTGGTTCTTCGAGAAAATAAACAAAATAGATAAGCCTCTAGCCAGACTTATTAAGAGGAAAAGAGAGTCAACACACATCAACAGAATCAGAAACCAGAAAGGAAAAATCATGACGGACCCCACAGAAATACAAAGAATTATTAGAGAGTACTATGAAAACCTATATGCTAACAAGCTGGGAAACCTAGGAGAAATGGACAACTTCCTAGAAAAATACAACCTTCCAAGACTGACCCAGAAAGAAACAGAAAATCAAAACAGACCAATTACCAGCAATGAAATTGAATCTGTAATCAGAAAACTACCCAAGAACAAAACCCCTGGGTCAGATGGATTTACCTCAGAATTTTATGAGACATACAGAGAAGACATAATACCTATTCTCCTTAAAGTTTTCCAAAAAATAGAAAAGGAAGGAATATTCCCAGTCTCATTCTATGAAGCAAACATCACCCTAATACCAAAACCAGGAAAAGACCCCACAAAAAAGAAAACTACACACAAATATCCCTGATGAAAGTAGATGCAAAAATACTCAACAAAATATTAGAAAACCGAATTCAAAAATACCTCAAGAGGATCATACACCATGACCAAGTGGGATTCATCCCAGGGATGCAAGGATGGTACAACATTTGAAAATCCATCAACATCATCCACCACATCAACAAAAAGGACAAAAACCACATGATCATCTCCATAGATACTAAAAAAGCATTCAACAAAATTCAACACCCATTCATGATAAAAACTCTAAATAAAATGGGCATAGAGGGCAAGTACCTCAACATAATAAAGGCCATATATGATAAACCCACAGCTAACATAATACTGAACAGCGAGAGGCTGAAAGCTTTTCCTCTGAGATTAGGAACAAGACAGGGATGCCCACTCTCCCCACTGTTATTCAGCATAGTACTGGAAGTCCTAGCCAGAGCAATTAGACAAAAAAAAAAGAAACACAATGAATTCAGATTGGTAAAGAAGAAGTCAAACTGTCGCTATTTGCAGATGACGTCATATTGTACATAAACAACCCTAAAGACTCCACTGCAAAACTATTAGAACTAATATCGGAATTCAGCACAGTTGCAGGATACAAAATTAACACACAGAAATCTGTGGCTCTCCTATACAGTAACAATGAACTAATAGAAAGAGAAATCAGGAAAACAAGTCCATTCACAATAGCATCAAAAAGAATAAAAAACCAGGAATAAACCTAACAAAGGAAGTGAAAGACCGATACCCTGAAAACTACAAGACACTCTTAAGAAAATTTAAAGAGGACACTAAGAAATGGAAACTCATCCCATGCTCCTGGTTGGGAAGAATTAATATCATCAAAATGCCATCCTGCCCAAAACAATATAAAGATTTGATGCAATCCCTATCAAATTACCAACAGCATTCTTCAATGAGCTGGAACAAATAGTTCAAAAATTCATATGGAACCACCAAAGACCCTGAATAGCCAAAGCAATCCTGAGAAGGAAGAAGAAAGTGGGAGGGGGGGGATCTCGCTCCCCAACTTCAAGCTCTACTACAAAGCCACAGAGTAATCAAGACAATTTAGTACTGACACAAGAACAGAGCCACAGACCAGTGGAACAGAATATAGACTCCAAACATTAACCCAAACATATATGGCCAACTAATACACGATAAAGGAGGCATGCACATACAATGGGGAAATGACAGTTTCTTCAACAGATGGTGCTGGCAAAACTGGACAGCTACATGTAAGAGAATGAAACTGGATCACTGTCTAACCCCATACACAAAAGTAAACTCCAAATGGATCAAAGACCTGAATATAAGTCATGACATCTTAAAACTCTTAGAAGAGAACATAGGCAAAAATCTCATGGACATAAACATGAGTGACTTCTTCATGAACATATCTCCCCGGGCAAGGGAAACAAAAGCAAAAATGAACAAGTGGGAATATACCAAACTAAAAAGCTTCTGTACAGCAAAGGACACCATCAATAGAACAAAAAGGTATCCTACAGTATGGAAGAATATATTCATAAATGACAGATCTGATAAAGGGTTGACATCCAAAATATATAAAGAGCTCACACGCCTCAACAAACAAAAAGCAAATAATCCAATTAAAAATGGGCAGTGGAGCTGAATAGCCAGTTCTCTAAAGAAGAAATTCAGATGGCCAACAGACACATGAAAAGATGCTCCACATCGCTTGTCATCGGAGAAATGGAAATTAAAACCACAATGAGATATCACCTCACACCAGTAAGGATCGCAATCATCGAAAAGACAAACAACAACAAATGTTGGCAAGGTTGTGGAGAAAGGGGAACCCTCCTACACTGCTGGTGGGAATGTAAATTAGTTCAACCATTGTGGAAAGCAGTATGGAGGTTCCTCAAAATGCTCAAAATAGAAATACCATTTGACCCAGGAATTCCACTTCTAGGAATTTACCCCAAGAATGCAGCACTCCAGTTTGAAAAAGACAGATGCACCCCTGTTTATCACTGCACTATTTACAATAGCCAAGATATGGAAGCAACCTAAGTGTCCATCAGTAGATGAATGGATAAAGAAGATGTGGTACCTATACACAATGGAATATTACTCAGCCATAAGAAAAAAACAGATCCTACCATTTTCAACAACATGGATGGAGCTAGAGGGTATTATGCTCAGTGAAATAAGCCAGGCAGAGAAAGACAAGTACCAAATGATTTTACTCATATGTGGAGTATAAGAACAAAGGAAAACTGAAGGAACAAAACAGCAGCAGAATCACAGAACCCAAGAATGGACGAACAGTTACCAAAGGGAAAGGGACTGGGGAGGATGGGTGGGAAGGGAGGGACAAGGGCGGGGAAAAAGAAAGAGGGCATTACAATTAGCATGTACAGTGTCGGCGGGGTGGGGCACAGGGAGGGCTGTGCAACACAGAGAAGACAAGTAGTGATTTTACAGCATCTTACTACGCTGATGGACAGTATGTGGGGGGGACTTGGTGAAGGGGGGAGCCTAGTAAACATAATGTTCTTTATGTAATTGTAGATTAATGATACCAAAATTTAAAAAATTAAAGAAAAAAAGAAACCACGACATAGAGCTAGGAACAACACATTAGATCTTTTAGAAGACAACCTCTCTGCTGAGTTATCTGCTGCCCCAGCCCATTCACCTATCTGCCCCACAGCAACCCAGACGAGGAGAAGACGGGCTGGCAGGTCCGCACTCCACCCATCTCCCTGGCAATGTTTGGGCAATGCCAACAGCAGTCCAGCACTGTACTGGCTGCCTGGCTTCTCCTCTCTCTGAATCAGAAGTGCCCAGAGCCCACACACGACACTGAAGTGGAAGGAAACAGTCAACGTGGTCCCCACCTTGCCTCCTCACACACGTAAATCGGCTCTGTCACCCCCTGGGTCACATCCCAAGTGCTTGCTCCACGGCTTCTGCACATCTCGGATTATCCACAGAATCAAAATGCCCAAACAATACAAGTTCAATGCTATACGGAGTCCAGTGAACCCGTGCACTGACTGTCTTGTCCTTTGAGGGAGGAGAGTTACTTCTTTTAATCGATGGGATGTGAATCACAGAGATTAAATGCAGTTTGCTGAGGCTCTTGGTGATAGATAATGATTAGGTGATTAGATAATTGTGGGTGACCAGATAATACTCCTGCAAAGGGAGAATGCCAGAGTGTTAGGATCATCAGCAGGGGTGGGGGGGCTGTAAAACATCCTGGTGTCTATGCCATATCCCAGACCATAACGTGAGAGAGAGGGACCAGGGCCCCCAGGATGACCACGGGCTGCTGTCACCCAGGAACCTGCGGAGAATGAAATCTACCTGGACATAATCATTGGAAAGAGTGGACATTTTCAGATGGCTTTTCATTTACAGTAATGTCAAGGGAACGAAATCGATGACTTTTATGTCCTATATGGAAAAAATGTGTAGTACTTATGAATGGGAAAAATGAGAGGTTTCATCCAATTAGGATGTTTTTATCTCTAAGTTCGGATTCTGGGCCTCGAGCAAAGACTTCCACAAGGGCCCTGTGCCCTTTTTTATTTGTACAAAGACACCAATGAGCTTTGGGAGGGAGACTCTGCTCAAAGAGGGGAAGGAGGCTCCCCCTGCTGCCTCGGGAGGGAGGGATATTTTTTATCTGTGGAACTGGCTTGTTTTGAACTTTATCCTTCCTTTGAATGACTGTGTTATCTCTATTAATTTTCCAAGGAAAATAGAGAGCCCTTCTAAAAACTATTCAGGTTCCTAGAAAAGAACAATAACCATTTTCCCCAAAATTTTTATCATGAATTACATTTCAATCCCAATGGGAAAGTCTGTTGTTGTTTTTTTTTTTTGGAAGTCTGTAATTCCTTTATTTTATCTCTTTACCTTATAACCATGGCATAAGTAAGATACTGTTTTTGAAGGTTTTTCTTGCTCATACTTTTGAACTTGGAAAATTGAGCTTCAACAATGCTGACTGACTCTTGAGCACATCCTGGAAGTTTGTTCTGTTAACCTTTTTTTTTTTTTTTGAGAGGGCATCTCTCATATTTATTGATCAAATGGTTGTTAACAACAATAAAATTCTGTATAGGGGGGTCAATGCTCAATGCACAATCATTAATCCACCCCAAGCCTAATTCTCGTCAGTCTCCAATCTTCTGAAGCATAATGAACAAGTTCTTACATGGTGAACAAATTCTTACATAGTGAATAAGTTCTTACATGGTGAACAGTACAAGGGCAGTCATCACAGAAACTTTTGGTTTTGATCATGCATTATGAACTATAAATAATCAGTCAAATATGAATATTCATTTGATTTTTATACTTGATTTATATGTGAATCCCACATTTCCCCCTTTATTATTATTATTATTTTTTTAAATAAGATGCTGAAGTGGTAGGTAGATGCAAGATAAAGTTTAGTGTTGTAAGAGAGCAATTGTAGATGATCAGGTGTGTGCCTGTAGACTATGGTTAATCCAAGCTAGACAAGGGCAATAAAACATCCACAGATGCAGAATATTTCTCTCAAAACAGGGAGGGTGAGTTTCTAAGCCTCATCTTTGTTGACCCCCAATTTCTCACCTGATGGCCCCCTGCAACTGTGCCTGTCTTGTTGTTCGTCCCTTGAGGCATCTTACCCATTTCTGGCTAACCAGTCAATTTCTGGGGCCATACAGGGAAATGTAAAGTTGGTAAGTGAGAGAGAGGCCATATTGTTTGAAAAGGTTAGCTTTTTACTTCTTTGCAGATTTATGCCCTGTGGCTTCTATGCCCAGCACTTGTCTTGAGGTATCTTTACCACTTGGAGGAATTATGATACTCGGAAAATTCAATATGAGGCATGAATTCTATTTAAGGGTTGTAATTAGGAAGGAAGAAGAAAAGCTATAGAAGTAGCAGGCGGAAGAAAACGTGAGAAGATTTATTATTTCTTTGACATATCTTCTTATAGAGTAACTTAAGCATGTATAGGTTTTAAACTACTAATTAAATTGCGCACACACATTAACATAATAGGAATACAGTTACATAACCAAAGCAGATCTATAATTACCAGCCATATCCACTGAAACCAAGAAAACCAGTTAGGCATCCTAGGCATTTGTGAAAATTTATCTATGATATGATGGATATTGTCCAACTGTATTTGAACAGTCTGAGAGAAATCAGACATATTAAAACAACCCATTCCTGGGAGCTGTTCACATGCCATATGTTCTTTTAACAGTAGATAGTCTGTAGTTGTAAGATTCTGGAGCACTACAACTTGCACTTCTCCTAATTCTTGGTTGAGTTCCAACAGTATAGATCAGTCAAATTTGTTGTTTTACTGTATGCACAGGCCAGCTTAGATATCTCCTTCTTCATTCTCATGGCAAGTTCAGGAACCGGTGGGATGAATGCAGCTACAGCTGTAGCAGTGTCTGGATCTTTGTTGAGGTTTTTTTGATGATCATCTTCTGGTATGACTCTTCCAGAGAGTGCTGATGTTGGAAGTTCTTCTTCATATCGTATCTTAGTTCATTTTCTGGGTAGCCAAATTAGGCTTTGATCCTCTGTATAAACACAAACAGACCCTTTGCCCACACTTTGATATGCCCTTTATACCATTGTGTAAAACTCATTGGAGGTCACCGCACAGGAACTGTTTTGTTTTTTTTTTAAGAGAAAGGAATATTATCAGAAAACTGTACCTCCATAGCCAATCATCTGACACCCTTTAAGTGATCAAAATTAAGGATATTTAAGGCAAGGATTAATCGTTGATTTACAGTTAGTTTTATCCTATCAGGGAGTAATCTCCCTTTTCTTTCTTTTTTTTTTGTTATCATTAATCTACACTTACATGAAGAATATTATGTTTACTAGGCTCTCCCCTATACCAGATAGCCCCCTATAAACCCCTTTACAGTCACTGTCCATCAGCATACCAAAATGTTGTAGAATCACTACTTGTCTTCTGTGTTGTACAGCCCTCCCGTTTCTCCCACACCCCCATTATGCATGCTGATCTTAATCCCCTCCTTCTTCTTCCCCCCCTTATTCCTCCCTACCCACCCATCCTCCCCAGTCCCTTTCCCTTTGGTACCTGTTAGTCCATTCTTGGGTTCTGTGATTCCGCTGCTGTTTTGTTCCTTCAGTTTTTCCTTTATTCTTATACTCCACAGATGAGTGAAATCATTTGGTATTTCTCCTTCTCAGCTTGGCTTATTTCACTGAGCATAATACCCTCCAGCTCCATCCATGTTGCTGCAAATGGTAGGATTTGCCCTCTTCTTATGGCTGAGTAGTATCCCATTGTGTATATGTACCACATCTTTATCCATTCATCTACCGATGGACATTTAGGTTGCTTCCAATTCTTGGCTATTGTAAATAGTGCTGCAATAAACATAGGGGTGCATCTGTCTTTCTCAAACTTGATTGCTGTGTTCTTAGGGTAAATTCCTAGGAGTGGAATTCCTGGGTCAAATGGTAGGTCTGTTTTGAGCATTTTGATGAACCTCCATACTGCTTTCCACAATGGTTGAACTAATTTACATTCCCACCAGCAGTGTAGGAGGGTTCCCCTTTCTCCACAGCCTCGCCAACATTTGTTGTTGTTTGTCTTTTGGATGGCAGCCATCCTTACTGGTGTGAGGTGATACCTCATTGTAGTTTTAATTTGCATTTCTCTGATAATTAGCAATGTGGAGCATCTTTTCATGTGTCTGTTGGCCATCTGCATTTCTTTTTCAGATAACTGTTCAGTTCCTCTGCCCATTTTTTAATTGGGTTATTTGTTTTTTGTTTGTTGAGGTGGGTGAACTCTTCATATATTTTGGATGTCAAGCCTTTATCGGATCTGTCATTTACAAATATATTCTCCCATACTGTAGGGTTCCTTTTTGTTCTATTGATGGTGTCTTTTGCTGTACAGAAGATTTTCAGCTTGATATAGTCCCACTTGTTCATTTTTGCTGTTGTTTTCCTTGCCCGGGGAGATATGTTCAAGAAGAGGTCACTCATTTTTATGTCTAAGAGGTTTCTGCCTATGTTTTTTTCCAAGAGTTTAATGGATTCATGACTTACATTCAGGTCTTTGATCCATTTTGAGTTTACCTTTTTATATGGGGTTAGACAATGGTCCAGTTTCATTCTCCTACATGTAGCTGTCCAGTTTTGCCAGCACCATCTGTTGAAGAGACTGTCATTTCACCATTGTATGTCCATGGCTCCTTTATCAAATATTAATTGAACATATATGTCTGGGTTAATGTCTGGAGTCTCTAGTCTGTTCCACTGGTCTGTGGCTCTGTTCTTGTGCCAGTACCAAATTGTCTTGATTACTATGGCTTTATAGTAGAGCTTGAAGTTAGGGAGTGAGATCCCCCCTACTTTATTCTTCTTTTTCAGGATTGCTTTGGCTATTCGGGGTCTTTGGTGTTTCCACATGAATTTTTGAATTATTTGTTCCAGTTCACTGAAGAATGTTGCTGATAGTTTGATAGGGATTGCATCAAATCTGTATATTGCTTTGGGCAGGATGGCCATTTTGACGATATTAATTCTTCCTAACCATGAGCATAGGATGAGTTTCCATTTGTTAGTGTCCCCTTTAATTTCTCTTAAGAGTGACTTGTAGTTTTCAGGGTATAGGTCTTTCACTTCCTTGGTTAGGTTTATTCCTAGGTATTTTATTCTTTTTGATGCAATTGTGAATGGAGTTGTTTTCCTGATTTCTCTTTCTGTTGGTTCATTGTTAGTGTATAGGAAAGCCACAGATTTCTGTGTGTTAATTTTGTATCCTGCAACTTTGCTGTATTCTGATATCAGTTCTAGTAGTTTTGGGGTGGAGTCCTCAGGGTTTTTTTATGTACAATATCATGTCATCTGCAAATAGTGACAGTTTAACTTCTTCTTCGCCAATCTGTATTCCTTGTATTTCTTTGTTGTGTCTGATTGCTGTGGCTAGGACCTCCAGTACTATGTTAAATAACAGTGGGGAGAGTGAGCATCCCTGTCTAGTTCCCAATCTCAGAGGAAAAGCTTCTCACTGTTCAGTATAATGTTCACTGTGGTTTTATCATAAATGGCCTTTATTATGTTGAGGTATTTGCCCTCTATTCCCATTTCGCTGAGAGTTTTTATCATGAATGAATGTTGAATTTTGTCAAATGTTTTCAGCATCTATGGAGATGATCATGTGGTTTTTGTCTTTATTTTGTTGATGTGGTGGATGATGTTGATGGATTTTCGAATGTTGTACCATCCTTGCATCCCTGGGATGAATCCCACTTGGTCATGGTGTACGATCCTTTTGATGTATTTTTGAATTCAGTTTGCTAATATTTTGTTGAGTATTTTTGTATCTATGTTCATCAGGGATATTGGTCTGTAGTTTTCTTTTTTGGTGGGTTCTTTGCCTGGTTTTGGTATTAGGGTGATGTTGGCTTCATAGAATGAGTTTGGGAGTATTCCCTCCTCTTCTATTTTTTGGAAAACTGTAAGGAGAATGGGTATTATGTCTTCCCTGTATGTGTGATAAAATTCGAGGTGAATCCATCTGGCCGAGGGGTTTTGTTCTTGGGTAGTTTTTTGATTACCGATTCAATTTCGTTGCTGGTAATTGGTCTGTTTTGATTTTCTGTTTCTTTCTGGGTCAGTCTTGGAAGGTTGTATTTTTCTAGGAAGTTGTCCATTTCTCCTAGGTTTCCCAGCTTGTTAGCATATAGGTTTTCATAGTACTCTCTAATAATTCTTTGTATTTCTGTGGGGTCCGTCATCATTTTTCCTTTCTGGTTTCTGATTCTGTTGATGTGTGTTGACTCTCTTTTCCTCTTAATAAGTCTGGCTAGAGGCTTATCTATTTTGTTTATTTTCTCGAAGAATCAGCTCTTGGTTTCACTGATTTTTGGTATTGTTTTATTCTTCTCAATTTTATTTATTTCTTCTCTGATCTTTATTATGTCCCTCCTTCTGCTGAACTTAGGCCTCATTTATTCTTCTTTTTCCAATTTCGATAATTGTGACATTAGACCATTCATTTGGTATTGTTATTCCTTCTTTAAATATGCCTGGATTGCTGTATACTTTCCTCTTAAGACTGCTTTCGCTGCATCCCACAGAAGTTGGGGCTTTGCACTGTTGTTGTTTGTTTCTATATATTGCTGGATCTCCATTTAAATTTGGTCATTGATGCATTGACTATTTAGGAGCATGTTGTTAAGCCTCCATGTGTTTGTGAGACTTTTTGCTTTCTTTGTACAGTTTATTTCTACTTTTATGCCTTTGTGGTCTGAAAAGTTGGTTGGTAGGATTTCAATCTTTTGGAATTTACTGAGGTTCTTTTTTGGTCTAGTATGTGGTCTATTCTGGAGACTGTTCCATGTGCACTTGAGAACAATGTGTATCCTGTTGCTTTTGGATGTAGAGTTCTGTAGATGTCTATTAGGTCCATCTGTTCTAGTGTGTTGTTCAGTGCCTCTGTGTCCTTACTTATTTTCTGTCTGGTGGATCTGTCCTTTGGAGTGAGTGGTGTGTTGAAGTCTCCCAGAATGAATGCATTGTATTCTATTTCCTCCTTTAGTTCTGTTAGTATTTGTTTCAGATATGTTGGTGCTCCTGTATTGGGTGCATATATGTTTATAATGGTTATATCCTCTTGCTGGACTGAGCCCTTTATCATTATGTAATGTCCTTCTTTATCTTTTGTTACTTTCTTTATTTTGAAGTCTGTTTTGTCTGATACTAGAATTGCAACACCTGCTTTTTTCTCTCTGTTGTTTGCATGAAATATCTTTTTTCATCCCTTGACTTTAAGTGTGTGCATGTCTTTGGGTTTAAGGTGAGTCTCTTGTAAGCAGCATATGGATGGATCTTGCTTTTTTATGCATTCTATTACTCTCTATCTTTTGATTGTTGCATTCAGTCCATTTACATTTAGGGTGATTATTGAAAGGTATGTACTTATCACCATTGCAGGCTTTAAGTTTGTGGTTACCAAAGGTCCAGGGTTAGCTTCTTTACTATCTTACTGTCTAACTTAACTCACTTGTTGAGCTATTATAAACACAGTCTGATGATTCTTTATTTCTCTCCCTTCTTATTTCTCCTCCTCCCTTCTTCATATGTTGGGTGTTTTGTTCTGTGCTCTTTTTAGGAGTGCTCCCATCTAGAGCAGTCCCTGTAAGATGCCCTGTAGAGGTGGTTTTTGGGAGGCAAATTCCCTCAACTTTGGCTTGTCTGGGAATTGTTTAATCCCTCCTTCATATTTAAATGATATTTGTGCTGGATACAGTAGTCTTGGTTCAAGGCCCTTCTGTTTCATTGCATTAAGTATACCATGCCATTCTCTTCTGGCCTGTAGGGTTTCTGTTGAGAAGTCTGATGACAGCCTGATGGGTTTTCCTTTGTAGGTAACGTTTTTTTTCTCTCTGGCTGCCTTTAATACTTTGTCCTTGTCTTTGATCTTTGCCATTTTAATTATAATATGTCTTGGTGTTGCCCTCCTTGGATCCCTTGTCATGGGAGTTCCGTGTACCTCTGTGGTCTGAGAGGCCATTTCCTACCCTAGTTTGGGGAAGTTTTCAGCAATTATTTCTTCAAAGACACTTTCTATCCCTTTTTCTCTCTCTTCTTCTTCTGGTACCCCTATAATGCGGATATTGTTCCATTTTGATTGGTCACTCAACTCTCTTAGAATTCTTTCATTCCTGGAGATCCTTTTATCTCTCTCTGCATCAGCTTCTCTGCGTTCCTGTTCTCTGTTTTCTAGTCCATTAATGGTCTCTTGCATCTAGTCCATTCTGTTTTGAAGTCCTTCCAGAGCTTGTTTTATTTCTGTATTCTCCTTCCTTAGTTCTTGCATATTTCCCTGCAAGTCCATCAGGATGGTTATGACTTTTGTTTTGAATTCTTTTTCAGAAAGACTGGTTAAATCTATCTCCCCAGGTTCCTTCTCAGAGGAAGATGTAGCATATGCCGAAGCTATCTGGGTTAGTCTTATCTGGATCAATTTTTTTTGCCTTTTCATGTTGATATGTGCTATTGACTGTCAGCTGGGGGGGCCAAACTTTCCAATTGCCACTGGCCTTTCTTTACTGGGACAGCTGCGACCCCTGGTGGCTTGTGTTGGGCAACTGCGTGTAGACTGGGTCTTTGTGTCTTTCCCGGCCGGTATGGAGGAAGCTCCCTTGCTGAGGGCATGACCAGCCTCAGGCTGCTTCTCTGCTTTTGCTGCACCCTGGAGGGGTAATGGACAGGGGGCTGTTTGGCTGTTTACCTCCATGAGGGGTCTCAGAGCTGTTGCCCAGGGGGTTAGTGTGCCTGGGTTTCCCTGGAATTTCCAGCTACTGGACTATGACCTGTGTTGTTTCCATCCAGCTGTTGCATCTCTGTCCCTTTAAGACTTTCTAAAAGCACTCGCTTTTCTTTGTCACAGGGGCATCAGCTTCGGGACCCACTCACCGGTCCTGCTGCCCTGTTTCACTAGTATCCAGGACCCCACACATGCACTGTGTCTGCGCTCTGGTGTGGATGGCTGGGGCTGGGTGATTAGCTGTCCTGGGCTCCCTCTCCCTCCCCGCTCCGACTCCTCTCCTCCCACCAGGAGCTGGGGTGAGGGGCGCTTGGGTCCCACCGGGCCAGGGCTTGTATCTTACCCCTTTCACCAGGTGCTGGGCTCTCGCATGTGTGGATGTAGTCTGGCTGTTTTCCTGTGTCTTCTGGTCTCTCTTTTAGGATTAGTTGTATTTGTTGTATTTTCAAAAATATATATGTTTTTGGGAGGAGATTCCCACTGTCCTACTCATGCCACCATGTTGGCTTCGCCTCGTCTGTTTGTTTTGTATTGCAATTACATCAACTCCTTTCCAGAAATAAATTAAACTCTAGTTCCTTACTCAGCTTAAAAAAAATTTCCAAAACAAAGCAGGGATACACTTTGCATAAATATGTTCTCATAAATATTTGGTTAAAAACACATATATCACAAATAAGTTATCTGGTTATTTGCATGCAACTGGACAACATATACATGTAATTGTATGTAACATCTATATAGATACACATGTAATACATTAAACATATTCTATATTTTTTCATGTCATTTTATTCATGTTGATATGCTTATGTGTATACATTAATACCCATTTCACATGTTCAAAATTATTCTAAGCAATAAAATGCAGCATATAAACTCAAAATTACTTTCTGAGAACAGACAAAGCAAACTGAATCTTAATTGGAGCTATTACCTTAAGGTAATGATTGAGTATTTTAATCAGTACAAAACAAGTTAAGAAAAAGAAGGAAAGTTCAGTTTTGCAGAGTTTCAGAGTTACTGACCAAACCTGTCTATTTAAATCCATCTAAATCCCACTTGGGAGGTGCGAGGTCCATAAAAAGGTACAGCGCAGGCAAGCTCTATGTGGGGCCATGAAAATAAGCACCTCCAGCAACCGTCTCCACCATCAGGAAAGAGCACAGAATGGAAATTAGGTCCCACAGCCAGGAGGTGGCCATTTCCATCATTTAACGCTGCCTGGATTCATTCAATCATAGTAATTCACTTGACAAGCTGTGTTTCCAGCAAAGCATTGTCTTGAATTTGGAATTAGCGAGGTAGGAATTGGGAGAGGTTTTCCAGTGCCTTCTGGACATTTCCACTCCATCTTAGTTGAGCTAGTTGCTAGCCTACCGGGGCACACTCAGGTACCCACCAATGTTTGTTGATGGTGGCACTGATCATCCAGACCAACCTGAAAGACGTCTCTCAGGAGCCTCCCAACCACCACTGGCCACTGTACCTGGAACTGCAACACACCCCAGCCTGAACGAATGTGATGCTGGTCACCACTGGACTTCTCTTGCTGCCTCTCTTTACTATCCAACATGTGGTGCACTTTACATACTCATCTTATGGATTTCTTTGACTCCTCTGCTAGAACTGTAAGCTCCAGAAGGGCAAGAATTTTGAATTGTCTGTTCACTGGCAAACTACCAGTGCTGAGAGCTGGCTTTGGTAAGTCCAGCTTGGGTTATGGATAATATGACATGAGTAAACCAGAATGCAATCTGATTGATTAAGATAAAAAGGCAGGAGTGTAAGAAGAAAAGGAGGAAAATAGATCTTGAGCATGTTCAAATGGTGCAGCACCCAGGTTGATTTATTTTCAGGGTGAAACAGAGTCTCAGTATGCCTCTCAAACTTATGGGCCATTCCTTCATCATCTCCATAGAATTTTCCAGAAGAAGCAGACATGGATGGAATCAGATAACACATCCAAGGGCCCCAATTACCCAGAACTCTTGCCAGAATTGGAAACATTATATAGTGCTGTTCATTTTCTTCTCTATATTGGAATTGGCATTGGTAGACACAAACATTGAAACTGACTTGACTGTAAATGGACTCATGTTTCCCAGTCTCTTGCCAATCTTTTTATAACCAGTTACTGACCAGCCTTTGCAAGCCACTCACAATGCAGTATGCTTTCCTTCTACTTATTTTACAGCTTGGAAGAATGTTTTGTTCTATGTCTTCACCAAGTTGTGCATGTTTTTATTCCACTTGGCTTACCCTATCACCTAAGGCAGTGGTTGGCAAAGCTTTTCTATATAGGGCCAGAGAGTAAATATTTCAGGCTCTGCTGATCATACAGTCGCCATAGCACCCACTCAACCCCACTGCTGCACCTCAGGTGCAGCCATGGACAACGTGTACATAAGTGGGTATGGCTGGGTTGTCATAAAACTTTATGTCTGGACACTGAAATCTGACAGTAACATAATTTTTACATTTCAGGAAATATTTTTAAAATCATTTTCCAACTATTTAAAAATGCATAAACCATTCTTAGCCTGTGGTCCAGATAACAACAGGCAACAGGAGGGACTGTGCTTTGCCAACCCCTAGCCTAGGGTGTTAGAAGGATTTCTCAAAGTGATCCTTAACCTTGAAGAGGAGCTGTTCAGATCCTTCTTTCAGTCCCTAGCCCCTAAATGCAAATTGCCACAGGAAAGTTCTCTTTAAACCCAAAGACTAGAGCTGCTGAATGAACCCAAGGTACAGGAGGCCAGATTCCTAACAGGGGAATTGAGCTTCACCTGTACACTACTCAACATTTGAGGAGACCCATAGAATGTACAATACGAAAGTGCATTGTAATGTAGACTACGGAGTCTGGGGGATCATGATGTGTCAGCGTACGTTCATCAGTTGTAACAAACTCTCTGATGTCGGATGTTCATAGAGAGAGAGGCGATACGTGTGGCGGGGGAAGGAGTAAGTGGGAAATCTCTGTCACACCCCTCATTTATGCTGTGTACCTAAAACTTCTCCAAAAAATCAAGTCTACTTTTCTAAGAAAGGAGATAACCATCGGCAGGCCTGACCTAACCAGGTAAGCCCTGTAAAGCCGGCCCTAGCTTTCTCTGAAACCCGAGACTTTAGCTCCAGGGATGCTCTTTTGCTGACCTTGAAGGAGAAAGATGTCATGAGTACTACGGATACAAGGACCTGAATTCCACCAACAATGTAAGGAGGCTTGAAAAAGGATCTTTCCGCAGTCCAGTCTCCAGATGAGAACACAGCCCAGCCAACACTTTGATTTGAAAGTGAGTCCCTGTCAGACCATGAGCAGAGAACCCAGAGAAGCCTTGCCCAGACTTCTGACCCACAGAAAATATAACAAATGGGTATTGCTTTAAGTTTGTGGTAATTTATTATGCACCACAGACAAAGAACGATGACGATACACATTGTGCTATAGTGTTTATAAACTCCACACACAAGCACACCTCGCTTTTTTCACTGGCTCATGATTCTCACCTCAGTTGGGGGATCAAAATAACAACACAGTGCGTAAAAAACACAAGTACTGGAATTTTAATGACCCGAGTTTGACTCGTGCTTTGCCCACTTCCTTGCGGGTATCCTGTGGCAGGCTTACCCCTGGGAACTCTATACAACAGAGATGATGAGAGGACCTGCCTGACCACACTGCTTCTCAAACTTGGCTGCCCCATACTCATCGGGGAAACTTTACAAATGCTGACGCCAAGCACCGCCCCCGGGGATTCGCCTGTGATAGTAAAGGGTGGGGCCTGGACACTGGGCTGCTCACAAACTCCGCAGGCGATTCTCATGAGCAGCAAAACAGGAGACTGGCTGCCTCGTGGGGCTGCAGTGAGGCGCAAATTAGATGGCGAGGGTTCCAGTGCTCAGTGCCCAGGGAAGTCACTTTGGTTATCCTAGTGTTTTGGGTATAGAAGCTTGAGATCAGAGATGTAATGGCCCAAGTTCACCCACTTAAGTAGGAGCTCCCATAGCCAAATACAGCTCATCCTATCACACCCAGTTTAAAAGACCAGCAGACTGTCTCTCTAGGTCTCCATCCCTTCATTTTGTCCAATCCCAGATCCTTGAAAAGTGACCCATGGAATAGGGGGTCAGCAAACTGAAGCCTGGGGAGAAATGTCGCAGTCACCTGCTTTGGCAAAATGAAAAAAATTTTAGAATAAAGTTGTATTGGAAGCAGCCTTTTAGTGCTTCAACGGCAGAGTTGAGTGATCACAGCAGAGCCACAAGTGTCCGGCATCCGGCCCTTTACGGGAACGCGTTGCCGACCCCAACAATGAACAGTAGGCAAGGTGATGGCTCATCACAGCTGGCGACCTGATAGGTGTCCGCTGGTCAATGCTGAGCTTCCCAGACAATTAAAGAGACGATATACCTGAATAGTTAAAACACTTAAAAGCAGACTGAGCTCACAGGAGATGTTAGACCGGCACAAGCTGTGAGTTCCCTCAGGGGCCACGACAGAAATGGAATCCAGATTTTCTACCTTCTGCACAGCACAGTTTGAGATCCACTGCAATTTAACTGAAGTAAACTTAACAGCTATTCAAGAGGTTTGAATGGGGGATGGGGCGGTAATTTCATTTTGTTTTCTGTTTGTTTTAATATTGCAAAGCCACCAGTAATTGCAATGGATTGGACAAAACCAGTTAAGGTTTTAGGAAAAACACAGCCGCTCTAGAACTAGGTCCGAATTCTCTGGAATAACGTAAACAACTTCTGTTGTTTTGAGGCTTAACAGAGTACAAGTATATGTGGCACAAACACCATGTTTAAAAGCTTTTTAGCAACTGTTTCATTCTACTAAACTCTAAATGGGTGGGAATTCAGCCCCCAGTAGGCTCTGTTTTAAATGGAAAGGTTTCTCTTTGTGTTATTTATCCCACATGCCAAGCAGCATAACCCTGCTGGCATGAATGCTAAGTGCCCAGCCAAAGAAGATTCTGGCATAACAAAGACAAACCACCCAGGGAGCCCTTTGTCTTACACTGAAGTCTCTTGGCTGCTGGTTATCACACTGCAGATATTTCCTGAGGCCAGAAATTACTGAATTTCAAAAATATTTTTAAATCATTATTTTTTTCAGTTGTGGCCCTTCTAGGCCTTCTAGATACAGTTTAAAACTGTACTTCAAGGAACTATTTATTTTTTTAAAAAGAAGCTTTCTGTCTTGTTGCTTACCTGCAGAGTGCAAGACAGGAACGGGGTGCTCTCTTAGGCCCCTTCCCTCTCAAACGAGGTGTGATTATGCGTTTTGGCTGACAGTATCCATCTGGATAAATAACCAGCCTTGCAGTGCCCCCAGTAAGGGGGAGACGAGGTACAACCGAGTACATGTGCCACACACGTTATTTTTTGCATGTTCTGTGAGCCTGGTCTTTAGCGAAGCATGGTGCATCATAGAGGACAGACAGACAGCTGGTCCTCATTCCCAAGGGGCAAACAGTCAGGCTGGGAAAGATTCCACTGAAATGCACAGCAATAAGGAACAGTTACCTTTGGCATACAGGACACACTTGGAAAACAGAAATTCTCAACCACCTAGGTTTGTTTGTTCTGCTAACAAGACAGTGCTATAAAATTTGACTGGTCCAAAAGAAAGAAAAACTGCGCCTTCGAAGTTTCTAAGACCTGTTTTTGGTGGTAAAAGTACACACACCACCAAGATATTTTATTTGGGATGCTGGCCCATGAGTGTTTTGGTTATTGAAGTGGAGGCCCAATCTGAGGAAGAGGAAGAGATTGGGGGGGGGGGGGTCCTCTGCTCTGCATAACGAAGCAGCAGACATTTGGGGTCTGGGGTGGCAAAGTAAAAGCCTGCTTCATTCTGTATTCCTTTTCTATTGCCACAAACACGGTGACTTAAAACCACACAAATTTATTACCTTACAGTTTCCGTGAGTCAGGAATAAGGACACAGGTTACCTGAGTCCTCTGTGCAGAGTCTTGCCAGGCCACAGTCAAGGTGCGAGCTGGGCTGTGGTCTCATCTGGGCCTCAGGCTGTTGGCAGGATTCAGTTCTTTGTGGTGGCAGGACTGAGGCCTCATTTCCATGCTGGCTGTCAGCTGGTGGCCTCTCAGCAATTCTAAGCTCTGCCACATTTCCTGGCTACGTGGTCGCCTCCACAGGCCCCCATCAGGCTTCCAATCACTCTGACTTCAGGGAGGGTCCAATTCCTTTAAGCAATCACCTGATTAGGTCAGGCCCACCCCAGACTTACTGAACTAGAAACCCCAGGGGTGGTACCTCATAATCCTTTGTAACAAGTTCTTGCTCAAGTTCATGAAACACTGTATGTTTGAGGTGTTTGCATATAAAACTGAAGAGTCCACAACACACTGGCAATGATCTCAACTATGACAAAAGAATTCTGTGACACGTAAAGGAGAGAGAGAGTTGCCACACACGCAAAGGTTGGAAAATCAAGGTTTCAGTTGAATGTCTAGACCCCTAAGGAAATGTGGCCAGACCCCAGAGAGGCTATGCTTTAGGCTTCTGGGACACTGAAGGCTCTGATACACATCAACAGGACATAAAGGAACTCAAGGAAGCCACAAATAAGCTCTGTTTTCGTGTCATCAGCACAGCCAATGGAGAATGGAAATGTGGTTGATCTGATGGTTTTAAAAACAGAAGTTCAGCTACTTATCTATAGAGTTATGTTTAAAAAGTGCATTCAGAACACCAACCCTAAGTGTCATTCAACTGGAAAACCCTTGATGCTGAGACAACCTTGACACGCAGCGGTCACAGGGAAATCTCACAGCGGCAAGAGCCCCAGTTAGAATAGTGTCACCTGGTGGTTAGGAGTTGAGATGCTGGCACCTCACAAACCTGGAGTGGAATTCCAGCTCTCCACCTGTGTTAGCCTCTGTGCATCTCAGTTCTTCTCATCTACAATAAGACACAATGACAGCCCCATCCTTACTCAGTGAGGATCAAATAAGTCAGACACCATTCAGCAGCAACAAGACAACGCAATTAAAAATGGGCAACTGATCCGAGCAGGCATTTCTCAGTGAAGATCTGCAAATGGCCAACAAGCACATGAAGAGATGGTCAACGTCATTCGTCAGGAAAATACAAACCAAAACCACAATCAGACACCATGTCATATCCTCTAGGATGACTATAACCTAACAAGACAGTAACTAGTGTTGGTGAGGACACAGCAAAATCGGAGCCGTCCTACACCTCTCATGGGAATGTGAAATGGAAACAGTTTGGCAATGCCACAGACGGTTAAACAGAATTATGCTATGACCCAACTATACACTCAAGAGAACAAGACAGCAATATCCACACAAAAATTTGCATATGGACATACGTAGAGGAATTATTCATAATAGCAACCTGAATGCCCATTAGCTGATGAGTCGATAAACAAACTGAGGTCTACTCACACAGTGGGATTCAATTTGCTCTAAAAACAAATAAAGTACTAGTACTTATGACAACACAGATGAACCTTGAAAACATTGCACTAAGTGAAGGGAGCCAGTCACAAAAGACCACTTATCTTCCCATTGTATGAAATGTCCAGAATAGGCAAATCCATAGAGACAAAAAGTAGATTAGTGACTGCCAGGCGCTGAGGAAGAGAGGAATGAGTGGCTTATCATGGAAATATTCTGGAATTAGTTTGTGGTAATTGTCACAAACTTTGTGAACATGCTATAAATCCATGAATGATACACTTTAAGGGGACCTATCTTGAGGTATGTAAATTACACTTCGATTCCAAACAATAGAAAAATCCACAAAGATTGAGCTTATCAGTGTCCGTAGCACAGAGACAACGAATAAAAGCTATCTCAACAAAACAATGAGACTGGTGGGGGTGTAAAATGATGCAGCCACTGTGAAAAAAGTATGGTAGCTCCTCAAAAGATTAAACACAGAATTACCATATAATCCAGCAAATTTCACTTCTGGGTATATTCCCAAAGGAACTGAAAATCAGGGTCTTGAACAGATACCTGTATATTCACATTCACAGCAGCATTATTTACAGTATCTAAAAGGCATTAGCAACCCAAGTGCCCATCAATGGATGAATGGACAAAATGTGGCCTATCCACACAACGGAATATGGCTCAGCCTCAATACGGAAGGAAATTCTGAAACCTGCTACAACGTGGATGAACCTGGTGGACATATGCCAAGTGAAATAAGCCTGTCACAAAAAGATACAGACTGCGTGATCTCACTTCAGTACCTAGAGTCATCAACTTTATGGAGACAGGTTAGAGTGGTGGGTGCCAGGGGCTGGATAAGAGGGGTGGCGAGTTAGTGTTAAAGGGGTCAGGGTGTCTGCTTGAGAGGATGAAAAGTTCTGGAGATGGATGGTGATGATGCTTGCACAGCAATGTAAATGCACTTTATGCCAAAGAACTGTACACTTAAAAACAGTTAAAATTGTAAATTTTATGTTGTATATATTATAGCAATTTTCTGAAAATTAAAAATAGAGGTCAGTAGATGGTGTATTGTGGGTGGAAGTTACAAAAAAAGTCTTCTTGTAAAGTACTTAATAATCAAGTAATAGCAAAATGAACTTGATATCTGCCTTTTTTTAACAAATGAGAAATTGCACATCCCACCACTGCAGCGGGCCAAGGGCCAACATGCATTCACGTCAATATCACTGAGTGCCAAGGATTGAGACAGAGACAGGGGACCCAAGGAGACAACTGGGTCCTTTCAGAACTCACTGATTACCTCTGCTTTCTGGGGAGCAATCACCCATCATCTTAGCTCTGAAATAATTGTGCATGAGCTCCTCCAAAGCAGCCATCTGAGCTATGTTCCCTGAAGAGCTGTCTCAGGTATGCTTGCAGCTGAATGAATCAGGCTAAACCCAGAAGCAATCATCACAGAGAAGATGCTTTTCAGAGAACAAGTGGCCACCTGTGAATCAGGGACATTCTGAAAGTCTAGGAAGCGCTGTCCAATTTGGGGTTAATGACGTCTTTGAAAAGGTGACTGTACATTGTCAAGATGCTATTTCTTCACATAATAACTACTTGCCTGGAATGAGTAGTGGTTTTTCCTCATAGAAATGTTTATCTGGTCAGCCTGCTGATAGTTTTTATTCTTCATCAAAGAATTTCAAAAAAAAGCTATGCATGCAGAACAAAATCATGAAAATAATCATTTAAAGTATTCAGGAAAATCCTAGAATCTCCAAGAGAAAATATTATACAAGAATTCAGCTCCAGTATTATGAGTTTTGTTTCACCAGACACATAATACCTATTCAGTTTGGTTTAATACCTCATCTTATACCCCAAGAGAAATTTGTGGAGTGAAAAAAAAAGATCTCTTATGAAACACACCTGCTGTTTATTATTACAATTTCTCAAAAAAAGTTGTAGTGTCTCTATTCACTTCACAAAAGGAGTGGAAGAGCCAATAAATGCTGACTACATCTCTAACAGATAATACCTACACAAAGAAAAATCAGTTTTTAAATCATTTTACCTACTTCCAAAATATAATATGTTTCAACACATTTTTTCACTGATCGTCTGATCATGTGGACTCAGTCCTATTTTTTTAAGACATGACTTGAATATTGCAAATTTAACCCATGAATGTATCTCTTCCCTTTCCCAAGGTTTAGTAAAATGGGAATAGAGAAATAAAAAGATAGTCATTAGGGCTTAAAGAATAAAGGAGACAACAGAGGCCAAGAGAGACGATGGAAGGTCTTAGAGCTGCAAAGCAGCCGTGAGCAGTCAGCAGGGCTGTCTGTGTCTGCCAAATACCAGGGGCCTGGAGGGGCAGAGGGCAGGGGTGAGGAGGCCGTTGCCTGCAGCACACTCCCAGGAAGATTCAGAGAGAACAGGCGCCAGGGGTCAGGAGGCGGGGTGCAACTGTGGACTACAGACGGATTGCAGGCCGGTCGAGAAAGACAGCTCACCTCAGACTCAACATGTTTCAGACAATACCCTGTCACCATGAGCAATGACCCAGGAACCACCACCTCCCAGCCTGCGTACCTGCTGCACCTCTTTCTGACCACCAGCCTCCAACACCTGCCAGTATCCACGGAACATTCCCCTTCCTCTGCCAAGTGCACAAAGACCTAGTCCTCTTGATTTTTCTCCAAGGAAGTCTTCTGGAATACTGTTGCCCCCTCCAGGAGTGCCCCCCATTGTCTTTACCTCCTCAGTCACAGCCTAGTGTAGCCCTTTCCCACATGAACGCTGGGCACATCTGACCGATCCGTTCAATACTGCAGAAGTGCTCCACGTCCAGGTCAGCGCTCACTGTGCTCTGTTGAGCTCCTTTTTCTTTTTCTTTCTTTTCAACATCCGGGCCTTCTGTTCCTGCAGGCGGTGTTAGTCTTCACCGCGCAAGGCACAGGGAACCTTACAGTGAATTAGACAGGATGTTACACTGTTCGCCGAGCTAGAAGATTCAGTGGGATTCTGATAGGTGGGCGGCAGGAAAGGCTTCCAGGCGTATGGGCCGCACTTCAGTAGGACCTGCATTCAAAGCCCTTTTGATCAAGAAGGATGTCTCTGCTTGATGCTGCTCTGAGTTGAATGCCTAACTCTTTTTTGTGTATGTGTGAGCATTTAAGCATTTTAACAGTATCTAGTATATAATTACACTGAATAAATGATAGCTGTTATTAAAGAGATCTAATATTAATCACTGCCACATGCTAAGCACTGTGTTTACACCATGAAATAGCATCTACATATGTAGAATGTCCAACCCATTCAGTGGCTGGGGTCAAGTGGTTCTAAAAGCAGCACTGAATGATGTATTAATCTGGACCTGTTATCTTCTTGGCATTCATTAGGCATCTAGCAATTCCTGTGGGCTGGAGAGGAGGGATACAGGATACAGGAGTCATAAATTCTGAAAGGTCTGCATCCTGTGTCCTGTTTCATGGCGCAAATTTTCATATCTCATTTGCCTATCCTTTGCACTGTCCTTTCTCCACTCAGCAGCCAGAGTAATCTTCCTAAAATCCAAATCAGATTATGTAATCTTATTTTTAAAATCTTGCTATGGCTTCCGATTCTCTTTATAGGAAGTCCAAACAACTGAGCCTAACATGGAAGGCCCTCCGAATCCTATTACTGCTCAGTCTTCATCTTTTTTGTCACTGCTCACTACGTTACACTTGACTCCTTAATTGGACTACTTAGAATTCCTTGATTGTGCCTCGCTGTGTCTTCCACAGGCCTCCGTAAATGTTGATTCCTATTTGGAAATACCTATCCTGGCATCTTCTCTTGGTGAATGGTTACTTCAGCTTACAGCTTAGACATCATGTCCTTCGGGAAGCTTTGTTTGATGCCCTAGACAGGTGCCCCTCCTGTGCTTATTCTTTTTTGGTTACATAATTTTTTTATTAAGGTACCATTGATACACAATCTTAAGAAGGTTTCACATGAGCAGCATCACAGTTACTACACTCACACATATTATCCAGAGCCCCCACACCCCATTGCAGTCACTGTCCATCAGCGTCCTAAGATGATATAGAGTCACTACTTGTCTTTTCTGTGCTACACTGCCTTCCCCGTGGCCCCCCAACATTATGTGTGTGAACTGCTTTTTTCTGAGGGTAGCCTGCCCCCCTGTCATGAGGACACTCAGGTGTCCAAATAAAGAGCCTACATAGAAAGGAACCAATTTGCCAGCACCAAGCAGTGAGTGGCCCTCCTGGGAAATGGCTTCCTCAGCCCCGCCAGGCCCTCAGATGGCTGCAGCCCCGGTGACATCTGTCGTCACACTCTCCCTTGTTTCTGCCGTGACTCTCAGTATCCAGCATCAGCTACCAGTCGGCTCATGTTTTGTTCTTTTTTCACTTTTTGTTTTGACATAATTATACAATCACAGGAAGCTGCAACATAGTTTGTACACAGTCCTGCATACATTTCAGCCACCTGCTCCCAACAGAGACCTCTTAAATAACTACAATAAAAACCAGGATGTGAATAAAGCAAGAGGCAAAATTATCTCTTTTCACCTGAGCTCTATTCGGTAGGTATGCAACCCTCTGCAAGTTGTATATTATCTCAGCAGCTCAGTTTTCTCATCTATAAAATAGGGATAATAGCTCTTGCTCCAAAAGTTTACAGGAGAATTGAGATCATACTCCTAAAACACGTAGAACAGAACTGGGTTTGGAACAGAGACATCAATAAATGGCAGCTGTTGTGATGATTCTGTAGGTTTCACAATGACAACTCATATACACTGATAATCACTTTATGGGATCAGATAAAACATTAGATTTTTCTTCAAAAGATCCACAAGAGTTGCCATCAAGACATTTACAAACAGGATAAAGGAAACATACTCAGACACTGAAAGAAAACTCCAATAACCTATGAGATAGAAAAAAGAGTTTTGTACTTCACTGCAGTGACACCAGATGCCGAACAATAATGGAGCAATGGGTACAACATTGTGAAGAAAAGGATGTGGGACCCAGTGAACACCAGGCGAGATGTCACTCAAGCAAAGAGCAAAACAGAGAGACTCTTCTGCATCAAAGAGCTCAGGAAACACAGAAATCATGAGCCTCCTTGATAAAACTGCTTGAGGATGAAATCCAGACAAAACAAGACAAGATTAAAACCCAAGAATGGAGAATATTTGGCCAGACAAAGGCTGATGAGAGAGGATCCATTTAAACAGAACCCATATTAAACACCTGTGGGAAATGTGGATGTGGTCACAGAGCGACTCTGCCTGTTATATATACCACCGTGGCATGAAAATCATGTAATCGTGAAGAAAATCAGAAGACAAAATGGAAAAGTGTGAAATGACACCCTCAAATTTCATAGCACACAGTTAACATTACCTGAAACTGAAAACTGTAATTCAAAGATATATAATGTCTTCAACTTCTTAATGTTATTTATAACCTTAATTCCTTAACCTTACATCAGTCTTTTAGGGGCTAACATGTCTTGTAGGAAAAAAAAAATCTATTTGAAATTTAGTGCATCTCTTGATTCTAAATCTGTTTCATTTCTTCCTGTTCAATCAAGTGAAGTCAAATCAATGCTTCCATGAAATAACGGGGCCCATCAAAATGAAAATACATTTTGGTGTCACTGTCCATCTTCTGTCCCTGTTCCTGGGGCCTTTCAAAGGTGTTCGACGTGATGGTTATCCGCTGGGGATGACGTTTACATGTGGCTGGTAGGGAATCTGCCTACATTTTATTCTGTTCTTTGTCAGTTTCTGTATTACTTTATCTTTGTCACAATGATGTATTCTTTCCATACAAGGAATGAAATCATCACTGGTTGGCTTCTCACGCAGCCTTTTCTACTTTTATTTCAAGTACTGCCCAAATGATGTAACCTAGAAAGACAACTTGGCTTTGATCTGAGTTATTCATGCTGTCCATCTACGGAAACCCGTTCAGACAGTACACGTCCAACCAACTTGCCTCTTGTCACACATAAACATGCCCATCGAGAGCCTCAGCATCATCACGCTGGAGGGTAAGGGGAAAGTCCTTGGGGACCGGTTCGAACGTGGGTTTCTTTTCACTAACTGGGAGCCTATTTCAGGATCTCTGCCAGCACCCTCGCTTCCCTGGATATTTCAAGTGTACCCAAAAAAATTTAATTCCCAGATGCTAGATCCGTTTTCCTGCCTTTTAGCTTCTATACAAAGATTCTACTCTCTCTGGAACGTAGAGCAAGGAAGATTTTTCTGGCGAATTCTTGGTTGATTTTCACTTGATCAACAACAAAAAAATCTCTACTTTTGGAAATTTTTACAAAGCAGCAGAGAGTCCCTCTATGTGGCAGAAAAGCACTATTTCCCACAAACTGCTGACTCACTGGCTATTTTTCGGTCAGGTAAGCTACCCTGGGACAAGTTAGAAATGCTGACTTTTACAGAAAGCAGAAAGGGAGGGAGGCTCTGTGTAGCTGACAAATTCGAACAAACACGCAGCACCTGTAGGATAAGACAGCAGAGTCTGCAAGGACACTGATATGACTAAAACCTCCAAACACAGTTAACCACGGAATCCGACGTGTTTCAGGCAATTCAGACTGCAACCGTGAGTGGAAACCCTTGGAAACTCGCTGAGCAGAGAGGACACTGGGAAGGCTCCAGCTCAGTCCTGACACTTAGAAGGAGCCTCAAAAGGAGGGCAGGCTGAGGACGCCAGGCTTCCTAACTGGACAGTCACCTCTCATCCGGGGCCTCCTCTTTTGAGAGTCACCCCTCTGATTTCCCTCTAAATTTGTAAGGTCGCAGGGTTGGGGGTCCCACTCAGGCTGAGCCAGGTCAGCACTGCCCGGCTGGGTACCTCTGTGAAGCCCGGGAGCCTCAGGGGCGATGAGCCGCCTGCCCAGCTCCGGCCTCTGGTTCCTTGCACGGCTGGATGAATACTCACAGCAATACGTGGTGCCCTGTGTGTGTTCTTGTCAGGTATCCTTTATACGGTATGAGTCACTGACGTACCTTTCCTACATCAGGATTCGTGCTGATGGGGTGTGTGTATGGTGTGTTTACGGGATGTACCTAGGCCCCCTTTTTTATAACACTTGTTAGAATATTTGTTTGAGCAAAAAGTCAGGTTAGTTGCAAATGCTTTAAGAATCACACAGAAAGGATTCAGTCATGAAAGTTGAAAAAAGCTTCATCACAGGGCAATGCATGCCCCCCCAACCCCTTCCACAAACCACAATGACCATTAAGTCACCCTTAATGTGTTTCACGGGGGGTTCACTTTTGTTTAATCTAGACTCAAAACACATCTCGAATGTGCCAATTCATAAACATAACAGCTCTGAATATAAATGTGTGTGTCACAACTGCCCTTGGGCATAGCTGAGAAGTAAGCAGACTTACCCTTCTGCTCCTTTTCCCGTCCTTCTCCTGCAGGGGCCTCCCTCCCAGGGCTCTTAGGAATCCATGGCCTTGGGCATCCTTCCCCAGTGGAAACCTCATCTCAGGGAAGAATGTGAACAAAGCGTTCACAGGAAGCTCTGGACACCAGCTCACCAGCATTCCTAGCGTCGTGCAGGCATCCATCTGCTCTACTACAGAAGAGGGGAGACTGTTTAGGCATGCGGGTGAGGCCTCTGCACTGAAAAAGCCACTAGAAAACGCTTGTGCAACCGGCACAAAATTCCCTCTCCCAGAAGCATCCACATTTTAGCAGAGAGTAAAGCCTCGGACCCAGGCAATGAAACCCTAATGGAGGGACATCAACAGTAGGTAAAGGAAGCATTTCTGAATCAACGAGGCCTTTTGCAGTTTTCCCAAAATGCTCCTTCCTCCTGGGGCTGGCCTGACAGGTTCATGAGCCCAGGCTGCAAACATCCCGGTTAATCCTTTGACCCACAGCAGCGATTCCCAAAACGCGTGTGTTCGGAAGGATGTTAATGGGTGTCACACACAGGATAAAGGGAGCTGTGGTCAGATCATTTTGGCAGGCACAAGCAAAATTAACCAGCTGCTAAATAGGCTCAGGTGTGTTTCAGAGCTTCAAGTGGAGAATGTATTCCTCCGTGCTTCTCAGAATTACTCTCTTTGCTCTAAGCTTTGAAACACAGATCTCAGGCAACAGTTCCGACATTCAGATTCCCCGTGGACAGAGTAATCACCTTGGTGGCCACAGACACACAGCTCTCGTCTCCCAGCAAGGGGCCCTGCGGCAGGGAGCTCAGCTGAATGGCATCATCCAAATACTGATCTTGTTTCAACAAAGTACCACAAAATGAAATGCCACAGACTGGGTGGCTTATAAATAAGGGACATTTACTTCTCCCAGTTCTGGAGGTTAAGAAGCCCAGGATCATGGTGCTAGCAGTTTCGATGCCTGGTTGGGGCCCATTTCCCAGTTCTCCCTGCATCCTCACATCATAGAAGGGAACCCTCTGGGGTCTGTTATCAGGGCACTAATCCCCTTCCTGAAGGCCCTACCCCCATGACCCAATCACCTCTCAAAAGCCCCACCTCCTACCACCACACTGGGAATTAGCTTCAACAGAGGACTTCTGAGCGACTGCCCAAGAGCCTGGCTAAGTTCCTTAGATGTACAGGGTAGACTGAAGCTCTTCCTATACAGCCCTGTCTTGCCCAAGGGTTTCAGCCCCAGGCAAGTCAGTGAGACTGAGAAATAACAATGGAATGTTCTTGGGGTAAAAGGGTTTATACACGGCTTTATTCTCACAGTGGTAGGTCAAGACTAGGATCCTGTCTGCACCCAGCAGTCTGCAGGTCTGCAATCCACCTCCATCTCTGCCTCCTCCCAGAGCACCCGGCAGAGCTCTTTACATAGTGACTCAGTCAGTAACAGTGTATTGCCTACGGGTGTGGGAGCATTAGCCTAGCAGCAGGACAATTACATCAACAAGTTTAGGGTCGGGGGAGGATCCTGGCCATAGGAACTTCCATTTTCCCATACCCTTCTTCTGTCTGTCATTTCACAAGTTGCAAAACCAAGTATCTAAAGTCCCTCTCAGCCTTCTGCCCCACCCAATCCCTTTCTCCTTCACAGGTATCACCGGTCCCAAAAGATGTGCCCACCCACAACCTGAGAATGTGACTTTCTTTGGGAAAAAAGCATCTTTGTAGATGTTATTAAGAATCATGAGCTCCCTGAGCCGATGCCTGGTGTCCTCATGAGAGCAGCAGAACATGGAGAGTCACAGAGGAGAAGATCTGCAGAGATGGGGCAGAACTGGAGGGATGCTCCCACAGGCTGGACCCACCTGAAACTGGAAGAGCTGAGGAAGGATGCCTGCAACCCTTCAGGCAGCTTGATCTCAGACTTCTGGTCTTTAGAACGGAGAGAGAATAATTTATGTGGTTTAAGCCACCACGTTTGCAGTATGTCGTTACAGTAGTCCTTGGACATAGACACACACATGTCCTCCAATAACGTCTTGCCCATCTAAGCCTCATTTGGCATCTGTTTCTCTGAGGACCTGCACTGACACAGGAGCTTCTTAAAATTGAGAGTCCTGGGCCTTGGCCCTACACACTCGTCAAGACTCTGACGTACCCGCTCAGCTCTCCGTGGCTGCGTTTCTCAGCTCCGGGGTCGCATATGGGATCGCCGCGGAAAACTGTTCATCTCCCCAATGTCCAGGCCACACCCCAGACCAACAAAACAAGAACATCTGTGGGCCAAACCCAGCCAAACCCAGGGCATTCTTTGAGGCTCTCCAGATACAGCCCAGTGAGAGAACTGCTTCTCGAGAGAAGTGGTGCTCAGACAGAGCACGCATCAGAGGCACCTGGAGGGCCTGCTGGAACCCACATTGCTGAGCAGAGTTTCTGAGTCAGCAGGCCTGGGGAGGGGCCCAAGAACGGGCTTTCCTACAACCCCCAGGTGTTGCGGATGCTGCCATTCCACAAGGCACACACCGAGCACTGCTGAGAGGAAGACCCTGACAACACATTCCCGCAGGGAATCCCTGGGACCCCTTCCAGCCTTCCAGAATACCCAGGGTTACAGCTGAAAGAGGTCCCATGACCTTCTCTGTCTCTCACTGCATATGTGAGCAAACTGGGGCATAAAGTGGTGAGGTGACGCTCCCTGCTGGAGTCCAAATGTGTCCCCTCAAAGTTTATTCTGTTGAATGAAGCTTAGTCCCAGAGTGAGGGCATTAGGAGGTGGGGGGTTTGAAGGTGATTTGGTCATGAGGGTGGGGCCCTCAGGAATGGGATTAGGGCCCTGATAACAGACACCCCAGATAGCCCCCTCACCCCTCCTTGCCATGTGAGGACACAGGGAAATGACGGTCATCTAGGGTCCAGGAAGCAGACCCCCCCCAGACACAGAATATACCAGTACCTTGATCTTGGTCCCAGCCTCCAGAACTGTGAGACATACATGTTTGTTGTTCATAAGCCGCCCGGATGATCGTATTCTGTTACAGCAGCCTGAATGGAATACGATGTCCTCCACCCCCTCAGAAATCACACAGATCCCAGATGCAGGATTTGAGCCAGTGAGCTGGTTCTCTGCCACTCCACATGCCAGAATTCACCTGCCTTTCCGTTTCTTCTGAACTCAGCCCTCCAAAAGAGCGCTGGTAGCAACTGCCAACATAAAACCATGAGAATGTCCGCCAATGCAAAGGTGCGAGTCCGGCCCAAGCTGGAGGGGGCCTGTAGCAGACGGTGGCACACACAGAGGTAAGTGAATGGGTTACCACTGCTGACGGGTGTCTTACTTCACTTAAACTTGAACATGTCACCCTATAGCTCAGTTCTCTCACTGCCACCCTGATACAACAACTGAGAAAAACAAGCAGAGCTCCTGCCTTAATTCAATGCATAGATTCTTTTACAGTGCAAAGACGGTATCCAGTCTACTCTGAAGATACTCTCCACAGGTGAGAACAAGATGGAAGTAATTCCTATTCTTAAAAAGTGCAGGGATGCGGGACAGGGATCCTTTGATCCTCAGCAGTTTATACTCACGCATGCCATGTGCAATAACTTCATCTACTGGATCCTCAAAGGGCTGCCTGTTTTTCAGTAAAAATATCAGAATTGAACTTCAGCTGATCTCACTGGTACGGCAGCTTGTGGTGCCTAACTGAAACAAGTCTTTAAAGTGGCATTGACTTTTCTGAGGGGAAAGGGGGAAGACTGTAAAAGATCTACAAAATGTAGGAAGGAAAGTTGCCTGGCTTTCTAAGTGAATTGTGCGGGCATTTTGTCAGTATCTATATCGTTCCATTTAACCACACACAAGGACAACGCTTCTAGGACAAACACGGCCTAGGAAACACTGGTCCTCAACGTCCCGGGGCAGAGGTGTTCTTGATGCTCGCCCTGCAGAACCAAATCTGGGGGCTGGGAGGCTAAGGAGGCACTTTTTTATTTCACAGCTAGTAATATGAAGGACTGAGGAAAGCAAAGCGCCCTTTTATCACGTAATATAAGTCCTTAGGACTAAGTTACGGGCATCATAATCTCTAAGGAGCGCATTCATCTGGATGCTTGGTGAAACGTCGCCATCAAAACCGCAAGCAATCGGCCGCTGACAAATGTGTTTGTGACGAGGGAAAAGCAGCGGTGGAAGCACGTTCCGCAGTTTCTGCAGACATGGAACAAATGACCGAGCAGGCGGTCGGTGCCTTCCCCTTTGGATATTTTTCCCTGTTTTCTCCAGGACAGGGCCGGCAGTGAACACTGCTGAGATTCTTGTGGGACATTATATAGCAAGTGCCCAGGAACTTCCTCTGGCAAAGCGGGCAGAGTGTTCCCAGGGACCATGTGAGAAGTCAGTGAGCACCCACTGGGGCCCACCTTCTCACCAGAGAACGGGAAGTAATCAACATCCCGCGCAGAGGGGCAACTTAGAATCAGTCCGTCTGGGGAGGGTAAGGCTGAGAATTGTGACATGAGCATTTATCAAGCCGGGGAGCAGGCTAAGCACATCCCAAGAACTGCCTCATTCCTCCTGTTAACGACCGTGTACCTCACATCCTACCATTATTTTCATTTTTCAGTCGAGTAAATTCATGCACAAAGAAATGAAGCCATGTGTCCGAGGCCACACAGACTGCCAGTAAACTGTGAATCCCAAGGAACCCTGAATTTCCTCTGGCTCCACAATCCACAGCCTTAACTACCAGGGGCAATGGCCAGCCTCAGCTTCCCTGCCCTGCTCTTACCATTATGCCCTAAAGGATTTAAGGCAGCACTTCAAAGAAGCACTGTTTTCTTCAAAACAAGCAAACACGAGAAGTCCTCATCATTGAGTGTGTGCATACCCAGGGCAGGGAAGCCACGCTGCTGCATTTGAGATCTCAACAATTTTATTCTCAAGGCACTTGGTTAAATAATGTCTAAACTTCAAATAACTGGCAAGATGGAAGTACCTCGTGTGCTGTGAAATGAAATGCATGCAATTCATTTCCACTGGTCAGATACGAACACACAGAGTTGCATTTAATGGCCATTAATATTTGAAAATATTTGAACTATTCTAAAGGGCAGCTGCCCTTAAAAAAAAAAAAGGCAATTAGTTTGGGAACCAAAGGAGAAACAGTGCATTTCTTAACCTTTCCTGTTTGCTTCACATTTTGTAGGTGGTCTTTACGCAGGGAGGGTAATGAAGCCTTTCCACCGGAAGCTGGCCTCTATATTTATATACAGCACGGTCCTGAAAACGTATACTGAATGTCAATACCCAAAAGTGAACAGCTGAACAAGAATCCTAAAAGCAAGCATGACCTCTACCACCCCAGATGACATCTAGTCTTTAGAGGTGAATATACGAAACACTGTTAAACTTGATCCTTAAAACACAATCTTCAGCAATATCTTTTCGAATGTACAAGTTCATGAAACTATCTTCTTTGATAATTGGTTGTATTTCTACCAGCCTGTAGCTGATGAAACTTGCAGAGTTTAAAGATGTGCTACTTCTGATATGCCTAATTCCATTTTGGTTGCATCTGTATCATATTTATGAAACCTCATATTTCTTATCATAGCAGGAGAGCTTCCCTTTTTTTTCTTTTTTACTCATATTTAGAGAAGAATATGATATAGTAGTAAACCAAACACACGAAAACACACTTCTGTACCGAGACAGTCAATCCGCAGAAAAGCAACTAGCAATGGCAAGGGGTGCCCTACATTACAACTAGAAACACCCAGTCCTCAGCTGACATACACGAAAGGCAGTACCTATGAGCAGTTACAGAGTGTTGATGTAGAATCTGCAGACATACGTGATGTTTAGAAACATCAAATATATGAAAGTTGGGGACTATTGATGTCATATGATAATTACAACATCCCTTGTCCACAGAACAGGCATTGTTTTCCTGGTGCTCTAACGAAGAAAATGATGAAAAGGAAAAAAGAAAATCAAGGCTTAGACCGGTGAATGGAGAAGGCACCCCCTCAAAATAGTCACATTCAACAAGCGAGCCTATTTGTAAGAACGTTTGCATTCAGCTAGCAAGCCAGTGTGTAAGAAGACGTCCTGTGCCATGTCTCCCTGCGAGGGTTCTGGAAGTTCAGGTCTCTAATGACCAAGGTATGTATGCATCTGGGCTCCGAAAAGAAGGGGAAACAAAAAGCAGCTCCCTGCAGAGAGGCGTACTGACTGACCGCTCGTCTTCAGGTGCCAAGTGGAGAGTTCTGTATAAACGGCAGGAAGCAAGGCGCACTGACTTCTCAAAATCAGAGGTGTTCTGTCTAAGTTAGTGCACCCTTTCTCAGACTTTCTCTGTAGCTAAGATCAGCGTTTCTTACATTGGTACTACTGACTCTTCTTGGTTGTGGGAACTGTTGTGTGTGCACTGTTAGGATGTTTACCAGCATCCCTGCCCTCTACCCACTCGATGCCAGTAGCACCCCCTCCTCATTTTGACATCCAAAAATGTCCCCTAGACATTGCTGCATGTCCTCTCATAGGGGGATGGGGGAATAGGCACAATCATGTGACCCAACCGTCCACAGTGAGCTCCACAGCCTTACATCACCAGGGACTTCCAAGCCCCTGCAGACATGTTTGTTGAAAGGATTCAAGTGCACAGAACTGCAGCCCAATTTGTTTTCCTGGCTGTTCCATGCACAGGTAAACCAACAGTCATGGAGGCTGTAAACCTGCTCAACCTACCTCTCCTGGCACAGAACTGTGCCACCAAGGCCAAATGCCCATGTCAATCATGTGGCAGACTGTCAGTCTCTCTCGATTTCTGAAATTGGAATTGTGTCCAATGTTTAAAAAAAGAACCACATCCCCAAGTTTTGCTTGAAGTCATTTAGCAAATTAACTGCTCTTTCAAAGTTCTTAAGATGTACTTATTACTAAAATTAGAAATTGACTAAATGGCAGAGAATGGAACAGTAGTTAGTTAAAACACAGTATACCCTTACAGTGGGAACAGTACATCCCCATTAATTATCGTGTATTTGAAAACTATATAACGACACAGGAAAATGATGAGGACATAGTGATCGAGGAACCAACTAGTATTTATAATTTATAAATATATACATATATATAGTGTTCAAAATTATTAGCATGATGCTATCAGTGGATGTTATCTCACATAGTTTTCATTTTCTTTTGTCTTTATTTTCTAAATGTTCTTCATCGAACAGTTAACAATTAAAATAATAACCTTATCACCTAAAATACCCATTCTGTACAACATGCTATGCATTAATTTATGCAAAATAAAAACGAGAAGCTGATTTTACATGGTCCCCCTTCCTATAAAAACCTTTCTGGGTGTTTAGTTCCTTACCCCACTGTGGTTTTGCTCAGAGGAAGTGGCTGCAGAATTCGGCTGCCATCGTGACTCAGCAACGCAGAGCCGAGTCTCAGCCATGACCCCAGTGTGTAACCACAAGATGACACTCTTGTTCACTGGAGGCAAGGCACCCCTCCCCAATGGTCTCAATGCCCATTGGCCATGGAGTGACACACAACGGGCCTACTCTGTGGATCTCTGAGGTTAGTTTCTAAATCAACAGCCACAAAGGACAAAAATCTCCACTCCAAAATGAACTCATGAGTCAAAAGCACCTGAAGCATGGCAAGTGTTGTGAAAAGATGCTGAGATACAGGACAGGGAGGCCCTGGGGACCGGGAGAAGTGGGCAGCTTCGTCCAGGTGCCGAGGCCCAGCTCTGTGTGTCCCACCACACCGCTCCTTACCTTCTGACTGCCACGCGAGGAAACAGAATGGCAGGCGGAACAGATGCTCACTGAAGAACAGCCCTAAGGAAGGGCTGAGATGTGTCAGAGGTGCCTTCACGGGACTCCAGCAGATGGCAGTAAAAGCTAAATCAGGCATGCAAATTAGCTTGGGTCCACAGGGCCAAGGGCAGAAAAGGAAGGTCAAGTATCTGTCATTCTCCAGGAGTCACATTCCTACAGGTACAGGCACCCATACACCTCAACCAGAAAACATACAAAACAACCTGGAAGCTCTTCATTGGCAGCCAGGAATGCGTTTCGCTCTCATGCGCCAACACGCCAAGCTCAGCTATGATTCCTGGTAAAGGGGGAACACGCTGGTGATCAGTTGGTGGCAGCCACTGTTTTGATCCACTCACTGTTACTTGGAAGCAAGAAGAGGAAGGTTCTAAAGGACAGTTTCTGACACCTTGCGCTACTGCTCTCCAATGCGGACACAAAAGCTAGTGAACTTGGGGTACCATGTGAAAAATTTCAGAACAATGTCCTGATGAAGTCAATAAACCCAGAAACACTGTTTGCAGGCAGCCAAAGCATCTCCTTCTGAAGCATAATGTCATGCAGAACCTAGCAGCCTAGAGGTCACTAGCCCTCACGGCCAACATGCTCTATGATCTTCTCAAATGCTCAACTTCTCATCAGCTCACTTTACTTGTAAGTAGAATAAAGGTCTTGGGCAAGATAAATTTTAAGGTTCTCTCCAGTTTTGAGATTCTAGGATCTCATAGCTCTTTACCTCATAGACTACACGTCCATCTGCATGGGACTGATGAGGTTAAGACGGCATCAAAATCCAACTCAACTCACTGAATACGGGGCCAATGTTGAGCGCATCTCTCTGGGAACAGACAGATGGAACTTTGGGTTTCTCACGTGGCTTCCCAGCACCAGAATTCCACTTGTCAGGGCCCCAGTGTAATGAGGTGACTCACTGAGCACTCCTTGGGTATTTGGCTGTGCGTTGATCTAAGCATGCTGTATGACCTGTTTCACATTCTCTGGAAATACTCTTGCTTGATGAGATGTAGAAGCTCTGCAAAGACTGGAATGAGGAAATTGTAACAATTGATTGGTTTTACTACCTTGTTTTTCCCCATCAGGGCCCAAGTCAGTCAGAAACAAGCATGGCACTCCCACGATTCTTGGCTGGGGTACCACAGCCTCTAGGAAATGCATTCCCAGGGCCAGCCAAGGCGCCGCTTCATTTCCTCCCATAAAAGCAAGGAGTGTAGGTGCGGTTATTTTTGGTTTCAGAATCCTGTTTGGCTGGATGAGAACTCCACTTTCATCATTTTTATTCTTTCTGCAATACAGTTTTTTAAAAGCAATGCTCTTTGCATGTCATTTTGGGAGCCACTCACACTGATCAAAGATAATGACATTCTTCAGGAACAAAAGATACCATTTCCCAGCTCAGTATTTTTCTAGGACAATTTGTTGAATCAGATTTTAGGGAAGGCTAGTAAGTGGGGGAAGCACTTCAACTAGCGTGGCTGTGGCAACTGCTACAAAAGCTAACGGAACACTCACTCTGCTTCTGAGTGAGTACAGTTTTACATCTTAAAATATCACCGATTTCCGTGGTACAGAGATGCAATTAGCCAGGTCTGTAGAGGGGGAAGATTTTTTTCTCTCTCTCAGGTGCTGGAAGGTCAGGCTAAAATGAAACCTTTTCACAGATAAAATGGCTGGAGTTTCAAAAGCTATTCCAGGTGCACCTGGATGGGGTGATGTGCGGCATGTCTGAAGGCCCCTCCCCCGGGGATCAGCTCTGGTAGCCCTTTGCCAGGACCCCTGAAGACAATCATTTGGGGAAGGAGAGAGACGGAGCTTCGTATCTCCCGTGTGGCTTCCCAGCGCCAGAACTGTGACATTTTCCATTTGTCACCGCTCACCATCTGTATGATACAAATTATTTAACTGCTGCAAGATTCCGCTTTCTTATCTGGAAAATGGGAGCAATACCCCACAATATATGGATTAAGCAATAAATCACAGTGGACTGCCTCGAGCGCTACACAGATAGGAAAAACTCACCCACATTTCTGTCCATTGTGTCATAACTCAGCGAGCACATACAAGAAATTAATTCCAACTCAAAGCAAATCAGTAACTATTAAAGGCAATTCTATTTTACTATCTTAAGTGGTTCTTTTCTATCATAACCTCTGTTTCATAAAGTGGTGGCTATGAACTCCAAGAACACTGAACAAGGATTATAATTTATAGATGCTATCTCCAGGCTGCCCTTGGGGCCAAAAAACGCATTTAAAATGAATGGTCACAGTGGACGCAGTGACTCGAAAGAAGAGAGCATGGAAAGAGAAGACACGGTAAGTTCACAGCGCAGACACCTGGCAAGTACTCTCCTAGCAAGTGATCAAGGTCAACATCACTAACAGTGCGACCCTGATACAGTGGGATGGGAGGGGTGCTGCACCTCTGTGGTATAAAGGTAGGAAGAATAAATGTGGGCAGAACACCAGGCTTCAGTCTGATCCCTGGGACGGTGATGGAGCCAGCCCTTCCCTTCTGACTGGAGACTGTGCAGGGCCACAGCACACATGAGACGGTACAGGGGCACTTACTGAGCCCATCTGCAAAAGCCAATGTGACTGGCTTCTGTTCCTGGGAGGGGTGGGCATCCTGAGCGCTTCAGGGGGCTGAGCAGCATCCATGGCCTCCACCTACAAGGTGCCAGCAGCAATGCCTCCAGATACTGGCAAAGGTCCCTAGGCATGGGGAGGCCGGGGCACATCTGCCTCTGTACCTCACAGCTTCCTGGGTAAGAACCACTCATGTAAGAAAACTGGCCAGACCTCCCAAAAAAGTCAGTGTTGTGGAAAACAGACAATTACAAATAAAGGGTGGGAGGTGGGACCCTTCTAGGTAGCATACAATCATCAGAGGAATTCTGGACACATGACCAAAAATCATTTCCTGAATGTAAACACTGACACACACAGCTCTTTAAAGCAGAGCAGCCCTTCTTCAAGGGACACACCCATCCTCTCAGGGCAGCCCTAAAATGCAGATTCCGAAGCTGTGGTGGGGTGGGTACCGAGTGTCTGCACTGCTAATGAGCTTCCAGGGGCTGCCCCCTCACACCACACCTGGCCCACACGTACAGCAGGGGTCACTGCAAGAAGACACGTCTGTGAATAAAGACTGACTCTCAATTCCACTTCTTCACAGAGTGGTGTCCATACACTGGCCTTTTCTGAGCATACATATGTTAGGTTGCTGATCCATCTGCGATAGATAAAGCATAGAAGGAAATTATTTGTGAACAGCGGTGCCTAATTACTCATCTGCTGTGACTGACACACCTCTGTTTCTTTTACAGAGGATGGAGATAATGTTAGTTTCTCTAGGGGAAGTAGGCACCTATCTTTAAATTCAGGATAAAATATAGTTAAATTGCAACAGTATTTGAAGTTACAATGTTTGGAAAGTGTGATAAAAATCTAGAGGCAACACAAAAAACGAAGCCACGGTTCCATTAAACCTAATTGCCACTGACCTTTTTATATATTTCATTCTGGACCTTTTCCCCATGCATAGGTTTGTTTATGTTGCTTACCATGTAAGAAGTTGTATCCTTTCTCTCTGACCTAGTAGCAGGGTTACTGCTCTATATTATTAGAAGCTTCACAAACACCACATTCATGACTCAATAATATCCTATAATCGCTTTTAACATGCCATGTTTCAAAGTGAGAGAACATTCAGATGGCGCTTCCTTCAAAAACTAGCCAGGGACACCCTGATCTCTGTCTCCCTCCCCTTTGGTGTGCTGATCCCAGCTTAATCAAACGCTAAAATGATTACAACGCTTTCTGCCATCTCACCCTGACTTCTCTGGAATGGGTGGTTCTAGCTGTGAAGCTGCTGACAGGCTGGGTGTAAAAATGTCCTGAGATGGGCACGCAGCTGCCTCTCCATCACGGAGAGGGCGGTGAGGTGCGCGCCAGCTAAGACCAAAAGCCCTAGTGTGCGTGGTGGCTCTGCTGGGTGGGTGGGCTCACGCGCTGCCCCTCCTGACTCTCAAAGCTGGGGGTGGGTCTCTTTCCCCTCCGTCAGCTAAAGCAGGAGGCTCTGCCTCGGGGCTCCAGCATGACCATTCCCAGCATTTCCCGAAGCGAGCGATTTCCTGGCCAGGCACCCCAGCTCCATACAGCCCCTTTATTTTTTTTCTCACTTTCCATCTCAGTCTCCATCAGTACCTGCTCTCTGTGAATCCCCCCAGATGGTCACCCAAACAGTGTGACTTTGAAACTAGCTTCTGAAAGACAACACCGTGTCATTACCAAGCAGCGTCAAGTGTTTTGAGGCAGCAGTGAAACCAGCAGAGAGAGCCAGGCCCTGGTGTGCAGGCCGTGCTGCTCACCCGGGACCATGGCTGGCACAGAACTAGAAAGGAAGAGATGCACCCACCCTCCACACTTTCAGGACTAAGACCCGTCCCCCAGAGGCAGAATCAGGGAGAGCGTAGGGGAACAGGGACCTGGTCATACCTTGGAGGCCCTTGGGCACTGCCTGTCCTGTTCCTTGTCTGGGAGAAGACGGCAGACTTCAGAAAGCTACATGCCAAGTTTGGGTGCTGAAGAAGAAAAACAGGACTTGGGCACCCCAAGGAGAAAAGGAGGAACGTTCAGATAACAAACTCCCTTGAGGGGCGCTCCCTTGTCTGTCCAGCTGGAATTGCCTGGGACTGGACCACCCCAGTGGTCAGCTGCAAAATGCACCTGGGAGTCAGACACAAATGAACACGGGCAGTTCCTTCCTATCATGGTGCTGCTTCTGTTTGCTTAATAAACGGGTTTATGATGACAACGAACTGCCTTCTTTCCACCTAAAGACGGCGATCGCAGGTCACCCAGATGCGATGGCCAAAGATACTACTAAGGCTGTTTCTCCGTGGCCCCGGGGGCAGGGAGCACCTGCCGCAGGGTCACCTGGGAGCCTGTTGCGGTGCACATGCATTCCTGGATGCCATCCCAGGCCAGCTGAGTGCGTATCTTGGGCGGGAGCCAGAGAATATGCATATCTAACGACTCCCTTGCGGATTCATAGGGAGGACTTACAGGTTTCAGTGCCTAGAGACGAGATCGACAATTTATAGGGCCCAGGTGTCACAAAATGTACCTCCGAGTTCCTGAGCAGGCAGAAATTGCTCGTGGTGTTTAGAGAAAGCCTCAGGTTAGAGGATCTTCGAGAGCATCCCTACAGCAACTGCAGAGTGTACCTTCTCTGAGATACACAATAAACCCTTTCACACCGGCTGACTACTTTGGAAGAAGAGAATGAGAGGGAGGAAGAGGGGTGAAAAAAGAGGAGAAATGCACTCACCCCAGCCCTCTGCAGAGAACACACTAGGGAATTTTTCCCACTGCGACTTTCATAGCACAGCCCTGCTGGGCAATCTCCTAGGTGGATACGGCCCCGTGCTTCTCGGTCTTGGGACAGCACAGCCTGGCAGGTCGGCCTGCTTGTGAGCGGGTTGTGTGTTGGGAGAGGAGTGGAATGGAGCAGTTAGGAGCACAGTCAGCTGCAGCGATCCCAACAGGCAGTCCCCAGCACACACTTGGGAGAACCCGGCCCCCAGCTCCTGTGTGGGAAGAAGCCAGGATGCAGAAACACCACCTTGAAAATGTGCGGCTTTGGCTTTTCCTCTCGAAAGAAGCTTCTCATAGGCATTACACCGGGAATGCATCTTTGGGAGGGAACACTTCCAACTGGGGGGTTGTTCCCTATGCAGACCTTTCTGTGGAAAATGAGTGGATGAGTCCCCCACAGAAAAATTTTAAAGCATTTTTTAAATTAAAAAGGAGCCTCTGTTCATTTTCTCACATGTCAAGCTGTTAAGGGGCAGTGACCTCTACAGCTGTGACTGGGATTCAACAGGTCACAGAAAGTCATGATGGGAAGTCACTGCAAGCGGGGTGGTCCCTTCCCCTGCGATTCCCAAGGATGGGGTCAAGTGCCTTTGAACAGTGCTAAGGGGAAGACAGTGAGAGGGCGTTTAATCGCATGACTCAGTTTCCCCTAGGGCTCCTCGGCACTGGCCCCTGACCCACTCGTGCTGACCTGGATAGAGGGAGACCTGATGATTCCACAACCCGACAGGCCTTTCCATCTACTCCTGCTGGACACCTGTGCCTCGTGGCCTCCTCTGTATATGCTGGTCCCTTCCTGCCCCTTACAAGGACACTCTCACGGAGGGGAGGGACCCTCATCCTGTATGACCTCATCTTGCTCCCTTCCTAAGACCCTAACTACGTCTGCAAAGACCCTTTGCCAAATGAGGTCCCATTCTGAGGGACACATGCATTTGGGGCGTCACTATTCAGTCACTACAGAAGGGATATGGGTTCATGTGGTGACGGGAGCACCTCTCCAGGTCAGGTGCAATCATCATTACTTGCTTAAACGTGGGGAAGAATTCACCAGAGCAGTTATCTGGACCCAGACTCATTTTTGAAGAAAGGTTCTCAGTAGATTTAATTTCTTTAAAACACATAGTATAGTTCAAATTCCCTATTTCTTTTTGCATTTTCTTCAAAATAAATCCTTTTCACTTAAATATTTAAATATATGGGCAAAAGATGGTTGTTATTTCCACTTACATCTCTTCAATGCCTGACAGGGGTCTGGTGACAGCGTCTGTGATGTTCCTGACGCTGGCCTTGTGTGTCTATGTCTTTTCATGATTAGTCATCCCAAGGATTTGTAAATTTTGTTACTGCTTCAAAGAGCAAACTTTGTGTTTCAACTTGGCCTTTCTTGGCTTTTCTCTGCTCCACCTTTGCTTCCTGCTTTGTTAATCTCTAGTCTCATCTTTATTCTTCTTCTCCACCTTGACTCCATCTGCTCTTCTCACCTTCTGGAGATGTTTAGACCCTTGACTTCTGGTATTTCATCTTTTTCGCATGTCCACAAAACAGTAAACATTTTCTTCTGTTCATAGTTCTTCTGAATCTCATAAACTTTGATAGGACAAGTTTTCATCCCCTGAGCTCCAAATGTGTTCTAATTTCCATTGTTAACTTTTTTTACACTTACTACTTAGAAGCATACTGCTTAATTTCTAAATGTTTGAGAATTTCCTAGTTATCTTTTTGTTACTGATTTCTAACATACTTCCATTGTCATCAAAGAATATACTCTGAGATTTTAATCTCTTAAAATTTGTTGATAATGACTTTATGAGTCACTTTGTGGTTGATTTGGGCTATTTTCTAAGAGCGCTTTGAAACTAATGGTATATTCCGCAGTTTGGGCTACAGCATTATATACATGTTAATTGATAAAGTGTGCTAAACGTGTGTAATTGTTCTCTAGCTTGTTCTCTCAGGTCTGAAGAGGTGTGTTAAAATTTCACACACACACACACACAAAGGCAAACTTCCCTGGGAGAGAATTGTGCTGTCTCTTCCATGCCGAGGTCAGGTGTCCTGTCCCTAACGAGAAAGGGCATCCACATGCTGACTTGGTTTCTGGAACCTTCCCCATCCTCCTGGATAAGTTAGGAGAAGGAGCCTGAAAATGCTGACTCTGGAGGGTGGCTGGATTTGCGTCTGAGCTGAGTCACAGTAAAGGAAGGAATGCCAGCGTGCCAGGCAGCAACCAGCCCAGGGATGCGGGCCACCGCATGGCTGCCCAGGAGACAGCCAGAAGCCCAGGCCTCACGGTTCTTCCCCTGCGGGCTGCCAGCACCTCCCAGCTCCTGGATCCTGCTCGAACCCGCCCTCAGCAGGCTAACCCTTCCCCGTCCCCCGATGACTCACCCTGCCTCAGATGCAGGAGGCACCATCCAAGTGAGCCTTTTCTTTCTGGATGCTTCCTTAAACCAAAGGGGAAGGCTGGGACGTTGTTATGGCATTTTATATATTTATTTATAAAAATGTATATATGTATATGGAAACTAGCTGTAAAGTTATATAAACTTATAGATGTTAAACTATGAACATATATATTTATAAACTAGGTATAAATGTGGTTATTTTAAGTCATTCTTTATAAAATCAATTATATAATAAAATATTGCTATGAACCACATTGTATATCATGGATTTCATATACATATTATCTATATGTAAATACCTCATGTATATTATGTACATATGTTGTATGTAACTATTATAAATGTATATGTATAATCATTAATATAACCTCACAGTAAATATATAAATTATAAGTTAATGCAAATAAAGAATATATATGCATGTTTGTATTCATATTTTGATAAATTATTCATATAAATTCATGTCATAAACATATATATTAATTTATATATATTGGTTTTTACATGTTTTTATGACCCTTTGCATAACGATGAATCCACTCTATGCTGTGTTGTCAGGCTTTTTCTTCTGATTCTAGAATAAATTAAAACGTTTCCATGGGCTCTGGGCACCGGGCTCCCTGCCCAAGGAAGTCTGTGCTGCCTCACAAGACGGTTCTGCAAGTACAAAGCTGTTGCAGCAGGGGAGTGAAGTGGGGCTTCTGCCCTTGGAGAGGAGAGGAGACGGACATCATAAACCAGCAGGACCGCATCTGTGGCCCCGCGGGGACTCGGTGAATGTTTAATGTTGATTCTTGCTGTTATTTTGTCTCCATGTACTTTAATATGGCTCTCTTTGAGATGTACTGGATCTCCAAATCCAGGGAATTTAATTGGATTTCGGTGAGAGTTCAGACACACACACATCACCAGCAGACAAGCCGCGGGGTGGGGGGAAGCCCTGAGGAATTCTGTCCTGAGGAATTCTGTCCTTCTCTGCAAGAGGAAAATGAGTTTCAGAACAGCTGGACTTTCCCCCGTTAGAAGCAACCCCACTCAGTAAGAGACGGTGACACTCAGAGCACCGGATTCAGGTTTCTCTGCACACTTTAGGGGTGGAGCAAATCTGGAAGACTTTATTCTTATATTTCTATAGCGATGTAAAAAAGTCCAATGAAAAACGTGAAACGGTATGGGAAAAAAGGCTCAGTGGGTGACTGTGCATTGCAAATGATTTATCAGTTGCTGAAAAGTGACTGATCTATCAGATGGGACTCAGCCTTTACCAGAGCATTTTCTGGAAATCCAGGAGAAGGCGTGTCACTTTAGCAAATGTGAGGTCCTTCTACCACAAATGACTTCTGCTTCATGCAGATTTGGAAATCTAACTCCACATGATCAAAGAAAGGAAAAAAGACCATATTTTGGTTGTATGACTGAACTGTTATTTTCCCCAAACAGAAAATACTCAAATATGTCAGGAATGCATGTGAAAAAGGAAGGAAGAAGGGTAGGCTGAGGTGGCAGGTCCCTAATGTCCCTAATTTACAGATGGGAGGAACAGGTTTTCACTTACCTGAATAAAAACATCAATAATAACAAAAACCCACAGTGAGCCTACACTATTCCTGTTGTTACCTACCCTTCATTCCAGTGGGCAGAAAACAGAATTTTCCATTAAAGGCTGAAGTCTTGCACATCATGTCTCCTAAACACCTCACATAGGCCACTGGTGGACAATTTCAGAGCCGCGCTTATAATCTGACCCAGACTTTCTTTGCACAGCTTTAGGTACAATTTTGTCAGCCCCCTTTCTGGCTTAACCTGGGACATAAAGAGTTATTCTCTGCTTCTTTTCCCTCTTTCAGTAGATGTAGATAGAAGCAGAGAGAAAATGTAATTATTGTCAAATACTTTGAAATTACAATAAAAATCCCAGATGACACTGTATTAGTCTTCCACTGCTTCTGCAACAAATACCACAAACAAGTGACTTGAAGCGGCACAAATGATCTTACGTTCTAGGGGTCAGATGTGCTGCGATCACAGTGCCTCTGTGGCGGGCCCACTGGGGCTCTGAGAATCCCTCCCCTTGCCGTCTCCAGCTCCTGAAGGCCAGCTGCCCGCCTGGGCCCACGGCTCCTTGCTTTCGGCAAGCCGGGAAGTTAGCATCCTCCACTCCCTGGGACCTCTGCTTCCACGCCGCATCTCCTTCTCTGACTCCTCCTTACAAAGACCCCTGTACTTACATTAGGACCACCTACACTCTCCAGGATGATCTTCCTCATCTCAAAATCCTTAACTTAGTCACAGCATCAAAGTTCCAGATCCTGAGGACCAGGACCTGGATGTCGTTGGAGGACAGAGGACGAGGGACTTTATTCTGGTCACCACAAATAACAAAGAAGGTGTCCGCATATATCAAATCAGAAGAGTTTGAGTTTCTGCAGTTGCTGTCAGCAAGAGGTGGGCACCAGCTCTGGGGCAGGGCTGTCCCCCAGCATGCTGCAATAGGTCCAGTGCAAGATTTTAGGGACAGTGACACATTCCATGCCTATACTTCCTGAAGAATTACCGTTAGGTAGAATTACTAAATCGTAGTACTACCTGCTAATCTCAGTGGTTTACCACCATGACAGTTTATCTCACTCATGGAATGTCCCAGGATGGCCCTCCCTCCTCCAGGTGACTTGGGCTTCCTACAATCTGTGGCTTGGCCATTTCAACACATGGCTTCTGTAGTTGCCATGCTTGTCTAGATCCAAATATGTGGTGCCGGTTCCGCAACACACCTAACTTCCACTCACATTCCAATGACTGGAAATCAGTCACATGATCTCTGCCAACTGTAAGGGAGGCTGGGGAATGGAGTTCCCAGGAAGGAGAGGACACCGATATGGTCAGCGCACCAATGGGAGAGTGGCAAGATGCCTTCTAAGCAGCGGGAAATAACAAGAAATAATGTACTACATACGTGGATCTTCCGTCATGCAATTGAAAAGAAATGTTTCGCTCCCTTTGGTCCATGACAATGGTGAATGACGGTCCCTCACGGTGAGCATTTGGGCAATCTTGGGTCTACACGAGGCTCATTTCTCAAGTGATTCAAATTGAGGAGCAATCAATAGGAATTTATAGAAAACATAATATCGCAGCAGGGTCAAATCAACCTGGAGCTCACTTTGAAATTTTCCAAATGCAAATTCAAACTTTGCAAGCAAATAGTGCCTGAAAGACTGGACATTTCTATGAAGAGAAAAAAAAGAGAATCTTCACCCTTACTTTGCACCAAACCTACAGGTTAATACAAAATCATCTACGAAAGAGCTAAAATTATTACATGTCTACAAGAGAACAGAGGAAACTGGATTGGCAGAGGATTTCTAATGCAGGACCAAAAAGGCACAATTTTTAAAATGTTATAAAATCAGGATCACCAAGATTAAAATATTTTGCTTTCTGATAAACACAGTTAAGAAATGAAAAGGAAATCACAGACTGGGAAAATTTTTGCAAAACATACCTGACCGAAGGCTAATATCCAGAACATACAGGTCATCTCTCACTCAGTCATGAGAAGACAACGCAAATTTTTTTAAATGGGCAACAGATTGGAATAGATACCTCAAAAGAGACAATATAAATAACCAATATGCATATGAGAAGATGCTGAAAGTCATTCATCATCAGTGAAAGACACATTAAAAATTCCTCCACACCTATGTTAAAAAGTTAAACGTCAACGTTAAAAAGACTGGCAATAGCTGGTGAAGATGCAGACCGAGTGCAACCCTCCCCCATTACCGGCAAGAAGGCAAAAAGTTAAATGCACATTCACTACTCCACTCCCACGTGTCTATTTACAAGAGGTAGAAACGGATTAACGCAAAGACCGGGAATGTGAAAGATGACAGTGGCCTTAGTCCCAATCAGCAAAAACTAGAAATGAACCAAATATTACTCAAAGGCAGATAAGCAAACTGTGACCCTTCCATACACCTGGATGCTCTTCAGGGATTAGAGGGGACGAACGCTGGCACATGAAACAATACGGACGAACCTCGGAGGATCATGCTAAATGAAAGGCACCAACATGAAATGTCCTCTTATATCCTTCCATGTATATGACATTTTAGAAAAGGCAAAGTTATGCACAGAGGACTCCACATTTCCTTAATGCTCTGCTATTGCCATCTTTAAATTTTTTATAATTTTTGAAAACAGGCCTGCACACTTTGTTTGCACTGAAACCCTTGGTGCATGGCTGGTCCTGCTTAGTTTGGCTAACATGGAGTTTTTAAAATATGTGCACATGCAGAAGTGCACAGCTACTTTGTGTTCCCGCCAGGCCAAGGTTTCCAATTTTCTTACACCCAGAGTGCCTTCAAACATTAATGTGACTGTCTGACACCACAAGAAATATGAGGTTTCAAAAGTGCAAAAGTATGTTGGCCAGCAGATCTCAGAAATCACTAAAAACAAAACCAAAAACTGGAGAAGCCAGGGTGCCCATATGGAAGGGCCCAGTGGGCACACTTGCCCGCACTCCCCCACGCTGCGCCCTCCAGCAGTGGGGTGACCGATGGCCAGGACGTCCCCAGTGTGGCAGGCTGAGTGCAAGAACGCCATCTCCCATACAGCATAATCTGAATAAATGTTGTTGGCTTCGAAAACATCTGTGCTGCGACCAAAATGGTGTCTTCATACCCCATCGAGTTTCTGGCTTGCTTTTCTGAAAGTAGTTTCATATACAAGATGAGCGGCAACCCTGCTGTCTACAGAATCCCCTCCATCAGCGCGGGCTTGTGATAGAAAAAAGACGTCAACACCTGAGAAAAACAAATCATTCTCAAAGCTGAGAAAAACACCTTGGCTGTATGGGACGAAGAAACGGAAGGGATTGTATTCAAACTGGCAGGGCAAACTTCCTGCGGAAAGCCACAGGGGGATCCCCAGAGCAACATACGTTCCATCAGCGAGAGGAGCCTGTCTTCTCCGCCAGCGCCAGGATGGAGGCCATCAGCACTGCCCACTGCTTAACCACCACCCCAAAGGCGACCCTTAGGGCCTGGGGGGAGGGACGCTTTTCCATCCTCTAGGCTTCTCTGCACTGATGCCGAGATTGATGCAATAATTACAATGATAAATTCGGGGGGCATTTCCTAATCACCTGATGTGGTGAGCAGTACATCCTACGCAGCCCTGCCCCTTCCACATTGCCCAGGCGCATGCTCATTATTCCATCCCGCACAACTGTGAGATGGGTGGGTGGGAAGTTGTTATTTTCGTTGTTTTACAGATTTGTAAAGAACGTGAGGGTGTAAAAGGTTGACATGTGTTTTATTTTTGAAACCACAGAGCTGCTGTAGTGCCACCTCTGGCGACAGGGGAAGAGGAGCTCGAGCGGAATACATTTCCACCCAAGGCTCATCTCCTCATTCTCTGGGTTCGTGAGAATTCAGGTCACGTAGACAGCATTTTATCATCCCTAGAAGAAGAGTGAGCAGTCCTGTCAGCCTCTCCACACTGGCACCAGCAGACCTTGAAACCGAGGCAAAGGGAAAAGTTAAAAAATATTCTTTATGCCTTTGAGGGAAAATGTGTGTGAGGAAAAGGAGAGAAATAAAGATCCCCCTAAGATGCAGCTGGTCTAGAGCAGCAGTATGAACAATCTAAGGTCAGAGGAACAGCGCTGTGTGATAATGGGAGGCGGATGGTAAGGCAGATGGTAAGGCAGATGGTAAGGTGAGTGAGTATGCACGTATGTCCACGTGTGCACATGCGCGTGTCTGTGTGTTGGAAGCCATTTAAAATGATTCCATTATGGACTATAATCTGTTAAAAGTATTCTATTATTCTGCAAAACAGTTTCTTCCACAAGCATTACCTGAATGCTACCAACGGCTTTTCCCCAAAAAGTATTCTTTCCACTAAATAGGTCTTCTCTTATATTCCAGTTTCTACAGTAACCCAACCAGTTGTCCCAAATTTGTTCATAAACACGCAATTTGGACAGGACTCGGTGGAGACGTCTCCCTTCTGCTCCTCCTGGTCCTCCCTGGGGCAGCTGAAAGGCTGGCGCCTGGGATCATCGGAAGACCTGCCCAGATTTGGCCGTTGCTCTGGGCTGTTGGTTACGATGTCACCTAGGCCTGTTGGTTTACCTTGGGCATGGCGACTTCATGCGGCCTGGGCTTCCTCACAACGCGGTGGCTGAGTTCCAAGACTGAATGTTCAGGGAAAGAGGTGGGAAGCGTGATGACCTCTGTGATCCAGCCCAGGAAGTCACACAGCATCCCTTCCACATTCTGTTTCTTATGGTGATCTTAAATCTCCACTCGGGTTCAAGGGGAGAGGAAAGAGACTCCACATCCTGACAAAATTGGCGAGTTTCAGAAGGGCACGTGGGAAAACTTGTCAGAATCCACGGTCTCCACCTTGCCAATGCACAGAGTAGCATCTGCTGCACCTCCAAGACACGAGCGCAGGGAGACAAATGTGGGGCTGTCTGAAGAGAGATGAACGTCATGCAGGACTCCCCCAGCACCCCCAGATCAAGATCAGGGACAATATCAGTTATACTCCTCTACCCACCTACAGCATTAGCACAGGGTGGTTCAATCTCAGTGCACCTGAAAACTTAGCATGAAACCAGATACGATTACCTCAGAGTACATGTCCAATGTCCTTGTCCAAACAAAGGACGATGAGATAACGCAGTTTATTTACAAGCAGGGACTTCCTTTCCTGCATGCTGGCTTTTAAAGCACTGCGGTGATTTTCCATTTGTGATATGCTAAATATTTGAATTACATTTTGAAGTAAGCAACATTCCAGAATAAATAGCCAAAGACAAGGTAATTAATTCTCAAAGGTAACCAAATGCATTTTTTCATGGAAGAAATTAATTATTCTCTAGACAACTGTCTTTTCCCTCATAAATGAGGACATTTCTCCCCTAATTAGTTGAAATTGCCTGTAGGAGATTATCACCACTGACCTATGGAATTTCCTTCAGCAGGTAATTCCAGTCATCAGAGCGAAGGGCTTAAAATAGCAGAATCTGGGTTTTCGGTTTGTTTCTGCTCAGTGGGGTGTAGAATAAAAACATAAATCCATCTGTGATTACGTAGGGATATTCGCCCTGCACTCATGTGTTAAGCAGAAGCGTTCCCTGGAGCAACCTGAGATACTAGTGGAAACACCTTTCCACATCCTGCTGCTGTGCTCCTTCTTGCCACAACACCATAGGCCAGGAATACAGAGTCTCTTTCCCTGCGCGTCAAGCTGCACCACGCTGAGATCCCAACCAAGAAAGAAACTGCAGTCTGATTACTCCCACAATGTGCTGCCCAGAAGCCAGGGTGAGTCACCCCTGCCCAGGTTAGTGCTTCCCACCTGGAACCTGATTCAGCCAGACAGCTAGATGATAGACAAGAGACATGGATAAACAGATGGATGGACAGATAGGTGGACAGATGGGTAGATACATGAATGGACTGATAGATAATGGACAGAGCGGTAAGTAGGTGGCTAGATAGACGGATGGCTGATAGATGATCTGATGGATAAGTGGGTAGGTGGGGAGGTCTCTGGTAGATGGATAGATGGACGTCTGGATAGCTGGGCAGATCACTGCATGCATGGATACGTACCATCACTGGAAGAGTAGGATAAAATTCTTGGGTAGAGTCATAACCGACTAATATGACACATCATCCAAATCTAAACCACTACACTAGGAACATGCAGGCATTTATTTACTAACACAGCATATCTTCGTTTGTAAACACTTGGTGTGCACGAGGTTCCAGGCACTGAGTCAAAAGCAAGGCACACAGCAATTTCCCTGTTATCAAGATTACATTCTCATAGAGAAGACAGAGAAACAAATTTTAAAAATATATCACGGAAAGTCAAGATCAGTGCTATGACAAAAAATAAAGCACAATAAGGGGAGAGGGGCTCCCTGAGCTGCCCAGCTCAGCAAAGTCCTCTTGGGAAAATAAGGAACTGTGCAAATACCCGGGGAGAAGGGTTCCCAGTCAAGGACACTGCAAGTGCAAAGGCCAGAGGACTGGACTGGGTATGGTAGGGCCTGAGGCACAGAGAGAAGGTCACGCCACCTGCTCACGGCAGATGCCCACCTAGAGGGCAGTGCACTGCCACATACACCATGCCTGGATGGCCACGTGCATCACCCCTGGAAGACACAGATGAAATCCGTGGGGACAGCTGCCCAGGACTGTGCAAAGACCCATGGCAAGCCAAGCTCTGCTTTGTCTCTGGAGTCCAGAGATTCCTGAAGCCCAGGCAGCCTGGAAACAGAAGTGCCCAGGGCTGTAAACCTTGGCAGAGAAAACAGCCCTAGGCTGAACAAGACTCTCTAGGCGAAGCAGACATTTTTTCCTGTTTTCCTTACTTTCCACCTTTGGCTTTTCTGTGTTACTTTCAGAGGATACATCTCTGTGTGTATGAAAGGCTGGAGGCCAGATAGCATGGGGGAAAAAAAGTAGCTTCCTCTATTTATAGGCCCAGGCCTTTCAGAGCATTCATGCCCACAGATCTCCATCCTTACCTGGAAATGGCAAAGGGAAATGAGTCTGCAGCCAAGCTCACCTCCCAGAGCATCCAAAACATAGTGGAGCTGTTTTGGAGCCAAGGACATTTTCCTGAATTCATTCCAAACCAGAATGCACATGCTGGTGCATGATATTTTGCAAAATATGCAGGCTCAGGAACTGACAGACTTTACATTTACGTCAAATAGGAAGAACCATTTGTGAATCTCTGTTGCAGAAAGCCGCTGTCTGCAAGCCAAAAATAATAGCATGAAGAAGAAGAAAGAAACAAATGTGGCATGAAAACCTCTTCCCTGGAAGACGGCCAGTTTTGAGTTTGATACCAGTGACTTGTGGAACCCGAAAAGAGAATAAATTCCTACCTGCACAATCTGCATTGTTCCGCTCCTCGTGTTAATTCTACCTCACACTTCAAACACATATGTCATTTTTCTCCTGTTGCAAGTGCAAGGTGTTCATTCTAAAAATAAGCTGTCTGATTAGATTCCATAAGCAGATTCTTCCTGATGACTGTTATTTTTCAAGACTGTTGTTTCAACTGAGGTTACAGTAAAGAATTAGATATATTTTCTTCCAGAATCCTCAAGATGTGTACATACGTGTGCACGTGTGTACATAGTCTTCATGACATAGAAATTTCCCATTTGCTCTGCTCAACTACATGATCGAATATTCATGAAGAAAAATAATAATAAACAAACTTGTTTGCTGCATGCTGATCAAGAGCTAGAAATTCCTTGTTTACCCCTAATCAAGAGCCGTGCACACTGAAAAACTCATCAAATCCAAAAGTCACTCAAATCCACTAGTATTTTTCAAAATCAGGCTGTAAATAGAAACTCAATAATATTGCACTAAACACCAGAATATAGACTGTACAGGCCTGCAACTATTTTTGAAATGCTTTGATTCCACCAGGCAGCCAATTACCTGGAAGAACCAGGGCAAGAGATGGAAAAAAGGGACAGAAATGAAAGGGGGGAGAGAGTGAGTAGGGAGCAGGGCTTGACAAACTCCAGCCCACATGAGCCACCCTGCAGGGCACCCAGATCGCTGGCCCACAGCCACTGTTCCTGATTCTGGAGGTCTGCGGGGGAACCTGAGTGCGTTTCTAACAAGCTCCCAGGAGATGCTGATGCAAGCAGCCCAAACTCTGGGCATTAGGGAGAGAACTAGGGCATAAAACAGGAGGGAAGGAGAGGGAAAGGGGACTGCAGGAGCGCCGTGTGGCCAGGCAGAGGCTGGTGGGGGCATCCGTGCTCACTGACTGGCCCAGGGCAGAAGCAGAACAGCGAGCTGCTGAGCTGCGGCAGCCCCATCCTGACCCGCCTGCAGCCCCATCCTGACCCGCCTGCAGCCTCGCCTGGTAACTGACTCAGTCCTGGCCGAGAGAGGTGAGGAAAGTCACAGGGCAGGTGGGGCTTCTAGGGAGGCTGCCCACTGGGCCCTCTGTCCCTCTCTCCTTCTTCCCACCCAGCGCTAGGAGCTCGAGATGCAGCAGCCATCTGTAGCCACACAAGCCTGTGGACAAAGGCATCCTCCTGTGCCAGGTGGAGCAAAAGAATGGAGACTGCCTGGGCCTCTGATGGCATCCTGCAGCCCGGCCCCACTGTGCCCATCATGGTCTCACCCCAGTCTGCGTGACGGGCAAAGCAAGCACCTCCCTCTCTGTTTAAACCTCTGACTGCTGGGTTTTCCATTGCCTTCGCAGAACGATCCTGGCTTATGTAACAACTAGCCAAGAGCTTATTATGTGCCCAGCATGGCGCATTGCTGTGCATAAATTATCTCATTTAAAATAATGATTAATGATTGAATAGTGCTCAGAACTCTTGACTGCTCTGCAATGATGCATTTAGAAAAGCATTAACTTTCTGCTTGATTCCAGACATAGAAAACACAGAACCCGAATGCAAAAATACTCACAATCACCATCCCATCACGGCAGGAAGAGCAAGCACAGCCTGGGGGCGACCAGGAGAGCCCCCGCGACAAAGCGCGTGGAGGAAAAGCTCAGGCAGGCTTTCTGGAGGCAGAGAGCCCTGAGCCCAGTCCTGAAGGGAGAGTGGAAAGTGCACGCACACTTACACCTCTGGCAATGTCTCTTTGAATGTATGGCAGCCACAGCTCAAGGGCAGAAAGAAGAAAGCGTTCTGTGAACTTCTGCAGCAGTGACAGAACACCATGCAGCCAACTCTACACGTGCACACAAGTGGGAGGGGACGCTGGGTGCACGGTGGCAAGGAAAACCATGTCATGTCGGCGCTGCGGAGTCCACCACCATGAGCAAATCTGCCACCTCCCTGCATCCCAAACTCACTGCCACATTGAGCTGGAGCCAGGCAGACCTCACGGGAAAGGTGGTACTCAAGCCATCCTTGGGCCAGCAAGGAGCTCCTAGCTTGTCCTGACTGCCATGTCCTACAAGACCAGGAAGGGTTTCCCTCCGTATGAGAAGCACAGCCCCCTCACCTCCCCACTCCACCCCAACCCCAGCAAACAATCTAGGGGGTTGAAATTTTTGTTTGAAAAGCACTGGGTTGGGACTGTCCTAGAAGAGTGGCAATAAGCAACAAGGAAGCTTGGGGTGGAGAGGCATGGGACTTCCAGGTCAGCGTAGAAATAAGGAGAGACGCCCACAAGTCCCATCCAGGAGCCCCAGAAGTACAGCCCTCCTCAGGGGGCAATGGTGCCCACCTGGTTGCTTGTCTGATCTGTGACTCACTGGCCTTTTAAGCCAAAGCAAAATTCTTCACTGGCCCATAAGATACCAAACAACACATCTGCCTATATTACATAGATTAGGATGATAAAGGATTCCTTACAACCACTTTCATGTGATTGGCCACCAAACAAAATGACTTGTGATGGGAAGTCCGGCCACATATTTCATAACAGATAAAGCAATTTCTAGCTCTGACTGGGGCCCAGCACTCTAACAGTTAACTCCTAATTCTTTCTCCTTGATGGCTTTTATGCTCTTACTGTTTTGTTATCTACATCTTCAAAATTAATTGCTTTTGTCCAAACACAAGTGTTACAGATGCACGCCAATGGAAAAAATGACAGTCTGAGGAAAAGGCTGAAGATTTTGCATCTATCTTTCCTAAAACAATTAGGACCGATTTTGTGCATTAGCTGGGAGAAAATACTTTTATTTGTCGATAATACCAAAGTACATTTTTCTAATATACCCTTGAGAAAACTGCAACACCGTGTCCTTTGATACTTTTGAAAGCAAAGCGATCTTGTGCCCACAACACAGACTTAACTATGGGCTTGAATAGCTGTCTGAGCATCATGTTTTGTTTTGGAACCTTTAAAGTGAGAGAGGCAATTTAGAGACTCTTGCTGCATCCAACCCTCCAGAATGCAGGAGACCACGGGGGACAGACGGTACGTCCACTGTGCCTTCACCCCACACAGGACAACAGTAAAAGGAATGAAGGATGCTGAGAACCGTCACAGAAATTCGTCTTGGTAAACAAGGATTCCGCAAATGGCAGTGTATCCGAGTTCCGTGAGACAACTTCGCTTCTGCCGTGAGCAGCTGACTTGCCATACACATCACTTGCGGTCTCACCCAAAAGGGCACCCCTAACCCTGAGGAGTGGGGGCAGGCTGCGTACGTGTGTTATTTCCATGCCTGTCCGCCTGTATGTCTGTCTGAGGATCCAGAAACAAGTTCAAAAAACAGTAACATACTGGAAAGTAAGGCAGTAGGCTTTGATCTTTCATATTTAAATTTTAAAGTTCTAAATAATGTAACAGTCATTTTCTACCATTGACCTCATTTACAATGTGCCAGGAGCTGACATAAATGCTTCTGATATCATGATTCTTAGAAAATACGGCAAAGTGAGCATTGGTCCCTGTCTTAAAAGATAAGCAAACTCAAACTGAGACACAGAGAGGCTAATTCCCTGCCCAAAATCACACAGACAGTAAGAGAAAGATGGGAATAATACAAACCCGGGTGTGTTTGCCTGTGAAGTTCTGACTCTTAACTGACATTTTATATGTCATTTCTATTTATATGTTTATACGTCAGAGGATGTTTCTCATCCTCTTCACCAAAGTTCGGTAGATTCCTGCCCATGTGCACCCCAGCTCAGACAACACGGTGGGGTGGCAGTGGAGGCAGAGAACGCCATCTGATTCTTCCCGGCACACAGCCTGTCAGTCACAGCTAATGAACTGAAGGCTCTCTTACCCCCCACTCAAACTCTCTACAGGAGCAAACAATCTATTATATGCAGAAAATCTTCATGCTAAGGAAATCATTAGCTTCAAGGGAAAAAGGAATCGTACTTAAAAACTCTGAATGGAAGTATCTGATTGCTTATGCATTACATGATCCTAGTCTGCTTGTGAGAAAAAGAAACTGTTACCACGTTTTATGTGCCAGATGAAAACAGTTATCGCCCTACAGAGCCTGTCTTACATTCTAGAAACTAACAGGGTTTTTCCTTGCTTGGGGTGGGGGGTGGGGGTGGGGGGTGGGGGTGGGGGGGTTCCGACTCTGGTCATGACATACGCCTGCTTAGGGAGCTCTCTGTCTTCGATGATATTCAAAGTGTAAGTAGGAAGAAGACGGAGACCGTTCTGGCCGTCAGAGAGCAGCCAGGCATGGCTCAGTACCCAGAAAGAAAGACGAGAGTATTTTGTGAAACAAAATTAAGTTGTGAAAGATCCCAATGTAACAGATCAGGGAACTCTGATTTGTGGGCAGACCTCCAAACAAAACACAACAGAGGATCAATCTATGCTTCTGCTTCACTGGGGCCGTTCAGTTCTCTTACAAAAGGTATTGATCTGGCCTCGCAGCTACAGCAGTCAGACTTCCATGACAGCCAGTGTTTATGGCTGAACATTATGTTTCATTTTCCCCAAACCCTGCCCCAGCCCCAAAAAAGCTCAGTAGGAAGTTATCCTGAAACAGGACAGCACAAATGGCTTTCCCAGTAAAAGGTATAACAGCTCCTCTTCAGTTTGCGGGCAGTGCGGTCCGCCTCCAACACCCTCTGCAGACAGGCTCCCGTGCTCCCTGGCTGCCACTCATCCCCGAACCCTCCCCTCCTCATGGTGACAGCTCACAGCTCTAGACCTGCCCTGCAAGGACCAAATCCCAAGCATGGCAGAAATGGCCCTGGCCACGGAATAGCACGCCAGAAGTGAAACAGGCTCATAACTCTACACAAGCTCCGGGAAGGGCCTTCAGTACATTTAAAGAGCTCTTCCACAAAGTGTTCACGATCTTCTAAAGCAGCATGTAGTTTGCTTATTGGTGATTGTCACACGCTGTCTCTCTCCAGCTGCTGGGATGCACATTCATCATCCTTGGGGATCCCTCTACGTTTTATTCACTGATTATGTACCACAAGCCTTAGCACAGTGCCTGGGAATTCCTGGTAATAGTTGTTCCATAAATGTGGTGAGACTTCCCATTTTTAGAGTATATATTTCTTAGGAGCTGTCTTTATTCAGAATATATTTGTGCCACTGAGGGAATTAACAATAGTAAAGATTGCGAAAAAGAAACAGGAGAAATAAGGGGGCTGCTAGCTGAAAGGGCAAGCTCCCAGATTCTATTTCAGCCAATTGGGACCTGTATCTTGTTTCAGCCAGTCGGGACCTGGATCCTATTTCACCCTATCAGAGCTTAGTCCCTCTCTCCCCTCCAGTCAGCAAGAACACACACCACCCCTGGACCCTGCCAACTGACCAAAGCCACGACTCATCACCCCCCAACTACCCCCAGGCCCAGCCAATCAGCCAGGGCCATGGCCATCACCCCCCCGCCAAACCGCCCTGGAAGCCCATAAAACCTTTGTTCTGGGCAAAACGCGCTCTCTTTCTCTGGCATCTTGCCACTGCGTTGGTGTAGATGAGAGATTGAGCTCGGGCTAGCTGGAATAAAGGCTCTTTGCTTTTGCATCGGTGTTGGCTCCTTGGTGGTCTTCTGGGATTCATGACACTGGGCACAACACTAGTAAGATCCAGATAATCTGCTATCCTCCATACACGTAACAGAGCAGGAGGTAACCATGTGAACACGATCAAAGCCACATCTTATAAACAAACAGTGGGACTTCTAGGCCCTGTGCTCGGTCCATGCGGAAGCTCTCTGGGCTCAGGGAAGTCCGCATCGACGGCACAGACGTGGCTACAGTGGCTGTTCACTTCAAGTGTACACAGGGGGAAGCGATGACTTTCTTCACTTGATAGGATGCTGCGCCTTCTGTAGGCTCCGTCAAGAGCATACAGGCAAAGGACGCTAATCGGTAGGGGACTTTCCTGTTCGCGTTCCTGAAACTCAGACCTCACGGTGCCGCTGTCATATTCATGTCCTTAGTGATGTTTTGTCCCCCGTGCACAGGATACGAGCTGATTCCCTGGTGTGGCCAATGCCCAGCTCTCCAGAACCATCTCCTGCCAGCATCTGCACATCCAAGTTCTCAGATCTCACCTCCCCCCTTCCCACCTTCCTTCCTCCGCAGATCTTTAGACCTGAGGCTCTATCCCCAACTTCATAAAAAAAAAAATGAGACAAAAGCAGCAGTTTATCAGATTTTTACAACCCCTGAGCTCATTCTTTGCTTAGTAACCATTTGTTTTTTAAAAAACAAAACAAAACTCTGAGCAATACCTGTGTGCCAGGCACTGCATTAGAAAAAAGCTTTCATTTGAATTATTTCATTTTAATATTCTAAAAACTCCATCAACATGAATGTCACACTATATATGTACAGGAGGAACTGGCTGCTCAGTAAATGTAAGGGCTCTTCACACAAGAACAGATAAGGCTGGCCAGGAGACACAGGAAAAAGTAATAATAATAATCAGCTCAGCAGAGAGGCACAGTTTGAAGGCACGGTGAAATACCACTATTATTACACTGGTAAAGTTTTTTTTAACGGACAATACCCAGTGCTGGCAAGGATGTGGAGCAACTGGGGACTGTCCTACATTGCCGGTGGGAATGTAAAACAGCCCAGTGACTCTGGAAGCCAGCTTGACAGTGTTTTTGAAGTTGAACGTGCTTTCCCGTATGATGCAGCAGTTACACTGAGATACATATACAAGCAAAATGAAAATGCATGTCCACACAAAGACGTGGTCGTGAAAGTACATGGAAATGTTCACAATCACTAAACCTGGGAACAATCCAGTGTCCTTCAGCTGATGGGTGGATAAACAAACTATTGTTAAGTAAATCCATACAAGGAAAATGCTATTCAGCAATAAAAAGGGACTATTTATGCACACAACAAATTGAATGAACCTCGGAGGCATTATACTAAGGGAAAGAAGCCAGACACCAAAGCCTCAAAGTGTATCATTTATTTTATATGAGATTTTGGAGAATGCAAAACTATGGGCAGAAATCAGATCACTGGTTGCCAGAAACTAAGATGGGGAGAGGGGGTGACTACTAAGGGACAGGAGAGAACAGAATTGCTCTATCATGATTGTGATGGGGATTACTCAGTTATATGCATTTGCCAAAACTCACCAAACTGTACCCTTAAAATGGTTGTCCTTTTCTGGATGTAAATTTTGCATCAATAAAGCTTAGCATAAAAAATAATCCATCAGTCAATAGAAAGAAAGAGGTACCTTGTTGTAAGCCAGGTGGCTCTGAAATGGTCAAGTGGAAGCTTGCAATATATGCAATTATACTACAACTGCAGTATATGTTCATTTATGTTTACATAAGGTCAACAATGTAATCTCTAGATTTGTCCACACGTGGGTAATGCACAATATATGCCAATATTTTGGCTACTGTGGGGCTGCCCCATTTCTCCTCAGATCACCTCTCATCCTGGTTATGACTTGGGATAGGTGAGCACCTGTACTGATCTGTATAGATCTTAATAATGCTAAAGACTTTGATCTTGGCATTTACTTCTTATTCTTAAAAGAAGTTTTGGTATTTTCTCCCCACATGCAACAAACTGTTATAATCCCCCCACCCTTGGAGATTATGCCACCCGCGCTGGAGTGTCTCTCCTCTGGGTGGCTTACTCTCCTGGAAGTTCTCCTGTACAGATTTGATGTCTCTGCCAAATCTTACACGTCTCATTGGACCCTTCAGATCCGACGTGCATTGGTCATGCATCTGACTGCCCTTTTCCTGTTTATCCTTCCATTTATGGAAGGCAATCGTTCCTTCCCTGCCAATGTCATTCTAAGACATTTCTAGGGCACTTCCCTAAAAACAAAATATAGAGAAAATTCTTCAGTGTTTTTCATGGGTTCCCAAAAACAATAAATACATAAATGTACTACAAATAGTCTACAGGCCTCTCCTGCATAACTGACGTCCGTAAGCCCAGCTTCCAGGGCCACATGCGCCTTCGGTTTCCTTTCCTCTCACTGAGCGCAGTGCTGCAGTGTCCCCCTCCCTTCGTTTGATGACCTTCATTGTGTTTTGCTCATTAAAACGCAGGGACTCCCCCACTCGGCTCCTGACCGACAAGGCCCTATCTGCCACTTCCCACTGCTGTCTTTAACCTTTAAGTTGTCGTTTCAAGTTTGAAGATATTTTGCTGTAAGGTCGACCTTATACCTATAAAGCAGGGAAGCCATCACTCCTAACATTTGGGGCTGCCTGCTTTTCTATTGCTGGGCCATCCTGGGGACTGTGGGGTACTGAGAGGCATCCCGGTCTCCATCCACCGGATGCCAGGAGCGCCTCCACCTAATGTGACAAGTAAAAATGTCTCTGGACAGGGTCCAACGTCTCCTGGGAGGCGTGGCTGCCCCCAGTTGGGAACCACTATTCACAGTGATGCTGTCCATTTAAAACAAGACCCTGCTCAGCAGCTCGGGCTGCTGTGACACATGAGAATATGACTGTTACACTCAGCAGCAAGGTGCAAGGAACACACAGCAGCAGAAAATGTTCTTAGCGAAAAGGAAGGACTCATTTTCCTAAGCAGGCTGAGACAGCCTTCCTTTGCAACAAGAGGGAAAGCACAAGATCACTCCAGGTATATTCACTCTCTTCTTTAGAGACGTGCCCCCTAAAGGCTTGCGTTTCTCTCCCCCACACCCCTCTGCAGGGATGAGGGCTCCCCTTAACCTTCACCTGCAGTGGACAGGCAGGCCCGAGCAAAAGCGCTTCATGTCCACCCCACTTGAGCAACAGGGATAATAATGCCAGTGCCCACCTCATGGGACGTCGCAAGGACACAGGACTTAACACAGAGCATCTGAGCCAGTGCTACTTCGTAGTAACTGCTTTTAGGAGTAGCTTTAACAGTATTACAGCCAGAAAATACTTTGATTCAATCACTTTCTCATGTTCTCATTTCACATCAACTATTTGTTGAGTACCTGAGCTATGCAGACACTCGCTGGACTAATGTCACTGCTCCCAAGGGGGTCACAGTCTGTTAGGAGACAGTAGACGATGGAAGTATTAACAAGGTGCCAAGGCAACAGAAGGGGACACCAAAGTGTCCAGAGGAACCCAGGAGGGCTTCCTGGAGGAGATGGTAGTTGAACTGAGACCTGAATGACAGAGGGAATTTTCCATGGGGCAAGGAGTTAAAAACAAAGGCTACAAGTCCAGGGGTACAAGCTCAGATGGCACTTGTAGGAAATTGAATTTCAAAATCACTGTCGGTACGGATGTAATCAGGGGAGTTGTGGGAAGTGTGGCTGAAGAGCAAGCAGGGGCCAGCTCACAACAAGTCTTGCATGGAGAGCACGGCCTTTCCCAAATGCACTGAGAACACAAATGTCATGGGATGTTACACGGCTGACGTTGGGGAGGCCCAGAGTCAACCAAGACCATTGGGAAATGCTAGGTCAGACCTAAATGAGTTTCTCAACTTCAGGACTTCCCAAAACATTTAAAATGCCAAAGGTGGTTCTAAGGTTCCAAGAAGAATAACTGTAATAAGCAACAGTTTCCCAACTGAGGTCCTAAGAACAGCCCCACAAGGGATCCACATCGGGCAATATAGCCTAGCTAACGAGAAGACATAAAAGACTGTTCAGATAAAGGGATTCCTTCATCAGACTGGCACATGAGAAATGTCCCTCTGACAGGACCAGCGTGGACAGCTTAAACAGGATGGGCGTAAGCCCAGAGGCAGGGAACACCAGGGAAGGACACTGCTGCCATCTTCCAAAAAGGACAGCAATAGATCGAGTTCCAGCCTCCAGCAGTGGACAGAAGGGTGGAATGCCAGAGAGACATCAGAGGTAGGAATGACCGGACTGTAGGTAATGAATGTGAGTCGTGAGCCAGAGAGGTACAGAAATATCACATGTCCACCTTATGCAGCAGGTGATGGTGGAACCGTTCACTAAGAAAGAAATCATGGGACAAAACACTGGTTTGAGGAGGCGGACGGGGGAGTACCATCCTGGGGCGAGGACTCGGAGGGGCCTGTGAACTATCAAGGATAGGTGGGAGGGGGCGCCCAAGACCCAGACTATCGATAGAAATTCAGGAGCCGTGATAGTGGATTGAGACCCTTGGCATCAAGGCTGGAGAGAGTGCAGAATAAAAGGAGGAGGTGATACCGAGGACCCTGCAGAGAGCACCTGTTACGGGCTGGGCGGAAGGAGGAGCCTGCAAGGGAAGCCGCTGCACAGGTGGGGTGTGTCTGTGGACAGATACCTGCACAGGAGAGAATCGCTTCAGGTGGAGAGAACGTGAAATCAGGGAGCACCGGCCAAGACCACACCGGAAGCTTCTGACTAGACCTCTCCGCCAGAGCCACGGGGGCCGTAGTTCAGTGCTTCTCAAAGTCAAGCGTGCATCGGGGTCCCCTGGAGGGCCCATTCGAGCCCAGACTGGGGGCCGCCCCCACAGTCTCTGATTCCCCAGGTCCCAGGTGGTGCCATGGCTGAGGAACCCCACTCTGAGAACCACTGTTTCTAGACAAAAGAATCCTGACCCTTCTTCTCTTCCTTGGACAGAAATGAGGGTGGGAAGAGCACAAATGTTTCATGTTTTCCTCTCTCTGGTCCTCTGATTCCAGGATATGGGAGTACTTTCTTTTACAGCACCTTATTCCAACTTCAGGAGCCCAAACCCTCCACATTGCACCAAGTATAAGAGGGTCTCAACACTAAGACACACCTGTAATTCAAGGAATGCCACGGAGGAGAAAAGGACACCGATAACTGTGAGAGGTAGCTGACTGTAGGTAGCACTCTGATTTCAGAAATAGAAAATCCTACAAAAATGGACACTTTGGAACTGTTAATGCTGTCCTCCGGGGCCATCCTGGAAAAGTCTGAGAAGGCTGCACAGCAGCAGGAACTGATCATTACCTTGTGGTACAGACACACATATCAACACATACCTACCAGATCCAAGGGCTTTCGTCCTCGTGAGATGGCCCACGGCCACATCCTTTACCTGTGCCCCCAAAAGCATATAATCCTACATTCCCCCAGTTCTTCGGAAGCTCTCAAAACTCATCATGCAAACATGCCAGGATATATAAGAATGAGGTCTTCACTCACTTACCAACTTTACATTTCCCTGTATGGCCCCGGAAGATGACTGTTTAGCCAGAGACGGGTAAGATTCCTCAAGGGAGGAACAACCTAAGACAGGCACAGTCGCAGGGGGGCCATCAGGTGAGAAATCGGGGAACAACAGAGGTGAGGCTCAGAACCTCACCCCCCACCCCCGTTTTGAGAGAAAGCTTCTGCTTCGGATGTTTTATTGCCCGTGTCTAGCTCGGATTAGCACATAGTCTACAGGCACACACATGATCATCTATAATTGCTCTCTTACAACACTAAACTATGTTTTCTACTTTTATCTGCATCTACCTACCACTTCAGCATTTTATTAAAAATAAAAATAATAATAATAATAATAAAGGGAGAAATGTGGGATCCACATATAAATCAAGTATGAAAATCAAACGAATATTCATATTTGACGTGATTGTTTATAGTTCATAATGCGTGATCAAAACTGAAAGTTTCTGTGATGAATGCCCTTGCACTGTTCACCATGTAAGAACTTATTCACTATGTAAGAATTCCTTCACTACCTAAGAACTTGTTCATTGTGCTTCAGAAGATCGGAGACTGACGAGAATTAGGCTTGAGATGGATTAATGATTGTGCACTGAGCATTGACCCCCCCCATACAGAATTTTATTGTTGTTAACAACCATTTGATCAATAAATATGAGAGATGCCCTCTCAAAAAAAAAAAAAGAATGAGGTCTTCATTCCCCACAGTTACCTGGGACTCTAAGTAGACATGCCCAGAATGTTCTAGCCCAGATGGCCTGCTGCTGCAGAGGAGATCCACTCCAGAAATGCCACTGGCATGGTCAGAGTTCAGAGGAAGCGAACTCTCCTACTGGTTTTTTCTCCTCATTAGCAAGAGAGATCCTCCGAGTTGCATGTATCATTAACTCATTGCATCTTATAAACAATAGCTACCATTTCTTAGATCCTAACTATGTAATACAGGTTTCCACCTGTACGTATTTTCTCAAAAGAACCACTCAAGGTAGATATTTTTAATATGAAAATAAGCTTCAGATGGTGGAGGCAGAGCCAAGATTCGACAAATATTGTAAGATTAATTTCAAGGGCATAAATTTTTGTACACCAAGCTACTGGGAATAGTCCGTCTACACTGACATTGGCCGGTGTCCACAGCCGAAATGCATGGGCAAAACCAAAAATACAATTGGTCTCTCCCCTTTAGGGGTTAAAAGAAAATGTCTTCCACTGCTGCCTACAAGAAACTCCATGCAGAGTCAAACTGAAATAGCTGTTTCTGCGCTGCCAGGGGTCTCAGCGCACTAGCTCAGCAGTACCAGCTGGAGGCAATCTGTCCACCTCTATGGGGCATCCCAAAGGCAAGCATCTCTGGTGTCATCAAGCTACATCACATAGCCATGCTTTTACCTCCAAACACCCGTGTGAGACGGACTGCCCTTACATCTGTCCTACTAAGGGTAGAGATGGCTCCATGGAGGTAAGTTGATCAGAAAGAGAGCAGGCCATGAGTCTATGCTGAGACCGGTCTGGGGCCTAACCCTGAAGCCACGCTGCCTCTCAGGGGACACACGCCTAGAGCAGCCACAGCCAGAACAGTCTTACCTCCTTATAGGGAGGGCCAATTCAGGACACGCCATTAACACAGCCAACAAAAGGTCAACCAAAACAAATACCTTATACAAACAGTGGCCAACATAAAGCCTTTTTCCCTGGGAGGGTGCTTTGAAATGACAGGCGGGAAACCCGATCCCCACGTGAATGTCCCGGGAGAGCGTCCAGTAGTAGCAAATCTTCCGAGAGGGTCAAAATTGCCTGTTATTTTTAAAACCTGAAACTTACAATAATTCCAGACTGCTCAGCCACATGTTGCAAAAACTGCCAGATTAAGTTATACACATGGAAATGATTCCAGCAATCCTGCAAAGAAGGGGTCTCTTAAAATTTGGCAACGTCAGTTTCCATCTGGGAGGCATTACCCAGCCTGGGCGGAGATGGGAGGGGGTGTGTGGCTGGTGAGCAGTCCCGGGGTCCTGGGAGCCCAACGGCCGGGCATGTGGCTCGGCCTCTTCTGGGCTTTGAGGGAAGCTTCAGGGAGAGCTCATCTCCTCCTTGTAAGAGAGTTGTGTATATTTGGGGCCATGCTCTGGCTGTCATTCTATACGGAACGTTCTTTTTTTTTTTAACCTTTCCCAAATCTGAGAGTAATGAGTCCTTTGTATTCAAGCTCTGGTATTTGGAAAAGGCATCGTTATGAATAGGCAGAGTCTGAGCTACCTGCAGAATGCCAGCTCTCCCACATGTGGGAAAATTCAGACCCCCACATGTGTTTCCCAGGAAGACCCTCTTTTCACAGAATTTGATAGGTCCATTTGCACTGCCCCCAGGTGCTGGAAGGCCAGGCGATAGAGCCTCACACAGAAATGAGGCTCCCTTTTAATTACCTGGATTCTTCCGGGATGTTTTTAAAAGTAAATGGGTTCCAAGAAACCTGGGGAGAAAGAATGAAGTCATTGCAGGAATACCTGAGTTTCCTCGAGTTTGCTAAGAAGACACTTTAATGAAGAATCATCCCCACAGTCTTCTTCTGGGGTTAGATACAGCTTTTGGGGCCCTCGCTGAAATTCTGTAAAATTGTGCAACTTACCGGAACCATCACCTGCTTTCCCCTAGTTTGTTACAGTTGCTGAATCTATTCACAAATGAGCAGATGCTGTCGACACCCTTAACAGCCAAAGGGTGGTTAAGGCCCAGCAGCAGCAACTTCTCCTGGGAGCACGTCAGAAATGCAGAACCGCTCCCCCCCCCACGTCTGATCTACAGAGCCACCAACTTCATTGTAACATCTACCTTCTCTGCACCAATGAAACTGGCAGGTGGCCAACTGCGGATGTGCAAACCAAATCCGGCACAGCCCGCTTTTGTAAATAAAGATTTACTGAGACACAGCCAGGGCCATTAATTTCTCCATGCTTGCTTTCACACTACCATGGCCAAACTGAGAAGCTGCACATAGTACTTTCTGGTGCAGTGCAGAAAATGCTTACTAACCCCTGATCAACCTTGGTGGGAGCGGAGGGGTTGGTGGGGGTGCTGAACCCTGCTCCTACTAAAACCACAGCAGGAAAGTAGACAGTCGTTCTTTGGTAAGAGATCTGCTTGACCCATTAGCAACAAAAATCCCCAGGTAAACCTCTAGACCACATTCGATCCCACAGTCCTCCCAAGACAAGGTCTGCCTCTGACCCCCCCCAAGATGGGCAAGCAAAAAATTACCTTCATGTCCCATTCAGTGCAAAGCATAGTCCTGTCCAGTAATTCAGGCCAGCGTTTCCCAGGTGAGCTTCCCAGCAGCACTGCGGAGCATGTGGGACACGCAGGCTCACGCCACACCCCACACCTGCCTTACCAGAGACCCGGGGGGTGGGGCCCTGTAGTTTGTGTTTAACAAGCCCTCCAGATGATTCTAATGCACGCTCGAGTTTGAGAATCACTCACTGGATAAACCCTTTGGGTAACTGAGGCACATGGTACTGCTTTCTCAGCAGACATTTGAGGCTCAAATACTAGTTAGAAAATCAGCTGGCAAGTTTTTTCTGCAATGGGTCAAACAGTAAACATTTTCACTTTGACAGCCATATCATCTTGGTTGCAACTACTCAGTTCTGCTGTCACAGTGGGAAAGCAGCCACAGTGAATGAATGAACATGGCTGTGTTCCAATAAAGCTTTATTTACGGAAACAGGTTCTGGCCCCGTGTGGCTGGCAGGTTGGCATTTGTTGAACCCTGAGTTAGAGTAACAGGAGCTGCTATAACAAGCCTACACGCCTCGATAGTGTTTTATGACATAAGTTTACTCTTGCTCTTGTGATAATCCAGTACAGTCCAGTATTCTAGTTGTCAGAAGGCTTTCCTCCAGGGATGATCTTTAAATCCAGGAAGAGCTGACAGTTAACCTTTCAGTCTTGTAGAATGTGAAAAAATATATCAAGGTATTTGATCCAGCAACCATGCTCCTTGACATTTGCTCAAATGAGTGCAAACTTATGTCCATACAAAACTGTGCACACAGATGCTTAGAGCTACTTCATTCCTAACTGCCAAAACTTGGACACACCCAAGGTGTTCTTCAGTACATGAATTTGTAAAGAAACTGCGGTCCATTCAGACAATGAGTGATTATTCAGCACTGAAAAGAAATGAGCTATCAAGCCATGAAAAGTCATAGAGGATCCTTGAATACATACTAAGTCAAAGAAACCAGTCTGAAAAGGCTACTTACTGTAGGATTCCAACTATGTGGTTTTTTTTTGGAAAAGGCAAAAACTTTGAGACAGTAAAAAGATGAATGGTTGCAAGGGAGGGGGGGTGGGTAGGGAGGGACAAATAGGATTTTCAGGGCAGTGAACATACTCTGTATGACACAATAATGATGGACATATGTCACTTTACATTTATGCAAACCCACAGGATGGACACCATCGAGAGCAAACGCTAATGAAAACTTTGGGTCATCTGGACCCTACATGGCAGTGTAGAGTCGCCAGCTGTAATGTCCCCTCTGGTGGGGATGTGGATAGCTGGGGGATGAAAGTGCGCCTGCAAACATGTGGGAGAGGAGGTACATGGGAAATGTCTGTACATTCTGCTCATTTCTGCTGTGAACCTAAAATGCTCTAAAAAATAAAGTCTATTAAATATGTGTGTGCATCCATCTTTTCCATCATTTATCAACATGTACATATTTTTTTTCTCTGGCTGGTACAGTAGTCGCTAGGGGACACCGTGGCCTGAGGAAGGTGAAGCCCCTCATGGAAGGCAAAATGAAGAAGGGGGTGGGGGCTGGGGAGCACTAAGATGGACCTCCCTACCCTCCGACTCTGCCTGGAGCAGAGCGTACATCAGATAGGGGCACCAATGTACTAACCAGCTTCAGAGAAAGCTGGATTTGGAGTCTGGAAGGAGGTGGGATGACATCTTTAAGGCCTCTGGACAGATACTCCTTTTCAGACCATCATATTTAGAATCTTGATACAGTTCTGTATACCCAAGACCCTTACCAGATGAGACTCTGGATGCATGACAAACTGTACGCTGAAAAAAAATCTTGTTTGAATTGCACAAGTTCAAGGAAGCCGGTAATAAGCCAAATAGCCTGCCTGTGGGAGAGCTGCAGGGAGAGAGAAGGGTCAGGAAGGAAAATCATAAAATAAACAAATTGCCGCTTTGAAAATTCATATAGCTCACCCCACCTCTGAAATGAGAGTTCGAAATGGAAATGCTTGCTCCCTTAATACCGGTTATCATAACAAGATGCATTTAATCCGTGCGCTGCCCGGATCCCTTTATTTAGCCATGCTGACTGTTTTTCCACAACAGATTGAAACATCCACTGTTTCACCTGCAGCCTCCTCCCACATGCACACCAGATACCTGGTAGCAAATCTCATTTAGATGATGTTTTGTCTGGAGACGCTTCCTAACAAGGCAGATGCAGAGGATGCAATTTCAGACACTCACATCCAAAAGCACACAGCTCACCACCTGTCGCTGGGAGGCAAGGCAAAGGCTGCAGGCAGGAAGTCTGTGTGCCTCCCTGCGGCCCGGCCCCGGGCCACCAGGCGCTGGGGGGTGCAGCAGGGCAGGGACTGTGGAAGCGGTCCAAGCACTGTGTGGAGTGTGGCCTTCTGAGTGTGAACGGATCAGCTGAAGAGTAGAGAAAAATGGCCATGGCATCAAATCAGACGGCTATCCCACACGGTGCAGAAAGGCCTTGCTGGGGAGGAAAGCTCAGAACGTGATCCTTCTCAAAACACTTGTACCTGCCCTCCTGAGGGGGCCGAGAAACCGTGTATGAGCAAAATCCACCAAGCAAAATAAACAGAAACTTGAGTTCCCTAGACCACTTCCCTCTCGTTGCACAGCACTCTCTCTTTTGAAGAACTAATTAGTGACAAAAAAATAATTAGTGACTTGAGAACTGTTTAAAAGGAAAAAAGACGGCCCAAATGGAACTTGGCATTCCTAAATTCTGACTTTTCTCAAAATGAACTCATTGCAATTTAGGGAGGTGCAACTGTAGATTTTTTAGCGTTCGTAAAGCACAATCCCATTTTGATGACACTGGAGTGATATGTGCATTTGCATACTTACAAACGTTACATGCATATAGGAAATTAGAACCCATTCCTAATAGTACCAGGAATGTGATCTAAGGAAGCTTCCTGCCTGGTCAGTTTTTCAGGTGACCTTGAGGTGCCCCCTAACTTTCACTTCTCCATTCCTGGCTATAAAATTTGCAGCCATCGAGAACCAATTCTAGAAGAAAATTCTAGGTGGAATTTAAAACAAAATAAAGTTAATATTTACCAGCTAGTACAGCAATGAGCAAAATGGATAACATGTTGAAAAAAATTACAAATCAGGAAAAATGCTTAGTTCTCTTACAAAGGAATCACATTGTCCCTTTCTGGGGAACACCAGTCACTCTGGGCTAGTGTTCACCCTAATATCCTCACTGGAGCTTGGTTACCTCTGGAAAGACCGTTTTTCCAAATAAAGCCACATTTCTGAGGTCCTGGGGGGTTAGGACTTCAACATACCTTTTTTTGGCACACTACACACCCCATAAAGCCATCCCATATCCCTATTCTGTATATTGTAAGACAAATATATCATGCTCGAAGTTGAAGTAAGTTAATGATAAGAAAAATCAAAGAATAGCTCTGCTCAAGGGATGGATGCATTATGAAGGCCAAAATCCATGGAGGTCGTCACTTGCCACTGAACACACTTGTAAAGTAGGTCAGGCTATTGTGACTAGAAGTTTCCCCTTCTTGTACTGTTTGGAAATCCATGTTGAAAAGCAGCTCTTCTCCCACCCCTTCAACAACATTTAGTCTGTAAAAGTGCTCAAATCATTTACCTCTACAAAAATAGAAAGCCCAGCAGGCCTCATCAGACGCCCCTGAGCTTTCCTGGTCCCTGCACAGTGACCCACTCTCAGCCCCTTCTCTCCCAGATTGACTCCCTTCGTTCTGCCATCCTCACCCCTCTGTACCCCACATCCGCCTTGCATTTGTGCCACTCCAGCCCTTGGTTCAAGATACTCCCTTCATTGAAATTCTCAACTCTTCTTCACCTATTAAAACCCTTCAAGAGCCAGTGCAAAGACTGTCCCCGGAGGACACCTTCCCCACCTCCTCACCCACCTCTGCCTGATTCCTCCTCTCCCTGCTGTCTGCTCTCTTTACCTCCCATGAAGCCCTTAGATTCCTCTGCTCACACGATGCCTCCCTCTTTACATCTGTTTTCCTGACCACGTCATAAATCCCCCAGGCTCCGGCTGTGCAGCCCCATTTAAACGGAGCTCATAGTAAGCCCTCGAGAAAAGATCTCTGGGCTAACTGATAGAAAACCAGATGAATGCTGTTATGAAGAGTCCAATGTGGTTGCCAAGCTCACTGAAAATAATTATGCTTTCTAAGAAAAACATTTGTGATTTTTGCCCTCCACTCTTGGTCTAAGCGTGGAAGATTCAGCAGGACAAATCAGCAAATGAATAAAAGAAGACGGCTTAAGATACAATATGAAAAAGAACTTCCAACATCAGCACTCTCGGGAAGACTCATGCCAGAAGATGATCATCAAAAAACCCCAACAAAGATCCACGCGCTGCTACAGGTGTAGATGCACTCATCCCACTGGTTCCTGGACTTGCCATGGGAATGAAGAAGGAGATATCTAAGCTGGCCTGTGCATACAGTAAAACAACAAATTTGACTGGATCTACACTGTTGGAACTCAACCAAGAATTAGGAGAAGTGCAAATTGTAGCGCTCCAAAATCTTACAACTACAGACTATTTACTGTTAAAAGAACATATGGGATGTGAACAGTCCACAGGAATGGGTTGTTTTAATTTGTCTGATTTCTCTCACACTATTCAAGTTCAGATGGACAATATCCACCATATCATAGATAAGTTTTCACAAATGCCTAAGGTTTCACAAGTGCCTAACTGGTTTTCTTGGTTTCACTGGATATGGCTGGTAATTATAGATCTGCTTTGGTTATGTAACTGTATTCCTATTATGTTAATGTATGTGCACAATTTAATTAGTAGTTTAAAACCTATACATGCTGAAGTTACTCTACAAGAAGATACGTCAAAGAAATAATCAATCTTCCCATGTTTTCTTCCGCCTGCTACTTCTATAGCTTTTCTTCTTCCTTCCAAATTACAACCCATAAATAGAATTCGTGCCTCATATCGAATTTACCGTGTATCACAATTCTTCCAAGTGGTAAAGATACCTCCCGACAAATGCTGGGCATAGAAGCCACAGGGCATAAATCTGCAAAGAAGTAAAAAACTAACCTTTTCAAACAATAAGGCTTCTCTCTCACTTACCAACTTTACATTTCCCTGTATGGCCCAGGAAGATGACTGATTAGCCAGAGACGGGTAAGATTCCTCAAGGGTGGAACAACCTAAGACAGGCACAGTCGCAGGGGGGTCATCAGGTGAGGAACTGGGGATCAACAGAGGTGAGGCTTAGAACCTCCCCCCCCCCCATTCTGAGAGAAATCTGCTGCATCCGTGGATGTTTTATTGCCCTTGTCTAGCTTGGATTAACACAGTCTACAGGCACACACCTGATCATCTACATTTGCTCTCTTACAACACTAAACTATGTTTTCTACTTTTATCCTCCATCTACCTACCACTTCAGCATTTTATTAAAAGTAATAATAATAAAGAGAGAAATGTGGTATCCACATATAAATCAAGTATAAAAATCAAACGAATATTCATATTTGAACTGACTGTTTATAGTTCATAATGCGTGATCAAAACTAAAAGTTTCTGTGATGACTGCCCTTGTACTATTCACCATGTAACTTATTCACTATGTAAGAATTTGTTCTCCATGTAAGAACTTGTTTGTTACGCTTCAGAAGATTGGAGACTGATGAAAATTAGGCTTGGGGTGGATTAATGATTGATTATACATTGAGCATTGAGTCCCCTATACAGAATTTTATTGTTGTTAACAACCATTTGATCAAAAAAAAATAGGAGAGATGCCCTCATAAAAAATAAATAAATAAATAAAATTTTTAAAAAAAGAAATAAATAAAATAAAGTACACACTTCCAATTGTAAAATAAGTAAGTAACCGGGATGTAATGTATAGCATAAGGAATATAGTCAAAATATTGTGACAACTTGGTATGGTGATATCTGGTACCTAGAATTATCATGTTTATAAATGTTCAATCACTGTGTTGTACACCTGAAACTAATGTAATACTGTATGTCAACTACCCTTCAATAAAAAATAATTATCTAAAAAAAAAAAAGAAGATGGCTGACACCCAAATGGCACGAGGCCAGTCCACTTGTGGTGACTATGCTTTGGAAGCTATGATTTTTCAGGTGATAACCGCATTCTGGAATACATATGATCAACAGGTGTCCCCGTGAAAATACAAGCTGTGTGACAACAGCCAGGCGGTCGCTGAAGGAAGAACAGTGAAAAGATAACAGGATCTGTCTAGAATCCTTTGGTACTAAAGATGCTTTAGCAGGTTCTGGAATTTACAAATATCACCCATCTTTGAAATGCTGGATGGGGAAGACAGAGATCCCACACTTTTCCTGGTGGCCTCTGCCTGTAATGGTCAATGTCGTCTTCTCTGTCTTGTAAAATATGCAGTGTTTCAAACTTCAGCTCCTCTCCTAAGCCTTCCAGCCTGGAGCACACCTGCCCTGCCCCAAACTATTTTCTAGGGCTTAAGGGCTAGCCCCCTAATTCACAGCTTACCCGTCAGTTATCTTTCTCACATATTTCTGTTTTAAATGCCTCAAGGTGACCGCAATGTCTTTGAACAAAGGGGGTCCACCTCGGGTCTTCCATCTCTGTAGTCACTGTCACATTCCATTACCTTTCCTCTAAAATGTGCACAACTGCAGCTGAAAGGAAAAGGCAGATGCCCAGAGCTTTCACTATGGGCAAAATATCTTTCCCTCCATACCGTTCAAGAACTGCTGAGCGAATTAAACTGTAAATCGGAGACAGCACAGCCGTCTCTCCCCACCGCCCAGGAGAGCTAGCTCAATCAGGACAACAGAACTACAGGCAACGACAAAACGATAAACACCGTTAAACATACGGGCTGAAATGTGCTGCTAACGCAAAGCAAATCTGGCCAATGACAATGTTAGTTTGAAATCCTATTTTCAATTCCAACATGTAACTGTTACTGCAAACGCTGGGCTGAACAAACTTACACTTTTTCAAAATAGTCAAGAAAAATTGCAAATGTGATATTTTCAGTAGAATATTTGGGTAAAAAGAGGGTTGTGAAACATTCTACACTGCTATAATGTATTGAAAAATGGATTGCAATATGTACTACATTCAAATATGAAGATTATACTGATAGTAACATGTTTATATATGTATTTGTATATAAATATGTATTATGCAAAATATATATGTACGTTGGTGTGTATATGTATGCACACACAGAGATGTATACTTCTGTTCTGCTTGTTTATTTCAGATCAATTTTATTGTTTACATTATTAAAGCTTGAGCAGTGGCCTCACTCCTACCTTCACCTATAAATTCTGAGCAAGAATCTTACTGTGCCGATGGACAGTGACTGCAATGGGATGGGGGGGAGGGGAAGGCTCAATAATATGGGTGAATGTAGTAACCACATTGTTTTTCATGCGAAACCATCATAAGAGTGTATATCAATGATACCTTAATTTAAAAAAAAATTCTGAGCCAGAAGTCCCATGAGAAATTTCAGCTGGTCTTTCCACAGCTAAACCTCTAACCCTTGCAGTTTTACCGTGTTTGGGGTTTGTTCTATTTAATACTGGGGGTTGTCTCTCTCCTCACGTTCCATTAGATCCAGCCCCCACCTCACAGAACACAAGCACGGAAGCCCACCCCCCCGTCAGGCTTTATCTATCCTTGTGGCATGCGCTCACAGCCCTCCAGGAAAGCCACCCACAGATTCAGTGGCTGAGCCATCAGATGAATGAAAAATGCTCAGGGTGAGAATTTCACGTCTACATGAAGAAGCCCCGTGTCTCCTTGGTGTGACAAGGTAATGTTAGAAAGGGTAAGGACCAGCACACAGCACAAAAGGCAGCCGTGAATACATCAGGAGTCCAGGAAATGAAGAAACCCTCCAAAGGGGAGGGGCTGTGTCTGGGCAAGGAGGCGGCTATGGCTAAGAAAACAACCTTGAAATGGGGAGACAGCCATGTGCCCTTCCCATGTACAAACCAACCTTTGCCAGCAACAACAAGAACTCCAGCTCTTCTGATGTTTTCCCGCACCCATTGCTCTTGACTTGAATGTGCTTCATTCGAGAAGCTCTGTGAAGCCAAGCATCAAGAATGCCTCCTCCCCGATGCATTAGGTATTAAATGGCTTCCCCAGGCCTCTCTAGGATGGGGACACGCAGTGCCTCCATGCAATGCTCAATCTCTCCAGGCGGCTTTCTCCCCAGATGCACAGTCAACCCTCCCTATCTGCCACACCTCCCATTAAGGCTGTGTGCCGTGAGGAGACAGCTTTCCCATGCCCTGGATGGCTCACAGCCCTGCCTCTTTCCCAGGGCCTCCCACCGACAAAGTGCAGAGCAGCGGGCTCTGGGGGCAGGAGCTCTGTGTCCCAGCTCGGCCACCTGCACCCCAAGGAGCGAGTTCTGGGGTTCTCTGACTCATTTGGGCTCTACGTTCAGTCTCCCCAAGGCCACTTCCCGTGCCATTTGCTTGACAAACCATGTGGGACAGTCTCATGACATCCTGGACAGGAGATTGGTACATGTCCCCCAGTCACCTATCACTGCTCTCCTGCCAGCCCAGCCCTGCCCTATGGGGCCAGTTCCAGGACAGATGGGAACACAGGCTCTGCAGGTACCCAAGGAAGACAGATCCTCATCACAGCCCTCCGCCTGGAGGGATCACACCAGCAGGGTCATCCTTTCGGACTTGAGCTGATGGAGGCTGTGATGGTATCTTAGAGCAGATAAGCCCCGTTGTCTGGGAGAGACAATATGACAGCAGGACACACACACATACACACGTACATACATTTCTCTTTCCAACTAACTTTCAGAGAAGGGTGGACATCCCTGTGGTCTCAGATATGATGGATGTCCATGTATGTTCATCTCAGGGTGGTTGACCTTCCATGTGATTCTAACACCTTTAGGTTAATAGGGAGGATTTTCAAACTCTTCCCACAGCAGGAAGGTAGAAAGCTCCACTATGGGGCACAGCAGTGAGTGTGTCTGAAGTCCTTTGCATCTTTGAAACCATTCTGAGAAGAGATCGCTCTTTATCTCCTGTGACACCACACACAGCTGTGTTCACAGGCCTCTCTGTGCCTACGGACCCCAGGGTTCCTGAATAAAGAGCTGAAGAGTATCTCTCACAGAATACCTGGAGTTCTTTCATTTTTGAATTCCAGTATCAGAATGTCAAACCTTGATGAATTTTCTCCTCAAATCACTAACTTTGAAATCAACTTATGTCTTTCAGAATCACTCCCTAAACAAAACTAACAAAAATGGAGGATGTACAGGAATCCATAGCGGCACTATTCCTAAAGGCCAAAAGGTGGGAGCGACCCAAACGTCCACTGCATGAACAGAGACGCAAGCTGTGGTGTATACACGCAGCAGAATATTATCCAGCCACAGAAGCAAATGGCATATGGTTCCACACCATAACTGGATGAACCTTGAAAACATTAGGCTAAAGGAAAGCAGCCAGATGCGGAAGGACAAGTACTGTGTGATTTCGAGTACATGAAATGTCCAGAAGCAGCGAATTCACAGAGGAAGAAAGTAGCCTGTGGTTGCCCAGGGCTGAGGGGAGGGAGTGGCTGCTTACCGAACACGGGGTTTAATTCTGGGGCCAGGAAAGCATTTGGGAACTAGGCAGAAGTGGTGGTCATACAACACTGTGAACGTACAAAATGCCAGTGAATTGTTCACTTTAAAATGATTTGTTTTATGTGACTTTCACTTCAATTTCTTGTAAATGCATGATTTAAACGATACGTAATAGATTTCGTTAACTTATCTGGATGGTGTTTGTTCCAACAGAGTTTATGTTTTTCTTTTGTGGGAAAATCTGTTTAAGACACCCATAAAAGCTCCTCTTTGTATCCCTTTTTAGAAGAGGCCTCCGAGGACTCTACGAAAAAGTCCTTCTATGGGAGGAAATAATCTCTTACCCTCCGGGCGTGGCCACCAAAAGGCAAAACTAGTTGCAGTTTCTCTAATCAATATCCAATAACAGAAACAGATTGACACGCAAAGCTGGGCCACCAGGTGGACTGAAGCAGAGGGGTTTGAAATTTTACCGGGTAAAGAGAAGGGTATGACAGGACAGCCCAGGCTGTCTAGAGGGCGGTCGGCTTTGATCCCGAGCATCCCCAGGGAGCTTCTTGGAACGGCAGGATTCAGCCCCACCCAGACCTACACAAGAGACTCTGCGCTTGGCCGGTCCCCAGGCATCCCCATCACCGGCCCGCAGCAGTCGGCCAGCCCCTCTCCCTGCACTGCTGTTACTCTGCCTTCAAGAAAAAGCCTCCCCAAGTCCTCCAGAAGCCACCTCCACAAACCCGGCTGCACACGGCTCCCCCGCCACTTCCAAGTCACCTACAAATGTCCTATGCTGCTCCGACACCAGACCCCAAAAGGGCCAAGCCTCTGTCAAGCACAGCTCCACGACCTAGAAACCTGCACACAATTTTCTATAAGCTAATTTTTACCATCCAACCAAGACTACCTACCCCCTCCAAAAAGCATCTCTTCCTCTTTCCTCTGCCTTCCCCTACGGATGAACAGGCCAGTTGGTTCTGCTTCAGGCTGAATATTTCTCACAATTCTCAGATCCCTTTATCTCTCTTTTCAACTTTTATTGCCCACCAAAAAAAAAAATCACCTCTATTTCCAGTTGATATGCATCAAAACATTGCTCGGAGGCTGCAGAACAAAGATGACGGTGGCTCAGAGCAGCCTGGCGCAGCCAAGAGGAGCCTAAGGAGGCAGGACAGGACATGGTGACTCACCTGGATGTGTGTCCTGGATGGGGTCCTGGGACACAGAAAGGACGTCAGGTGAGAACTCAGGAAATCCGACTAGGTTATGGCCGTGAGTCAACGATGCTGTGTCAATGTGGGTTCACTAAGGGTAAAAATGGACCATACTGCTGTTAACATGTTAATAGAAGGGAAATTGAGTGCAGGATATGGGAGTATTACCTTCAGAATTTTTCTGTAAATCTAAAACTGTTCTAAAATGAAGAGTTTGTTTAAGAAACATAGAAGAGTAGGTAATGATGAGAGATGGGAGACAACAGGATGCCCACTGACTGGGGGCGGCCATGGGGAACAGCTGGGAGGAAACCCTCCTTCCCTGCCGGGGGCACCGTGGAAACAGACCTGGAGGCAAGGAGGAGGAGTGAGGGGCCAGGTGGGGAGCCTCCCTTTAGGGGGTGCTGAGGAAGTTCCCCCAGTTCTACCCAGAACATCTGGACTCCTGGGCTCCTTGCCCTGCACACCCCCAGGGATTTCCAAGGATGGGGCTTTGTGATGTCAAGGCAGCCCAAGGCTACCATTGGCTGGAGGACTGTCCTGCTGGCCAATCAGAGGAAGGGTGTGGCTCCTCATTGTCTTGGGAGGGTATAAATGGAGGGGGTCAGGGAGCCCTACTGGTTCTTGGGGAACATCGCTGATCTTGTCAGATATGCTGGAGAAACTGGCAGGAGCCGGGAACATGCGGCTCCCAGCAAGCGGTGGAGGACGATGTGGAGGGCGTCTTGTCAACCTGGCGCAGAGGAGGAGGACGAGCGTCGACGCTGTTCACGTGCCTCCTCTTGTTTCCCATCCGTCTCCCACCAAAGACTGTCACCCTGCCCTTGCCTGGCACAAAACCCCTCCTCAACCCACACCCGTTCTCTCAAAGTCCCCTTTCCCATCTATTTTCCATCCTCTGTCCCAAAACTACAGCCTCTCTGGGCTCGCCTTTTTTTTCCTACCAGCTGATAAAGATAGTGACAAGGAAAACTGAAGTCACATGAATCACCTGGATTACACAGGAGCAAGTGAGAAAGTCCAGCACAGTAAGCGCCTGGCACAAGCAGTGTGAGAGTTAGAAGGCAAACAACGAAGGCCGCCCTCAAGGGCCCTCTGGGCCACAGGGCCCACCTGCTGCTGACCACGGCCGAGACCGCCCTCAAGGGCCCTCGGGCCACAGGGCCCACCTGCTACGGACCACGGCCGAGACCGCCCTCAAGAGCCCTCGGGCCACAGGGCCCACCTGCTACAGACCACGGCCGAGACCGCCCTCAAGAGCCCTCGGGCCACAGGGCCCACCTGCTACGGACCACGGCCGAGACCACCCTCAAGAGCCCTCGGGCCACAGGGCCCACCTGCTACGGACCACGGCTAAGACCACCCTCAAGAGCCCTCGGGCCACAGGGCCCACCTGCTGCTGACCACGGCCGAGACCACCCTCAAGGGCCCTCGGGCCACAGGGCCCACCTGCTACGGACCACGGCCGAGACCGCCCTCAAGAGCCCTCCGGGCCACAGGGCCTACCTGCTATGGACCGCAGCTGAGACCGCCCTCAAGGGCCCTCCGGGCCACAGGGCCCACATGCTGCAGACCACGGCTGAGACCACCCTCAAGAGCCCTCAGGCCACAGGGCCCACCTGCTACAGACCACGGCCGAGACCGCCCTCAAGAGCCCTCCGGGCCACAGGGCCCACCTGCTACAGACCACGGCCGAGACTGCACTCAAGAGCCCTCCGGGCCACAGGGCCCACCTGCTACAGACCACGGCCGAGACCGCACTCAAGAGCCCTCCGGGCCACAGGGCCCACCTGCTACAGACCACGGCCGAGACCGCCCTCAAGAGCCCTCCGGGCCACAGGGCCCACCTGCTGCGGACCACGGCTGAGACCACCCTCAAGGGCCCTCCGGGCCACAGGGCCCACCTGCTGCGGACCACGGCTGAGACCACATTCTTGCCTGAAACTACAAAGAGAAACCATCCCTTAAGTGTATGACAAAACTTTACCAATGGTCACTGTGTGAAGACCAAATAAAGAACTCGTGGTGGTGATGAAAACACCAGCAGTTGCTGAAAGCAGTTGTGTGTCTTTGTTCCTGACAGTAGGGTGGGAAAGAAGGGAAGGAACAGGTGTGTGGGGAGGGGGAGAGGTGGATTCCTGCAAGTTTGGGGCCCAGACCAGCCAGCCCCCAGTCATCCAGTCACTGGGAATAAGGACGAGGGGAGGACTGAGCACTGTGAGGACAAATTTCCACCTTAATACTCTATCCCACTTGCAGGGAAGAAAAAGACTTGGTGTTTCTGTGTGTTTCGTCTGGGGGTGACTCAGTTGGGGGGAGGGGTGTTGTGGGGGTGGCAGTGCATAGTAATGAATTTGACTCCACTTTTTATGTTTGAATAGGGACAACTTTTAAGCCTCATTTCTTCTCCTCCTGGCCCACATCTGGGCAAGCTGATGAAAACAGCCAGGGAGTTACTGAATAAAAAGCAGAAGAAAACAGATAGGCCTCAGCTTCAGCAGTGGAAGTAGTGCCTTGCCTGAATTCCCCACCGCCAGAGCACCCACTGCCCTGAAATACCCTCTAGCACACACGGACCATCTGAGGCAGTGGGCGCTGAAGGATTCCTGGGCACTTACGAGCAGCTTGAAGAAAAGTGACCTTTAGGACCTTCCTCCCGAGTTAAAAAGCACTTTCCAGCCCAGTTTAAAAAAAAAAAAGACCCCATCAAAGTGAAAACAGGGCCTTCCTAGGTTGAAAACCATTACAGGAGACCTATTTAGGGAAGGTGCGCGTATCCCCCTGCTTCCGCACCTAAGAGCCAAATCTGACCTGTTCTTAAACCTGGAAAATGTAAGTGGTGCTTCAGTGTCAATATTCCTGTTCTAGGGCTTCATCTATATTACCAAAGCTACTGATTCCAGCCAGTAAGTAACTGGGAAATAATTTGCAGTACTTGGCTAATCTGTCCTATTCTGGGTCCATTTCAGCAGCCTCTCAGCTACAGTACCCCTTTCCCTGGGTACTCAGGGGGGTAACTCCCCACTGATGTCATCTCATGTATTACATCTTTGCAGGCAACATTTTAACCACCTCTGGTCTTTTCCGGGTGTACAGGTATGACATCACACCGAGGACATCCTTTGAGGAGATTACCATGGCACACTTATTCAGAGCATGAAAACACTCACAAAGGAGCTCAGCTCACAAAAGCAGAAAGATCCAGTACATCCACATGTAAGTACAAGGCCCCACCACCTCAGTTAAGTCCTGAAGAGTAGTCGGTAAACTGAGGGTGCTGCAATCCCAAGAGTATCAAGAAATAGCTCTTAACATTTTTGTTTGTTTGTCTGTTTGATTTATTTTGGTATCATTAATCTACAATTACATGAGGAACATCATGTTTACTAGACTCCCCCCATCACCAAGTCCCCCCCACATACCCCATTACAGTCTCTGTCCATCAGCATAATAAGATGCTACAGAGTCAATACTTGTCTTCTCTGTGTTGCACAGCCCTCCCTGTGCCCCCCCTCATTATACATGCTAACCATAATGCCCCCTTCCTTTCCCGCCCCCACCCCACCCTCATCCCTCCCTTCCCACCCATCCCCCCCAATCCCTCTCTCTTTGGTAACTGTTAGTCCATTCTTGGGTTCTGTGAGTCTGCTATCCTCTTTTTCATTTTGTTCAGAACCACTCACACTTCCTGTCATTAACTGATTTTCCTTCCCTCGTCTCACTGTTAGTACCTGTGAGAGGCTTGTCTGCTTTCTCCTTCCCTCTCAGAGCTCTGGGATGATGATGGTCTCTGAAATCAGTCCCAGCCATTCTGATCTCCTCAGCTTCCTCTCTGGGCCCTTCCCTGGACAAACTGCTCTTCCTCAGGCCCACCCACACCTCTTGTATGGTCTCCCAAACCTCCGCCTCCATAACTTCATTACCTCTACGCTTATACCCGTACACCTCGATTATCTCATCATTGCAAACTCTAACTGCAAAGCAGATTTTCCACAGCCGCCCCAAAGTTTCCCTTCTCAGTACCATCTGATAGGAACAGCAAGTTCTTTCAGCCTCAGAGTTTTAAATGTTCCCTCTCCCTTGCCCCTCATATTCAATCATCCACATGTCTTTCCCCCATTCTCTTCTCTCTTTGCAGAATTCTAATTTATATGACCACCTTAATTTATCTTCCCTGTCCTTTAACCTCACTTCCATATTTTCCGTATTTTTAAGCTCTCTGAGCTGCCCGCTGAGGGATTTTTTTAAAGCTCTGCTTTCCAACTCATTCATTCTCTCTTCAGCTGTGTTTCATCTGCAATTTACATGTGATGTTCCTAAGTTGTTTTATTTCATTTCTGGAATATACATTTGGTAATTTTTCATATCTGCAAGGCCAATTATATTCATTACATTAAATATCCTGCCTTTTGGCTATTTTTTACATTTTTTAAATGCAGTAGGCTTCTAGTCTGGTTATTCCAATACCTGCAGACCTTACAGGTCTGACCCTGCTATTTGTGACTCTTGCTCATGGCAGCTTATTATGAGTGGCACCCCTCCCAGTTATGACAAGCAAAGCTGTGTCCAGACATTGCTAACTAGCCACTGGAGGTAAAACGGCCTTGGTTGAGAACCAGTGCGTTAGACAAATGCGTACGCTCTCTGAAAATCCCTGGAAATGCCATCAAGCCCTCCCTGATAACCGGGGCCCACATCTGTTTCTCTGTCACCTGAGAGAGCATACTCTAACCTGAGAGATCAAGTGGCATAATCTATCACTTCAGCACAGTACACATTACTGTCCTAGTCCACATTTTAAAAACCCATTACAGAATCATTTATTTCTTATCTTACCTAATTTAGCACTGTGCTCATGGGACTCAAAAATATGTCTCTGATGTGACCAAAGGGAAATTTTCAATTCAGTACTTTTAAAAATATTGGTCACGGTGATTATTGTGTGTACCTTGGCTGAGATGACTCAGCGGGTAGGGGTAGGAGTGTAAGAATTCAAATCAGTTGTTTGCTTGGATTAACTCTGTTAAGTATCTGTATCATATAGTCAGCTTTACAGAGCCAGTTTGTAATAGTTTAATTAGTGATTCTAAAAGTGCAAATGAAGAATACTATTTTTGAACCACCTGAGAGGCTGCATGTGTTATCTGGCTGGCTTTTACTTCAATCAAATTTTATATAGCCTTCAAAAGTATTAGGAATATTTTTCTCTTTTTTTCTGAAAAGAACAAACTGACTGATGAAAATCAGTGGCTTTAGGTCACTCAGCAACAATTATAATTAACCAAGAGATATTTGAATGAAAGTCATTAAGTGGCGGATCACACAAGACATGATTAAGCCATAATGGTTATCAGTGAGCATACATGTGAATAGGTGGCCTAAAAATGTCAGTGGCATTCAGTTTAATTCTAGAGACAGCAGTCAATACATTTCCCATCTGTACTTCCACTGGCAATATAAACTAGACTTTGGAAAATTCCTAAACTATGTTGATCTTTAAATGGAGAATTATGCTTATTTATGTGTTTTAATGTAAATTAAATCAGACTTTTCAAAACATTATTGCCAAATATGTTTGATTACACTTCTCTTTTAATTTTTGTTTATAAAATAGAGGAAAATAATTATTCCCTAACACTACACTTGCAGTGTTTCTATTAGTCAGACATTTCCAGTAGTTCCCATGTTTTCAGCAAGTTATCTCTTCAGTCTGAGTTCCCAAATGTAGGCAGGTGCTGGAGGCATTTGAGCTGCAGGAGCTTACATTTTAGGTGCACATCCATCAGGGACAAACTGCTCACCCACCAACACCCAACCTCCCCACGGGATGTGGAAAACGTTCTTCACTCAGTCAGCACCGCGTATCCACCACCCACCTGGGTGCCACAGACAAACGGCACTGCCTGACTCCTCTCTGTGACCCGATGTCCCGGCCTCCTGCTCACACGGCAAGGGGAAAGGATGGTGTGTGGGAGAGAGGGGAGAAAGCTGAGGTTAGACTCTTTGTTGAGACTTCTCTTGATTGTACAAGCCTCAAAAGAAAGGAAGCATCCAAAATCACACACAGTCCTCTGGCCAACTAAAGAATTTAAGCTGGAATTTCCTCCTCTGCATTCAACGGCCATTGTATACACAGACCTCTCTTCTCCTGGGCCCCTACCATACTCTGATAAACTGTCTGCAGAGGGTTGTGGCTTCTCTTGGTTTAAGTCTCATCTCTTTGTTCCTGTGTCTGAACTGAGTTCTTGAATCCCATCAGATAGCCCAGTGTTGGCCGCATCTATCCAGCCTGCCCTAACAAAGGTTGACATTCATGAGCATCCCTAGGCCAGTGCGTGTCCTAACTTCCGTGGACCTCCATCTCTGGGGAAAGCTGGTGCAAGGGAATCCTAATGCTACAGCCAATAGTCGCGCGCCCATCCACGTCAGTCTCATTTCACTTACAAGGCCAGCACTAGGAGAAGAGCGTACGAATCCCTTCATCTTGAAAAGTGAGAGAAAATACCCGGAGTCCAGGAATTCCTCAGCTTGTTTGAATCTGGAGCGCAAGACTGTAAGAAGTGCCTGGACCTCTGCTACCACCGTTCTGCTGCTCATACCTGCCTCCGCAAATCAGCAGTCTTCTGCCCGCCCGTACCGTCTGCCTGCTTCAGACCTGATGTGGGGCCGTGATTGCTCTTCCCCCTCCAAACTCATGGGGAATTTCACAAATCTTACTTGAGTAAGTCCCATGAAGGCCAGTAGACTGTCCCATTCATCTAGCTTGGACACTGTGTCTTGTTTCTAGAATGAGGATTCTGCCTTGTTCTCTGGTTAAACCAGATCATGTATTCCAATCTCCTAGCCCATCCCTTTGGTCTTGGACATTATATCTTAAAGACTAGAATCTATTCCAGTTCCTCTAAGATTTGCTCCTCCCTTTCCTCTGTGGTATCCTGTTCAGACACACACTGAGGACCGCACAGTGTGTTCCTCACCCCACCTACCCCGAGTCTCCTACCAGCCCAGACTTTCTCCCTATGTCAGGACTGCCTGCCTAATTGTAAAAAGAAAAGAGCACATGGCTGAACAGCTGATAATTATTAATCGTTTGTCTACAGGCAGCAAAAGTAGTCCTGCAGAGCAGGTAGAGGGGAAACAGCCAATGTGAACCTTCCCACAATTTGAATTTATGTTAATTCTAACAGAGGTTCCGTTACAGATTCCACATATATATGTACATATGGACGGATGGATGGATGGATGGGTGGGTGGGTGGGGGGGTGGGTGGATGGATGGGTGGGTGGATGGATGGATGCAGGGAGGAGTGGAGGGATGGAGAGATGGATGGATGGAGGGATGGATGGGTGGGTGGGTGGATGGAGGGATGGATGGGTGGGTGGGTGGGTGGATGGGTGGGTGGATGGAGGGAGGGATGGAGGGATGGAGGGATGGATGGACGGACAGAGGGATGGAGGGATGGGTGGACGGATGGGTGGATGGAGGGACGGAGGGATGGATGGGTGGATGGAGGGATGGATAGGTGAATGGATGGAGGGATGGATGGGTGGGTGGGTGGGTGGATGGATGGATGGAGGGAGGGGTGGAGGGATGGAGAGATGGATGGATGGAGGGATGGATGGGTGGGTGGGTGGATGGGTGGGTGGATGGATGGATGGATGAGTGGGTGGATGGATGGATGGATGGAGGGAGGGATGGAGGGATGGATGGAGGGAGGGATGGAGGGATGGATGGACAGAGGGACGGAGGGATGGGTGGACGGATGGGTGGATGGAGGGATGGAGGGATGGATGGGTGGATGGAGGGATGGAGGGATGGATGGGTGGATGGAGGGATGGAGGGATGGAGGGATGGATGGGTGGATGGGTGGATGGAGGGAGGGAGGGAGAGATGAAGGGAGGGAGGGAGGGAGGGATGGATGATAGACAGGAACAGCCAGAGACATAGAGAAACAGAAAGAGAGAGAGATTCACAGACTGTGAATGAACCAGACCCCTCTGTTCTTCCCGACACTGTTTACCTTGTCTGAAATGCCCTCCTTTACCCCCCAACACACACCCTCATCACGCCAGTCCAGGACTGGGAAGCAGCGAGATGAACACTATGCCAACTTGGAAATATGATGAGTTCCAGCACTTTTTTCTAAATGACATGGTTTTACTAAGTCCCACCCCTCCTCTGTGGCTGTTCCATTAAATGTCACTGTGAGCTCCTGCCACTACATCACAGCCTCCCTTCCATGCCCCTCCCTCCTCCGGACTCCTTCCTACCAGACAAAGTGGCCACTTTGTTCCAAATGTGCTCCACATGTGCCACCCTCACCTGCACAGTGGTAGGGCCCACAAATGCATGCCCAGGGAGCTGGACATGCGGGGCAAGGAGCACGTTCTGAAGCCACAGCACCCAAGTTCTGGACACTGGCTTCTTGGTCCACCACCGGAGGACCTCAGGCACATTACTGAATCTCTGTGCGTCTCAGGCTCCTTAGATGTAAACTGTGTACAACAGTAATAACCCCTAGTTTGTGGGGATGCTGTGAGACAGGAGATCAGGTACTTGGGCAGGGTACTCAGAAGTATCCAGAACCGCAAACAGTCTGAAACATTATGTACATGAAAGTACACCTGCCCCGGGCTCAGAGATGCCGGTGGGAGACACAGTGCTGCTGGGTCAAGGACAAAGGACTTTATTACTGAGCAACAGCGGCAGCCAGTGTGTCGTCATCTGAGCCCACTCCCCAGGCCCCAGGTCCAAGCAGGCAATGCAAAGGCCAGGGGACCCCACGCGGCGGTGGCTGTCTGACGGGAAAGGAGACCAGAGCTCAGGCAACCTGAACTTTCTCTAAGGTGCAGAAACCTGCCTGGTCTTTGCCCTGGACGGAGACGTTATAATGACAATCCCGCAGAGTCAGCTATCCTGCCCTCTGCTGCAGAGGGAGATGCAATCACTGCCTCCCAAGCTGTTCTTTATAAAAACATACTTGAAAAGACAGTCTGGAGTAAAAGAGTGTCCTGTGCCTCGCTCACAGGACTCAGAGAAACACGACTGAGCATCCAGAGTTCCTTCCCAGCAAAGCCACCTGCTTCCCTGTGCTCTTGCTGTTTCTTCCTGCCTGGGATTTTCCTCTTCTCTCCTCCACAGATCCAAGTCTTTGCTTCACTCCAAGCACAAGTTAAATGCCCTTTCCTTGAGGAGCGTTTTCCAAACACGTCAGCCATTATAAATTCCTTCTCAGGATCCCTTTCTCTATTTATGGTCTTTCTTGCAAAAACAAGCCATTCTCTGACTTTCTAGCTGCTTCAGTAGAATTTCATACTCACCCCACATATTTATTTCAACTCTGATAAGGCTGTAGGGCATCCTGGCAGAGCCTGGGGCCCCACCTGCAGCCCTGGCTCCTCCCTTCCGGAGGGCTCCCCCTAGTGACTGGACTGTGCACCAGCAGGCCTGAAGGGCTGGACAATTCCATGGGTCCCAGCACCCCTCAGAGGCACGTCGGTATATAAATACCCAACTCCCTTGTTCCTTGGAGGGGTGCGTGTCCTACACTGTCCCCTAGAGTTCCCATAGGGCATGAAGCTCGTTACCCGCCGCCGCCTGGCTTAATGACATTCCATTTTGCAGATGCCTCCCTTGTCTTCTTGCTTCTTCACCCCGGTCCCAGGGTGTTCTGTGCACTAAATCCTCACCTCAGGTCCTTTTCTATGGGAACGCAAATGAAAAGGGTGTCAATGAATGACTGATCATGGATCACACCTTCAAATTATTAAGTACCCACTGACAAATAGCTCTCAGTGAAAATCACTCCTCTAGTTCTTCTGAGGCATCAATTAACTCCAATGACATCAAAAACATTTTTAACTCATCCTTATGTTGCTTAAGAATAAAATGATCATATTACAAGTATAATGCCACTAGGACAAAGTTTGGGACCAAAGGAATCTCCATGTGAAAGGAGCAAAACTGCCAGGAGTGGAGGAGAGGCACCTGGCCCCCACGGGTGTCTGCAGCGCCTCTCAGTGTAAGGCTGGGAGTAACTCAGAGGGGTCCTTCCGGCAGCCCCTCATGCAGTGCGATGTGGCCGGATCCTTTGCTTGCGGCGGCCCCAGGGCCTGGCAGGGGCACATGCCAGTCGACCACATAAACTGCCTCAAAACAGCTACAGTGGGCACCTTGACAAAGAAGCCAGTTGTTTCTCCCTGTTGACTTATGCACGGTAAGGACATTCTCGTCATAACCAGTCCCAGAGGAGAAACTAAGGTCTTCCTTGCCAAGCCCTGCAGATGTCTACTCAGCTCCAGTGTTACTGATTCCAGGGAAGATTCAGTCCACTGCTCCTCCGAATACAAGCTGTTTCTCACACAGTATCCCAGAACTGGGTTTCTGACATCTCCTGTATCCTTTATTCAGTTACAGCTACAAAATGCGTGCATACACACACAAACACAACGACACACACACACAACACATATACACAAAACATACAGCATACACACCCCCCACCTACATGCACAGACGCACTACGACACACATACATACACAAGCGTGGACAGTCCTAAAGCTTTCTTTGCCCTACAAGTATTGACCTTTCTCAAGTTCCCCTATAAAAATCAAGTAACTCAAGTCAGGTAATCCAGAAAGACAGAAAGCAGGAAAATAAAGCAGAGTACCTACCACACTATTACCACTACAATAAGGAAGCTGACATTTAAGAACAGGTCAACCTGTGTGACTGGCTCAATCAGAGTCCACAGTGCACACAACTAAACACCCTCACACTGCAGGTACTGGTCCAGACCCACACTCATCCGGAGCACCACAGAAGGACCAGAGATGGGGAAGAGCAGACACCGTGGGATGTGGGAGAACGGCAAAGACAGAGAGCGCACCAGGTATGAGGTTTGTTGGAGAAAATTATCAATGCGTTTAATGGGATGTGGGTGTACTGCATAAACAGTTACCTTTTAAGGAATTTGAAAGGCAGAGGTCAATTAAACCTCAGTGTGAATCTCGCATCTGAGCTCAGTTAAGGGGAAAAATATCTCCCCCAGTCTCAGAGCAGGAATCCCTTGGAGTGGGATACAGGCCCCCACCTAAGAAAACGCTCCTTGTTGCTGGTGCGGCACAGCGGCAGAGCGGCACAGCTGTCCCAGTCTGAGGTTTGGAAAACTGCAGTGAGCCTGTGGCCGCAGAAAAACAGGGGACAGGCTTCGGGAACAGGCAGCACAGGGACTCGGGGATGAACACAGAAAAAGACTGGCAGCCCCTCCTAAGTCTGGTCACCACGTGGCCCAGCAATTCCACTCCTCGATGGAGACCCACAAGAAATGAAAACAAATCCATGCAAGAGCTGCTACACAAATGCTCGCCGTGGCATTACGCATAGGAGAAAAGCGGAAACAATCCACATAGCCACCCCTAATGAACGGGGAAACAAGGTGTGGTCTATCCCCACAGCGCCGGGCTGTGACAAGGAAGAAAGTGCGGGGAGATGCTAACACACACATAAACCTTGAAGCTGTTACACTCAGTGAAAGAAGCTGACACAGAAGGGCACAGAGCATGTGGCTTCACTTACATGAAATGACCAGACTAGTCAGATCCAGAGACAGAAAACAGTCAAGTGGCTGGTTACCCGAGGCCTGGAATGTGGGGATATGGGAGGTGAGGGCTGATGGGAATGCAGTTCCTTTTAGCAATGATAAATGTGCTCTAAGATTAGATTAGGGTGAACCTTGTACAACTCTGTAAACACATGTCAAATGCTTAGAACAGTACTTGGTACAGGATTAGTGATGTAAGGGTTGTGACAATAATAACATCATTACAAAGATAATAACATTTTAATAACTGTTATTCTTACAATTGTTATTATTATAAGTACTCGCACGATTAATAATCCCACGGCCTCCATGCATGACTTCTGCTAGTATGGATCAACAATGTGGGGCCGCAGGCAAAACGCGAGCAATGCCTGTTCTCGTAGTTCTGCCAGCACTCAGCCACGCCTCTTTGCTGGGTCATCTAGGACTGGTTAGTGCTGCAATGGCACCCTGAGGGCTTGACAGACTGCTAAAACCTCAAACACTTCCTATCTGGACGTGGGGAGAGTACTGGCCCCAGCTCCGGGATGCCCTGTCCCTCACACGGCCACCCTGGGGTGGCAGAGGGCCCCTCCAGGGCTCACCTCGGCTCGCTCTCAGGTTCAAGAGGAGCACCTTCTCCCCTTCGTGTTTACTCCTGGGGAGGAAAGCATGGAAACACCAGTTCTGAAAGCCTTTCCAAAGGGAAGAGGGAAGAGGTGGCTTTAATCAGCAAGAGCCTGAACAGGCCTCAGGGACACATTCTCGAGCGCCCGCCAAAGGCTCCTGGCCCCTCGCAGCATCCTGCCCACAACTGCACACACCCTGCCTGTCCGCACAGTGGGCCCTACTCCAGCACAATGAATCCGCTGCAGGGCTGGATCGGCCAAGGAATTAATGGCTGATAAACAGGTGCCAGACACAGGTGCTCAGCTAGGTCTTGCAGGTTAACAGTGTTGGTAGCATTTATTCTCCTAACTCTTGTGGACAGTTGGGTTTTAAGAAAAACTATGTTGCTTGAGGAAATTCAGTCTGCCCCAGAACACCGTTGGTGCTACTGGAGAATAACCCACATTATTCCAGCTACTGCTCGGCAAGTGAACTCGGTGTTCTGCGGGGCTGCCCACTGCAGGGCCCAGCATACCGGATGGTGCAGCCATTCCCCAGACTGCAGTTAACCCGCCACAGCAGACCCAGGGCAAACGGGCTTCAGGCACCTCACGTCATGTGGTAACCGATGCCTGCAGTGTGCTAAGCTTCCTGGGGTTTTTTATACCAAAAAAAAAAAAAGAGAAACAGAGAAAGGCAGGGAGACCAGGAGAAACAGAGAGCCAGCCTGCAGACAAAGAACTCACAGGGGCCCAATTTCTTTCCCACGCCCACTGATCCCCCAAACGTGGGCTCCCACCACGGTCCTCGTGAGCTTTGCCCGCACTGTACAGAGGTGAGCAGCATTAAACAACTCCACAGAATGCGCCAAAGGAAAACAGACGCAGAATTTAAGCCTTTTTTTACCTTTTCCAAGGAGTCAAACGATGACTCAAGACCAGCGCATCAAAATCAAAGATGACAGGGGCTTCAGGGCTTCCAGAGATGAAAGGCAGAGCGTGGGGAGAGGACAAGGAGGCTGGGATGGCATGGGGAGGGCCTCTGAGCTAGCGTGATGCCAAAGAGCCATCGTCTCCAGCCAGGTAACTTCCCCTCTCACACGGAGCTTTACGGAAAGCACTTTAACAGAAACAAAAATGAGGCATTTTAGCAAAGAATGTTGCCACCACACTCTGCTGGCAAATATATTCCAGGACGTCAGTTTGCCCCCTCCGTAAAAGCCCCGTCTCGCTGGACTTCACATACTTGGGACTGCATTTCACTGGGCTGCCCCGGCGTCCAGGACGATTTGCAGGGAGAGCACAGCGGAGTAGTTTTGAACTCAATATATTTACCCTGGTGGTATTTGAAATGCGGCCCCTCTACAACCTCCCCAGGTGCTGGCAGGAAGCACAAAGATTACCCTATAGTTCTTAAATTCTTAGAATTTGACGACTGGTTTCTGCATAATCGGTCGGAAATCGCCTCTCCCTCACACTCTCCCGCCGTTGTGAAATATTTCTCTCTTTAGCTCACATCTCCCAGAGCACTTCTGCAGCATGACCGTAGAGAGGCAGCCCCCTGATACTGAGTGTGGCGGTGGATGCCACCTCACTGAGCAATCACGCCTACTTACAGGTAACTGCCTGGGCCTCTCACAAAGACAGATCCCAGGAGCAGGGGTGCTCTGACCCCAGTAACTGTGCACCGTGTTGCCTCCAACACTGGCTGCCTTTTTACTTGAAACATCATGATGTTTGGATGTGACTTGAGGGAATACGGTGCCCTCCCCCATAAGGCACTGTCCTTCCCAGAACACTTCCCCCAGTGTGCCTCATTTCCAGGCCGCAGGGAGGTGGCAGAGCAACCGAGATGGAGAATAGAGTTTAGTCCCTGGCTTGCAACAGGTGCCCAGTAAAAAGCTGCCTGCAAATCATTTATTGAAGAAACTTGCTGACGTGGTTCTTTCAGAGACAAAATGCAGGATATGCGTGCTTCTGATCCACCATCTCATCACCTCAGTCTTTCCTGTATATAAAATATGATTCCCGGAAGAACACGAACCAGAGCTGCCGAAGGGCCCTGTGGCCGGAGCCAGGAGGGAGTAAAGGTAAACCAAAAAGGGGAAAAGAAGCACAGAAGAATGTCAGCCAACAAAGAAAGGAAGAGTCATAGAGTTTCTGAAGAAGAATGAACTTCATGAGCTTGAAAAACAAACAGCATCTGTTTCTGCAGAAACTGAAGAAAAACACAAATTTATCAACAAGATGCTGCCATAGAAAATACCAAGCTTCAGTGTGGAAACCTGGAAACTCAAATCAAATCTTTACATACACAAGATGTAAAGCTTAAATTTGACACAGAAGCAGCCCAAAAAGACTTTGAGGAACACATGCTAAGATATAATGAATAAATATTATGCAAAAATGAAAGTACATAAAGATAGTTTGGGGGAGATACAAAGCAAATGGTCAGTCATGACTGAACCCCATGAAAAACGAGATCTTGTTAAAAAACTAATGACAATGAAAGAGGAACTTATACAAGATTCCCAAAATCCAGAAGGAAACCAGATGAAACAAGTACAGGAAGACATTACAAAGCTAAAGGCTCAAATTATAACTGTAAAAGAATCCATCATTGAAAAAACTTGTTTTCTTGAGGAAGAAAATAATATGCATGAAAAATTAAGAAAAGAAATAGAGGTACAACATAAGAGATATGGTGCAATTCTTAAGCATCTGCACTGTCAGGTGAACAAACTTCAGTCAAACAGAACACAATGGCAATGGAACATTGAACAACTGGAAAAAACCACAGCTGAACTAAGAATGAAAGATTAATATGGCCGTAGGACAATGTAGAGCACAGACTGCCTGCAAAAATTATGGGGCATAAGGATCAGCAAATCCTTTGGATTCTTAACAACCAGCATTCACAGTCAGCGGTCTGTCTGAATGAAAGATGCATTTTCTTTTTTTTTTAAATCAGTCATCTGTTTCAAAGTGCCTTCCAACCCCACAATTGATAGCAGTAGATAGACAATAGTTATGTTTACAGAAGAATCGTGGAAGACTCTGAATACTTTGTGTGTAAGATATACTGTACTCATGAATGCCTGTTTGTAAACATACAGCCTTCACTATCATATCAAGTAAAAATTTAGAAGAAAAACACTTGAATTTACAATGATTTTTAAATTGTTAAGATATTTTAAGTGATTGTTTCAAACTTTGTTACAATGTACTTTTTTACCACTGCCTTCATAATAGTCGTAAATACTGGCATTTACAATAAAAATAAATATGATTCCCACTGCCTTGGGATCTATACAAGTACCACATGTTCCTGAAAATAGCTGCAGATGCCTGAATGGCAGTTTCCACCTAAACAGAAACTTCATTATTAAAACCCAGGTCCAGAGTGTGATACCCATAAAAATGAATCTTCACAAATACACACACACACACACACACACACACACACACACTCAGTGCAAGAAACACAAAAATCCAAAACAATCTTTTATGCATCTGCAACTATTACTAATGTATTGGACCTTGTCAAATCATATTAAGCCTTCCACTTTATCCATGCCTGAATATCATCTACATTAATCTTTGGCCTTATTGGAAAAGATTGTGGGGACAATTTGCAAATCTGTAAAGAAGCAAATAAGGCTGTATATATATCACTAAGTGTTTCTCATTTATTTTGTACTGTTATACTCAGACTGTTTCTATTAAGTGCACCCAAGTTTGCCAAAGCTAACACATTAACTTTTCTGAAAAGCTCTGTTTTCCTAAATGTTTTATTCTGATGTGTGCGGCCCTGGAACAGGTTGAAAGAGTTTTTAAAAACAACTGGCTAGGGGGTTCATGGGAAGATGGCGGCGTGAGTAGTTCAGAGGAAATCTCCTCCCCAAAACATATATATATTTATGAAAATACAATAAATACAACTATTCCTAAAAGAGACACCAGTGGATGCAGTACAATAGCCAGGATACATCTACATCTGCGAGAACTCAGCATCACACGAAGGGGGTAAGATAAAAGCCGAGGCCAGGGGGGACCCGAATGCTCCCCCACCCCAAAACCCAGCAGGAAGAAAGGAGTCGGAACGGGGAGGGAGTGAAAGCCCAGGACTGCTAAACAACCAGCTCTAGAAATCCGCACCTGGAATGCAGACACAAGGAGCATGGGGTGCTGGATATTAGAGAAACCGAAAAGCAAGACCTGTGGACAGATCCCCACAACACGCACCCCTGAGAAAAAAGAAAAGCGAGTGCTCTCTGCAAGTCTTAAAGAAACACGGACCCCATAGCTGGATGAAGTTGTTGCAGCACACATAGCCAGCAGCTGGGAATCTTGGGGAAACTTGGGCGCCCTAAACCCTGGGGAGGCAGTGCAGCTCTGAGGCCCCTCATGGCACTAAGCAGCCTGCCAGTCGTTCTTCCAACTGGCACGGACCCCGACACACTGGCCCAGTAGCAGGAGAGGAGAGTGGCAGCGCACGCCAGGGGCAGAGGCGCCGGAAGGGACCCGGGGCAGATCTGTGCACCAACGGCACCAGATGGGACCAGGACAGGCTTGTGCGAGCCTGCAGTGGCACAACTGAAAAGCTGAGGCGCAGCTCGCGCGCACCGGCGGCAGTGGAGCCAGAGGAGCCGGGTTGAGGCCCGTGTGCACCTGCAGCGGAGCCAGAGGGAGCAGGCATGCTCCCAGCAGCCGAGCGGAATCCCAGCCCAAGGCACAGCTGCCCAGGCCAGATCGAAAGGCCACTGCTGGCACAGAGCTGCCCGGCAGGGTCACCGCTAGCACGGAGGAGGGCACCTGGCGTGCCTGGCACTCCCCGCAGGGCTCCGCACTGCTCTGACGGGCATCCCGCCCACAGTAGCTTAGGGGATTAACCCAGTGGCTGCTCCACGAGTGCAGGTAACCGTCACAGGCAGCGGAGAAGGGCAAGGCATCCAGCAAGCAGGAAAGGACTTTCTTCTCCCAGCTGACACACCCGCAACTTGCCTACAGCCACCGCTATCACCATGAAAAGGCGAAAAAATTTAGTCCACTCCAAAATAGTTCGGACAATCCCATAGAGAGGATCTGCAGAGACAGACCTAACCAGTCTGTCTCCATGAAAAAGAATTCAAAATAAAAATCATAAACATGCTGACAGAGCTGCAGAGAAATATACAAGAGCTAAGGGATGACATCCGGAGTGAGATTACAGAAATGAAAGAATCTCTGGAAGGATTTATAAGCAGAATGGATAAGGTGCAAGAGGCCATTGATGGAACAGAAACCAGAGAACAGGAATGCATAGAAGCTGACACAGAGAGAGAGAGATAAAAGGATCTCCAGGAATGAAACAATATTAAGAGAACTGCTCAGACTATGGAAGCACACAGAATTCCCAACAGAAGGGACCCAAGGACGGCAACACCAAGACACATAATACTTAAAATGGCAAAGATCAAGGACAAGGACAGAGTATTAAAGGCAGCCAGAGAGAGAAAAAAGGTCACCTACAAAGGAAAACCCATCAGGCTATCATCAGACTTCTCAACAGAAACCTTACAGGCCAGAAGAGAATGGCATGATATATTTAATGCAATGAAACAGAAGGGCCTTGAAACAAGGATACTGTATCCAGCATGATTATCATTGAAATATGAAGGAGGGATTAAACAATTCCCAGACAAGCAAAAGTTGAGGGAATTTGCCTCCCACAAACCATCTCTACAGGGCATCCTACAGGGACTGCTCTAATTGGGAGCACTCCTAAAAAGAGCACAGAACAAAACACCCAACATGGAGGAGAATGAATAATAAGGGAGAGAACTAATCATCAGACTGTGTTTATAATAGCTCAATAAGCAAGTTAAGTCAGACAGTAAGGTAGTAAACAAGCTAACCTTGAACCTTTGGTAACCACAAATCTAAAGCCCGCGATGGCAATAAGTACATATCTTTCAATAATCACCCTAAATGTAAATGGACTGAATGCACCAATCAAAAGACACAGAGGAATAGAATGGATAAAAAAGCAAGGCCCATCTATATGCTGCTTACAAGAGACTCACCTCAAACCCAAAGACATGCACAGATTAAAAGTCAAGGGATGGAGAAAGATATTTCATGCAAACAATAGGGAGAAAAAGCAGGTGTTGCAATACTAGTATCAGACAAAATAGCCTTGAAAATAAAGAAAGTAAAAAGAGATAAAGAAGGACATTACATAATGAAAAAGGGCTCAGTCCAACAAGAGGATATAACCATTATAAACATATATGCACCCAATACAGGAGCACCAATTAAAGAAAGTAAAAAGAGATAAAGAAGGACATTACATAATGAAAAAGGGCTCAGTCCAACAAGAGGATATAACCATTATAAATATATATGCACCCAATACAGGAGCACCAATATATGTGAAACAAATACTAACAGAATTACAGGAGGAAATAGAATGCAATGAACTCATTTTGGGAGACATTAACACACCACTCACTCCAAAGGACAGATCCACCAGAGAGAAAATAAGTAAGGACACAGAGGCACTGAACAACACACTAGAACAGATGGACCTAATAGACATCTACAGAACTCTACACCCAAAAGCAGCAGGATACACATTCTTCTCAAGTGCACATGGAACATTCTCCAGAATAGACCACATACAAGGCCACAAAAAGAGCCTCAGTAAACTCCAAAAGATTGAAATCCTACGAACCAACTTTTCAGACCACAAAGGAATAAAAGTAGAAATAAACTGTACAAAGAAAGCAAAAAGGCTCACAAACACATGGAGGCTTAACAACACGCTCCTAAATAATCAATGGATCAATGACGAAATCAAAATGGAGATCCAGCAATATATGGAAACAAACAACAACAACACAAAGCCGCAACTTCTGTGGGACGCAGCGAAAGCAGTCTTAAGAGGAAAGTATACAGCAATCCAGGCATATTTAAGGAAGGAAGAACAATCCCAAATGAATGGTCTAATGTCACAATTATCGAAATTGGAAAAAGAAGAACAAATGAGGCCTAACGTCAGCAGATGGAGGGACATAATAAAGATGAGAGAAGAAATAAATAAAATCGAGAAGAATAAAACAATAGAAAAAAATCAATGAAACCAAGAGCTGGTTCTTGGAGAAAATCAACATAATAGATAAGCCTCTAGCCAGACTTATTAAGAGAAAAAGAGAGTCAACACACATCAACAGAATCAGAAATGAGAAAGGAAAAATCACGACGGAGCCCACAGAAATACAAAGAATTATTAGAGAATACTATGAAAACCTATATGCTAACAAGCTGGAAAACCTAGGAGAAATGGACAACTTCCTAGAAAAATACAACCTTCCAAGACTGACTAAGAAAGAAACAGAAAATCTAAACAGACCAATTACCAGCAACGAAACTGAATCGGTAATCAAAAAACTACCCAAGAACAAAACCCCCGGGCCAGATGGATTTACCACAGAGTTTTATCAGACATACAGAGAAGACATAATACCCATTCTCCTTTTTTTTCCAAAATTCTCCTATTTTTTCCAAAAAATAGAAGAGGAGGGAATACTCCCAAACTCATTCTATGAAGCCAACATCACCCTAATACCAAAACCAGGCAAAGATCCCACCAAAAAAGAAAACTACAGACAAACATCCCTGATGAACATAGATGCAAAAATACTCAACAAAATATTAGCAAACCGAATTCAAAAATACATCAAGAGGATCATATACCATGACCAAGTGGGTTTCACCCCAGGGATGCAAGGATGGTACAACATTTGAAAATCCATCAACATCATCCACCACATCAACAAAAAGGACAAAAACCACATGATCATCTCTATAGATGCTGAAAAAGCATTTGACAGAATTCAACTTCCATTCATGATAAAAACTCTCAACAAAATGGGCATAGAGGGGAAGGACCTCAACATAATAAAGGCCATATATGATAAACCCACAGCTAAGATCATACTGAACAGCGAGAGGCTGAAAGCTTTTCCTCTGAGATCAGGTACAAGACAGGGATGCCCACTCTCCCCACTGTTATTCAACATAGTACTGGAGGTCCTCGCCATGGCAATCAGACAAAACAAAGAAATACAAGGAATCCAGATTGGTAAAGAAGAAGTTAAACTGTCACTATTTGCAGATGACATGATCATGATATTGTACATAAAAAACCCTAAAGACTCCACTGCAAAACTACTAGAACTAATATCGGAATTCAGTAAAGTTCCAGGATACAAAATTAACACACAGAAATCTGTAGCTTTCCTATACACTAACAATGAACTAATAGAAAGAGAAATCAGGAAAACAATTCCATTCACAATAGCATCAAAAAGAATAAAATACCTAGGAATAAACCTAACCAAGGAAGTGAAAGACCTATACCCTGAAAATTATAAGACACTCTTAAGAGAAATTAAAGAGGACACTAACAAATGCAAACTCATCCCATGCTCTTGGCTAGGAAGAATTAATATCATCAAAATGGCCATCCTGCCCAAAGCAATATACAGATTCGATGCAATCCCTATCAAATTACCAACAGCATTCCTCAGTGAACTGGAACAAATAGTTCAAAACTTCATATGGAAACACCAAAGACCCCGAATAGCCAAAGCAATCCTGAGAAGGAAGAATAAAGTAGGGGGGATCTCGCTCCCCAACTTCAAGCTCTACTATAAGGCCATAGTAATCAAGACAATTTGGTAATGGCACAAGACCAGAGCCACAAACCAGTGGAACAGATAGAGAGTTCAGACATTAACCCAAACATATACGGCCAATTAATATACGATAAAGGAGCCATGGACATACAATGGGGAAATGACAGTCTCTTCAACAGATGGTGCTGGCAAAACTGGACAGCTACATGTAAGAGAATGAAACTGGATCACTGTCTAACCCCATGCACAAAAGTAAACTCCAAATGGATCAAAGACCTGAATATAAGTCACAAAACCATAAAACTCTTAGAAAAAAACATAGGCAAAAATCTCATGGACATAAACAGGAGTGACTTCTTCATGAATATATCTCCCTGGGCAAGGGAAACAAAGGCAAAAATGAACAAGTGGGACTATACCAAGCTAAAAAGCTTCTGTACAGCAAAGGACACCATCAATAGAACAAAAAAGTATCCTACAGTATGGGAGAACATATTCATAAATGACAGATCTGATAAAGGATTGACATCCAAAATATATAAAGAGCTCACACGCCTCAACAAACAAAAAGCAAATAATCCAATTAAAAAATGGGCAGAGGAGCTGAATAGACAGTTCTCTAAAGAAGAAATCCAGGTGGCCAACAGATAGGTGAAAAGATGCTCCACATCGCTAATCATCAGAGAAATGCAAATTAAAACCGCAGTGAGATATCACCTCACACCAGTAAGGATGGCCATCATTGAAAGACAAACAACAACAAATGTTGGTGAGGCTGTGGAGAAAGGGGAACCCTCCTACACTGCTGGTGGGAATGTAAATTAGTTCCACCATTGTGGAAAGCAGTATGGAGGTTCATCAAAATGCTCAAAACAGACCTACCATTTGACCCAGGAATTCCACTCCTAGGAATTTACCCTAAGAACACAGCAATCAAGTTTGAGAAAGACAGATGCACCCCTATGTTTATCGCAGCACTATTTACAATAGCCAAGAATTGGAAGCAACCTAAATGTCCATCAGTAGATGAATGGATAAAGAAGATGTGGTACACATACACAATGGAATATTACTCAGCCAAAAGAAAAAAACAGATCCTACCATTTGCAACAACATGGATGGAGCTGAGGGTATTATGCTCAGTGAAATAAGCCAGGCGGAGAAAGACAAGTACCAAATGATTTCACTCATATGTGGAGTAAAAGAACAAAGGAAAACTGAAGGAACAAAACAGCAGCAGAATCACAGAACCCAAGAATGGACTAACAGTTACCAAAGGGAAAGGGACTGGGGAGGACGGGTGGGAAGGGAGGGATAAGGGTGGGGGAAAAGAAAGGGGGCATTACGATTAGCATGTATAGTGCATGGGGTGTACAGGAGGGCTGTGCAACACAGAGAAGACAAGTAGTGATTTTACAGCATCTTACTATGCAGATGGACAGTGAGTGTGAAGGAGTATGTGGGGGGGACTTGGTGAAGGGGGGAGCCTAGTAAACATAATGTTCTTCATGTAATTGTAGATTAATGATACCAAAATAAAAATATAAAATAAAATAAAAAACAACTGGCTAGTTTTGAATGCAGACAGCTTCACAAAAAGACAGCACCTCGTCGCCCAAATAAAGCTGTCTTGAGTAAACCCTGCACACAGCACTTACACCAGCCATAAACCTCACTCTGCGAGGAGGAGACCCCTCTATCATCAATCCTGTCACTCCCCTCTCTTTCTCTCTGTCCCCTTCTGCCCTCAAGCCATTTCTTCCTGCTTTTACCTGTCAGTGAGCATCACGGCAGAATAACAGAGGTCAGACAGTCATTGTCCCCTAACCATGGAACACCCTTCCCTAACCATGGAACATCTGAATATTTGAAAATAACAGAAGTCAGGTTCATCTTTCAGTTTTGCAAATTTCCATAATGCCATACATATCAGTGGGCCATAAGTTAATATAATCACTAGATAAAAATCCTCAAATCTTCAAGGTATTTTCAAAAGCAAAATATTTTTATTATTGCATAGTGGACATACCCCTGGTCCACTCCACCTCCCGAAAAAGTGGTGAGCCTCCTGTTACGTAAAGTTTCAAATTCTATTATGAAGCAATTACTCATTTTCATGGGAGGGAAGAGAAAGATGGCAACATTCACTGCCCAGATTCAGAAACTGGAACAAATGCAAACTACCAAATGGTCTTCAGCTAAAACAAAGACCCAACATTTCAAATTTAGCCAAGATCCTAAGCCAAGCTAACTCATAACAATGAATTAATCGTACAGCTGGTTGTCATGGCGACCTCATTTTGGTTTTACAGAATCTAGGTGTCAGATGATGCCTAAGAGATATGACTGCAAAATATTGTGGAAATAATGAAAAATGGGCATGGTTTGGATCCCCAGCATCACTGACCTTCTTAAGTTTAAACAACCTTTTAAATCTACCTGAAAATACTCCCAACAGCACTCAGGCCTCTTGATTTATGGTAACAATTTGATCTTGTTTTCTCTTCTCTTCACAAAGCTAACCTACTTTGAATATGCTGAACGATTTAACCACCTCAACAGATCTCTGATCAAAGCAACTGTGAAATAATTTCCCCCACTTTGTACAGCAAAATCCTGTAAGTAAGTCCACAGTATGGAGAAGAGAGAATGCAATTCAAAAGGCGTGGAGACAGGGCTGAGAGAAGAAGACAGATTTGCTAATATTACCACACGGAATTGTTTCTTTTGTTTTCTTAAATCTCAGCTGGGAGGCAGCAACAACTGAAACAATGTTCTCCCAGTATGGCTGGTGGGTTCAAAATGCTTTAGGGAATGAAATGACTTTCTAATCACAAAATCTACTAGACTGGAATAGCCTAAAAGAGGCCACAGAATGCTAGCAGCCTTGCCCCCCTCGGAAGTTAACACGAGGAGGAAGAGAAGGCGGTGGCACTACCGCGCTGGAGGCCATCCCTGGAAGTAAAGCCTGTGAGAGGCCCTGCCGTGAGAGAAGGAACCCAGGAGTCCTTTCTCCTGGCCTCCTCCGTGCGCATCTAAAGCCCCCAGGTCGGCCTCCAGAGGTGAGGAGATTGCCAAGTCAGCAGGTGCCATTTGCTGCGGACAGGATAAGTCTGAACTTGTAGTAGGAACGAAAAATCAGTGTCCTCCCTGAAGACCTTTGTAAGCTCGGACTCTTTCAGAAGGAAAGTGCTGATCATGGATGAGTCCAATGCAAAGGCAAGACGTTACCCTGACGGCAGACAGCCCAAGCCTGGGCGGCCCAATGGGTGGGGAACCTACTTTCTCCAGCCTGCTCAACCCCCCTGGCCCCGGGCTGGGAGCCTATTATGGGAGGAAAGAAAGAGCCTCAGTCTCTGCCCAGGGTATAGAGTCAGCCCTAGAGCCGTGGGGTTCCACTTCAGCCCCACAGGAACCGGAGAGCCCTGGAGGGCTCATCCACCAGAGGCTGGCCCCACCCGATTCCGCAGGTCCAGGCTGGGGCCCTGGAATGTGCATTTCCAGCAGCTCCCCACTTTCCCATCTTTGCAGAAGCGCCTGGAGTTTCACTAAATAAGCTGTGTGTAGATTGGAGATCCGGGCTGCAAGTGCACCCTCAGACGCTGCCTCTTGACCCCACGCACTGGGGTGCTGTTGAAGCACACATCCTTTAATACCTGTGTGACTGCTGGACACTTTAGACTCGGATGGGATGCAGACCGCCCAGGTTAGAATCCCAGCTCCACGGTTACCGTGTGGTCTAGAGGAAGCCTCCTGAGTTCTGGAGGCTCAGTGAATGGAGGGGACCTGCATAGGGTCATCACGGGGGGCTGAGAATGAAGTGCGGCGATGAGCACCCGGACTGGCCGGGGGGCAGAGCACCCAGGAAATGCGGTGGCTCTCATTTCTTATTGTTACCAGCCTATCATATGAGTCACATAACACGACTGACTCTATAAATCTGCGTCAGCGAACTGTAATCCTTAAATCACTTGAACGCAGCCACTGCTGGTTTCCGTGACTCTATTTCCGCCAGATCCGTAGGTTAGCACCTCCCTGGCCCAGAGGATGCAAAACAGAAATAGAAAAGTGTATTGTGCTTGTATGATTAAGAACACTATTAAGAAATTGGGGGTGGAGGGAAAATATGGAAAGAAGTAAAAGAATAGCTTAAGGAGTAAATGTTACGGCCACAGGAAACATGTGGTTATGTATCCAGGTAAATGCTATGCCAGATTTCATCTGATGCAGCGAGGATTGTCTGGGAAGAAAAGGGATTGTATAGCCATTTGATATTTTTTAAAGGGAGGGAGACCCAGACAGAGGGAGACATGGAGTGGGGAGAAGGGAAAGGGAGGGGGTAAGGTAAAGAAAAAGGAAATGGAAAGAAAGAAGCCTAAGCAAAGGGAAGAGAAATGTGTCCGAGCTTCAGCTGGTCTTCATTTAGCTGGACACAGGCGGAGGCGGCCTGCGGCTGGGCTGTTTTGTCTGACGCACCCGTGCAATGCTCTCCCCGCTGTCTGAACAGCAGTCTGAAACCCAAGCACGGCCTGGCAACAGAAGGCTCAGCAGCCACCGTGCCCTGGAAGCTGCTTCCCTTCACAGGAGCGCCGGGCATCTTTGGTTACCTGAGCACTGCAGCCTGGTCTCCAGGCAACAGACACCCTCGCCATCTAGAGCAGCGAACGTGACTGCTCCCAGGCCTGCCGCTCCTTCTCCTGATTGCTAAGGAGGTGGGTTTAAAGAACCTCTCTCTTCCAAAATCAGTATGCTCCTCCTGACCCATTAATTCTGTGAAGCTGCAGTCTAGCGTGTGGGGCCTCAAAATCATTTCTGATTGCACACAAGCATTAGAGTGAACAGCATAGTGGGAAAACAAACAAAAACACAAGTACAGGAGAGGTTACCACGGGTTAGGGACCATAATAAAGAGAAACACGCAAACAAAAGTGCACTTGCACACACGTATGCAAACCGCACACGTGCTCTACGCAGTGCTACACACACCTACATGCATGCATACATACACAAACACGTGAGCACACATGCACACATGTGCACACGGCCACGTCCGCACATGCATGCACACTGTTAAATTAATGAAGCAAGGAGGCCATTAGACAGAGGGGGCTCTAATGCCCTGGTGGCCCCCAGTAGCAAACCAAAACCTAAGCCCATCAGTGCCTCAAGGTTACTCAAGCAAAACCTAAGGGTAACCACTCACAGCCAACTCGGCAGGAGACAGGCCATCAGTAACTTCCCTGCTTGGCTCCCGCCTCTCTACAGTCTCCCCAGCTCCACCCGGGTGGGGCTCCTAACTACTTGCGGTTGAGTACTGCCTGATTGGAATCCCTTTTTGCTCCAATAAACTCTTAAAATTGTTAAATGCCTCAGTTAATCTTTTAGCCGTACACATGCAGACACACACACACAGCCATATACACAATGCACGTGCATATCCACCCACATGCATTAGTGTGGTGAGCTCCAATTCTCACCAACTAAGAAACTGAATGAGCTGTAGATGTTACGGGCTTCTTTCAAGGTTTGAAACCGTGAGCGGGGGCAACAACACCCTGCAGGCTAAGGCTTTGAATTTGGGCCTCCACTACTCTCCAGTCGCCGACTGGAGTCCTGCAACGAGCCTCAGGGGACAGCGGGCATCACACAGTCTCCCGTCCCAGGGGCAGCCTGGCCATCCCAAGCCCCTGTGAAGTACAAGGAAGCTTCCCTTAGCAGGCGACCAAGTCAAAGGAAGGTGGTGGCCCCTGCATCTCCCGTGCCAACCTTCCGCTAACAGGCTGACCATGATTCAACATGTAACCCCAGTCCTCATCTATTCAGAGACTTACTACTGGACAAAAGGGAGGACACTACTGTTCCCTGTGAACCAAAGCTTGAACGGTAAAACAAAATGAGACAGCCCAGAGAGCAATAAGCAGGGGCCTGGCACCCCCTCCACCTGTCTGCCCTTTACACCAGGAACTAGGTCCTTCCGGAGGTAGCAGATGCCCAGGTAGGGCCCAGGGGTGGGAGAGAGGGGTAAGGACCAGTAGGGTTCAGCCTCCCGCCCTACTCCCAGTCTGCAGACAAGAGTCAGCCCCACTGACACGGACAAAGAGTTCATTCAATGCTTTCTGGATATGCAAAAGGACCAAAACCCTCACAAGCAAATTGCCTTTCTCCTCTCTTGATGTCTTTACTCTTATGTAAATGTGTTCCCAAAAAAACACCACTGTGTTTTCTGTAAAGTGACACCACGAACCTATCTACAGTCTTCTGACTGTCTGGGTGCCTGGCAAACATCTTTAAATCCTATCAAAACGTGGCCTGGATGTGCGACGTCTAAACAGGAGATGAGGGGCAAGGCGAGGTCCCCTGGGAGACAGCTAAGCAGTGGCTTCCCGAAGGGCTGCTGCTCCTCATCTCTGTGCGACAGTGTTAAGTTATCAGAACAAATCGGCGCATAAATGAAACCTAATTTCCAGAATGAAAAGTTTAAAATGGAAAGATATTCTTTTTGTTTACTGGTATGGTTTTAACTCAAACTGAGTTGCATCCATCAAGTCCTGATGTCTAACACCATCGTTCTACAAAGAGTTTCCAGTCAATTTTAATGCTGCTTTTTGTTCCACATCTTCAAAAGTTAGTATGATGAATGTTAGAGTGTTCAATAGGGGTTAACATTAAATTGCTAAGCTGTCATCAATAGAAAGAAAAGGAAAGCCATGGAAGCATTGCATTCAAAATCACCAGGGGCACGTGCTCGCGTGTATGTGTGGGGGTGGGGGTGGGAGTGAGAGAGACAGAGAGAGAGAGATCCTTCTGGGTGACACACTGTTTTTATACTATTTCATTTCAGAATGACAGGAAAGATTGCATTTCAATTTAGTCTTGTCTGTCTGGGGAACAATTCATCATATGTTAAGAATAATCAATCGCAATGAAAAGATATTTTGTGCTAATCCATAGATAAAAAGAGTAATATTGGTGTATTAAAAGGCTCCACTTTTGTTTTAATCATATGAAGTGGATGTGCCAGCTAACTCCCTGTGAATGGATTAGGTCAAATATTACCTGAGGTTCACTGGGCTCAGTTTCTATTTGCATTGCACCATGTGCTATTTGTACCTTAAAAACCATGTCCATATTTAATTATCCAATTGTTCAATGCACTATAACCATATCTTGTAATCACGACAAAAATAGAAGGGAGGAGGCACCATTCGGGGCCCCACTGAGCAAGGCTGATGCTCACTCACTCAACCCCTCGCCCATATAAATTACCTGCACAACCTCCATTGCTTGGAGATGAAAATTCAGTTTCTCACCTACCACCTGTATGTCTCCATTTGGCTCCTGGACAGGGCTCTAATATTCTCTTTGCAAGTGTAAAGGAAAGAAGCCTGTGAAAGTCCACAGCAGGATGAAGGAGACATAATACTCAATTATACAGCAGCCTCCGGTACCGATGCAGAGTCCCACATAAACTCAGCGGCCAAGCGTTGGCCCCTTGATCCTCCTGAGAGCTGACATTCTCACTTTTTAAAATTCAACTGCATTTCTTATACCCACTACATATTTACATCTTATTTACCTTTCTTCTTTGAATTCCCATGCCATTTCTGATTTTTCCAAATTAGTAAGTACCAAAAAGTATTTAAGCATAAGGACTTAGTAAGTACTGAAAAGTATTTATGCCACAAACGGGGAATATTATTACGGGCACTGTGGTAGCACAAACATTGCCACAGCCCAGCACGAGGGCAGGGAACTTTATAGGGATTTCCAGTGGCCATGGCTGGACCCTGGTATTACGTATTAGTTATCTACTGCTGTGGAACAAATTGCATGAAAACTTTAATAGTGTAAAATAGCTATGACCGGTACTTGCCAGAGTCTGTACGTGTCAGCAATGTGGGAAGAGCTTACCCGGGTGGTTTTGGTTCAAGGTCTCCCATGAGGTTGCAGTCGAGAGGTCAGTTCAGTGAGAGGTGTCGTCATGGGAAGGCTGACTGGGGCGGGAGGACCGAATGCCACACTGGGTGTGGACAAGGCTGGCAATCCGGTGCGCGCAGTTGTTCAGTACAAAGACCCCTGCACGCGGCTGCTTAACTGTTTCCATGACGTCACAACCACTTTCCCCAGAGCAGGAACTGAAGAGGAACCGAGGGGCAAGTGGCAATGCCTTTCATGCCCTATGGTCCAAAGTCACCCGTCACCATTTCCATAATACCCTACTAGTTATACTATGGTCCCACCAGCCTCATCAAGCTGGAGGGAACTGGGCAAGGCAGTGAGTCAGGAAGGACAGCATCTTGGAGGCTGGCGGCCCCGTCACTTCCCAGAAAACGAGACAATTGTCCAAACCCACGGACATGCTGGAACTTCAGCGGAAGATGGGTCGGGACGGAGTCTAGGGCCTGGAGACTGGTTCACCGGACAGGAGGATGGCCACCGGCCCCGACAGCAGCGCCCTAAGGGGCACGGCAAACACCGGGCCCTGCGGACGTGAGGAGGCCGCGCAAGAGGGAGGGCGACCCAGTCCCGGGAGTGGCGGGAGCAGCCAGGTTCCCAGCAACACAGGGGCCTGGAGTCGAGCACACGGCGGGGCTGTCGGTCCCGGGGAGCCACTCGGCTCGGGGCAGGATTCCGGCAGTGGCCGGGGAGGGAGCGTGCACCCCTCAGACAGGACGGGCTTGGGGCGCGCAGGCCTCCGCAGGCCGGAACTGGAACCACGACGCGGAGCGGCGCCGAACGTGCGCGGCAGCCCCGGCGCCGTCACGCAGACGCCCCCTGGCGGCCAGTCCTGCCGGCGCCCGCCGTCCGCGAGGCGGGAGGGCCGCTGTGAGCAGTGCGGCGCCCCTCGGGGGTCCCCGTCCCGCGCCCCGCACCTCCTGCGCCGGCCTGCGCGCCTCCTCCGGGCGCCCTCCGCCCGCGGCCCCGGGTGGCTGCGGCCTCTCCGCAGCCTCCGGGGTCCGACCCTCCCGCGCTGCCACCGTGTGCCTGAGCCGAAAGCTCTGGAAGGATGGGCACGCGGGAGCCTGCGGGGCCGCACGCTGGCTGGAGGGGCCGCAAGCGCACCGGGCGCGCCGGGAGCCTACTGTGCCGTTCAGATGCCTGAGGTCCCGCACGCATACCCGGATCCAGGGCCGGAGGTCCTGATTACTGAGGTGTGCACGCCTGAAGTGCTGTACAGGTGCCTGAGGTCCAAATGCCCGAGGCTCGGGTGCCCGAGGTCCAGATATCCGAGGTCTAGATGCCCAGGATCCAGATGCCTGACGTCCGGCTGTCTCACATACCCTATAGATGCCTGAGGTCCATGTGGCGAAGCTCCAGGTGCCCGCGCTCCAGATGCCAGGAGATGAGGCAGAGGTTGTGAGGCAAGCTCTTAACATCTTCATGTCCATGTGGAGGCCTACGTCTGAAGCTAATAGAGACTTATTTCTGGTGTAACATGCCTCTGGGGCTGGCAGTCGCTCACACAAACAGAATGACACGTGTTTCTGGAATTCTCTGGGACTTGCAGTCAGTTTTGCCAGATGGTCACCGTCACTCCAGGCACGGCATCTGTGTTCAAGGCAGAAGTAGAGGAGAGGGGTCAGCATCTACAGTGTCGATAGCTTTCATCAAGAAAGCAACGACTTACCTTGGGAGCTCCCAGAGCATTTCTGTGTATGTCTGATTGCCCAAACACAGGTTCTGAGACCAACTTTACCACCTGCAAGGCTGGGCAAGCACAAACTGGCCAGGGAGAAAGAGGGCAAGAGAGACAGCAGGACTCGGCAGACGCCAGGGTCTTCCACAAACCCATATTGTACGACATGGCTTACCCAGAATTACATAGTAATTCAACTTTGCCCAGAGCTTATTTCCAGAACAATAGTTCTTCAACTTCATGAAAAATGCAGATTTTGTGGGTAAAAAAAGATATTACTGTCCCCCCACCCCCCACCCCCACTGCCATTTGACATGCACCAAACAAAACTTAAATTACAGGATCTGAGAAAACTTTGGACCCCATATGGCGATACTGAGCATCCGAGGTTCCATTTCCACCTGCATGCTCAGGACGAGAAGGGTTGACTTGGTTCACGGCCATAAAGGGCCCTGCTAGAACATTCCTCTTCCTCCCCCCATTGACGCACGTGCAGCCATGGCACATCCTTCTGGCTGATGAGACCTAAGCAGGAGACTCCTGGAGTATCCGGGGGAAGCTGGTTTTCCACATGGAGGCACCTCTCCTCCCTTCCTCGCCTCCATCCTTCCATTCCAACCTCCCTCCCTTCCTCCAAATGCCCTTCCTTCCCTCCCTCCTTTCTTCTCTGAGCCTAGAATATAGTACTTGGGGGAGCCATGGTGCAAATTCAAGGCAACCAGCATGCGCATTAGGGGTACCAGCCGCAGGCACAAGAGGGGAAGGGGAGGGCCTGGGTGCGGGTGGGAACGTGGAGGCGCCGCAGCAGCCCTGGCCTGGCTCTGGAGCTTCTGTGACGCAAGAGGATGATTCCTGCCTGGTTAAACTGTGAACCAACTTAACCCCATGCAGCCAAACCCCAGCATAACTGACGCAATTACCCAGTACTGGCCAAACTCTTTTTCCCTGGGGAGTCATTAACCACATCCCACAGAACTGGTGTGGTATTCAGGATATTTTAGAAAAGACCGACCTGGCGTCACTAGAAGGGATTTAAGCGGGGGGGGGGGGGCAGGCCACCCCTCTACGACCACATTATAAGGACCCACACACTGCTCCCTGGGCGGGAAAGGCTGGGGGTCGGTGGGGGGGGGATGTGCCAGCGAGAGGGGAGCTTCAGTGGAATGTTACCATAATTGAAATTAACTTGAAGAATGAAAGTCAAAAATCCTGGAAGCATGATGTCAAAAGTGTATTAGTCACCTTTATCTTCAGAACACAATATTTTAAATATCATGTCCTCCCATGAAATTTATGATCTAGTTTTCACGACTGATTTGCATTACTTGGACAGGAGGTATAATTTAAAACATGTTCCACCAACGAAATACACCTCCCAGCTGGTTGGTACGCTGGCCTTCTTCCACCTACAGTAATTCAAAAAGAGCTCCAGCTCTTTAAGATGATTATTTTACAAATTCCAATGGCATGTAAGTCTGGGAGGCAGTGTGCAGGGGGTGCTTAAGGGCTGACCAGGTCCTGTGCCATCGAGAAAGGTAGCCACTGGCCACAGGCAGCCATGGAGCACTTAAACCATGGCTAGCCTGAATGGAGGCGTGTTGTAAGTGTAAAATATATGCAGGATCGTGAAGATCTGATATGACAGAAAGAATGCAAAGTATCCATGAATAATGTATTTATTAATCACATGTTGAAATGCTAATATTTTTGATGTACTGGATCGGTTACATATATTATTAAAAGTTAACTTCACCTGCTTCTCACTACTTCTACTGTATGGCACTGAGAGAAAATTTTAAATTACAAATATGGCTGGCATTATGTTTCTAGTAGATGTTTTATTCTAGGCACTTCTTCCCCCTTACTGTGTTGTGAGCCTTTGGGGGCTATTTGGGCCACAGTTTCCCCACCCAGAGAACAGGGTGATTGGAACAGGTTACCCCACTGTCCCAGTTTTAGTGTAAGTGAAGTGTAAAAGCTGTGTGTTTCTTCTTGCCCTGTTTGGTCTCTTAAGAAAAACAGTCATTTGTATATTTTCCTGGGAAGAACACTGGGCTTAAAGTCAGAAAGCCTGGGTTGAGTCCTGTTTCTGCCACTCCCTGGCCCAGGGACTTTGGGAAAGTCACTAATGTTTTAGTATCATTTTCACGTGGGAGGAGCACATATTTGAGCTGTTTTAAATAAAGTCCTATCCGCAAGAAATAACAAATGTTGGTGAGGATGTAGAGAAATGGGAACCCTCCTATCCTGTTGGTGGGAATGCAAATTGGTGCAACCGCTGTGGAAAGCTATATGGAGGTTCCTCAAAAAACTAAAAATAGAAATACCATCAGACCCAGTAATTCCACCCCTAGGAATCTAAGCAAAGAAAACAAAATCCCTGATTCAAAAAGACATATGCACCCCTATGTTTACACAGCACTATTTGCAGTAGTCAAGATATGGAAGCAACTTAAGTATTCATCAGTAGATGAATGGATAAAGGAGATGTGGTACATGTACACAATGGAATATTATTTAGCCATAAAAAGAAAATAAATCCTGCCATTTGCAATAACATGAATGGATCTAGAGGGTATTATGCTCAGTGAAATAAGCCAGGCGGAGAAAGACAAACACCACATGATTTCAATTATTTGTGGAATATAAGTACAAAGCAAAAGAAAAGGAACAAAACAGCAGGAGACTCATAGACACTGAGAAGTGACTAGTGGTAAGAGCGAGGGGTTGGGGTGGCGGTGGGGGAGGGAGGTAAAGGGGCACAATAACTTGCAATCACAATATAAGTTGGTCTCGGGGATGGTAGTACAGCATGGAGAATATAATCAATGACTCTGTAACATCTTTGTATGTTGATAGTGACTGCACTAGAGGGGTGAGGATTTAATAATATGGGGAACCACTGTGTTGTACACTTGAATACAAGATTGTATATCAGATTAGCACACATAATGTGGGGGTGGGGCACAGGAAGGCAGTATAGCACAGAGAATACAAGTAGTGTGACTCTGTAGCATCTTACTACACGGATGGACAGTGACTGTCATGGGGTATGTGGTGGGGACTTGATGATGAGGGGAATCTAGTGACCACAATGTTGCTCATGTGACTGTACATTAATGATACCAAAATTTTTACAAAATAGATTGCATATCAATGATACTTCAATTTAAAAAAAGTAAGTCTATCTGAATGGAAAGCTGGCTCTTAGTAGAAACACGGTTCTCTTGAAAGTGAGGATATTTACTTACAGACACAGAAAGCAATATATAGGAAAAAGCATTTTAAATAATGGTGGAACATCTTCCCATCAGTTCTCAGCCCACAGCCTGAAGTACACCACAAATACATAAAGTGCCTCCCACCGTGGCTGTATTAGTTTCAAGCATTCTACGGAAGACTGAAGCAATTAGCACTTGGGTTCCCAGCAAGCAGGACGTCTCAGAAAAACAAATATATCCCAGGTGCTGTTCAGAAACTGGGAATACAGTTGGAAAACAAAATCATCAGGCATGGTTCTTCCCCCCATGGTGCTTACTTCTCTGCAACTTCAGAAGGTCCAGCATTACGCAGATCCATACAGTAGCAATTAGGAACAAAAGCAGCCAACACAATAGACGTGCAGGTGTTGGAACGTTCTTTAAACATAACAGATCATTTATCTCTGTGTGACGTTAGAACTTTTGAGGAATTACATGCAAGGTGTCTAAGAATTCTGCAATGAGGTTATCTCCTGTAATACCAGTAAGTGGCAGGTCAGGGACAGATGACAATAGAATGAATAAGAAGACAAAAGAGGTCAAATGGTAACAGATACCCAGAGTGATGCTAGAGGCCAAATGAGAGGAAAGTCGGGGCATTTAAGGCAGAGGGGCACAGGTAGGACCTGGGGCAGCTTCCTGAACTTCAGCTTCAGGGTTTAGCCCAGGACCCAACAGGTCACATCAAATGCCACTTGATAGGTATGACTGGATACGCTTCCTAAAATATCGTATACGTTTCTACTTTAACCGCCATTAAACCACATGCAATGTATGTCCTGTCAACAATTCATGTCACTCAAGGAATCACTGTCTTGTGTTTATAAAAGAATCAAGCTAAAATAACAAACTCAGTTAACAGAATGGTGGCTCGCGGGGTAGGTGTAATCAGCCACGTGCTGCCCCTGCCCTGAGCCCTTGGTGCCCAGGCAAACCCTTGTGCTGTTTCACGTCTTCATTCAACATACATGCATTGCGTGTCTGTGTTACGAGTTGAATTCTGTCCTCAAAGTTCCTGCGCTGAAGTCCCACCCCAGTGCCTGGGAATGACTGCATGTATAGTATAGACAGGTCCATTTCAGATGCAACTGGTGAAGTTAGCGTGAGCCCCTACTGTTGTGGGCGCTAATCCCATAGGGCTGGTGTCCTTAGAGAAAGCAGAAATTTGGACACAGAGATACATACAGAGGGAGGACGCCCTGTGAGGATTGGAGTTGTGCAGCCACCAGCCAGGGAACCAGCAGAGACGAGAAGACAGGCCTGGAGCAAAGCCTCCCAAGAGCCTGTGGAAGGAGCCCGGCCCTGCTGACATGCATCTCACATCCCCAGCCTCCAGACCTGGGAGACAATAAATTTCTTCTGCTCAAGCTACCCAGTCTGTGGTACATCGTACAGACTAACAGAGCCTGCAGGGCGCCAGGTCCTACCTTAGACGAAGCCCCAGCAACAGCGCTTAGGTCCTGAACTGCTGAGGTGGAAAGGAACACGATTTCCAAATGTGATCCGGGACAGCCCTTACCCACAGGGCATTACGGATTCTTCTTCATGTCACTGATCAGAGAACCTTGCGCACATAAACACTTAAATCAAACTTGAAGAGCCATGGTGCCAGGATGTATTCCATTCCAGCAATGAATAGCTGGTTGGCATTCAGAATCTCCCATTAAGGAAGCTCATACTTACAATTCAGTCTTAACTTCCATTTTTCTTCCTCATTGCACATTGTCCCTATCCAATATGCCTTTTTATGAGCAATACTTCTACAGTATTCCTTCTGTGTAATAAAAGTTTTATCTTTTCAGCATGTCTCGAAAACTGCACCTGACAGAGAGCCAAGTTACTTAGGCAGAAAAATAATTCTTTTCACTGTATGTTATTGGGCATTTCTAGAAACGTTAACAGAGGAGAAGAGAATCATGTGAATGAAAGATAAAAGTAGAAAGTTGGAATGATTTATGGGCCACTGTGCTGGCAACCTCCACGGGAATGTGCTAACTTGTACGTAACACGGACTCAGGAATGGGTAGCAGAATATTGTCCTGAAAGTAGAGAACTGGCTGCCTGGGTGGAGATGATGAGGGAGCTTTTCATGGGCTAGCCCAGACCAGAAGTTTAAAGTGTGTAATCAATCAACGTCAAGTGAAAAGAAAAGCTGCTAAGACCATTTGACCATAGAAATTTCTCCAATACCTCAAATCCTTCTTTACCAGAAGAAAGTTTTGTGTGCATGTTAAGAGATACCAGGTAGATAATAGATAAATACATCCATGACAGATAGTCAATAGATGAACAGATGATTGATTGATATGGGTAGATGGATACAAATAATTGTGCCCCAGAAAGTAAGGTGGAGAAAACTTCCGGATGACCTGAAAGATGTTTCAAGGTGTCTTCCTCAAGTCCTCACGTGCTCCTCCTCCCTTCGTCATCTTCTCAGATCAAGTCTTCACTGTTCCTCATGGTCCAGAGTATCCCAGAAACGCAGGCCTTCGGCATCCCTGACTCTGCCCACTGAACCTTCCAAAGCTCAGTCCTTGGGACACCCCTCCCCACGCGCTTCTGGATGCTTGTCTTCATCAGACGCTGCCACCAGGCAAGCTGAACTAAATCCCAGCTACAGCTTCTCCACCCCGCCCAGTGCTGCCCCGCCCAGCGCAGGGAAAGCTCACTTAGGTGCCCCACATAAAAACTCAGTCTTCCCATCGAGCATCAGGTGCTGGCCCTTTTGAAAAACAGGTACATCGGCCAGCAAAGGACCCACATCTCCATGTGGCCTGAACGGGGGGCTGCCGGCTCTCCTCCACCACCCCTCCTCTGCTGTGTAAGGTGCCTGCTGGCCCCGCAGGCAGGTATTTGGACACCCAAAGCCCAGATTCTGCCTGTAGAGCTACAGCTGACCACAGACACCTGCTCCTCAGAGATCTGTAAGCCCTCCTGTCTTTGGTAAAGCGGTTACTCCGATGAGCTTCCATACCACCTCTGCAGAGATGACTCCCTGATTAACTAATCTTGCGTGGTACTCGGTCACGCAGGTTTATATAAAACTGCTATGACTTTCTATGCAGGCTTGCTGATGGGTCTGGCTTTGGGAGCTGGCTTGTAATCTGGGAGTTTGCAGATTTTCTTCATCTCCCAGATTCGCTGAAAACGTGGCTTTTAGGCGGTCATTATTTTTCTTGCTGCTCTGTATGTTTTCTAGGAGGAAGCAATTCAAAACTAAACTGCTCCCATGTTCCTATCAGAAGCAGAAATCCCTTTCTTGGACTTTTAAAAAATTATCTATGATTGAGTCCCTGTTTCTTGTTTTTTTCACTTATTCTGGAACTCCTGTTATTTAGCTATTGGGCCTCCTGGAGTGGTTCTCCAATTTTCTTACACGTTCTCTCCTCCATCTCCTTGTCTTTTTCTCACTTCCTGGAGATTTCCTGAATTTCAGTTTCAGCAGTACACTCTCTCTGCGCTTACCCATATCCCCTTGGTACGTACACTTTCATGTCTCCCAGACTGTCTTCCAACTGCCACCCACAACTGTTGGCTCGAGGACTTTCTATGGGACCAGATTCCACTGTGCTCCTGTGAGCAGCGAGCTGTAAATGCCGAGGAATCACTCTGCCTCGGAGCAGCCCTGCACTGTGAACGACTGGCTTTCTTCACTCAGCACATTTCCTTAGAGACACATCCAAGCTGTTCCATGTATCGACGCCCTAGTTCCTTTTATTTCCTGGTGGTATTCCATTGGATGGATGGACCGCAACAGCTTTAGCCATTCACCTGTTGAAGGACACTGGGAGTTGTTTCCACTTTGGGGCTATTCCGAGCAAAGCTACCAGGAACATTTATACGTGGATCTTTGTGCAAACATAAATTTCATTTCTCTGGGACCAAAGCCCAAGAGGGCAATCGCTGGGTCATCTGGTATGTGCATGTTTCACGGGGCCAAGTTTTTAAAGAATCATCAGTGCTAAGTTACAGGGGCTTGGACTTTAGTTAATAGTGAGGGAAAGTGTTCATAAACTTTTGAGAAAGTAGGATGTGATCAGAGTAGTACTACATGAAATCGCATGCCTTATGGGGACTAAATTGGACATGAAGGGTCTGAGCAACCATTACCATCATAACTAGAAGGATAAAGAGTGCAAATCAGAAGAAAGGCACTGGGAGTGGACAGGAGAAATGGATCCAAGGGGCAAAGTTCTTGAGAAATCTTACAGTTAATTCCAGAGCTGCAAAAGGACACCCTTGTAAAATATGACTCTCTCGACTTCAGCCCCCAGGAGGATACCTGAGGAAAAATATAAACAAGGCAAAGCAGAAAAGAAACTAGACGTCATTACATTTATTTTTAATTAACATGTCTTTATAACATTTAAAGAGATTCCTATAAACAAAACTGTGGCTTAAAGAAAAGCTGAGAGAAAAATCTCTGCCTCATGTTTTCCCAGTCTGCAGCCTCTGTGCACTGCTTTTAATAAAATAAAACAAGATGTGCTTCTGTGGGTAAATTATGATTTTCCCCTAATACGTTCTAATTCAAACTATTTTCAGAGAGCCCGATCTGAAAATTGCTCCTGTATCTATAAAAAGCACATGTATTTTGAGAAATAAAAGATGAGAAACAAGAAGAAAAAGATACTTTAGAAAAAAATGCTGCAGCCTGTCTGGTTACAGCTTGAGCCAAGAATCTGATGTCCTGAGAAAATAGTTCTCTCCACCAGTTTTAGAAAAGGAAGAACCCAGATAAAAATAGGCCTCTAGCAAATGGAGCCTGCACAAGAATCCATCCAAAAAAATCTAATTAAAAACATAATTTGCACAACCTCACTTGTACATCTTATTTTGGGTACCTTAAAGACAAATTATTATTAAATCTTTTCAAAGAATTGTCCCAACTTCTTCATAGCCCCCTACCTCTTTGTAGCTTCTTACTTCAGGGGTAAAGTTGGGGGTGGGGAGTGAGGGGTTATTTTGTCTTGTTTATGATAGAGCTGTTTTTCATGACAAATCCTTAGAGACAGAGGGCCACCCTACCATTCATTCCACTTTTCAAATCTGGCTGCTCAGGAAAGCCAGTTTCCGTAAAGAAGAAAACTCAAGCAAAACAAGGAAAGAGAAAATCTGCAAAGATGCATTTCCACTTGGCTTTGAAGTGCAAAGGGCTAGCAACACCAGTGAAATGTGGTTACATCAAGTGTCTGTGAGCAGCCCCGAAGGGACTCCGGACTCCTGAAATGTGGACACTGCTTTCCCTGTATTCATCTTTGTCCAACTGCCTCTTGACCAGCCTGTTTCTGGACTCCACTACACGAGGCACACAGAGCTTCTGTTCCAAGGCTGACTTCCACAAGAAATAACAAATGTTGGCGAGGATGCAGAGAACTGGGAACCCTCCTACCCTGTTGGTGGGAATGCAAATTCATGCAACCACTGTGGAAAGCCATATGGAGGTTCCTCAAAAAACTAAAAATAGAAATATCATAGGACCCAGTAATTCCACCCCTAGGAATCTAAGCAAAGAAAACAAAATCCCTGATTCAAAAAGACATATGCACCCCTATGTTTATTGCAGCACTATTTGCAATAGTCAAGATATGGAAGCAACTTAAGTATTCATCTGTAGAAGAATGGATAAAGGAGATGTGGTACCTATACACAGGCTGACTTCCGTGAGACAGGAAGCCGTGCTTCGTGTCGTACAGCCGGCCCTGAAACAGTGAAGCTGCTTCCCTGGAGGGTGTATTAGGTGCATTGCCTACTACTCCAGAGCAGACACTTTGGGAGTTTCTGCCATTATTTAAAAACATCAACATGCTCCTTCCAAGGCTGCCATCAGGAAAAGATTTTATGGAACCGGACACACATCAGAGTCCTTTAACCAGCTTGCAAATCCCAATTTTCCCAGATTCTCTTCCACATGAGTATGGCCCATATCAAACCATAGTTGATACAAAGACATTCTGTATCTAACGACCTGTTTATTTAAACTACCATTATAGATATTAAGGTCCTTAAATGCATAACTAGCCAAGCAAAGGGGGGAAAAGCATAATTCCAAGATTAGGAATGATTGCAGACATAAAAGCTTTTGAGTCTTTTACCCATTAAAGAAGGAATCTTTAAAACCACTCTTTTGTTCAAAAACAGATCACATTCATGGTTCTCCAACTTGCTGTGTTTGAAACCCCTTTTTTTAAAACCTTAAATCACTTTTCCCTGTGTGGTTTAATAGATCACATCCAGTAGCTTATGGGAAAATGAGTATTTTACGAAGCACATTCTCAAATGTCAGTAAAAACAGGCAATGGTAGTGTATGTACCAGCCTTCAAGAGAGCCCCCAGTGATGCCCACCAGCTGGAATTCAAGCCCTTGGGTAATCCTCTCCCACACTCAACCAAGACTGGCCCCACAGGACCAGTGGAGTAGGGCAGGAAGGATCGCGTGCGATTTCCAAAGCTGAGCTATAAGAGGCGACAAACCTTCCGCCTTTGTCGTTTGGATCTCCCACTCTGGAAATGTCATCTGCCATGCTGTGAGGATACTCAGGCAGCACGTGAAGAGGCCACACAGCGAGGGACCCACATGCCAGTCACATCAGCGAGCCGCCTTGAAAGCAAATGCCCAGCCCCCACCCAGCCTTCGGATGACACAGCCTTGGTCAATGGCTGACAGCAAGCTCCTCAGGGAACCACAGCCAGACCACTCGGCCAAGTCACTCCCAAATTCATGATCCATACAGACCTGGAGAGAGAAGAAACTTTACCGAGGTTTTAAGCCAGAAAAGGACTCAAACCCAACAGAGAAAAAATTTTCCAAGGTGTCACCCCTTCCAGCAGATTATTCAGCAGCTCAGATAAAATAATATTTCTTACCAATAGTGTTTAAAGTATCAATAATTGAACAGGGATATTTTGCACATCAATTAAATTTTTTCTTCTTAGAACCACTATGCTTCTTCCTACAAAGTTCTTTTTTCTGATTATATTCTGATAAAGGGAATAGAGATGGTCTGTTTGCCTTTCCAAAATTTTCCGTAACACTCTAAATATGGTTGCCAGCTACCCATGTGAATGACAAAATTGCATGTTATATAATTATTAGCCAGAAACTACTAATCAAAGTTGAGTAGAGCATGATTTATTTTTTTTTTCTACAAAAGAAAGCTTTTGTAATTTAATTGACTGGGAATACTCGGATAAAATTTCAAATGGTCTATCAAGTATTGGCACTGAAAAAGGGCTCAGTATGTGTTTTCTTTATTCATGTAACAGATTGACTATCAAAGCTACATTATGAACAAGATCATAGTGGATATGCCAAGCCCTCTGAATTTTTAAGAAACAAATTGTTTTTCTCTATATAAAGAGCCCTTTAACCAGTCTTGCTGTACCTGGTTGCATGTTTCTAATCTTGCTACATGTATGCCACGATGAAATTCTTATCACCATAGCCAACATCTCTTTTAGCCAAATGTATGAAATTATATTCATAGAATCAAATGCATGAGACCCCACAGATAAGGGAAATAACTCAGATCATGAAATTATATAAGCAAATCCTATAGTAAGAAGGACTCTAAAGAGGACACAGCCTGTCGTGCGCAATAAAATTTAGAACAAAAGTTAAGAATGTTCTCCCACTGTAGCAGGGAGTTTCCTAAGCAAGGAAAACTGCCTTCTGTATTCTGGGTAATTACCGAAAATGTAAAAATGTCTACTTAAAGTCCTCTCTTCAGCCAGACATTTCTCTACCCACAGCCACCACTTTGTCATCTCAAAGCCCCTCTCTAATCACCCAAGGAAAAAGCCTGAAAAAAAATTAAGGGAGAAAATTTAGTCTATCCTGCTTCCTTGTGCTTCCAGATTTTATTTCTTATTCTTTGCATCAGGGGAAAGGTAACGGCACATTTGGCTTATTTGTTGAGTTTTTCATACTTACTGAGCACTTTCTTCTATAATCAGAGAGCCAACTTATGCATTCGAACTACTCAACTAATATGACCCATTTAATCCGCAAGAGCCCTGTGGGTCATCCCCTTTCCCAAGAAGGAAATGAGGCTGACAGAGAGTAAGAAATTCTGCCCAGCTCATACAGGACAGGATTTGAACCTGTGAAGTCTGACACCACAGCCTCCACCCTTAACCACTGCCCAGTATATTCCTGGTCATTTTAGTGAATAAAATCAGCCACCAAAGGCATCACTTTCGGTGGCTTTAAAACAAGCTATTTTATCATCTATCCCACGAGTCAGAAGAGAGTAGAATTCTCGAGAGAACTTGGAATCCCCTATACAGGTGTTTCAAACGTTACACAGGGTCCCTCAGACATTCCAGAAACCTAACAAAGATGGTGGCGACCCTGCTACACATGATTAAGGTATAAAGAAACACTTCCAACGGGGTTGGTCCTGACTGATAAGACTGTCATTGAAAGCCCAAGGACTTGTCTAATTCAACCACCGCAAGAGATCCTGAAGGCCAAGTGCCTTTTAAGGGCATGTTCACAGTCAGGGATTAGGACTGGTGGGTGGTGTCAAATCAAACTGCAGCCAGACAGGCTAAATGATTCTGATCCTCCATATTCCAGCATCATGTATTGCATCGTACGTGTTCTTGATCAGTTTCAGGCTTACAAACTAGACTTAGACCGACACAGACACGCAGGACATGGGTGCTGCAGAAACCACGGGTGTGCCCAGCCGGCTCCCTCCCGTGGAGCTGCACTGCGCCGCCACTCGTTATTGGGAAGTTAAAGACCAAACAACGTTGGCAGATGCAAGACAAATGAGGAGACAGGAGGCGAAGACACAGCCCTAACGCCGCCTCCCTGGCACATCCAGTGAGTGCGGTGTTGATGCATTGATATTTGCTGTGGGTAAACGGAAGCCACCCCTTCCCAGGCCAGCAGGTGCTGCTTCTGGCTTCCCCGTCCCGCGTGACTGGATCGGTCTGACTCTCAGGGACGAGGGGCTTTGTGCGGAAATCCAGAGGACAGCCGTCTCCCGACAGCTGTGAGTGGGCCACCTTGAAAGCTGGGCCTCAGGCCTCAAGGCTTCAGATCATTCCAGCCGGTGCTGAAGGCTCAGTGCCAGCTCGCGACAGACGGTGGGGTCCAAACCACCCAGCTCGATTCCTCCCACATTCCTCCCGCCAGAAACCCCGAGGTCGTAAATGTGTACTTTTAAGCTACTAGGGAGGGGTTTGTTTTGTACCAAGAGATAGCTAACACACAGGAAATAAGTCTGGGGGGCTTGGCCCCAAAGCCCTTGTATTTCACACCACTAGTTGTTGTTATGCAAAATCAAAATTTCCCTGCCCTGATTATGTCGCCTTTTTCTGTGCCTGTTTATACTAGTCCTCACATTCTCAAGACACTGGTCTCGCCTTCTAGATAATAAGGGCCACGGACACAGGGGAGAGCCCAGTCTGGGTCACCTGCGCACCCCAAGAACCAACTTCTGTCTTCGGTAAGTAGTAAGGACTTCATAAATATTTGGGGATGAATGGATGGCCCAAACACACATGGTACAACCAGTCCACCACTGGCCCTTCATTCTCATTTTACGCTGGACCCAAGGGGAATAAATTCTATATCCAAGAAGGAAGAGAGGATTGTTAGAGTTATGATTTTTACAGATCTGAATGCCCCCAGAAGGTTGTTTTATTCTGAGAAAATACTCTGAAGACCAGGACACAGGACTGTTTTTCCATTACGTGCAAAAATCCCCAGGGCATGCTAAAAGCCAAGAATATTTTCCTAATCAAAAGCATCTTGTTGGGTCCTCCCGAGTTTCGCTTCCATTCAAGACCGACTGGAGGTTCTGGGCAGCTGGCCCCGGGTCAGGAGTGGCCACAGCCGCCGCTGGCCTCATCCCACCCACAGCCGCAGGGGGTCCGGGAACACGCAGAGACAGATGACATTTTTGGGGCACGCTGGTTGCTCACCATGAACACTAAGTCAACACGTAGCACTAAGTTGCCGCAGCTTCTAACTTTGTGGGAAATGTCTCACCACCCAGGTTTTATTTTACAGCCAGGAAAAAAAATCATAATAGTGTGTGAGGTAAACAAAAGGCAGGAAACAGCAATCAGACAGGACTGAAATAACAAGCCCCAGGAACAAACGCAGCTTTGATCCAGGAACCACTTTCTTTTTTACAAAGTATCGTTAATAGACAATCTTATGTTAGTTTCAAAGGTACATCACAGCGGTTCAGCAATCTCCGTGATCAACTTACATTGTGATTGCCAATTACTGAAGGACCAACCGCTTTTCTAGGAACCACTAATACGGGAGGGGATATCGCAATACACTTTTAATCACATCCTTGCTCCTTTCTTTAGCATTTTATCATCTCTACTGGTGCTGCCCACTGGAACCTTCTGTAATGATGGAAACGCTCCGTGCTAAAACGGCAGCCACGGACCGTATGGGGTTACTGAGCGCTGGAAATGTGGCGAGCATGACTGGGAACTGCATTTTTAATTTCATTTCAGTTTCATGATTATTATATTAATTTCAATTAATTGAATTAGCCACACCAAGGCTGGAAGCTTTGGTATCTGGGCAGCGCTGCTGAACTATTTCCCAGAGTCTTGAGATACGGGCACCCTCAAGCTGCTGGAGTAATTTGGGGAAAGACAGGCTGAGAATCATTATATTTTGCCAAAGATAGCAAGAAGCTCGAAAACCTCAAGCTATATTTTAAAACCTAGGGAACCCATCCATTGTTCATCTGTTTTCTGGAGTTTCTTAACGGTCAGCTCCCAATGCAAGAAATGAAGTGAGTTAGACAATGAAGAAGAAAGTCCACGGAGGGTCTCAAACCAAAGTTCCTGTCCAATCAGAGAAGGATGGGTTAGGGACCACCCGTGTGCACCCCTGCCGTGAAATGGGGCAGCAAAGCGAAGCACAGGGCTCCCTGGCATAGAAATGACATTTCATTCACAAAGGAGGTGTAACAGGAATGCAGCAAAGCCCTCAGAGTCCCCAAGAGGTGCCCAGAAAGTGTACCGGCGAAATGCCACGGTCTCCTGCTGCTTTGGGAGCAAGTCCAAACTCTGCAACCTGTCCAGGACGCAGGAGCCAGCCTCTGCCCCACCCTTCCTCCCATGGCCCAGCGGCCTAATTTATCACAGCTGCCCAAGGTCTGGCCACTGTCCGGTTCCGGGGAATTCCAGGCCTACGGGGGGCAGCTCTCTGCATGGCTCCCAGACAACACACCCCTCAAATTCCATCCAGGGCGTGGCTGGGGAGCAAACAGAGACTCACCCTCTGCTAGGAGTGTGAAACGGACACAACCAGGTGGGGACAATGTCTCTAAGAATCTCTTAAAACTGACCCCTTGTACTGGGAGCAAGTCAATATATACCCAACAAAAACATGAATATATTCTCACTAAAAGACATGCACTTCAATATCCATAGCAACACTGGGCCAAGTACCGTAACCCTCGAAACACCAACTCCCAACACAATGGAATGCATGAGGGTGGTAGGTGTCCACATCGGCATTCCACACATCAATAAAAATTAACAGTCTGCAGCCGCATGAAGTAACACCAATGCCTGTGACATCATGATGGGCTGACGCACCCAGTACAAAAGAGAATTGTCCTGTCACTTCAGATGCTCCCTGAATTTTGCATCATTCAATACACAGAAAGTACAGAAACGGGCACAATTAATCCATGCTGTTCAAAGAGGTGGAGGTGCACAGAGACTGCAAGGGGACATGGAAAGGGCGGCGGCGGGTCCAAGGTGTGGGAAATGTTATTTTCTTTATCTGGGTACTGATTCAATGTCTGTGCTCAGGTGTAAAACACCAGCAAGCTGCACACTGAAGATATATACATACACTTTCACTATATTATTCTTCCAATATTTTTTAAACTATCCATCCTCAAAAGTAGAGCTTAAAATTCACCACTTCCGTGAACCGTGACAGTATCCTAAGTGATTTTTCCTTTTCTCATCATTAAACAAAAATTGTGACATTATTTCAGGTACATACATTTCAGTGTGTCAGTCAGAATTTAAACACTGCACCTTTTAAGCCTCCCTCAGTATCCGGCACACTTCAGGTCTAAAATGTATACTTCATACTCTTTCTACCCGAGCCCATCTTCTCTACTATTACCTAAAGTTGCTTAAAGGGCAGACAGGTAGGATATCATACTTTTTGTGAATTTTCAAACAGCTGAGTTTAGTTAAGCACACATTTCCTTGCACACATACAAATTGGAAAACTTCCTCTGCGTGAAGTTTTCCACAAACCCCCGCCGTACCTTTTCCCTCTCTCCCAGTGCAGGACTGAGGCGGCAGGCACCCTCTTGCATGTCTTCAGGCCACCTCTCTCCCAACCAGAATTACTGGCTTTCTTTATCTGCCTCTCCCAGCTAGCTGCTATTTCCTCAAGGGATGAGGCTCTCGGACTGCCAGCCAGAGAACGCAGTCAGTTAACACATGCAAAGTGGAACATTTGGACCAACAGCCTTTGTTATACTTCGAGCAAAGAAGAGCAAAGGTGTGTGACTTTGGTGTGACCCCTGAGAGCCTCCAAAACGTGAAGAACTGTCCCACGTGGAGCCAGTCACAAGGCACTTCACTGTTGCTCCCACTCATCGCACCTGGAACTTCCTTGCAAGTCACATTTATTGATGCACGTCCCCCACAAAGCTGGGGACTTGACCGTCACTGCGTTCTGCTGCGTTTACAGTGAAACGGATCCTGGGACTCTGCGTGTCTTCCATTCCGCATTTGTTAAGATATCGAAACAGACAACTGGAAATGCGGATTCCATGCCAGACATGTTACTGCTCGGGTGGCAGGTGGCTAATGGAAAGCGGGACTGTAGGAAACTCAGAGTCCTTTCCATCATCCATCACATGGCCACAGAAAACAGGAGTTGATGACGCAATAGACCTCCCCACCTGCAGGGGCCACCGTCCTTAATGCACCTGGAAGCCTGCCCCAGGCGGCCCTATCCCACCAGGAAAAATCCACATAACCCAACTCAAGGGGCCCCCTAGGCAAAAGGAATTCCCCGTGCCTGCCACAGTACTTTCAATTAGTCCACGAGGCATCCATTGCCCTTCCTTCAGTTAGGGCAGTTTTGTCCTAAACACTCGTTTGCAAATGCTTGTTCTGCTCCCTGTGGCCCCATAGGGAGCCCTTAATGACAGACACCAAGGGTCTCTCCATCCTTATCTTCAATTGCTGCTCACCCACCCACCCATTCACCCCCTGTCAGCTACATCTCCCTGGCCAGCAGCCAGTCCAGCACAAGGCCACGGGGCTTTGCATTTGGGATTCCCTCTGCTGGCACACACCCCCTCCCTTCACTCAGATCTCTGCCCCCATGATGCCTTCTCAGGGAGGCCATCTCTATGAAATACTGCTATCCTGCCCCGTAGCCCTGTGGCTATCGGAATTGCGCACACTTGGGTTTTTAGGCTGTAAACCCATTAGGACATGCTCTTCCTGAAAACAAAGACTGTGCCCATTTTGGTCACCTGGAGGCCCCTGCCACCCAGCAGGTCCTCAGTAGATATTAGCTGAAGGAAGGAATGAGTGATACTTTGATTAGCAAATACAGAAATTACAAGGCAGGTCTTATTCCAGTGAGTTAAGTAATGATATAAAATCCTCAGCTAGAACCGTATTGGGTTTTTTTGTGCATTATACAAATACAATAATAGATGTGTTGGGGTTTTTGGTAATTTCCTCAGTGTTACATACTTGGCATCAACTAGAGCTCAATTAGTTACAAATAACAGAAATCCCTTCTCCAACCGACTTACACACTCAGAGGAATTTACTACAGCATCTGGCCGTAAGGCTAAAGACAGGCAAGACTTGAATCTGGGCTCATAAAACCAACATGAGCAGGGCCTGCTTTCTCTCTCCCGTTTCAATCACTCCCAGCCAGCCTACGTTTTCATGTGTACACGGGCCCTCGGCACGGGCCCCTGTGGATGTCAGCCAGGCAGGCTGATTCCTCCTTCAGGTCCAACAGAGAACACTCCTTGGGGCAGCACCCAGGGAGAAGTAAGGCTTTGCTTTCCTAGAAGCCCCCACGTCTGTCTCCTGTGCCAATCCCTGGTTGCTTCCCCAGAACCAGGAGGGATGGAAGGAGCTTGGGCCGGGATCCGACAAACCCACACATCCGACACCAAAGCGGAGGAGGGCTAAATGCCTCAAGAGGAAATCAGGGTTTTGTGCAGAAAAGTGGGAAATCTCTTCTGGGAAGACAAACCCTGCATATCCAACCGTCGTGAAAACATGATTTAAGATGTTACAAACTTACACTCAGTATCAAGCATGGAGTAAAACTTAGCTTTCTAAAACCATTCTCTTTCCTCAAATTGTAGCTTCCTTAATTTTTAAGAGCGGTGGAAATATTTTAGATCTTGATCGTGGTGGTAATTATGTGACTATCCATTGGTCAAAATTCATAGAACTACAGTAGAGCCAAGTCTATACACTTTGTACAAAGGACTAGATGGTAAATATTTTGGACTCTGAAGACCAAGACTGTTGCAACTACCCACGTCTGTCATTGTAGCATGAAAGCAGTTTAGACAGACAATATGTAAATGAATGGGAGGGACTGTGTTCAATAAAACTTTATTTGCAAAAACAAGCAGTGAGTCACATGGAACCCATGGGCTGTATGTAAAGATTCCTGAACGACACACTTAAAAAAGAATGAGTTTTACTATATGTGATGTACACCTCAAAAAAACAAAATGGTGAAGCACAGAAAAACACACCGCACACAAAAAACCCTGTAGTTCCTTCAACTCACTTGAAGTGAGATCTTACCACAAGAAGAGAGGTATTTTATTGTTTGGAGGACAATTTGCTGTCAATCATTGTGCAACAGATGAGCTGGGAAGTTTAGAGAAAGCTAAACAGGGAATTCTAAGCCTGACATTTGAAGATTATTTTAACGACTCACTTAAAAAGTTCACCACGAAGTTGAGCGTCTCACCTCTGTCCTCAGCAGAGCCACCTGCAGCTGGCTGTGCCCTGTGTCAGCTCTAGAGCTGAGCTGTTCCCTTTTCTTTTCGTTGTGCTTAGTGGAATGACTTCAAGATTCAGCGTCTTGATGGGTGGGAAGGGAGGGACAAGGGGGAATAAGGGGCATTACGATTGGCAGACATTGTGTGGGGTGGGCACGGGGAGGGCTGTACAACACAGAGGAGACAAGAAGGGATTCTATAGCATCTTACTACGCCAATAGACAGTGACTGTAATGGGGTTGGTTAGGGGGACTTGGTGAAGGGGGGAGTCTAGTAACCATAAGGTTGTTCATGTAATTGTAGATTAATGATACCAAAATAAAACTACAAAGAAAGTTCCAGCGTCTTGAACTTCTAGTTCTTTGGTGCCTGCTTCTTGTATGGCCGAGCAGTCTTTATCAGCCGCAGGTTGTAAACAAAAGCCAGCTGATGCTTCCGCTTCTCTAAACAGGGCACCCACAGAGCATCTGGGAGGCTCCCCACTGAAATGGGAAGGGAGATCAAACTATCAGAACCAGAGGCGAACACTCTCAAGGGAAAGAAAAGCCTTAAAGCAGAAGAGTTCAAAATCAGCACTCATCAGCACGCATTCAAACACCCAAAGGTAGGCAAAGTGATGCGGGGGCTACTGCACATGAGGAAAGGCAGGTTGTATACAAGATACACAGTCACACAATCAGCCTCTAGCATCTGGATTTCTTAAAGATGTTGAAATAAGAATCAGTGTTCATCTCATCTTTCAGTAGAAAAAAACACTTTTAAATCAAAGGTAGCTGATGTGCAGATCAGCTGGAATTTTGCGTGAAGATGTCGCTTTCCCCATATAAACATCAGTCCTTCAGGGGATGAATACTAAGGGACAGATGACATGCTGGACATGGCTCCACAAACACACATAGGGCATGAGCTGCCCTTAAGCAGCTGAGAGTCCAACTAGGAAGACAGATATAACACAAAATTTTGAAGAAAATGTGTTCCATTAGAACAGTCTCTAAATGCTTTAAGAACTCCAGGCCAGTTTAATGTGTAAGAAGTTAACAGTAAATGTGGAAGCACCATCATTCCCCTTTGGAGTGACACACTAAGAAAATATGATTAAAAGGGTCACGTGAGTTAAAAAAACAGACACGTTACACATTTTCCCCCTCTCCTAAGACCTGTGCTACCACAATATAGGTACAGAATTTTCTTTCTGTAAAAAAAAATGCCAGTAGAAGAATGTTAATTTTCACTCATTTTTTTCTATCTTTTTGTTTTGTTTTTGCTAAATAACTTCAGATTAATATTACCAAGAGGAATTAGGAATAAATAAAGCTAAAAGGAACCATCAGAGTTAATTTTAGTAGCAATCCTGCTCTTGGTAACCGTCAGAATGTTTCACAGAAAGAATTGTGATATGGTTCAAACAACCAAGCCAGAAAGATAAACTTCGGCTAAAAACATAGTCATTTTTTCCATGGAGTCATTTCCTACAGCCAGACATAAATATCCCCTGGACATAGAATGGACCAATGGAGAATAGCACAACTGTAATTGACTGGAGGCACTGGAAGTTAATTTGGGGACGTGAGGCCTCTCAACTTGGAAGGGACCTCAGAAGCATCACAAATGCTTCTTTGTCACTGCAGATTCCCAGGCACTGCTCCCTGGAGACTTGGAGCCAGGAGACCAGCATGGGGCCAGGAGTTCATTCATTCATCCCACAAACTATATCAGACCCCTGCTACAGCCTCAGGAGCCAGGAGCTGCAGAGGCGGTCCTCGGCGCGTGTGCCCGACGCCCACAGGACCCTTGACCTGGAGGCTCCCCAACTTCACTCCCATTGACTCTCCAGGGTTCCCTTTGGAAGCCAATCAGAAGAACTTGGGATGGACCGAGGTCTGACATAGGTATGGGCAGGAACTGTGACACGTGCTGTCTTAGTCTATTTGTAATCATTCGAACAGCAAATCAAAAGCTTTAAGAAGGTACCTCTGTGGTTAAATTTACTCAAGTCAATGGTTGCTTTTTCCATTAATTGCGTCATGAAGATGCTTATTTCCTTAAAACAACAAACAGCTAAGCCTATTTATCTGAAGCCACCAGCTTTTCCAAGTCAGTGGAATGTATCGGTGTTTCTTTTTCTTTGCAAAACAGAATCTCATACACCCGGCATGAGGCATTGATAAGGCCCCTTTCAATGGGGTCATCCATTTGTCTTTTGACAAATGAAGGAATCTCAAGACTAAGATGCCTAGAAGGAAGCAGGCCTCACATGCGATCACAGTAACGTATTATTTGTTCAGTCCATGCATATAAAAAACTTCTGCAGTGAGCCATTAACTGATTACGATGAATTTAGTTTTGCTACAATTATACATGTCATTTTTGCTTATCTCTAGGTAAAGGACACAGGCGTGTCTAAATAACTTGGCTGATTGGGAAATTTGGCAACTGTCTAGTCCAGAGATTGGCAAATTACAGCCTGATATCTATTACTGTAAAAAAACAAAAAGTTTTACTGGAGCCCAGACATGCACATTCATTTAGGCATCGTCAGTGGTCGCTTTCCGGCTATAGCAGCAGAGATAACTGGCTGCCGCAGAGACCATGTGGCCCTCAAAACCTAAGATATTTACAGTCTGGCCCTTCTCAGAAAAAGTTTGCCAAATCATGATCTTGTCAACTGAGTCTGCCAAGGTTAGAAGTCAGCCACAAAAGAGCCAGAGAGATGAAAATGCTGGATGCTGACAACAAAGCCATATAACCCTGGACAAATGCAGAAGGAAATGCTATGCATAAAAGCAATAGAAGAAATGCAGAGAAAAAAATGTATAAATTTTACTGTATTTACTCTAATTTTTTAAACTTAAAATGAAAACAAGAAACATTGCTAAAAGTTAACTACAAAGAAAGCAGTTAATATGCTCCATATCTAAAGAACTCTCACAAATCTGTTGAAAAGTCACTGAGAACTCCACACAATAAACTTAAAAGGAGCAGATACAATTTGCTGCTTTATAGGACAGGAAACATACAAACACATGAAAAGAGGCTCAACCTACCTAGAAATACAAGATATTAAAAGGATAATGAAACACCATTTCATATCGACAAAAACTGAGTGAAACACTGATTTCTAGGTAGTATCAAGTCTAGTAAAGATCTGGGGACCCTTGAGCCCCTATCTTGCCTGAGGGTTTCAGCCCTGGGCAAGTTCAGTCTGGATTCAGTGAGACTGAGAAATGACAATGGAACATTGTTGGGGTAAAAGAATGTATACCCGTCTTTATTCTCATGGTGGTAGGTTGAAACTAGTATCCCACCTGTATCCTGCAGTGTTCAGGTCTGCAGTCCACCTCCGTCTCTGCCTCTGCCCAGAGCTCTTTATGTAGTGACTCCATCAATAACAGCTCATTGCCTATGGGTGTGAGAGCATTAGCCAAGCAGTAGGCCAATTCCATCCTCACACAGGTTAGGGTTCAGGGAGGATCCTGGCCACAGGAAGTGCCATTTTCCCCACAGCCCCCATTGTGGGAGGGCATTTTAAAGAGCAATTGGCAGCATCTATGAAAATTTTAAATACACATCACCTTGGCATCTGCGACTAAAATTCTTGACATTCACCAAAACAAAATACTTGCATGTGTTCATAACACTGCGTGGCAAACTCAGGAAGAACAGCCCTATACAAACCAAACAGCAGCTACAGAGCACGAGGCAGAGGCCAATGTTGACGTCAAATGCAGGCCAGATTTCTGTTACCCAAAAGAAGCAATTCACAAAGCAGTACATACATGAAGATACCACTGGGTTTGTAAAAACCCAGAGCTGCGTAACACATCTGTTCTGGACTGAACTGTGTCCCCCAAATAAGATATGTTGGAGTCCTAACCCCCAGTACCTCAGAATGTGACCTTATTTGGAAGCAGGGTCTTTACCACGGCAATCAATTACACTGAGGTCATGAGGTGGATCCTGATCCGGTCCTAATGAAAAGGAAAAATTTGTACACAGAGAGACACACAGAGGCCCTGTGACTGGAATAATGCATCTCTACGCCAAGGAACACCGAAGATTGACAGTGAAGAACAGAAGCTGGAGGAAGCAAGGAAGGAGCCTCCCCTGGAGTTTTGCAGGGAGCGTAGCCCTGCTCACACCCTGATTTCAGGTTCTGGCCTTCACATCAGGGAGACCACAAATGCCTGTCGTTTTGAGCCCCCCAGATGTTGGCACTCTGCTGCAGCAGTCCTAAAACACGAATCCATAATCCATCACAGTTCCCTAAAAACGCCTTGTCATTTCTGGAGGGTTAGTACACGTTCATATTCATGCACCTAAACGCACAGGAAATGACTGAGGAAGAAGGCTACGCACCACTCAGCAATGGGTATGTCTGGGAGGAATCTGCACGTGACCCTTGAGATGGACCTTAGCTTTCTATACATGATTCAAAAATCCCAACAATGTAGTACCTGCTTAAGTGAAAATTTTTTTCGGATGAAATGGTGAAGGGCATGTCCAGGGTACCTCCATTCTGGAGCAGCACCCCCTCTGCTGGTACACGGACCCCTCTGGCCCAACCATCTGATGTGAGTAAAGGCATCAGTTGGGAACCGTTCTGCAGGTTCACCTGGGGCCCAAGCCAAGCGCAGCAGGTCTCATGGAACCCCTTCCCGTCGGCACAGCTGAAGACCTAAGCCTGGGACATCCTGGCCATCATACCCACTTGGCAGAGAGAGAGTGCAAAGTCAGCCTCAGATGGGAAGCAGAGGTGATGGACGGGGTCCCCGTGACACCTGGGGGCCGTGGAATGTTCCAGACGCTCCAGAAACCAGCTGCACCTTTGTCCTCACCCACTGGAGCCAGCGGTTCTGTTACCAATGCACCTTGAAACTGGAGTTCACTCACTTACATGTGAAACAGCCCTGCCAGAGAGGAACAGACAAAACCAGGAGAATGAATACCCGATTCTAAGCATCTGGAGGGGATAATGCTCAATCTTTTCATTATGTAGAGAGGACAAGTTTTTTTTTTTAATGGGATGGTTTTACTTTTTCTTAATTCACTGGCATCTATGCTGTGTGTGTGTGTGCGCACCCTGAACTGAAATCCTCAACCTCACGAGGGTGGAACAATAAGCCCTTTTTATTCTTTTTTTTAATGCTTTTCTGAATCTGTTAAATTCTTACCGGTAAGATAGTATTTCTATTCTAAAAAATTAAATTCTCATTTCTCTTTTTCTTTAGAAAAACTCTGAAAGAAGTCAAGTGTGACATTTAGGACCGAGATTCCAAGATATTTTCAAAGACTCCCAAGTATTTTTTTTCTGATCACTCAAAGAGGGAGAAAATGAGCAGATTCCAGGGTGACTTTATGGTTGAGAGCACCTTATGTCTGGCTTCTTAGCACACCTTAAACATAGCGTATTTACTACTAATCTGCACTTAATAGGCATGCCATTGCCATGATTATGTCCTATACTTAAAGCATGTTCATGTATTAGAGCCTGATAACTAGTGTGGTAGCCCATAGATTTTACCTATTTGACCTATTCTTCTGCTGTTTTTACACACTGGAATTATTCTTTTTGATAGTTTACTAACTTAGCAAAAGATTATACTGCTTTCTGAGCCTGATTAAACAGCAAGCTAAAGAAAGATCTTGGCTGGATGAGAAGCTTTCACGTTTCTAGCACAGCTCACACCATGCACTAACTTACACTGCTATCATGGTCATCAAGCACAAACAAGGTCACATTTCTGTAATACATTATCAAGCCGTGATTCCCTCCACCCACAACCCTAGTCTCAGCACTAGAAGGGAATGTAATGGGAACCACAAAAGAAGCTCTTAGTAATTGCTCCCAGATCTGTTTTCCCTCCACTTCTAAGCGTGAGTTTAGACCAAACACTTCAGCCTTGTGGAAGTTAGCTTGAATCATTTCATCAGATCCAGGCTCAGCTTGTAAAGTGTACACACCAGCCGCGCGGGATGCCTTTGTGTTCTCATAGGGATATGCAACCATAAGGAAGTGGTCCCTCAAATAACAGTAAAGGAAGAACATTTCTCAATGGGAATTGATGGCAACCACCGTCAGGGAACTTGTGCATGAAAGCAGCGCAGAGAAGAGTGAAATTACTTTTGAAAAGCAGATTGAGATCATCTTCATCCAGAGTCCAGTAGCTTCCCGTGAGCTCAAGTATCCTACCATGGAGTAAACAGGTGGACATGCCATCTAAACGGGAGCATGGTGCACGTCACAGACACACACAGACAAACCGGGGCACACGTGGAGAAACATACTTAGGCATGCACATGACCTCTGCTGGAGCGATGCACGCCACCCCACACACAGGAAATACCACGGGAAGTATTTGTATCTCAACTTGGAAATGAAATTTCTATATTGCTGTGACTTTTCAAAAAAAATTACTGTCTGCTCAGTATCACTAGTCATGAGTCGTCAGAGAAATGCACATCAAAATAGCAGTGATATCTCACCTCACACCAGTTAGAATGGCCACTATCCAAAAGACAAGAAACGACAAGAGTTGGTGAGGATGTGGAGAAAAGGGAGCCCTCCTACCCTGCAGGTGGGAATGGCAATGGGTATGGAGTGGAGAGCAGTAGGGAGGGCCCTCAAAAACCTGAAAATAGAAATACCATATGACCTGGCCATCCCACTCCTGGACAAGTACCCGAAGAAAACAAAAGCCCTGATCCAAAAACATGCATGCAGCTCTATGTTTATTGCAGCACTATTTACAACACCCAAGATATGGAAGCAACCTAAGTATCCATCAATAGCTGGATGGATACAGAAGAGGTGGTCCATATACACAAGGGAATATTATTCAGCCAGGAAAAAAAATAATGAAGTCTTGCCATTTGTTACAACACGGATGGATCTAGAGGGTATTATGGTAAGTGAAATAAGCCATGCAGAGAAAGACAAATACCATAGGATTTCACTGTTGTATGGAATCTAAAAAACAAAATACAGGAATAAAACAGAAAGACTCAGAGACACAGAGAAGACACTGGTAGATGCCACACGGGAGGGTTTTGGGAAATGGGTGAAATAGGCAAAGGGGATAAAGAGGCACAGAATCTCAATTATAACAGAAATAAGTCACGGGGATGAAAACACAGGTTAGGGTATATAGTCAATAATACTATATTACCTTTCTACGTTGACAGATAGTAATTACACTTACTAGAGTATTTAGTAATGTAGATTTTAAAATTTAGCAAGAAAAGGAAAAAAAAAAGCTTTTTATCCCCAAACCACATCACTCAGAGGTGGGCCTTTGTCTTACATGTTGACGTAAAGTCCCCTGGGGTCTGTGAATTCTGCTGAAATAAAATTTTCAGCAAACTTGGGTCTGGAGTTAAATAAGCAAACATCATTGTCTTACCAAAATAAAACTCTCCCCTTACACGTCCCGTGCTGAGCATCCTGTACAGAATCACTGGATCACTATGTCCTACACCTGGAACTAACGAAAAAAGAAAAAATACTTCCTGTGATCCTGAGCAACTTCACCTCGCCCAGCAACGCCATTCCCGCTGCACTGCCTGAGATGGGACTCTTTGCTCGCGAAATGGTGGAAATACCGGCCGAAGTACAACGTGGGGCCACACGGAACATCAGAAACATTATGTCCATGTGTCGTTTTTTTATCTGTGTCCCATGGAAGACTTTGAGGGTGGGGAAAGCCCGCCTCTTAAGAGTGATGGCAGCCCAAAGGACTCCCCCTGGCCAACTGGGGGGCAACTTGAACATCAGAAAGAATAATGATGTCCACCAACTATAGCACATGTAAGAAATACAACAAAACCATAAAAACAGGCTGTAATGACACTCAAAGAAAGTTAGGGTCGCAGAAGTAAAGCTCTTCTTCTAAGAAGACTTTCCCTGAGAGCTTGGAGCAGCCCTGAAATGCACACAGTGTTGCAGGTCGATGGACACGATAGAGCTGGGCTGAACCAAGGAAGAATAACTTGTAGAAGAAACAGCCAAAGCGGTAGCTCACCATCCTGTAGCTGCCAGTGTGATATTTCAAACAGGGAAGGATAGGAAATGGGTGCAAACAGATATTCACACCCCCAAAAAATGCCGGAGTTCACTCATTCCTTCCACAAAAATGAAGGTATCTGCACCCCAGGGAAATGGGGTGGGCACAGCCATAACCAGCCACCTGAGCTCAGCCAGAGCAATGAAGGCACAGGAGGACCATCTGAACCCCCTCTAGGGCTGCACAACGAAAAGGACACACATCACCTCTGCAGGCTTCTTGCAAAAGATGTGCGACCTGACTGGACTCGAGGAAACAATCAGACAAGTACAGACCAAGGGACAGGACAGAAGCAAGCAGCCTGGACTCCTGAAGAAAGACAGTGACATGGATAAAAACCAAAGGGAGGTAAACTGTTCAATAGAGGACATTACAAAGTCATAGTCAAATGCAGTGCTAGCTTTTTAAGTGAATCTCAGATTTTTTAAAAGGCTCTGAGAGGACATTCTGTGCTGATGCCAAAGCTGCTGGCAGCTACTGAACAGACACAGGCATCATTGGCTGAGCGTGTATGGCAGCCACCTGCAGACCCCCACCCTGGAGGGGCATGGCGCAGGTTCAGGGTGGCATTTGGGCAATGCTGAGACACAATCTGTCTGGATGAGTCCCTGGAAATGAGGTGCCTGCGACATACCCACCTGCCCTGTGTGGGGCACGGCCGCTGCTGCGAGGACCCGTTAGGGTCCAGCACGTTAAGTCACGTCCCCTGTCCCAGTCTCCCTTTGGGCCGCAATGACAGAGTATCACAGACTGGGTGGTTTATAAAGAACACATTTATTTCTCAAAGTTCTGGAGGCTGGAAGTCCAAGACCAAGGCGCCAGCAGATTGGTATCTGGTGAGAAGCCCCTTCCTGGTTCATAGGTGGCAGCTTCTCCGTGCATCCTCACATGGTAGAAGGGCAAGAGCTCTCTGGTCTCTTTATAAGGGCAGTCGTCCCATTCCCAGGGCTCCCCCCATCTTCTAATCACCTCCCAAAGGCCTCACCTCCAAATACCATCACCTTGGGAGTTAGATTTCAGCATATGAATTTGGGAAGGGGGGCCATAAACACTGTCTATAGCAACCTGCTATAGCTTAACGCAGTTGCCTTTATCGAATTCGTAGCATCGTCTTAACCGGAGCAGCCGTATTAAAGGGAAGGTCCCCCAAGCAATTTTCAAAGGGTGCTGAACAGTTCATAGTAATTGGGGAAATTATCAGACTGATCCTTCGTGCCTCATTTTATATCACTTAGAAAGCAGTTTTAATGATATATGGTTCAGACAGAGAATAAAATGGAATATACTTTAAAATTATTATTGATGCATTAATTTATATTACTAAGTATTTTGTATGTTTTATATTACTCTAAATTTTGGGTTTTAGTACTACTCAAAGGGTAATTTTGATGGTGAAATACAATATGTAAGGTCCCGCGCTAAGTGCCCATTACACCGCAGTGTGCGCTAAGTTTCACTGACTTTTATTCCAGCAGACTACCTACACTTTGGACACACTAATGAAAAGCGCAACATGGACTAGACGCCCCAAGCAGGCACTCATGTGAACGAGGCATTCATTGCCGTCCCCACGGGTTGTAAACTTTTACATTTGAAAAGTGCATCCCATCGCGAGCCCTAACCTAATCCCACAGGGGTTCCCAGCTAGGTAACCAATCACTTCAGTTACAGCGAAATTACGTTTACATGCCAGCTCCAAAAGGAAAAACAATGCTGAAAACTGAAATTCAGCATAAACATTGACCCACGGGCACAGTTCATGGACCGCAGAACTGGAGAAGGACATCTATTATTTCCAGCTTCTCTCAACATGGAAAAGAAGACCATAAAATAGGTAACAAATCGAACTTTAGTTTAGCAATTTCCTGGGATTACGCTTTTCATTTGTGATCTTTTTATTCCAGAAGTACCTCTAAACCTCCCTCATCATACAGAAAATACATAAGCACCTCGTTTATGTATAAACTGTGGCTGATGGGTCTAATTCCCCCACCCACCCCCACAAAATATACCAGCACCTGTCCTGGTGTCTTTGGTTTTGTTCTGTTTTTTTGATGTGATCCTGAACAGCTTTCACCTTTCAGGACATTTTCCGATCCCATGGACGTCAGTTCTTCCAAATGCTCTCATGCCACGCTCTCGGCAGATAAAACATTTTAATTGGGTGAGAGAAACGATTTACGACTTCAATAGCTCTTTGTAAAAGTTCCTTCCGCTTTACCAGCACCAAGGCCCACGTAACTGTTGTTTCTTCTCTTGAACGTCTGTTGGATGGCACTGCTGCTTTTCAAATGGGTCCTGCGTGAAGCAAGCCCTTCCTTCCACAGCACTCAGGACACAACCTGCGGGCAGGATTCTCCTGGTCTCTGCAGGACAGGTGACCACAGGACGCCCACATCCCCGTGCAAGGATCCAGGCGGCTTTCATACAATCCGCACCCACACACCAGGGCCAATAGTCCCGGTTTTTCTTCTCCTTTATTAAAAAAACTCAATACCCTGTCAGTACCTTGCTACTCAACCGCTGAGCCATCTTGAGAAAGGTAAATTGTCACCTACAGGTCTGTTCTTGGTCTGTCCAAATCGATGAGGCTGAGACATTGGAGATACTGCACTTAAAAGTTATCAATCTACATCTCTCAAGAGGGGATCAGCAAACTACACCCACGGGCCAAATAAAGCACTACCTGTTTTATACATAGTTTTACTGGCTCTCAGCCACCCTATTGTCTAGGGCTACAAGAACAAAGTGGGGGACTTTTAACAGAGACCCTATCCACTAAAAAAGCCTGAGATACTTACTGTCTGGCCCTGTACAGAAAACATGTGCCAGCCCTACCCTAAAGCAGTATTATCTAACGGAAAAATAATGCAGGCCACGTATGTGATTCTAAACTACTTAGTGGCCATATTAAAAATTAAAAAGAAACAAGTAAAGTTAATAGTAATAATATATTTTTGCCTAGTCTGTGCAAAACAGTATCATTTCAACACATGATCAATACTAAAGTTACTAATGAGAAACCATCCATTTTTTTCTTCTCCATCATACAAAGTTTTGGAAGAAGTGCCTTTTTTTTTTCTCTTCATACGAAGTCTGAGAAACCTACCTCACTTAAGAACTCAGACTAGCCACAGTTCAAGAGCTTGATAGCCACTTGTGACTAATGGCCACCTCACTGGCCCCTGTAGATCTAAAGGGCATGCGAAGTGAAAGAAGAAACAGAATGGATTTTTCAATGAAGGCTCCAGCTTTACAAGAGTGAAAGGTGAGATAAGAGACTCTTTTTACTCATTCCAAATATTCCAAGCAATATTTGGGAAACACTTATACTAAAACATCGTTCCTCGTGTATCTGAAATTCAAATGTAACTGGGTGTCCCGATTTTACCTGGCCACCCGTACCTCAGCCCCTGAATTTTCCCGCTCAGGAGAAAACGCAAGTGGGAGGTGGCAAACAGATAGGACGCTGTCCTACATCCTCTGCTCTGCTCTGGGGCTCAAGCCACCATTGAATCCATTCTGGTGTGCACACACTCGTAGGCCCTGGAAATCAGTTAGTGCTGAATTCATGCAGCCCAACGGCTGCCTGGGGACTCGCAGGCCGCACCCCTCAGGCCAGTGAGATGACTGAGGAGTAATTTCACATCATGAAGGCCATCTGGGAAGCCACATAAAAATCCAAGCTGTAAAATCCAAGCCTTGTGCGTTCTGTTGTGTTTCTGCAAAGCATGGGTGACAGACCGTTCAGTCTTCCCCATCGCACAGCCTTCCTAGTTCACAACGTCAGCAGTTCTCACAGAGCCCAGGGTGGATGAGAGATCGTGGGGCAACAGTGCCGTCAGGTAAGAGGGCAGCAGGCTCTGACAGGCGGGGGAACTCGGAGATGCGTGAGCGCTTGGCAACTGGTGCGGGATCAAAGCTGTCCACACGATGTGATCCTGTAACAATAGACCCCAAAGATGGAGGAGGAAATGATCCAGTGACAACTGTAATTATGCACTTTTCCTTGTACTCATCTTGAAAAATCATCTGGGAGGAACTTTTGCACCAAAAGAACAAAGTGCTTTATGTCACTCTTTAAAATTCACTTCCTTGCAGAGCTCAAGATGCGAAGCACCCCACCAACAACTCATTTTGTAAGGGTGGCTCAAAACACGTTTCTATGCAGAGTAAGGGTTCCCTTTTCTTTGCAATAAAAACATTTTTTAACTATCTGCACATTCATGTGGTCACATGAGCATGAAAATCCAGAAGATGAGAATAATAACAGCCCATCGCGCAGCCACCAACACGTTCAAAGTTCTAGGTGTTTTTCTTGTTATGATGGCGTAGAGCCTCAGTTACAAGTGATGGCATTCAGGGGGACGTGCCAAGTGTCCAGGAGTCCGTAACCACCCATCAAGCTCTCCCAGGCCCTCCGTTTGGATCGGTACCATCTCCTAGTCTTCTCCTGACAGCTCGCCCACGTCACCTTGAGATTCTTTCAACCTGCAAACCTCCAGAGCTCCCTCCACAATACAAAACACAAAGGTCCTGCAAGAACGACAGCTCACATCGTGTCACTAGGCTGGTGAACTAGTTTCCTCTTCTCTCTGAAGAACACTGAGAAAACACTCCATCAGATTATCAAATGTGTTATTATTGGATGGAAAGATTTATTTCTCAAATAGTTTAAAAATAAACAGTGCCAAGTATCTATACTTTCAAGTAGGTTATGCTATATTCACTTCAGAATTCCTCAGTAAGATGAAATAAAATTATCATGAAATTACTTTATGCCACTGAACTGTGTGCTTTAAAAGGGTTAAAATGGTAAGCTTAGTGTTTGGTATACTTTACAATAAAATTTTTTTTAATGAAGTGTAAAAACTGAAATAAAGCCAGATAGCCATAAAATGTCATCCACAGTACAGTGTTGATGGCAAATCTTGTTGCTATGTTCCTGGCACCTTCCAGATGCCAAGTCTCTTTTTCCTCCATGACCTGAAGTTCCAGAAATCGTTCCCCCTACTAAGCACACTTTTCGGTTAAATGGGCCATTCAGTCCTATCTGTGAAGAGGACTGTAAACAAAATATGCTGTTAAAATACAGGATAATCTAGGCTACTCACATCATGGTCCAACTATTTTGCCCTAAGTCGCAGACAAACAGAATTCCATTTTCTGGTACCATAATGACCAGGGACGTCTTCAGATTCCACATGACCACTTATTTCCCCTTCTCTGTTGACAGCCATCAGCCATTTCTGTGTAATGGGAAATCACTGTTATTTACATAAGAATTCATGAACTTCTTTAATGAGGATTTTTTGTGTCTTTCTCTCCCAACAGGCAACTTAAGAGTAGGTGTATTTTGACTTTCTTTTTTCTAGCTTCACCATTCTCCAGAGAGTGTCGCCTTCCAGGCTGCTGTGCCTGCTGGTTTGAGGGTGGTTTTCAGCTCTGCGTTGTATCAGCTGTAGAGCCTCTTCATGATGTCTACACCGGGCAGTTTGTGGACTTGGAGAGAGATGGGGGGTCCCGGGCAAAGGAGGGCGTTGCTGAGCTGAGACTTCGTAGGACGGACAGGCAGGGCCCTCACCAGGAGAGCAGGAAGAACGCGGGAGAACAGTGGAGCAGCACGTGTGGCCATGAGGCTCACAGGCGGGGCACAGGCTAAGGGGGCTCAGACCCACCCTGCAGGGAAGTGGGGTGCCACTGGAGGAGTGTAAGCAAGGGGGTACCCAGGAGGTTGCATGGCAGCCCCCAAGATAGATGCTCAAGCGCTAACTGCTGGCACCTCAGAATGTGACCTTATTATAAGGATCTTTGCAATGTACTCGGTAAGAATCTAGATATGGCCACACCAGATTTAGGGTGGCCCTAGATTCAGTGAGTGGTATCATTTTAGGAGAAAGGAGAGGGCGACTAGAGACACAGAGACCAAAAACACCGTGGGAGGACCGACGCAGCACTGGGGTGGTGACTCTACAAGTGAAGGGCCGCTGATACCCCCAGGAGTGAAGGGAGGGCAGGGGACACATCCACCCCCAGAACTTCTAGGGGAACCAGCTCTGCCGTCACCCTGCTTTCCGATTTGTGGCCCTCAGAAGCATAAGCAGCTACATTTCTGCTGTTATGACCTCATCCCCATCTATTTGGCCAGGACCAAGGAAATGAATACCAATTCCCATGATCAGATCACATTTCAAAAACGTTCTGGCTTCTGTATTGGAAAATGGCTTGAATGAAAAGATTCAAGTGCTAGTGAGTCCAGTTAGGAAGATGTGCAATAATCTAGACCCAGTCTCTGCCTGGGTCGATGAAGGTGAGATTTAAAGGGGTTTTAAGGCAAAGGACTTTTACAAACATTGCCAAATATTTGACATGCCAGGGAGGGAGGGCAAGAAGCCACGTCTGGGAACCACTGAGTGGGGCACTGGGGTAAGTGTTACCAGGAAAGGGCAGCTGGTCCCCATAGATGCAGGGAAGATGGGTGATGGATGACCTCCATCAGACAAGGTCATCTGCCAAGTGCACGCAGAGAGGGAGAAGGCCATGTGGTCTGCTGCAGCGGGGACTGGAGGATGGGCGCAAAGGCCCAAGAGGGACTCACAGAACTGCTTGCTCTCATGAGGGCCCAGCTAGGGTTGAAGATCACGATCTGCAGTAATCTGAATTCACTCGGTTGTGCAATTTCTCTCTAGCAGCCATCAGCAGCTTGGATGTGGACCAAGGACGACAGATGGCTGGGCTGATTCAAGATTGGGCTTCTGCAAAGAGCCGTACATAACATTTCAGCTTGTTTCCAATAGGAGCTCTGTTGGACTGATCGACGTCAATAAGGTCTGTACTGTAAACATTGGGTATAAAAAATATTCCCTACTGGATAAATACATTGTGGTACAGTCACATGTCAGTGCTGGGACAACCTTGAGAATGACTAAGGAATAGCTACAGCTCGGAGGAACATCACATGCACAGCACTGAGTAGAAGATGCAAGACTCCCCCACACACAACATACATGCAGTGTGATTCCATGAGCACAATTCATTCTGTTGAAGGGTGCACATGGAATACAACTACAGAGAAAAGCAAGGAGATGATTATCCCAGAAATCAAAATAGTGGTCACTTCCAGTAGGGAAATATGGGTGTGATCATGGGAAGCTCCTGGGCAGCTGGCAACATTCTCTTTCTTTATTATTCATTAAAATATATAAATATCTCGAGTGCACTTTTACATCCATAGGTCGTCTGTCATCATAAGAGGTGAAAGGAAAGGAGGGAAATTCTCTGTGGCTCTAATAGCATTCCATTATCCTTTACTCCTCTACAAAATAGAGGTTAGGATTCTAAAAATCCAGGAAAAGTTTTTCAGCCGTAACAATAAGCAACCAAAGTCAAACTGGGCTATGGAAAAAAAAAAAAAAAGGAACACATTCGTTCATATAATGTAACAGTTCATGTGTGGCCTTCAGGCTTGGCTAGATCCAGGTACTCAAATGCTACCTAATGGGATCTGTCTGTCTTTACTCCTCAGCTCCATGTTTCTCACTGGCTCAGTGCTGTCTCAAGGATCAATAAAGAAGATAGACTGTTAACATCACTAGGTTCACATGCTACTAGCTTAGCAACCCTAGCAAACAAATAAATAAGCTAACAAGACTCTTTTGTCAGTAATTCTGGCTGTCTCTGGATTATCATGTGTCACAGAGTTTTCCCTCACCAGTCACTGTAGTCAAGAGAAGGAAATTGCTGTTCAACCAGGTGCACTTCACCATTCCACCCCTAGAACTCCATATCATAGGGCCTGAGAATAGCCAGGAGTTCCGTAAAGAAAACGACTCATTTTAACCAACACATAGAGGGTAGGCAAGGGAACAGACAGAACCCACCAATGTCCACCACAAACATGTCCACCTTTCTTTGGTGCTATCACAAGCAGTATTCCCTTTCATTTCCCACTCCTGTATTTCAGACACTTCCCTTCCTTTCCAGCCCTCTCCCAAATAAACAGCAAAGACAAACAAACAACATACACACACAAAAAAGACCCAAATGTAGAAGGAAGCAAAAGGACTAAAAGAATGAGTGAATGATTCCATTTTTCCCAACCTTTGGCCTTTTGATAATTACCTACCAGAGGTTTGGGCCAAAGCTTGGCACCAGCCCAGATATGTATTTCTAGCAACTTGCTGATACTAGATCCCTGCTAGCACGATTCAGTAGAATAGAATGTGACATTCTGTGTGGCAAGATGATGAAGGGTGCCAGATTGACCCAAATCCCTCAGCCTTTGCCCAGTGACCAGCCACTTCTGTCCCAGAGACCCAGGGGGCAAATGGAACTCAGTGAGCTCCCTTAAGTGAATAAAGGGGATGATCGTGACTGCCCCAGAAGTGTCCAGGACAAAATGGATTTGCCCCAGAGGGAAAGTACTGCCTACTAGTAACCCAGGGCCCCAGGACCATTTCAACCAGGACTGTTGTAAGGGAATAACAATGAAAAGGTCTCCCTAATTATGCCTGAGGCTCCTTGAATCTTTCTGCTTCTGCTAACACTTCAGGCTAGACTTCAAGGCTGATGTGCGCAAATTTAAAAGCATCCTGAGATCACCAAATCTTTCCAGCCCCCTTCACTGGGATCAGACATTAATAAAGGCCACTGAAATCAGAGCTCAGACAGACTTTAGCCTCTGGACATCAACTTTCTGAGAATGGAGGAAATCCACATATCAAAACATCCACAGCCGGGTATTTCTCCCTAGTGAAAGCAACTGAGGAGAAAACTCTCTCTTTTTAATAATGACCAGTAATCATTTCACAACAAAAGGATTTGTGGTTTCTGTCACATATGATCAGTGAAGATTAAATTAACATCTTGAAAACCCACATGATTATTCCACAAATGCACCCTGGGCTCCCTCCTGGATGCCAACCACTACGGAAAGCGCTGGGAACACAAACATTAATAAGACCAACTCCTGACAAAAAGAGATTGCTTGGGAAAAATTCTTCCCTACAGCATATTCTGATGACCCTCAGGCTGTGTGAAGATGGAAAATAGAAGTCATCTCTTTTTAGAGCTCTCATCTCCCAGAATAGAGAATTGACAATACAGCTGTGATAAGGCCAGGCCTAGCAGTTAACAGCGGCCTAGGCCGCAGTCCACCAGGAGGGCCCGGTCCCCACAGGTCCCTCCAGGCTGCACAGCCCACGTGCTCACAGGCCGCAGGCTCTGCTGGGCAAGGGGCAGGAGGGACACAAGGTCCTTCTCCACTGTCTTAATACTTAAGTCTCTTAAGTATTCTTTCAGCCCTGTTAGAGATTGATTTATATTACCCCCAAATTCACATGTTGAAATCCTAACTCCTAGGAGCTCAGAATATGACTGTATTTTGAAACTGGGTCTTCAAAGAGAAGATTAAAGTAAGATCAGGAAGGTGGGCCTAGTTGAACAGGATGGGTGTCCTTGTGAAATGAGGACACAGACACATAGAGGGTCAACCATGTGAGGACACCGGGCAAAGACAGCCGTCTACACAGCCACGGAGCAAGGCCTGAGGAGGAAGCCGCCCTGCCCACACCTGGATTTGGACTTCCAGCCTCCAGAATGGGGAGGAAATAAATTCCTGCTGTCTAAACCATCCACTCTGTTACCGCAATACAGGAGCCCTAGCCGACTCACGCACAGCCAGTCCACCACTCAGCTCTCAACTTAGAGACCCTACAGAAATGCTCAGTTTCAAGATGAATTATTTTTCTTCCCAGTTTCGGAAGCCCAGGCAGTTAAAACAAGTGGGACCTCTTGCTTTTCAGACTGCAATGATACATCTTATTAAATCTGCACACTTGCATGACCACCGTGTCAAGAAAACTTACAGAGTGGCCCCAAAATCCTGGCTTCTCCTCCCACAGATGAGTCCCCACGCCCCCAGCCCAAGACCCTTTTAAGATGGTGGTACGGTACTCTGGCTTGGAGGAGCTCTGGAGCTTTTACGGAATCTGGCCTCATGTGATGGTAAGATTGTGAACTATGCATTTGCCAAGTTTTCCCCTGTGCCAGACCATTTTGGAGTTATGTGTGCACAGAATGGCATTTAGGGGCCTTAAATATCTCCCAAGGACAGAGAAGCAGAAAGTAGCCCACGAAGCTCATCTAATAAGAGCAAGAACAGCTGATGCAGTTTGGGGTGGGTTTTCCGTTGGATTTGGGTCAGTGGGGGGCTTTTCCCTCTAACAGAGGGAACCTCGTCGACAGGCAGCTATGTAGGAAAGGCGCTTCTAGCCAGAGAGGGTAGATCTCAGCTGCTGGAGTCCAGCTCCTCCGGGGTAGAGGGTGAGCAAGCCTGGGGAGTCCCTAGTGATGACCCAGCAGGCGGCTCAGCTGCAGGGTCCCGGGACGCCCAGCCTCCACCTCAAATGCAGCCCCTCCCGGGCCGTGGACAAGTGTTTTTTTTTTAATGTCTTTTTTAAGCAGAACTTCCTGTTATGTTCGAGGAAGGCATGGGCCGTTTTATTATTAAGCAATTTTCTTTTTAAGTTAAAGACAAAAAAAAGACCGCATAAGCGCAAGGCTAAGACCAGCCTTAGTCAAGCATCCATGTTTTAAAATCTCGTTATTTTCTTAAGCCCTTCATTAAGCCAAGAGATTGCCTATGTTTAATCTGCATTACGAAACAGAAAATCTAATGTTTTTTTAACATTGTCTGCTTCTGCTGAAAAGGAAACTGTAAATTTATACAGTCTGGTTAAAAAAAAAAAAAACTTGGCAATTGCATCTTTAATGAGTCTCCAGGATTGGGTTTGGGCAGAGCCCCAAGCACCGCCCCCACCCCCACCCCGTCCTGAACCCGCGTCCCTTTCCCTGCTCCACCTCACTTACCCTGCTCTCCCTCCCCTCCCCCTCCTCCCCTTCCCTCCCCTCCTACCCTCGTTCCCACCCCTCCCTCCCCCACCAGCCCCTCCCGGCGGGGGTGTGGACGGGGGCGAGGCCCGTAAGGTCACGTGCCTCCGGCCCCCCGGGCAAGGGAGGGGCGGCGGCCAAACCTGTTCTTTGTTAAGAGGTCACCGCCGGCGCCCCGCGCCGCCGGGAAGGAAGTACCGACGACCTTCGAAGAGCCGAGCACTCGCAGGCCCGCCCCGCCCTCCGCCTGTCCCCGCCCCGCCCTCGGCGCGCCGGGGCCCCGAACGCCGCGGGCTCACCCTGGCCTCCGGGGCTGCGGGCCCTCGGGGCTGCAGGCGGAGGAGCTGAGCCCGGAGAGGGGCGCGCAGGGACGGTGCCTCGAGGCGGCGGCGGCGGGCGGGTGGGTGCGGGGCCAGGGCCGGGGCTCCCGGGGGAGCCGGGCGGGGGTCTCGGCGTCCAGTTGGGCCTGCGTGGCGTCCTCCGTGCTGCTGCTGAGCGTCCCCGGGAGGTCCGCGCTGCAGCCGGCGAGCTGGCTCCCCCGCCCAGCCCCACGACTGACCCCCAGCGAGACGACCCAGCCCCGGAAGGCGGCCGCCGGGGCCCGGGAAGTGCCGCCGGCGGATCCCCCGTGCGCCCAGGGCCGCCCGCAGGCCTCTGCGGCTGCGTCGTCCTGCAGTGACCGGCTCCATTCTTAAGCCACCCGGGGAAACCTTTGGCCCTTTACTGCGCCTCCGCAGCTGAGATGGCCAAGGGTGTTTACTCTTCGTAATAAGAAAATAACAACTCCAGTGTTAAACTTTTGCGTGCATGACAGACCAGTCATTTCCCTCTGTGCAGAAAAATCTCCCATCCAAAAATGGGAGTTGAGGGTAAAGGGCAGGTGAATCATAATTAGAAACAGCTTGACATTCTGATTTTTGCTACCTAGCCTGAAAAATATTTTCTTGGTCACTACGTGTTCTTCAACAGCATGATCGCTTTAAATTTCAGTGTCGGGAATTTTATATGTCAGAATTTATTAACCATTCCCCTACTGTACAACAGTCGTCTTGTTTAGCCCTGAAGAAATCTCCCAAATTATCCTCGCATGTAGTAGTATGCACTACCATGGATAAGTGTGTCCGCCTGTGCTTGCTGTGAGGTGGTTTGGATTCCTATGTGAAGCTCTCCTGTGCTGAAGGTGGAAAACATTAGCCAAGTATCCAAGCCAAAAGCTTCTGCTTGTCTTCTGAGACCTCAGATGGGAGAAGAGGGTGGCCTAACGGGGAGATGGGAGGCTGCTCCCAGGGCTTGGACAGGCTGGCAAATATGTGGATCACAATCGTGGAAGGAGCCCATGTGGGAAACCCTCCCCCAAAGCATCGCCTGCCACATTCCCTGGGATATCCGGCAAAGCCTCCGTGTTGATGGCGAGGACTGGAAAATTTTTCCCTCTGTGACATTCTCTGCATAATGCCTGGTTTGTGTGTTTATATACATAACCCCATTTTAGTGGGATGGTGGCCCTCCCTGATTACATCTAAATTGAGTGACTTTGCTTAAAGGCACAGGTCTCCATGTGGTGGGACATGATGGAGGCAGCCCCATGAAGACAAGAGTGGCCTCCTATGAATGACAAACTTCACAGGCATGGGCGTCCCAGGGGTTGTCTTGAATAATTCCCTCATTTGTGCCCATCACGTGAACTGTGAGAGCAAAAGGTTTCCCCTTGAGTTACTTCTTCCCACATTTCCACATTGAATATTCAAAGAAAAAATGTGAGACCAATACATGGAAATCAACACCCCTCAGCTCCTAGGTCTACAGTGAGGGCTGAGTCCAGAGCTGTTCTTGTACCTTTTTGGAACACTCACATAGTGGGTGTTTGCTCTTTGAATCAGTAACCAGTATTACCATGTGATCAATTATACATCTACTTAAGAGAAAATAAAACATATACGTGGTATCCTAGATGTTTACAGTGGCATTATTCATAAAAGCCAAAAAGTAGAAACAACTCAGATGTCCATCAGCAGATACACGGACACACAAAATGTGGTCTGTCCATAGCACGGAATAATATTCAGCCACAGAAAGAATGAATTCCTAGTATGTGTTAACAATGTGCTTGAACCTCAGAAACATTATGCTGAGATGCAAAGGCAACATATATGACTCCTCTTATATGAAATGGATAGAAAAGATGAACCATACAGAAGGGGAACTAGCTTAGTGGCTGTTGCTGGCCCACCAGAGAAGAAATGGACAGGGACAGTTAATGAGTAACCAGGTTCCTTTTGGGGGTGATGGAAATGTTCTAAACATCGATCCCTCATTAAGATTCACTGCTGTAAGTATCCTAAGAAACACCACCACGGAATTGTACGGTCACAGTGGGGGATTTTATGACATGTACATTGTATCTCAAAACTGGTTTTTAAAATGCAATGATACCACACAATTTGGGCAGGCATTTTCCCAAGTGAAAAGGGGCCCCTGACACACACCTATTAAAGACAGGATACCTTCAAAATGGGCCACCCTAAAGCTAGCACATGCTGGAGAGAATCTGTGCCGGACACTGGCCTTTCCTTGGATACTTTTCTCTGTGACCTGCCCCTGGTCGAAGCCTTTGTGACATTACTCGCATTATGCACTCTGGCCCTTTCCTGCTAGTCTTTTCTGTCTTCCCGCATTCCGCCCAGGCCGATCCTTGGGATGGAGTGCTTCATGGAATTTACCACATGCCCTGTCAAATAATCCATGAATCCACCTCCCTGGCGGTTTACGCGGGTCCCCCACGATTCCGCAGGCCAAATGCAGGCTTTCCTCCCGCTGCCCTCACGTGACCAACCTGGGCCCTTTTGTGTCTCCTCTCCAGATAAGCCACCACAAGCAGGCAGAGAGAGGCACACGTCCCACTGAAAACCAAGACCCAGAGCCGTTTCCATGTGTGGCCGAAACCAAATGCTCCTAAAGTCGTCCTTGCCGCCGTGTGACGAACTGTGATTTTCTTGTTTATCCACTGGCATTTTTTCATTGCCGGTCACTATGTCCTCTGCTGAATGCACAGCCAACTAGTTATTTGAGTCACCATCCCACCCTCCCCAGCATGAAGAATACGGGTCAGCAGGGATATGAGGCAGTGATCGCAGGCATCTTGCCTGTCGCAAATGGTTTGGGTTGTGGCTGGTATCCAGTGGGTGGAGGCTGGGGCTGGCCTCCACCTGTGTGCATGGCATGCTCGTTGCAGAGAACTGCGCGGCCCCATGCCCGCCGTGCCAGGGTGGAGGAACTCTGCTCGACTCCAAAGTTGCCAGGGTCCCTCCGCTGAGTGGATCTTGTGGTCGACTCTGAAACAAGGCTCCTAAGGAGAGCTCTCAGTAATGGATAAAAGTGACCCTGTTTCTGCCACTCCCTAATTTACGCCGTCTTCCTCAGCTCATGGTTGTCCCAGGGCAAGGCAGGCCTTCCTGACTGGGGCCTGAGGTTGCTTCCTTTGGCTCTGGGTGCACATTTTCAGAAACCAAGGCCAACTCCTTGCCCACAGCACAGCCTCACCTTTGGCTGCTGTCCTCTGGCCCCAGTCTGGGGATGAATGGCCAGGCTCTCTTCTGCCTCTTGGTTCCCACAAGCGTCCCCAGGGCCTCTGGGAAAATTCCTCCTCGTGGGTCCTGCACTAACTCGGGCTTTCTCACTTGAGAATCCAGAAACCGTCTCGGATGGAGCTTTCCATCTGTGACCCCCTTATGCCACGCCTAAATCACAGGGCCCTTGAGGCTCCAGCTTGGTGCATCTTGCAAACACTCTGGGAGCTTCACAGGTTCCAGCTGCCTGAGTCCCACCCCCTGAGATTCCCACTTCTCTGGTCTGGGATGGCGGCCTGAGCATCAGAATGTTTGGAAGCTCCCCTGGGGTTCTCATGTGCAGCCAAGGTGGGGGGCCCTATTTGAGCACTTCAGGCCTTCCCAAAGCTCCTGCTCGGCTCCCAGTGTAAACACTCGACCCCCCCGCCCTCCCCCCCGCCGTCCTCTTTATTTATAATAGAAACAAACCTGTAATTGCCTTTGGGAGACATTCTCTGTAAGTTAATATTCTGAACTCTGATCCACGGAAGCTTCTCCGAGGGAAGTAATAATGCTTGATGATTGCTGGAGGGATGGAACTGAGGAATGATTTTTAAAAGTATCTTTCCATTGCTGTCACTTCTGGCACTCTTGGCATCTGGGCTTAGACCATGCTCTGTGGTGGGGCGCCCTGAGCACCATGCGGTGCTGAGCAGCAGCCCTGGGCTGCACCCCCCAGAGGCCAGAGCACTCCTGAACCCAGTTGTGAGAAGCAGTAATGTGTCCAGACACTGCTGAGTGTCCCTGGGGTGAAAAACCTCACCCCTAGTCCAGAACCCCTGACTTACGGGAATACAGGAGTGTATTTCTGCTTGGCTGTTTTTTAAATTACATTAAAAATACGCTTTTTCAACATGTTTTCCAATGTCACTGCTGGCTGATTGTACTTGGTGTAGTTGAGGTGGGAGACAGGGCCACATTATCCTCCCGGGTACCTTTAGAGGAAAGTCGTGGCAGCCCCCCCAGAAGGATGCCGACCTGAAACAAGGCATACGGTTCCGTGGGAGGCAAGCACGGCAATGAGTTTAGGGCCACCGGCGGAGACCACGTGGCCGGCCTGTGCCCCTCTAGTTACCGCTGTGGCTCAAGGCTTCCCTTCCAGGAGGGCCATGCGGCTCCTGCGCTGACCGCACCGCGGGGCCCCTCCTGAGTTCCTTCCTGCCTTCCTGCCCAGCACATGCAGGTTCTGGCCGTTGGGGATCGTGGGATCCCTTCCCTCAGAACTGTGCCTGCAAACAGCAGGAGAGCGGCCCACGAGGCGGGAGGGAATGAGACGAGGCCGGCTCGGGACAGTTTGTCACTTCTGCACGCCGTGAAGCCATCAGGCATGATTCCATCCGACTGCTCGCCGCTGCATCGGGCTGTACAAGCGAGAACAGAGCATGATTCGCAGTTTTCAAAATTAAACCGAGCAGCAGTGGATTTTTTTTTTGTTTTTGCAACATTTATAGAACTGTGTTAGGGATTTCAGAGGAGAAATTGGCCATTGGGACTCTTTGCCCTGGATTGTTTGTGAGGAAATGAGTCATTCTCTTTCCCTCTCTCTGGGCCGTGCACAGTATACTGCAGTGGAAAGATGTGTCTGAATCGGACTTAAGTGGGGACCCTGTATGTAAGTTGTGGGGCATGTTGCAAAATGTAACCACAGGGGGCTTTTGCTCAAAAGCAGGAAAGAAAAGATACTTCCTTTCTCCCTCAGTCTCTCTTGACCTGTCGTGGTGCTTTTTTCCTTTAAAGGTTGTACTTATTTGAGCACTATGATACTTACAGGGCCAGTGAGGTCTCTCAAACGTGCCGGAGACCCCATGATTCAGCAAGTGGGCACACGCCTGATGACCCCACCCCCTTGATCTCCCCAGGGCAGAGGGTGGCAGCAGTCCTGGATGGGGGCAGGGAAGCGGGCTGCAGACAGCTCATTCTGGGGAGGCAGAGAAGCTGCTGGAAGTGGAACTCCAAGCCCCCAGGTTCATGCTCCATGGTCCCATTGGGCTGCATTTTCAAAACAGAATCTCCAACATGCCAAGGATTTCGACAGGGTGGTTGCAGAACATTAAACCTCAAGTATAGGGCCAAATCTGAGCATGGGGACACGTGTGACTGAGCTGGCCAGGAGGCTGCCCCTGCTTACTCATAAAGCCAGGAGGCTGACCCTGCTTACTCATAAAGCACCAGCTAATATTTTATATAAGTAAATGATAAATAATTTTCCAACTCACAAGGATGACTCCCTCAAATAATGACTCAATAACCGGTTCCCTCAAATAATTCACTCTTTTAGGAACAGAATTAGCATTTTAAGCCATTTGCTTTTGTCAGATGCCAAAACCTGCCTTTTTTTTTACACTGTTAATATCTATAAGAATGTGAAAACATGCAATGTACACTTTTTTTCAATCCGTTTCCTTTCTTTATTGTCCCTGCCTTGCAGTTCTTGACTGATTTGTAAAACAACCAAAAAAGAACCAAGGAGTTATAATTTATGTCATGGCCAAATAATGCACATTCCCCCAAATCAGGTTGGTCCTTACTCGAAACGTAATGAAATCACGTGCTGGTGGGTTTAAAAGAGCCTAGGCAGTATGGATTGCAAACGGCGAAGCGTGATGAGAAGGGACTGTCACCAGATTGGTCACTGCTTGTGCAGCATTGCTTGGCCTAGGAAGCTTGGACCTCCTGTACTGGAATCTGCCCGGCCCAGGGCTGGAGCTCCAGGGGTGACATTTGGGAATCTGGCTCTGCAACCACAGGTCACTGGGATGCAGCGGCACTTCAGGAACCACTGCCCAGTCTAACATTCCCTGACTGTCCCCGGGCAGCTGAGATCCACGTCTGCTCCTCCTAGAGGCCCTGTGAACCCCTTCTTGTTCTGGCTGCCCGACTTCCTACCCAGCCCTTGGGTGAAATACCATGAGCAAAATTCTGAGGCCCTGGGTGCCCGTCTCCTGGCCCCCAGCTTCCTCTTGGGCCACACTGCACATTTCAGAGGTAATCACCTGCCTAGCTCTTCTGCACACACAGAAGCCAGGTACTGAAAAATACAAACGCCCTTTTGTTCTGTGTGTTTATGTCTCTTGGCACTATCCCGACTTGCAGGGTCAGAGCAAAAACCTTATGCTCAGGAAACACTTTTCTGTCTTTTCTTAGAAGGTAACTTTTATTTTAACGTTAGAAAATCTTCCACATATAAAATGTTTTTTGTGATATTCCTGAGACAGGAATCTGCTAATTGGGTAGATTTGTTCTTAAACATAATCCTTTCCCTGTAGCTGCAAACATCTTTGAGGTAGGGCGGGCATAGTCAGTTTTCACTGGACACTGGACACACTTGCTTCCATTTCTGAGTTCCTCAAATGCCATCTTCTTGTCACTTCTATGTATCGAGCCATGCACACAGAATGACTTGTTAGCTCCAGGAGAGTCTAGGAACGGAGCTGGTCCCTATTTTATCAGCATGTTTTTTGTTTTTTTGGCAAAACGTTGCCTGCCTTCCCTGAAATGTTAATTCTGCCACAGGTGATTTGTCGGTTCCATTATTTAAACTATGAGTACATTTTAAAACACAAGAACACAAGGGGTCCTAAGGGCAAAAGAGATTATTTAGGGCAAACTAGGAAGAAAATAAAAAGAGTGTACAGATGACTGCTTAAAAGCGTTCATAAACCCTGCGATATGATGATGACGGCTGTTAACTTGGCAGATGTTTCAGAGAAACACACAGGAAGCAAGACCCACTGCATGCATAAAGGGTCCGGAATTTCACTGGGCACTGGCCACAAGCGTTCAGCGTCCTCAGAGCCGCTTGGTAACCTACACACTTAATGGAGATGCCCCAACCGCCTCTCTCCCACCTTCCAGCCAAAGACTTCTTGCAGGTCTAATGGGGGCACGCCAAAACCTGGCTCATCCCCTGAGTCTCAGGGTCGCTTTTTGCTTTCCTCTGTCCCATTCCCCTGCCTTCTCACTCCTTATATTGAGTCAGCAAAGAGAAAATGTCAAGGGACTCCGAAGGACAGGGTAATGGGGTGAATGAGCAAATGGCAACATTCCCCCTGTTGTTTCATTAAGAAATCTTTGACTTCAGGATGCACTGTTCAAAGTGAAGGACTCCTTGTAGATTGTCCAGAGACGAAAGGGACATAGAGTAAACCAGGGCAAGGTCGGGTGGATGGGGCTTTGCTGGGCCTGCACAGCCCGAGGCTCTCCAGCAAACCCAGGAGCCGGCATTAGTGACTGTCTCTTTGCATAAAGTCACTTTTCATAAGGATCTGAAGGTGCAGGGAAGTGTCAGCCAAGGGCAGCTGCCAAAAATAGCTGACTTCCAAGAATGCAGAGAAATTGCAAGACCAGTGGAAAAGGACCCAAGCCACACTCATTAACCCATCAGAGACGAACAGTGGTTATGAGACCCATAGGTATCCATCAGGAAAGATACAAATAGCCCCCTCTATGACACCCTAGGTGAATACTGTGTCTGCAGTTCCAGCCTGCTGCCTCTTGTGGGGCTGCCCCGTGTGCAGGCAGTTATGGGGTCTGAGGAATTGTGCTTATCACACAGTCCTCAGCTCCTTGGACTCCAGGAACCCAGGCCAGCAGATCTAGTTCATGAAAACTGACAGTCAAATCAAGTGATGCCAGTAACGATCGTGACTTTGATGTCCAAAAGCAACAAGCTGCATGTGCAAGAAATGAGAAAACCCTCATGGACAAACCAGGATGCCTGTGGCTTACCTCTGTTCCCAGTAAAGCCCCTTAGAATGAATGGTATTGTTCATCTAGATTTTCAGGCCTTATTTAACTGAATAACCACTTGTGTGGCAAAGAGCTATGCTAGGTGCTGAGGGAGCCGAGAGAAGGAAGACACAATATAAAAAGGGTGGCTGTGTGCAACGACCCAGTGGGCAAGTGGCCAGGGAGACCGCAGGGCGTTCCCGCTGAAGAAGAGCATGCTGGGCAAAGGTTGCAGGCCTTCCCTGGGCTCATGAATACTGGTGTGGTGGGCAAGAAGGCCACGGGGGCTTAAAAATCCCTTTGTTTCTGGGGGTTGGTCACAGCTTAAGAGTCCCTGGAGGCCTGGGCACACAAGCCCAGGAGACCGGGATGCCTTTAAAATGTCATGCCATGCGGAGCACAGTCGTCCCATAGCCACACAGTACTCTGCCCGAGATCTTGAGCCGCCAGCTCAGATGGAAGTCACAACTGAGACACAGGTGAAGGGGCCCCTCCTGGAGTGGGAGGTGAGAGCAGTGTCAGGTTAGAGGGTGGCTGACAGCAGGGCTTCCAGAGGGGGCTTCTCGATGGAGACCTACCCTGCTCACTCTCCCTTACTCCTGTGGCACAGCCTGGTACACAGTAGGCACGCAGGAAGGTTGGGGAGAGTGATGGAATGAATGAATGCTGGTGTGTGCTGACTACTTGACATGCACCACGTGCCACATGAAGCTCCAGGTGCAGAACTAGATATAAATTTCATTAGTTCTCTCAACAGCCTTGCACCACAAGTGCAATTCATAGTCTTCACACTTTACAGTGACTTCCAGATGTCCCCCAGCTAGTTCATGGTAAAGAGACATGCCCATGGCAACCCATGAATACGTGTTAAGAACCTGGCTTCAAACTCCCATCAGATGGGCCTTGCAAGTACGGAATCTTTGCTGCTCAGCCAGTGGCTCTCAAACTTGACCGTGGGGAGCTTGTTAGTATAGTTTCCAGGGCCACATTCCCAGCAATGCAGATTCACCAGCCCTGAGTGGGGCCTAAATTTCTGTTCCTAACAAGCTCAAAGCAATACGGACACTGCTGGTCTGAGGTCATCCGCACGCACCACCAGAGCAGTAGAATCCTGTTTTGTGCAGATTCCCGGGACTCACTCCCAGGGCTGTGGGTACGCTAGATTTTAGTCGGTTCAGAAGCTGTCACACCTTCCCTGGGAGAGTCTAGTGTTGACAGCTTCTGCACCCACCCTTATTAGGAGGGTATTCTGAGTAGAGAAACAGTTTCTATGTTCTGGGACATACCAAGTCATTTGGAAGCTCGAGTGTCCAGGAAAGTGACCAAGGGTGGGCCTGGTTTGGAAAGCAGAAGACTGCGCAGGGTTCTGTGAGCTCAGGTGAGAATTTAGAGTTTAATTCCACAGGGGATACAACAGGTTCCATATAAACCAATTTTTCTTCACTATCAAAATAAGCATGCTCCTAGACTACAAGTTGGACAAAGATAGCTTAATCAACAGTTCTTTTTTTTGAAGCCCTCTCAACCTACACACTGCATTGCAAAACAGAAACAGAACATAAATAATGAATCAATGCACAGAAGTTTAACATCATATTTATACTGTTTACAGTCTTAGCTATTGATAAATCCATCCTTCCAGCTGCCAGGGGAAGCATTTGGGGTCCTCCCCAACCGCCCTCTTTCTGAAACATCTGCTTCTGATCCTTTGGGCTTGCCCTTCGGGCTGTGTTCAGAATCACCCTCAAGCGAAAGCCCTGTGGGAGCCACCCTTTTCTCGGTCTGGACGACCTTGTCAAGGGCCTCCTCACTAGACTTCCTGATTCCATCCTGGCTCTGACAGTCTGTTCCGGGCACAGCTCCTGGGGATCCTTCTACGAAGTCAGATGGGGCCCTTGCTCACACACCCAAAAAGGGTCCTGTTTCTTTCAGAGTAAAGCCAAAGTCCTGACAGTTGCCTGTGAGGTCTTGCATCAGTGCCCACCGCCCAGCTCCCTTACCTTTTAGACCTTGTAGAAAGGAGAATAATGGTTCCCCAAAGGTGCCCACTGGAACCTGTGGGTATCTGTTACCTGGCCAAGGAGAATCAAGGTTGTAGGTGGAATTAAAGTTGCTAGCCAGCTGACTTTAAGATGGGGAGATTACCCTGGATTATCTCAGTGGGTCCAATGCCATTACAAGGATCCTTAATGGCAGAAGAGGGAGACAGAAGAGGAAGCCAGAATTATGCAGTGTGAAAACCTCCAACCCACCATTGCTGGCAACAGAGATGGAAGAAGGAGTCGACAGGAATGTGGAAAGCCTCTGAAAGTTGGAAAAAGCTCATAGATGAATTCTCCCCTACAATCTTCAGAAGGAATGCAGCCGGCTGACACCTTAATTTTAACCCTCTAAGACCCACTTTGGACTTCTGACCTAGAAAACTATAAGCCAATAAACCTGTGTCGTTTTAAGCCACCAAGTCATTTGTTACAGCAGCCATGAGGCTCATACAGACTTCCTGTCCTCTGGCCTCCACGATCCCTTACTCACACTTGCAGTCCGGCCAGCATGCCAGCCAAACTCCCTCCCTGTGTTAGGGTCACCATATCATGCGTCCACCAAAACGAGGTTGTTTGTGGATGGAAAAGCTGCCCTGGTAATAATTCTGTCAGGACAGCGGGTGTAAACTGAGACCTCCCTGAACCCACGGAGACGTGTGATCACACCAGCCGCAGGGTCTTTGCGTGGGGTCATCCCTCTGTCTGGACAGGAAACCCCACCACCTCCTTTGAGTCTTTGTTTAGATATCATCATCTTCACCACGAGGCCAATCCTGAGTATAACATTTAAAACCCTCCTATCTCTGCATTCCTACCTCCTAGAACCTTCTTGCCCTGAGACGCTTTCTTTCCTCCTTGTCATCCATGCCCTTCTCACATGTGACATGCTCACCTGATTTCTCACACTTTTTGCTTTTGTCCATCTTTGGCTGCAATGCAAACTCTGCTAGGATATCAGTCATCACTGTCTTCTCTGATATATGTCATGGCGGGCTTTGAGAACAGTGGCCGGCACATAATAAATGCTTGCATGAATATTTGATGAATGAGCGAAGAAAGTGGGCATCCTGAAGATGGGGAGGAAGATGGAGCAGACACCAGGTCAAAGCGCAGATCTGAAGACCTGAGTTCTAGATCTAGAACTATGCTTGTGTGCTAATTATCTACAGTGAGCCATGTAGCCTCTCTGAGCATAGCTTTTCACCTACAAACTGAGAGCTCCAAGATCACCTGATATTCTCAAATCTATGATGTAATTAAGTGAACATTATATATTAGAGTATAGCAACTCCGAACCCGACCACATAAGGTAGGGGTCAGCATAGCATATACAGACCAAACGGCAAGAAGTAACCCCAATGGTAAGATTTTTAGGAGGAGTGTTCTCTAGTAGACTGTGACGTGGGGGTGGCTGCCATTCAGCCAGCTGAAGCGAGTCACCTTCAGCAAGATACATTTTAGAAGTTCAGCACAGTCATGTCTGGGCAGGTTCAAAGGCAGAGCGAGGGTGAGCCTGATATCCCTGTTTAACTCAACATGTCCAGGGAAATTTCTAGAAACAAAGTTACCCCCGGTTTGAACCATTTCCCAGAGGGATCTCCCAAAGTTACCTTCAAGTATGCAAATCTATCTCTGTTCTTCAAAATTGATTTGCTGGATCAAATTATGGGTGAGTAAACATCACATTACTGAGAGACACATTTCATTGACTAATGAGAGACACCTGGCCTGGGTGGTGACAACCACTGTATGTAGTTATTAAAATATATTTGCCGTCTCTACAACAGGTTATCAGGACAGACTGGGTTCAGATCTCCCCTTGTTCCTAGAAGCTATAAAACCTAGGCCCAGAGGCTGGATGCAATGCAGATGGCACGCCACAGCGCCTCCTGAGACACAGTGATTGTCATTATTGTTAATGGCTTCCTAAAATGCTCCTCCCAGGCCCCATCAGCTGCTCTTCTTTGTTTACCCACTCTTTTTGTTTATGTTTGTTACTGTGGGAGTAAGCAGGTTTCAGGAGGACAGGGGGAACCTTGGGGGGAGGAGGAATGCAAAGGAATATAGAATTGAATGTTTTGTCCACAAAATGTATCATTAGGAAAAAGCAAGATGCGTTCGAAAGTGTAGAAGGCTACCATACGTAAAGGAACATACGTACCACTGTGGGTAAGCTCGGATCCTTGGCTGCTGCACAAGCGACGTGTGGGACCAGGCATTGCCTGCTGGGTGGGGGGCTGTTGGGCATATCCCCAGCCAGGTGCCAGGACCACCCTCAGTTATGACAACCAAACATGCCTCGAGCACCATCAAATATGCCCTGTGGGCGGTGGGGGCTACCTCACCCCCAAGTAAGAACCACTAGGTAAGTGAACTGGGAGAGCAAAGCAGCCCAGTTAGGGCCATGGCAGAGTCCACGTAGTCACCCGTGGCGGGGGCCCAGATCTCTTCGTTCTCAGGCTGTGTCATGCACTGAGATCAGCATCCTGCGATCTACTGGGGAAGAAGAGGGCATGGGGAGGGCCCCGTGGGATTTCCGGGGCAGGCGCTGGGAGTGGCCCCCCATCTATGGGCCAAGACTGTCAGCACGCTCATTCGGCTGCGTGGGAGGCTTGGAATGTCACCTGTCCCCCTACTCAGAAGCAGCAATAACGGAATCTGAGAAGCTCATCATATCCTCTACCACACAGACGTGCTTATACATGTCCCCTCCCCCACTGACAAATCTCTGCAAGAATGCACCCCACCCCAAGCCTGGGGACAGTGGTCTTCCTGGAGGACGGGACCTGGCTCCTGACTGACGTGCAGGGACAGCAGGTTTGCTTTACACTATTTGCACATTGTGAATTTTACCCCATGAGCAGGCATGCCTATTTTAAAGGATGGATTTTGTTCTAAATCATGTCCAGAAAAATAAGAAAGTTTAACATGTGCCACCCGCAAGAATGGACTTCAGTGCTTTGAGGCCAACGTAAAGTTGGCTGTGTTACTGAAGACCAGATGTTTGTCTTCGAAGAGGACAGAGGCCAACCACCTCAGATTCAGTTCACTGGAACAGACTTTCACTAAAATCAATTATATCTGCTTCTTTTAGTCAATCTTGTCACTTCCACGGGTAACAGTTCTTAAGTACTTTCAGAGTAACTGGGACCAAACTCGATGAAAACATATTATGAAAACAGCTTGGAATTAATTTAACATAATTCATGACTGAAGCAATTTCGTAAGAGTTTCCTCTTTCCTATTTGAAAGGCTCTTCCTATTATATCTGTCCACATTAGGATTGCTAAACATATTTTACGTAATGTTCATAAGCAGATAAATAGTACAGAGAGGTACTCATTAAAGGCTCACATTCCTAAGAAAAATCCCCCACTGGAACTTCCACATGCACTCTTTCTGACAGAGTGCTGGCTTACAGAATGCAAATCCCAGGAGATAGCAGAGTTGTTTGGGGTGTGTCATTTTGTTTCTTTTTGCCGTATTTCTGGATAATCAGAGTCCTTGCCAGACGTACCCTCCCCCTTCTTAGTATTTCCAGTTCAATCACTAACTACAAAGGAGACGTGCACAGACATTCATTGTGTCAAAGGTTAGCAATTCTGACTGCTACACCAAAGAGCTATTGAAATTGCCAAGGGCAAACATTTTTAAGAATTAAAGATTTTTTTAAGGTTTTAAATCCCTGAAAATACTTCTACTGTGTGGAGTGGTGAGGAAATAATTTTCAGGTCACTACTCTCATGGGCTCACCAGATGAAAATTGTAGGTTTTTTCATATTTGTGTCAGTCAGCTTTTGGTGCATAACAAATATCCCTTAAACCTAGTGACAGAAAACAATCATCATCATTTATTAGGCTCATGCTGTGGGGGTCAAAAATGTGAGCTGGGCTTGGCTACATATAGCTCCTACTCTTGGCTACGCTCAGTCATGAATCTGCAGTTAGCGTCCAGGTGAGTTGGAGATGGACTGTCCCTAACATGGCTTGTCTTTGTGCCATATGGTGTGTCATCCACCAGCAGGCTGGGCAGAGCTCTGAGAGAAGAGGGACAGAAAGCCTCTTGACATGGAAGCCTGGAACTGACACATGGTCCTGGCTATCCCATTCTATTGGCACATCACAAGGCCAGAGCATGCATACAGGTTAGAGTAAAGGATCATTCTTACCATCTACAAGGCTATTAATATTTTCCTAATCACATTCTGCTATTTTGTGTCCTTTAAAATTCAACCCTATGAAGAATGGGGGAAAAAGAGCTGAAAATCAGACATCCCCATTGGGCTCTGATTTGACACAAGCCTTGATTTGTAAGTGTACATTCTTTTTAAGCTTTCAAAAGTCTAGCTAAATATCTGTCCTCAGAATATAACTTCAAAATATAAGGAGCATTAGCTCCTTAAGTTACTCCCAAAGCTACCTGTTTTGCTGCTCGGTACTATAATTTCCCATCTCCCACAGCAGTGGATAATCATGTGCGATGATTGCAGAGAGAGCGCTGTTGCAGCAATGGAAAAAATTTTTGATTTGATACAAGGTTCATGTAGCTAAAGCTCATGCATGTTGAACCAGTTTCATTAGTTTTGTAGTCCATTCAAAACACAAATGGTGGTGGGGAGGAGAGGCAAGCCCACCTTATTAAATGGAAAAAGAAAAACATAGGAGGAGAGAATCATTAATTTCTTGCTCATGAGTAAGAGGCATTAAACAAAAATGATGAAGAAAATCACTAGCGTCTTCCCAGGTGAACACCCTGCTCCTGCCACAAACAAAAAGAGCCCGGGGGGCTCACAGCCTGATGCCCCTTCCCCCGACCCTACCACCAACCCCACTCCCACTACGTCACAGATTATGAAGCACCTATTCACACATAGTATGATTTCCCAAAACACCACAGGGGGCTGGAAGAGCAGCAGCAAATGACTTCCTCACCAGGCTGTTTGGATTGGCTTACGCTTCTGGGGACCACAGATCAGAAAGCAGGGTGTCGGCAGAGCCGGTTCCTCTAGAAGTTCTGGGGGTGGATGTGTCCCCTGCCCTCCCTTCACTCCTGGGGGTGCCAGCGGCCCTTGCCTTGCAGAGTCACTACCCGAGTACTACTTCTGTCCTCCCACGGTGTTTTTGGTCTCTGTGTCTCCAGTCACCCTCTCCTTTCTCCTAAAATGATACCACTCACTGAATCTAGGGCCACCCTAAATCTGGTGTGGCCATGTCTAGATTCTTACCGAGTACATTTGCAAAAACCCTTATTATAAGGTCACATTCTGAGGTGCCAGCAGTTAGCGCTTCAGCATCTATCTTGGGGGCTGCCATGCAACCTCCTGAGTACCCCCTTGCTTACACTCCTCCAGTGGCACCCCACTTCCCTGCAGGGTGGGTCTGAGCCCCCTTAGCCTGTGCCCCGCCTGTGAGCCTCATGGCCACACGTGCTGCTCCACTGTTCTCCCGCGTTCTTCCTGCTCTCCTGGTGAGGGCCCTGCCTGTCCGTCCTACGAAGTCTCAGCTCAGCAACGCCCTCCTTTGCCCGGGACCCCCCATCTCTCTCCAAGTCCACAAACTGCCCGGTGTAGACATCATGAAGAGGCTCTACAGCTGATACAACGCAGAGCTGAAAACCACCCTCAAACCAGCAGGCACAGCAGCCTGGAAGGCGACAGTCTCTGGGGAATGGTGAAGCTAGAAAAAAAAAAGTCAAAATACACCTACTCTTAAGTTGCCTGTTGGGAGAGAAAGACACAAAAAATCCTCATTAAAGAAGTTCATGAATTCTTATGTAAATAACAGTGATTTCCCATTACACAGAAATGGCTGATGGCTGTCAACAGAGAAGGGGAAATAAGTGGTCATGTGGAATCTGAAGACGTCCCTGGTCATTATGGTACCAGAAAATGGAATTCTGTTTGTCTGCGACTTAGGGCAAAATAGTTGGACCATGATGTGAGTAGCCTAGATTATCCCAAATTTTCACAGCGTATTTTGTTTACAGTCCTCTTCACAGATAGGACTGAATGGCCCATTTAACCGAAAAGTGTGCTTAGTAGGGGGAACAATTTCTGGAACTTCAGGTCATGGAGGAAAAAGAGACTTGGCATCTGGAAGGTGCCAGGAACATAGCAACAAGATTTGCCATCAACACTGTACTGTGGATGACATTTTATGGCTATCTGGCTTTATTTCAGTTTTTACATTTCATTAAAAAAAATTTTATTGTAAAGTATACCAAACACTAAGCTTACATTTTAACCCTTTTAAAGCACACAGTTCAGTGGCATAAAGTAACTTCACAATAATTTTATTTCATCTTACTGAGGAATTCTGAAGTGAATATAGCATAACCTACTTGAAGGTATAGATACTCGGCAGTGTTTATTGTTAAACTATTTGAGAAATAAATCTTTCCATCCAATAATAACACATTTGATAATCTGATGGAGTGTTTTCCCAGTGTTCTTCAGAGAGAAGAGGAAACTAGTTCACCAGCCTAGTGACACGATGTGAGCTGTCGTTCTTGCCGGACCTTTGTGTTTTCTACTGTGGAGGGAGCTCTGGAGGTTTGCAGGATGAAAGAATCTCAAGGTGACGTGGGCGAGCTGTCAGGAGAAGACTAGGAGATGGTACCGATCCAAACGGAGAGCCTGGGAGAGCTTGATGGGCGGTTACGGACTCCTGGACACTTGACACGTCCCCCTAAATGCTGTCACTTGTAACTGAAGCTCTACGCCATCATAACAAGAAAAACACCTAGAACTTTGAACGTGTTGGTGGCTGCGCGATGGGCTGTTATTATTCTCATCTTCTGGATTTTCATGCTCATGTGACCACATGAATGTGCAGACAGTAAAAAAATTTTTTGTTCCAAAGAAAAGGGAAGCCTCACTCTGCATAGAAACGTGTTTTAAGCCATCCTTACAAAATGAGTCGTTGGTGGGGTGCTCCGCATGTTGAGCTCTGCAAGGAAATGAATTTTAGAGAGTGACATAAAGGCTCTCTGTTCTTTCAGCGCAAAAGTTCCTCCCAGATGATTTTTCAAGATGAGTACAAGGAAAAGTGCATGATTATAGCTGTCTCTGGATCATTTCCTCCTCCATCTTTGGGGTCTATCGTTACACGCTCACATCGTGTGGACAGCTTTGATCCCGCACCAGTTGCCAAGCGCTCACGCATCTCCGAGTTCCCCCGCCTGTCAGAGCCTGCTGCCCTCTTACCTGACGGCACTGTTGCCCCACGATCTCTCATCCACCCTGGGCTCTGTGAGAACTGCAGACGTTGTGAACTAGGAAGGCTGTGCGATGGGAAAGACTGAACGGTCTGTCACCCATGCTTTGCAGAAACACAACAGAACACACAAGGCTTGGATTTTACAACTTGGATTTTTATGTGGCTTCCCAGATGGCCTTCATGATGTGAAATTACTCCTCAGTCATCTCACTGGCCTGAGGGGTGCGGCCTGCGTGTCCCCAGGCAGCCGTTGGGCTGCACGAATTCAGCGCTAACTGATTTCCAGGGCCTACGAGTGTGTGCACACCAGAATGGATTCAATGGTGGCTTGAGCCCCAGAGCAGAGCAGAGGATGTAGGACAGCGCCCTATCTGTTTGCCACCTCCCACTTGCGTTTTCTCCTGAGCGGGAAAATTCAGGGGCTGAGGTACGGGTGGCCAGGTAAAATCGGGACACCCAGTTACATTTGAATTTCAGATACACGAGGAACGATGTTTTAGTATAAGTGTTTCCCAAATATTGCTTGGAATATTTGGAATAAGTAAAAAGAGTCTCTTATCTCACCTTTCACTCTTGTAAAGCTGGAGCCTTCATTGAAAAATCCATTCTGTTTCTTCTTTCACTTCGCATGCCCTTTAGATCTACAGGGGCCAGTGAGGTGGCCATTAGTCACAAGTGGCTATCAAGCTCTTGAACTGTGGCTAGTCTGAGTTCTTAAGTGAGGTGGGTTTCTAAGACTTCGTATGAAGAGAAAAAAAAAAGGCACTTCTTCTAAAACTTTGTATGATGGAGAAGAAAAAAATGGATGGTTTCTCATTAGTAACTTTAGTATTGATCATGTGTTGAAATGATACTGTTTTGCACAGACTAGGCTAAAATATATTATTACTATTAACTTTACTTGTTTCTTTTTAATTTTTAATATGGCCACTAAGTAGTTTAGAATCACATACGTGGCCTGCATTATTTTTCCGTTAGATAATACTGCTTTAGCTTAGGGCTGGCACATGTTTTCTGTACAGGGCCAGACAGTAAGTATCTCAGGCTTTTTTAGTGGATAGGGTCTCTGTTAAAAGTCCCCCACTTTGTTCTTGTAGCCCTAGACAATAGGGTGGCTGAGAGCCAGTAAAACTATGTATAAAACAGGTAGCGCTTTATTTGGCCCGTGGGTGTAGTTTGCTGATCCCCTCTTGAGAGATGTAGATTGATAACTTTTAAGTGCAGTATCTCCAATGTCTCAGCCTCATCGATTTGGACAGACCAAGAACAGACCTGTAGGTGACAATTTACCTTTCTCAAGATGGCTCAGCGGTTGAGTAGCACGGTACTGACAGGGTATTGAGTTTTTTTAATAAAGGAGAAGAAAAACCGGGACTATTGGCCCTGGTGTGTGGGTGCGGATTGTATGAAAGCCGCCTGGATCCTTGCACGGGGATGTGGGCGTCCTGTGGTCACCTGTCCTGCAGAGACCAGGAGAATCCTGCCCGCAGGTTGTGTCCTGAGTGCTGTGGAAGGAAGGGCTTGCTTCACGCAGGACCCATTTGAAAAGCAGCAGTGCCATCCAACAGACGTTCAAGAGAAGAAACAACAGTTACGGGGGCCTTGGTGCTGGTAAAGCGGAAGGAACTTTTACAAAGAGCTATTGAAGTCGTAAATCGTTTCTCTCACCCAATTAAAATGTTTTATCTGCCGAGAGCGTGGCATGAGAGCATTTGGAAGAACTGACGTCCATGGGATCGGAAAATGTCCTGAAAGGTGAAAGCTGTTCAGGATCACATCAAAAAAACAGAACAAAACCAAAGACACCAGGACAGGTGCTGGTATATTTTGTGGGGGTCGGTGGGGGAATTAGACCCATCAGCCACAGTTTATACATAAACGAGGTGCTTATGTATTTTCTGTATGATGAGGGAGGTTTAGAGGTACTTCTGGAATAAAAAGATCACAAATGAAAAGCGTAATCCCAGGAAATTGCTAAACTAAAGTTCGATTTGTTACCTATTTTATGGTCTTCTTTTCCATGTTGAGAGAAGCTGGAAATAATACATGTCCTTCTCCAGTTCTGCAGTCCATGAACTGTGCCCGTGGGTCAATGTTTATGCTGAATTTCAGTTTTCATCATTGTTTTTCCTTTTGGAGCTGGCATGTAAATGTAATTTCGCTGTAACTGAAGTGATTGGTTACCTAGCTGGGAACCCCTGTGGGATTAGGTTAGGGCTCGCGATGGGATGCACTTTTCAAATGTAAAAGTTTACAACCCGTGGGGACTGTAATGAATGCTTCGTTCACATGAGTGCCTGCTTGGGGCGTCTAGTCCATGTTGCGCTTTTCATTAGCGTGTCCAAAGTGTAGGTAGTCTGCTGGAATAAAAGTCAGTGAAACTTAGCGCACACTGCGGTGTAATGGGCACTTAGCGCGGGACCTTACATATTGTATTTCACCATCAAAACTACCCTTTGAGTAGTACTAAAACCCAAAATTTAGAGTAATATAAAACATACAAAATACTTAGTAATATAAATTAATGCATCAATAATAATTTTAAAATATATTCCATTTTATTCTCTGTCTGAACCATATATCATTAAAACTGCTTTCAAAGTGATATAAAATGAGGCACGAAGGATCAGTCTGATAATTTCCCCAATTACTATGAACTGTTCAGCACCCTTTGAAAATTGCTTGGAGGACCTTCCCTTTAATACGGCTGCTCCGGTTAAGACGATGCTACGAATTCGATAAAGGCAACTGCGTTAAGCTATAGCAGGTTGCTATAGACAGTGTTTATGGCCCCCCTTTCCAAATTCATATGCTGAAATCTAACTCCCAAGGTGATGGTATTTGGAGGTGAGGCCTTTGGGAGGTGATTAGGAGATGGGGGGAGCCCTGGGAATGGGACGACTGCCCTTATAAAGAGACCAGAGAGCTCTTGCCCTTCTACCATGTGAGGATGCACGGAGAAGCTGCCACCTGTGAACCAGGAAGGGGCTTCTCACCAGATACCAATCTGCTGGCGCCTTGGTCTTGGACTTCCAGCCTCCAGAACTTTGAGAAATAAATGTGTTCTTTATAAACCACCCAGTCTGTGATACTCTGTCATTGCGGCCCAAAGGGAGACTGGGACAGGGGACGTGACTTAACGTGCTGGACACTAACGGGTCCTCGCAGCAGCGGCCGTGCCCCCCACAGGGCAGGTGGGTATGTCGCAGGCACCTCATTTCCAGGGACTCATCCAGACAGATTGTGTCTCAGCATTGCCCAAATGCCACCCTGAACCTGCGCCATGCCCCTCCAGGGTGGGGGTCTGCAGGTGGCTGCTGTACACGCTCGGCCACTCACGCCTGTGTCCGTTCAGTAGCTGCCAGCAGCTTTGGTATCAGCACAGAATGTCGTCTCAGAGCCTTTTAAAAAATCCGAGATCCACTTAAAAAGCTTGCACTGCATGTGACTGTGACTTTGTAATGTCCTCTATTGAACAGTTTACCTCCCTTTGGTTTTTACCCATGTCACTGTCTTTCTTCAGGAGTCCAGGCTGCTGGCTTCTGTCCTGTCCCTCGGTCTGTACTTGTCTGATTGTTTCCTCGAGTCCAGTCAGGTTGCACATCTTCAGCAAGAAGCCTGCAGAGGTGACGTGTGTCCTTTCGTTGTGCAGCCCGAGCGGGGGTTCCGATGGTCCTCCTGTGCCTTCATTGCTCTGGCTGAGCTCGGGTGGCTGGTTATGGCTGTGCCCACCCCGTCTCCCTGGGGTGCAGGTACCTTCATTCTTGTGGAAGGAATGAGTGAACTCCGGCCTCTGTTGGGGGTGTGAGTATCTGTTCGCACCCATTTCCCATCCTTCCCTGTTTGAAATATCACACTGGCAGCTACAGGATGGTGAGCTACCGCTTTGGCTGTTTCTTCTACAAGTTCTTCCTTGGTTCAGCGCAGCTCTATCGTGTCCATCGACCTGCAACACTGTGTGCATTTCAGGGCTGCTCCAAGCTCTCAGGGAAAGTCTTCTTAGAAGAAGAGCTTTACTTCTGCGACCCTAACTTTCTTTGAGTGTCATTACAGCCTGTTTTTATGGTTTTGTTGTATTCTTACATGTGCTATAGTTGGTGGACATCATTATTCTTTCTGATGTTCAAGTTGCCCCCCAGTTGGCCAGGGGGAGTCCTTTGGGCTGCCATCACTCTTAAGAGGCGGGCTTTCCCCACCCTCAAAGTCTTCCATGGGACACAGATAAAAAAACGACACATGGACATAATGTTTCTGATGTTCCGTGTGGCCCCACGTTGTACTTCGGCCCGTATTTCCACCATTTCGCGAGCAAAGAGTCCCATCTCAGGCAGTGCAGCGGGAATGGCGTTGCTGGGCGAGGTGAAGTTGCTCAGGATCACAGGAAGTATTGTTTCCTTTTTCGTTAGTTCCAGGTGTACGACATAGTCATCCAGTGATTCTGTACAGGATGCTCAGCACGGGACGTGTAAGGGGAGAGTTTTATTTTGGTAAGACAATGATGTTTCCTTATTTAACTCCAGACCCAAGTTTGCTGAAAATTTTATTTCATCAGAATTCACTGACCCCAGGGGACTTTACGTCAACATGTAAGACAAAGGCCCACCTCTGAGTGATGTGGTTTGGGGATAAAAAGCTTTTTTTTTTCCTTTTCTTGCTAAATTTTAAAATCTACATTACTAAATACTCTAGTAAGTGTAATTACTATGTGTCAACATAGAAAGGTAATATAGTATTATTGACTATATACCCTAAGCTGTGTTTTCATCCCCGTGACTTATTTCTGTTATAATTGAGATTCTGTGCCTCTTTATCCCCTTTGCCTATTTCACCCATTTCCCAAAACCCTCCCGTGTGGCATCTACCAGTGTCTTCTCTGTGTCTCTGAGTCTTTCTGTTTTATTCCTGTGTTTTGTTTTTTAGATTCCATACAACAGTGAAATCCTGTGGTATTTGTCTTTCTCTCCATGGCTTATTTCACTTACCATAATACCCTCTAGATCCATCCATGTTGTAACAAATGTCAAGATTTCATTATTTTTTTCTGGCTGAATAATATTCCCTTGTGTATATGGACCACCTCTTCTGTATCCATCCAGCTATTGATGGATACGTTGGTTGCTTCCTTATCTTGGGTGTTGTAAATAGTGCTGCAATAAACATAGGGCTGCATGCATCTTTTTGGATCAGGGCTTTTGTTTTCTTCGGGTACTTGTCCAGGAGTGGGATGGCCAGGTCATATGGTATTTCTATTTTCAGGTTTTTGAGGGCCCTCCCTACTGCTCTCCACTCCATACCCATTGCCATTCCCACCTGCAGGGTAGGAGGGCTCCCTTTTCTCCACATCCTCACCAACTCTTGTCGCTTCTTGTCTTTTGCACAGTGGCCATTCTAACTGGTGTGAGGTGAGATATCACTGCTGTTTTGATGTGCATTTCTCTGATGACTGATGACTAGTGATATTGAGCAGACAGGCATTTTTTTTGAAAAGTCATAGCAATATAGAAATTTCATTTCCACGTTGAGATACAAATACCTCCCGTGGTATATCCTGTGTGTGGGGTGGCGTGCATCGCTCCAGCATAGGTCATGTGCATGCCTAAGTATGTTTCTCCACGTGTGCCCCGGTGTGTCTGTGTGTGTCTGTGACGTGCACCATGCTCCCGTTTAGATGGCATGTCCACCTGTTTGCTCCGTGGTAGGATACTTGAGCTCACAGGAAGCTACTGGACTCTGGATGAAGATGATCTCAATCTGCTTTTCAAAAGTCATTTCACTCTTCTCTGCACTGCTTTCATGCACAAGGTCCCTGAAGGTGGTTGCCATCAATTCCCATTGAGAAATGTTCTTCCTTTACTGTTATTTGAGGGACCACTTCCTTATGGTTGCATATCCCTGTGAGAACACAAAGGCATCCCACGCGGCTGGTGTGTACACTTTACAAGCTGAGCCTGGATCTGATGAAATGATTCAAGCTAACTTCCACAAGGCTGAAGTGTTTGGTCTAAACTCATGCTTAGAAGTGGAGGGAAAACAGATCTGGGAACAATTACTAAGAGCTGCTTGTGTGGTTCCCATTACATTCCCTTCTAGTGCTGAGACTAGGGTTGGGGGTGGAGGGAATCACGGCTTGATAATGTATTACAGAAATGTGACCTTGTTTGTGCTTGATGACAATGATAGCAGTGTAAGTTAGTGCATGGTGTGAGCTGTGCTAGAAACGTGAAAGCTTCTCATCCAGCCAAGATCTTTCTTTAGCTTGCTGTTTAATCAGGCTCAGAAAGCAGTATAATCTTTTGCTAAGTTAGTAAACTACCAAAAAGAATAATTCCAGTGTGTAAAAACAGCAAGAGAATAGGTCAAATAGGTAAAATCTATGGGCTACCACACTAGTTATCAGGCTCTAATACATGAACATGCTTTAAGTATAGGACATAATCATGGTAATGGCATGCCTATTAAATGCTGATGAGTAGTAAATACGCTATGTTTAAGGTGTGCTAAGAAGCCAGACATAAGGTGCTCTCAACCATAAAGTCACCCTGGAATCTGCTCATTTTCTCCCTCTTTGAGTGATCAGAAAAAAAATACTTGGGAGTCTTTGAAAATATCTTGGAATCTCGGTCCTAAATGTCACACTTGACTTCTTTCAGAGTTTTTCTAAAGAAAAAGGGAAATGAGATTTTAATTTTTTAGAATAGAAATACTATCTTACCAGTAAGAATTTAGCAGATTCAGAAAAGCATTTAAAAAAAGAATAAAATGGGCTTATTGTTCCACCCTCGTGAGGTTGAGGATTTCAGTTCAGGGTGCGCACACACACACACACAGCATAGATGCCAGTGAATTAAGAAAAAGTAAAACCATCCCATTAAAAAAAAAAACTTGTCCTCTCTACATAATGAAAAGATTGAGCATTATCCCAGATGCTTAGAATCGGGTATTCATTCTCCTGGTTTTGTCTGTTCCTCTCTGGCAGGGCTATTTCACATGTAAGTGAGTGAACTCCAGTTTCAAGGTGCATTGGTAACAGAGCCGCTGGCTCCAGTGGGTGAGGACAGAGGTGCAGCTGGTTTCCGGAGCATCTGGAACATTCCACGGCCCCCAGGTGTCACGGGGACCCCGTCCGTCACCTCTGCTTCCCATCTGAGGCTGACTTTGCACTCTCCCACCGGAGGTGCCTCTTCTGCCAAGTGGGTATGATGGCCAGGATGTCCCAGGCTTAGGTCTTCAGCTGTGCCGACGGGAAGGGGTTCCATGAGACCTGCTGCGCTTGGCTTGGGCCCCAGGTGAACCTGCAGAACGGTTCCCAACTGATGCCTTTACTCACATCAGATGGTTGGGCCAGAGGGGGCCGTGTACCAGAAGAGGGGGTGCTGCTCCAGAATGGAGGTACCCTGGACATGCCCTTCACCATTTCATCCGAAAAAAATTTTCACTTAAGCAGGTACTACATTGTTGGGGTTTTTGAATCATGTATAGAAAGCTAAGGTCCATCTCAAGGGTCACGTGCAGATTCCTCCCAGACATACCCATTGCTGAGTGGTGCGTAGCCTTCTTCCTCAGTCATTTCCTGTGCGTTTAGGTGCATGAATATGAACGTGTACTAACCCTCCAGAAATGACGAGGCGTTTTTAGGGAACTGTGATGGATTATGGATTCGTGTTTTAGGACTGCTGCAGCAGAGTGCCCACATCTGGGGGGCTCAAAACGACAGGCATTTGTGGTCTCCCTGATGTGAAGGCCAGAACCTGAAATCAGGGTGTGAGCAGGGCTACGCTCCCTGCAAAACTCCAGGGGAGGCTCCTTCCTTGCTTCCTCCAGCTTCTGTTATTCACTGTCAGTCTTCGGCGTTCCTTGGCGTAGAGATGCATTATTCCAGTCACAGGGCCTCTGTGTGTCTCTCTGTGTACAAATTTTTCCTTTTCATTAGGACAGTATCAGGATCCACCTCATGACCTCAGTGTAATTGATTGCCGTGGTAAAGACCCTGCTTCCAAATAAGGTCACATTCTGAGGTACTGGGGGTTAGGACTCCAACATATCTTATTTGGGGGACACAGTTCAGTTCACAACAGATGCGTTATGCAGCTCTGGGTTTGTACAAACCCAGTGGTATCTTCATGTATGTACTGCTTTGTGAATTGCTTCTTTTGGGTAACAGAAATCTGGCCTGCATTTGACGTCAACATTGGCCTCTGCCTCGTGCTCTGTAGGTGCTGTTCGGTTTGTATAGGGCTATTCTTCCTGAGTTTGCCACGCAGTGTTATGAACACATGCAAGTATTTTGTTTTGGTGAATGTCAAGAATTTTAATTGCAGGAGCCAAGGTGATGTGTATTTAAAATTTTCATAGATGCTGCCAATTGCTCTTCAAAATGCCCTCCCACAATGGGGGCTGTGGGGAAAATGGCACTTCCTGTGGCCAGGATCCTCCCTGAACCCTAACCTGTGTGAGGACGGAATTGGCCTACTGCTTGGCTACTGCTCTCACACCCATAGGCAATGAGCTGTTATTGACGGAGTCACTACATAAAGAGCTCTGGGCAGAGGCAGAGACAGAGGTGGACTGCAGACCTGAACACTGCAGGATACAGGTGGGATACTAGTTTCAACCTACCACCATGAGAATAAAGACGGGTATACATTCTTTTACCCCAACAATGTTCCATTGTCATTTCTCAGTCTCACTGAATCCAGAATGAAGTTGCCCAGGGCTGAAACCCTCAGGCAAGATAGGGGCTCAAGGGTCCCCAGATCTTTACTAGACTTGATACTACCTAGAAATCAGTGTTTCACTCAGTTTTTGTCGATATGAAATGGTGTTTCATTATCCTTTTAATATCTTGTATTTCTAGGTAGGTTGAGCCTCTTTTCATGTGTTTGTATGTTTCCTGTCCTATAAAGCAGCAAATTGTATCTGCTCCTTTTAGGTTCATTCTATGGAGTTGTCAGTGGCTTTTCAACAGATTTGTGAGAGTTCTTCAGATATGGAGCATATCAACTGCTTTCTTTGTAGTTAACTTTTGGCAATGTTTCTCGTTTTCATTTTAAGTTTAAAAAATTAGAGTAAATACAGTAAAATTTATACATTTTTTTCTCTGCATTTCTTCTATTGCTTTTATGCATAGCATTGCCTTCTGCATTTGTCCAGGGTTATATGGCTTTGTTGTCAGCATCCAGCATTTTCATCTCTCTGGCTCTTTTGTGGCTGACTTCTAACCTTGGCGGACTCAGTTGACAAGATCATGATTTGGCAAACTTTTTCTGAGAAGGGCCAGACTGTAAATATTTCAGGTTTTGAGGGCCACATGGTCTCTGCGGCAGCCAGTTATCTCTGCTGCTATAGCCGGAAAGCGACCACTGACGATGCCTAAATGAATGCGCATGTCTGGGCTCCAGTAAAACTTTTTGTTTTTTTACAGTAATAGATAGCAGGCTGTAATTTGCCAATCTCTGGACTAGACAGTTGCCAAATTTCCCAATCAGCCAAGTTATTTAGACACGCCTGTGTCCTTTACTTAGAGATAAGCAAAAATGACATGTATAATTGTAGCAAAACTAAATTCATCGTAATCAGTTAATGGCTCACTGCAGAAGAGTTTTTTATATACATGGACTGAACAAATAACACGTTACTGTGATCGCATGTGAGGCCTGCTTCCTTCTAGGCATCTGAGTCTTGAGATTCCTTCATTTGTCAAAAGACAAATGGATGACCCCATTGAAAGGGGCCTTATCAATGCCTCATGCCGGGTGTATGAGATTCTGTTTTGCAAAGAAAAAGAAACACCGATACATTCCACTGACTTGGAAAAGCTGGTGGCTTCAGATAAATAGGCTTAGCTGTTTGTTGTTTTAAGGAAATAAGCATCTTCATGATGCAATTAATGGAAAAAGCAACCATTGACTTGAGTAAATTTAACCACAGAGGTACCTTCTTAAATCTTTTGATTTGCTGTTCGAATGATTACAAATAGACTAAGACAGCACGTGTCACAGTTCCTGCCCATACCTATTTCAGACCTCAGTCCATCCCAAGTTCTTCTGATTGGCTTCCGATGGGAACCCTGGAGACTCAATGGCAGTGAAGTTGGGGAGCCTCCAGGTCAAGGGTCCTGTGGGCGTTGAGCACACGCGCCGAGGACCGCCTCTGCAGCTCCTGGCTCCTGAGGCTGTAGCAGGGGTCTGATATAGTTTGTGGGATGAATGAATGAACTCCTGGCCCCATGCTGGTCTCCTGGCTCCAAGTCTCCAGGGAGCGGTGCCTGGGAATCTGCAGTGACAAAGAAGCATTTGTGATGCTTCTGAGGTCCCTTCCAAGTTGAGAGGCCTCACGTCCCCAAATTAACTTCCAGTGCATCCAGTCAATTACAGTTGTGCTATTCTCCATTGGTCCATTCTATGTCCAGGGGATATTTATGTCTGGCTGTAGGAAATGACTCCATGGAAAAAATGACTATGTTTTTAGCCAAAGTTTATATTTCTGGCTTGGTTGTTTGAACCATATCACAATTCTTTCTGTAAAACATTCTGACGGTTACCAAGAGCAGGATTGCTACTAAAATCAACTCTGATGGTTCCTTTTAGCTTTATTTATTCCTAATTCCTCTTGGTAATATTAACCTGAAGTTATTTAGCAAAAACAAAACAAAAAGATAGAAGAAAATGAGTGAAAATTAACATTCTTCTACTGGCATTTTTTTTTACAGAAAGAAAATTCTGTACCTGTGTTGTGGTAGACAAGGATCTAGGAGATGGGGGGAAATGTGTAATGTGTTAGTTTTTGTAACTCACGTGACCCTTTTAATCATATTTTCTTAGTGTGTCACTCCAAAGGGGAATGATGGTGCTTCCACATTTACTGTTACCTTCTTACACATTAAACTGGCCTGGAGTTCTTAAAGCATTTAGAGACTGTTCTAATGGAACACATTTTCTTCAAAATTTTGTGTTATATCTGTCTTCCTAGTTGGACTCTCAGCTGCTTAAGGGCAGCTCATGCCCTATGTGTGTTTGTGGAGCCATGTCCAGCATGTCATCTGTCCCTTAGTATTCATCCCCTGAAGGACTGATGTTTATATGGGGAAAGCGACATCTTCACGCAAAATTCCAGCTGATCTGCACATCAGCTACCTTTGATTTAAAAGTGTTTTTTTCTACTGAAAGATGAGATGAACACTGATTCTTATTTCAACATCTTTAAGAAATCCAGATGCTAGAGGCTGATTGTGTGACTGTGTATCTTGTATACAACCTGCCTTTCCTCATGTGCAGTAGCCCCCGCATCACTTTGCCTACCTTTGGGTGTTTGAATGCGTGCTGATGAGTGCTGATTTTGAACTCTTCTGCTTTAAGGCTTTTCTTTCCCTTGAGAGTGTTCGCCTCTGGTTCTGATAGTTTGATCTCCCTTCCCATTTCAGTGGGGAGCCTCCCAGATGCTCTGTGGGTGCCCTGTTTAGAGAAGCGGAAGCATCAGCTGGCTTTTGTTTACAACCTGCGGCTGATAAAGACTGCTCGGCCATACAAGAAGCAGGCACCGAAGAACTAGAAGTTCAAGACGCTGGAACTTTCCTTGTCATTTTATTTTGGTATCATTAATCTACACTTACATGAGCAACATTATGGTTACCAGACTCCCTCAATCATCAAGTCCCCCCCACATACCCCATTATAGTCACTGTCTATAGGCATAGTAAGATGCTGCAGAATCCCTACTTGTCTTCTCTGTGTTGTACAGCCCTCCCCGTGCCCCCCTACATTATGTCTGCCAATGTGTGCGGTGTGTTTTTCTGTGCTTTACCATTTTGTTTTTTTGAGGTGTACATCACGTATAGTAAAACTCATTCTTTTTCAAGTGTGTCGTTCAGGAATCTTTACATACAGCCCATGGGTTCCATGTGACTCACTGCTTGTTTTTGTAAATAAAGTTTTATTGAACACAGTCCCTCCCATTCATTTACATATTGTCTGTCTAAACTGCTTTCATGCTACAATGACAGACATGCGTAGTTGCAACAGTCTGGGTCTTCAGAGTCCAAAATATTTATCATCTAGTCCATTGTATAAAGTGTATAGACTTGGTTGTACTGTAGTTCTATGAATTTTGACCAATGGATAGTCACATAATTACCACCACGATCAAGATCTAAAATATTTCCACCGCTCTTAAAAATTAAGGAAGCTACAATTTGAGGAAAGAGAATGGTTTTAGAAAGCTAAGTTTTACTCTATGCTTGATACTGACTGTAAGTTTGTAACATCTTAAATCGTGTTTTCATGATCGATTGAATATGCAGGGTTTGTCTTCCCAGCAGAGATTTCCCACTTTTCTGCTCAACAAAACCCTGATTTCCTCTTGAGGCATTTAGCCCTCCTCCACTTTGGTGTCGGATGTGTGGGTGTGTCGGATCCCAGCCCAAGCTCCTTCCATCCCTCCTGGTCCTGGGGAAGCAACCAGGGATTGGCACAGGAGACAGACGTGGGGGCTTCTAGGAAAGCAAAGCCTTACTTCTCCCTGGGTGCTGCCCCAAGGAGTGTTCTCTGTTGGACCTGAAGGAGGAATCAGCCTGCCTGGCTGACATCCACAGGGGCCCGTGCTCAGGGCTCGTGTAGACATGAAAACATAGGCTGGCTGGGAGTGATTGAAACGGGAGAGAGAAAGCAGACCCTGCTCATGTTGGTTTTATGAGCCCAGATTCAAGTCTTGCCTGTCGTTAGCCTTACGGCCAGATGCTGTAGTAAATTCCTCTGAGTGTGTAAGTCGGTTGGAGAAGGGATTTCTGTTATTTGTAACTAATTGAGCTCTAGTTGATGCCAAGTATGTAACACTGAGGAAATTACCAAAAACCCCAACACATCTATTATTGTATTTGTATAATGCACAAAAAAACCCAATACAGTTCTAGCTGAGGATTTTATATCATTACTTAACTCACTGGAATAAGACCTGCCTTGTAATTTCTGTATTTGCTAATCAAAGTATCACTCATTCCTTCCTTCAGCTAATATCTACTGAGGACCTGCTGGGTGGCAGGGGCCTCCAGGTGACCAAAATGGGCACAGTCTTTGTTTTCAGGAAGAGCATGTCCTAATGGGTTTACAGCCTAAAAACCCAAGTGTGCGCAATTCCGATAGCCACAGGGCTACGGGGCAGGATGGCAGTATTTCATAGAGATGGCCTCCCTGAGAAGGCATCATGGGGGCAGAGATCTGAGTGAAGGGAGGGGGTGTGTGCCAGCAGAGGGAATCCCAAATGCAAAGCCCCGTGGCCTTGTGCTGGACTGGCTGCTGGCCAGGGAGATGTGGCTGACAGGGGGTGAATGGGTGGGTGGGTGAGCAGCAATTGAAGATAAGGATGGAGAGACCCTTGGTGTCTGTCATTAAGGGCTCCCTATGGGGCCACAGGGAGCAGAACAAGCATTTGCAAACGAGTGTTTAGGACAAAACTGCCCTAACTGAAGGAAGGGCAATGGATGCCTCGTGGACTAATTGAAAGTACTGTGGCAGGCACGGGGAATTCCTTTTGCCTAGGGGGCCCCTTGAGTTGGGTTATGTGGATTTTTCCTGGTGGGATAGGGCCGCCTGGGGCAGGCTTCCCAGGTGTGTAAGGACGGTGGCCCCTGCAGGTGGGGAGGTCTATTGCGTCATCAACTCCTGTTTCCTGTGGCCATGTGATGCATGATGGAAAGGACTCTGAGTTTCCTACAGTCCCGCCTTCCATTAGCCACCTGCCACCCGAGCAGTAACATGTCTGGCATGGAATCCGAACTGCCAGTTGTCTGTTTCGATATCTTAACAAATGCGGAATGGAAGACACACAGAGTCCCAGGATCCGTTTCACTGTAAACGCAGCAGAACGCAGTGACGGTCAAGTCCCCAGCTTTGTGGGGGACGTGCGTCAATAAATGTGACTTGCAAGGAAGTTCCAGGTGCGATGAGTGGGAGCAACAGTGAAGTGCCTTGTGACTGGCTCCACGTGGGACAGTTCTTCACGTTTTGGAGGCTCTCAGGGGTCACACCAAAGTCACACACCTTTGCTCTTCTTTGCTTGAAGTATAACAAAGGCTGTTGGTCCAAATGTTCCATTTTGCATGTGTTAACTGACTGCGTTCTCTGGCTGGCAGTCTGAGAGCCTCAGCCCTTGAGGAAGTAGCAGCTAGCTGGGAGAGGCAGATAAAGAAAGCCAGTAATTCTGGTTGGGAGAGAGGTGGCCTGAAGACATGCAAGAGGGTGCCTGCCGCCTCAGTCCTGCACTGGGAGAGAGGAAAAAGGTAAGGCGGGGGTTTGTGGAAAACTTCACTCAGAGGAGCTGTCTGAATGGAGGTTTTCAAAATTGACGCATAATTCACCTACCAGAAAATGCATCTTCCTAAAATGTATATATAACTCAGTGGTGTCAGTATATTCAAACATACAAAATCGGTATTTATTTTGGAACATGTCATCACCGTCCAACAGAAACTGCATACCTCTTAGCAGTCCCCTCTCGTTCCCTTCTGCCCGCTGCCCCTGGGAACTACTAAGATGCTTTCCATCTCCACACTGGCCTCTTCTCAATCCTTCCTATAAATGATTCCGACAGCAGGTGGCTTTTTTGTTCATTGTCTTTCCCTTCGTGTTACCACGGTTCATGCACGCAGCTGTGAGAGGCAGGGCTTCATTCCATTTTGTAGCTGAACACCGTTCCGTCTCATGGATGGACCACACCTTGTTACCCATCCACCAGTTGATGGACATGTGGGTTGTGCCTACGTTTTGGCTGTTAGGAAAAGTGCTGCCATGAACATTCGTGCATGAGTTTCCATGTGGCTGTGCAGTTTCCGTTGTCTCGGGTGGGCGTCTGGGAGTTGGAATTCCTGGCTGATAAGAGATTCGCAGTTGAGTGGGACTGGGCATCTCTTTAAAGGGTAAGATCTGCTCTGAGCCTCACAGAGAGCTTGCAGAACAGAGACTAAGACTTTTGCCTGAGGGAGCAGGTCCTGGGTGGCATGACACACCGGGCAGTCAGTGCCTCCTCCCCGGGGGCAGATGTGACAGCTGTGCGGTTGCCTGAACTAGCTGAGGTCTGATGAGGCGAGAGACAGAGGCACCTTGGAGATCTGTGTGACTTAAGTTTTTGCTTTTAGTTCACTCCTTAGAACTGACATAATAAACCGGGCCATTTCTGGAAAGTTTTTAAATACAAGAGTATAGAATGTTGCGCTTCACACCAAGTAAAATGTCATAGCCCCAAACAGCTTCTCTCAGATTGGTTCTTGGAATTCGTGGATTCTGGGTTCACGCTGAGCACTTCATGGCTCTGTGGAAGCTTGGTGACAGTCATTTTAAGGAGGTTGCTTGCTGCTTCTATCCGGCTTTCCATCTGGGTGTCTGTAAATAAGTCAGACTACACCTCCTCCGCGGGCACCCACCTTCCCTGTGAGACTTGCAGACTAGGGAAGGGATCAGCAACCATTTATTCAGAGCAGAGGTGAAAGTTCTGAGGAAATGTCCATCCTCCTGTCTTTTTCTCATTTCTGTAAATCAGACATTACTTTTCCCTTCCTTGGGGGGAGCTGAGGAGGCCAAGCAAATATAAGAACGTTTCCAGGGGCTAGCCTCTGCGGCAAACACTCGGCTAGAAGGAAAAGAGAAGTGAGAACGTGCCAAGAAGCCTGCGTTGCTTACCAGCTGGTGGAATTTGGCAGCATCTCTCAGTGCATATCGTCCTGTGTGGTCACTGTGATCGTGCCTATGATTGAGGATTAGGTGATGGGTTCAGGCTGTTCTTCTCCTCTGTTCTCATGGTTTGTGAGTGAAAGAATAAGCAAGTGAATTAGTCGACTGCTCTTCGAAACTTGCAAAAATAGGATTTACTCTGAATTTTCCATTTGTGGCTCTAGTAACACTGTATGTTTTCATGCTTATCACAGTTTGGGGGAGTCTTTTCTTCTTTCCTTGATTATTTCTGAGGCCCTTGCCCACAACAGTGATGCATGGGGCTGCAGTGGGATGAAATCATTTCTCTTGTGTGGGATGGTGGGAGTGAGTTGCATTAAGAGAAGGTTATAGCACAGATGTTGTGTAGCAATAGCTGTGTAGATGGAAAATTCCAGAGTCTTTCTTCTTGCAATGTTTTCCATTTTTATATGTGCAAGGAAATGTGTGCTTAACTGAACTCAGCTGTTTGAAAATGCAAGAAATGGAGGAAAATGGAAGACTTCATTGGGCAGGAGGAAACACGTGTGCAGAGTCTTGCAAAGTGGGTCAGATGTGCATACACAAAATTAGTTATGCATGCCCCACAGCGTGGAACAACATGAGCAAAATCAGATGTGGAAAACCTTGACACTTGTCCTGCTTAAGAGCAACAAGTTCCAAAGTCAGACCCTATGAGTCCAAATGGTCGTTCTGCAATTTACAGGAGGCAGGTGCGGGGAGCTCAGGTAAGTTACTCAATACCCAGTGCTGGAAGTTAATAATAACATTTGTCTCACAAGGTTGTTGCGAGGATTAAAGTCTGTTACATCTTCATCAGGAGCCTTTTCCAACAGCCTCTCGTGTGTTAAATATTTAAAACAAGTCAGCTCTCATTACTGACATTGTTTATGTTACTGGCTCCACGGATATTTCCATTTGGCTCAATCATAAGGTGTATGAGGCAAAATTGTGGGAGGTCCGTGCTGGAAATACAGGTGTAAGTCAGGTCCCCAAGGACCTTGGATTCTAAATTGAGAAACTGCAATTTTCCACACCATCGCACAGGGCAGCAGGCATGGGTTTTGACCAGGGGCCCAGCAGGACAGGTTGTGGGCGCAGGAAGAATGGATGGACGTGGGCACAGATCGGGGCAAAGAGCAGTGAGAGGAAGGGCCCAGTGGGAAAGCGGGTTCTGGGGTGAGATGGAGAAGAGAGCACATGAGATGTGGAAGTCAGCTCAAAGGAGTCAGAAGTTAGGCGGCGGGCGCGGGCCTTGTGTTACCTATTCTGGTGCTGGAGCCATCGGAGCACTAGATGGTGCAAACCGCAAAGCACTTGACCCACTACAGGTGTACTTTTCTGCGTGGCTATCGACTTGGATCGATTCGTTAAAAAGTGACCGGAAGGTTTCAGGCAGGCAGACTTAGTGGGAGGATTGGATGACCTGGATGGAAAACCGCCCCCTGGTAGCAAGAGGTACCAGCTAAAACCTTCCAACTCAGAATCAAGAATCTAGAAGCAGGGCTGTAATTCCTGTGCTTCTAAAGTGAAATGCCCACAGGAAAAAAAAGGAGGAAGGAAGCGGGGGAAGAGGGAAGAGAAGGAAGACCGGCCTCAGGCAGCGAAACGCGGCGTATTGGTTGACAATTAGGCTGATATTTTGACCTTCTCCAATACGGGCAGCCAGTGCTTGCATATATAAATCTGGTTCCCAGTTTTCTTGAGGAACGGGAATGTGCCGCAGCCCTACTAAAACTCTAATCGAACACTAAAAAGTTTTAGCAGTATCTTGGCTCTACCTGAAATACCAACTGTGCCGTGGGGATAAATAGATGCCCACAAACAAGGTTTTAAATGACTTCATGCTTTGTCTGTTTATCCAATTGATTTCCCTTTGGGAAATAGGCTGGGTTGGAGGGAAGGATAAAATCAAACAAGTGAAATCCTGTTTCTCTTAAAAAGATAAGCTTCTTTCCACCTTCAAGTACAAAAGCGAGTAACCAAAGAGGGCAGCTGCAACTGGCATTCTCCTTTTAACCTGTGTGTGCTCATTAAATAGCAGGGGGTGCACAGGGCGTTTATGTCAATAAAAACAATTAAGCATATACATTTTGTCTTGCTCAGCGCTAATGATGCCCTGTTGACAGGGCGGCATGCAGGTACTTCTTGAGTTTCGAAGCAAAATTATTAAACAGAAATGACTGTCAAGTCTTATAATCTGCATAACTGCCAAGTAGAGCCAGGATAAAAGCACAAAGACAAGAAGAAAAGAGAATGATTACCAGCAACACTATTTTTTCCCTGTTGGAAAAATTATCACTGAGGCCCCAACGTGTCTGCTCCCGCCATGCAGGTTTCAAAAGGGCAGGCCTCCCACCATCCCTGAGCAGGACCACGTGGCTGCTCTCCAAGCCTGGGAATCCACTTCCAAAGCACCCCTAGGGTATCGAGTCCCAGATGAAGGATTAATTAGGGGCAATGTACAAAGCAAAAGAAAAACCATCGGGGTTCTGTTTCCAACACCAGTGTCTCTAGAGCTGAAGGGGTTTGCACCCCCACCTAACTTCGTACCATACCAGTTGCACATCTGTATTTGATTTTCATAATTTCACTAAAAAAAAGATCGCATTTGCCCTAAACTCAAAGAATATTTAAAATACTGAATATTCTCAATGAGCCAGAACATACTCTAAGATTTTTTTTTTGCAAAACCTGATTTCAAAAAAGAAGTGATGAAGAAGGGGAAAGTCTACGGGACTTCACTGAACATTCAGCTTCCGGAGTGTATCTTGGGGCCCAGCACAGAGATCAGCCCGTAAAGTAGAGTGGCAGGCTGGCTGGTCCACCCTGACGCTGGCCCCATGGCGACACGGGGCCAGAGACAAAGGACCATTAAACTAAGCCCCACGTGCTGAACTCGCTACAGGAGGGAGGACTGAACCATTTTTTAGAGTGTCACAAGGCAGAATCTGAGTCTTTCGAGGAAGCTGGAGGAAACCAGAAACTTCACTTCCCGCTCATCACCCACTCCCCACACGTCAACTGTGCTTGGAAACCTAAAAGTGTACCTCTTCACAATCAAGGTAGGTCTGAAATAAAAAACTAAGCACATAGGACAAAATGGAAGTTCAATATTCCAAGCTTTGTATAAGGGGAATTATCATTTGGTGAACAGGAAACTCAAAGTCTCTGTAGTTTCTACATCCCGTGACAGCAGATGGGGTGCAGTTTGCATGCAAGGCCATGAAACTAGGTGACCACAAAGCCCTGAAAAGGCATCAGTCGCCAGTGCGACTCACTGATGTCATGACCACTGAGTCACTGATCTGTTGTCACTGCTATGGTGATGCACAAAAATGTGTGCACCCACTGCCAAGCATTCCTGGAGCGGGAGTGAGGACACAGTGGCTTCCTGCTGAGAACCCTTGGGTCTAGAGGTTGGGTTGTGGCCCTGCCTGTCCAGATCTCATCTCCAAGCCCAACCAGCCCACCCAGGGCCTCCTCCAACTGCCCAAGGAACGGGTCTGTTTAGCACCGGGGTCCTGAACCTCAGCACTCTTGACATTTGGGGCCAGATCATTCTTTTGCACTGGAGAATACTGAGCAGCATCTCTGGCCTCTACCACTAGATGCTGGATCACATCCATCCTCACTGCTACGGTGATGCACAAAAATGTGCGCACCCATTGCCAAGCATTCCTGGAGCGGGAGTGAGGACACAGTGGCTTCCTGCCAAGAACCCTTGGGTCTAGAGGTTGGGTTGTGGCCCTGCCTGTCCAGATCTCATCTCCAAGCCCAACCAGCCCACCCAGGGCCTGCTCCAACTGCCCAAGGAACATGAGTTATGACGGTCGTACCTCATAATTCCATGTCCCGCTGCCATTCTTCTCCACCCATTTTGGCTTCAAAGGTAATTTGCCCCAGGCTGGGAACATATTTCCGCCCTGGAATTACATAAGTATATGAAGAGGCATATAGAGAACCATCAGTGCCCTCTGGTCCTTTCCTTTTGTTGTGGCAGAATCAGCCAGCCTTGCGACAGATCCCCAGAAACACAGGGCTCTCATTCGTTCCCTGTTCACCTGCTCCAGCACTGCAGCGTGGCTCTCTCTGTGGCAGGCGTTAGCACAGCTTAATAATGCTCTGCATGAAACAACACTTCTTAAAGTCCAAACTCTGTCTTTTCCTTCTCTTAATGGTAGGTAGTTCAGGGCCCGTAATTTTATAATAAACTGTATTTCCAGTGATTTTACTATAACCATTCACTGATGATTTTGAGCACTGGTGGGCCCTGCCTATTTTTCTAATTCAACAAAATGTAACGTTTGTTGAGTGTCTATTATGTGCCAAGCTCAACACTGGGGGTGGGAGTTTGCCTAAAGTTGGATCAAACACCCACCTGCTGTTGAAGAGCTTTCCTTGTTTTTTCATCTGCTGCATGCCAATGAAATGAACAATTTGTTTCAGAGAATAAATAAATGGAGTGCCTATTATGAACTGAAACTAGTGGAGCTTAGAGCTACCATTTTAACTGTAAGATAAAAACACAGAAATGCAGGTATTGGGAAAGGGAGAGGGGAAACCAGGGATAACCACACACAGAATTTATTCTACAGGCTCCTGTCAAGGCAAGGGCCCAGTGTTTGGCTTAAAGCTTCCCAGCAACCAAGGTGAAGAGAAAAACATGCTCCCCACCCCCACCCCTGTATTCACAGCATAAAAATGAGCAGAGCAGCTCTATCAGGACAACACCGACCGCTGCTCTTTTTGGAAGAGCAGTTCACTCCCTTATTCTCCTGTCATGGGCTCTCCCGTCATGTGACGCTGACAACGTAGGTAGAAGACGCACAGGGATACAAAGCGCCTGTGCATACAAGCCAAAGGGTGCAAGGACAACTTGCAGATAAATAGATAAGGCACCTGGAAAGCCCTGGTGGCTCTGGGGGCCAAAGGTGGGTCAGACTTCCAAAGAGGCAGAAAGAATGCCCTTCCAGCAGAGGGCACAGCCGAGGCAAAGACCCGGGAGAAACAAAACATCTTTTGAAGCAGACAAGTCGGTCTGGGGTGGCTGGAGCTCTTGAGGAAGCAGGCAAAGGAAGAGGCAGGCGGGAGGCAGATGGTGAAAGGTCCTGAAGCCAGGCTGAGGGCTGGAGACGTTGTTTTGTACAGTGTGTTCTGCAAGGACTGGAGAGGGGCTGGAGGTGTGTGATGGCAGCCGGAGCCCTGAGGCTCGTGTGTTGGAAGAGGAGGAGGTGGCAAGACCCGCCCCCCTGCTGGGAAGGAATCATCTGGAGATGAGGCGCAGAGGGCCTGGGCAGTGGACAGAGGAATGGGGAGGATAGGAGGCTAACTATGGCGAGGTGGTGTTGACCTGTTTTGCTAGTGACTCAGTCCTTGGCAAGGAGCCTTGGCTGTCAATATAAACGCTCTATAAAGTTGGCTAGATGAGGTACGGTGTGAGGATGGGGCAGGGGAGGGGAGAGGAAGGATGCAAAAGGCTTTGGTTTTTACATCCTGAGCAGTCAGAAGGATCCCAGTAGCATTAGCAGGAATGAGCATGGCAGATGCGAATCCATTGGGTGCATCAAGTCAAAAGTGTATTTACATACAGATGGGAATTCCAATCGAGGTCGCCTTCAAGGCACTAGCTGCAAAGACGCAGAAAGGGTGATGGCAATGTTCCCCATCTCGGTTGGGACATTGGGTACATAGATGCGTACGTGTGGCAAAACGCACCCAATGGCACACCTGAGAGCTACACGTTTTATTGCATTTTAAGTATACCTCCCTACGTTGACTTTTTTAAATGAAGTTTCCAACAGGCAAGCAAAGGTAAAGAGATTTTAGCTTTGCCTTCAGAGAGCTTACACAAGCAAATATATATCCAGAAACCCAACAAGAAGGAGAGATACAAGGTACAGAATATAAAGGGCAGAGCATCTTCTGGCTGGAGTTTAGGGAAAGCTCACAGGCAGTGATATTTGAACTGGGTTTTAAAGAAAAAGCATATTGGAAATAAAACTGCCAAAAAGAAAAGCAGGAAACATAATTTCCTGATGACTCATTGCATGATCAAGTTCAGATACACTTACTGCAATGCATTTTAAGGCCCTGTACAAATATGCATAAGTATGTGCCTACAGAAGAGACAGTGCCAGGCGATGTCAACGAACAGTGAGTTTGGGGCTGGACTGTTCTCTGGGAGAGCTCCAGCTGTGCCTTTCACTGGCAGTGTAGCATTGGGCAATTTATGTCTTCTTTCTTCGAGTACACATGCTAATATCTCTATTACATGAGTGGTGAGAATTAATGACATTCTTAGTTCATAAGTGTCTGTGAGTGTAAGCGCATGATTTGACTGCGTAGCAAGGGCATGTGCGTCGTATTAAAATGATTGTTACAGTAACACACTAACCAATACCCATATAGTTATACTCTTATTTTCAGATGTCTGAATGTTTTAAGGGTGGGTTTCTCACCTGCAAACCCCTAGGGACCTTCTCAGTTTAATTTAGGACTTTCTGCAGTAACTTAAGTTAAATCCAAAATATGTTAAAAATTTATCACGATGGTGGGTATGTAAAGCAGAGAACATTATAACCGTATGTGTGTGTGGGGTGTGTGTATGTCACGTGTGCTTCTTCCGTTAAGAGAACACATGTGAAGATCATGCATCCTTACTGATTCTGTGGGAGGCAGAGAATCACACTGCATATTCTGGAGAGGTCCTGGCCCTCTGCTGAGTCTTTGAGGTCAGGAACATCAGAGTAAGGAGAATCTGTTGGTTTAAACCATTTCTTCAAGAAACGATCAAGCCCCTGACTGGTCTCGCTACTAGTGTGGCCAAGACTGCTCTTTCCCCAACCTGACCTCTTGATGCCAGCAGATGGCCTCTCACCCTGGCTCTGGAAGGCTTAGCAACACCAGGTTGCCGAGATGCTGCGAGGACGAACGCTGTTTCCACACATACCTGGCATTTCTCGTGAGCTGAGCCCGACGTGACATACCAGGATGGTTACTGGCAGAGAGAGGTACGTGGTGAGAGGCTGACTCGAGGGGTGAAGGCTTTTGAAATTATGGCATATGTACAATAGTCTGCCTCCCCAGTGGCCAGGATCCTTACCAAGGCTGTCAGACTTCCACACTGATTGCGGGCTGGCAGTGGTTTACTGTCTTAAAAAATCACAGAAAGCCAATGGGGTTTTCGTCTCCTTCTCTTGGATGCAGAGTGGGGAAAAGCTGGTGTCTTCTCATTTCCAAATGTTCTATTGATCATTGTAATGACAAGAACTGTCCTTTGGGTGGAAACTGTGAATATGCCCAAGAGCTAGTGAGGGACAGATGTACTTCCATCAAGCAAAGGACAAATTACACTGGAAGATGGAACCTGAAATCTTCTCCGAAGGCAACACAGATGAATGGAATCAGAGCTACGTCTGAGTCGGGGAAGTTCCACAGACAGGAAAAGCATTCGGCACAGCTGAGCTGCTTGCCACGCCCTCGCAGCTTAGGAGGCAGTGTGCAAGGGAAGGTAAGCATTCTAGGGGGAGCATCCTGTCTTCCACTGGAGCTCTCTTGAAGTGTTCTTGCAATTCTCTGACTAATTTTGACTTTTAAAACTTCAGTATCTTAAGCCATGGATATCCTTTCAGGATCCCTTGCCAAATTCAGCTCTCCATGCACTGACCACCCAGCCTCCAGCCTAAAATTCCTTGTACCAGCTCCTGAGTCCTCATCCCTGCCTACATGTGGCCATGTACGTCTATATCAGGTTTCAGGTCAGATCATCGGAGTTCCTTCTTCTCAACGTCAACTCAACTATTGAGTATTGGGTGACACTTCTAGTACTTAGGAATGGCTGGGTATTACTTATCTGTGTTGCCTAATAAGTCCTTCCAAAGTTTAGCGAACTAAAGCAACCACTATCATTCATGACATCTCAAAGTTTCTTTAGGGCCAGAACCTGGAGAGGACACAGAAGGTGGATGGCTTGTCCTAACCTGTGATACTGGGTTTCCCCTGGGAGACTTAAACACCGAGAACCGCAGGCATCTGGGGGCAGGAGGATCCATGTCCTGGGGGGCTCACACACCTAGCAGGCACATTTGCGGCGACTGCTGGTGGGAGGCCTCAGTTCCTCTCCCCAGGACCCCTTGGGCATCCTCACAACATGACTCTGGTTTCCGCAGAGTGAACGAGCCGAGACTCCAAAGCGGACCCTGAAACGGTTATTAGGACCTAGCTTCAGAAGCCACACACCATTCCTTTCTCAGAATTCTACTGGTCACAGAGGTCAGCCATAGTCAACATGGGGAGACAAGCAAGGGTGTGAACACCAGGAGGTGAGGCTCATCGGGGACCGTCTTGGAGACTGGCGGCCACAGGCAGCAAGAGACAGGCGTGGGGTACACTGGCACGGTGTGGTGGGCACAGCACTGTGGTGTGGTGGTTGCTGTGGGACATGGGCCATCAGCTACTCCATTTGGGTTCACATCCCAGAGCATCACTTACTCTGTGGCCTAAAACAATTTGCTTAATCCCTCTTAATCCCATATTTAAAGTGTGGTGGGTTCGATCATTGGCAAATAATCACTGCCGACACTGCCTTCTCCCCCTCCTGCACCCCCCAATCTTCATGGGAGGACCATGCATCCCCCACTCGGTCAGTGCTGGGCTTGGCTCTGTGACCTCACAGTGGGCAGTGTATTTCCCCACCTCTTGATGTTGGACTCAGCAATGTGCTTCACTTGGGCCAATGTGAGACGATGGGACAGAGGCCTGAAATGAGTTTGCACAGTTCTGCTCACTCACTTGTGTGTGTTTCCCATTGCTGTGGGAGGAACATACTCCAGTTAGGCTGCTGGTTCAACAAAAGAGAGATACTTGGAACAAACCTGGACCCAACCTGCTGCATGGAGCTCAGCCCAGCTCTGCCCAGACTAGATCCTCTGGCTCTTAGCTGAACGGTGGACAGTAGATACATCAGGGAGTTAGAGGACTGGAGGGTTAAGCCACAGAAATGCTGTGGGGATGTTTGTCACACAGCATTATTGAGGCACTAGCTAACTGATACAGGTGGCAATGATAAAACTGATCTCAGGATCATGAGAAAATATATGGAAAGTGCTTAAAACACTGCCTGGTGCTGCAGTCTACTCATAGAGCTTCAACCTGCCTCTCGCATGCAGGGTTGTCCCTGAAGCCCTGTAGGCCCTCTTCCCTGGCCCATGCATTCCACTGCGTTCCAGGCTTCCTTGTTTTTCACGGCACTCAGCTGCATCTTCTCACACCCTGTCCACACCTTTCCAGGTATTAAGCAGCAGATCTAAGTTAATCCACATTAATACAATTGTGGGAAAACGCTACCTCCACGTTACCTCTTCCCACCTTCCTGGGAATCAGTGGGTTGTTCTTGCTTGTTTGTTTGAAGCATTTATTGGAGTCAAGAGTGCCTTTTGTCTCCCCAGGAGGAATGAGTCCCAGTGAACCACTCAGCTGAGGGATGAGGGATTGGGCAAGCTGCCACAGGCTAGGTTACAGAGGAAGGTTGCTGAGAAATGCGGACAGTGGCTTTGAACTTGATGGAGCTTGGGGCAACCTGGCCCCTCAGAACACACAGGTGTCATTCCTGTCATCACCGAGCTCTCCATCTGTGCTCAGAGCCAACTGCCCCTGCCTCGGCATGCAGGTGGTCACTGCTGAAGAGGCGAACTGATACTGCAGGCATCATCAGAGGGGCAGCGGGAGTCAAGGGAGTGAAGGGCATTGCAGCGGCCTCATCTACAGGACCTCACAATCAGAGCTGATGGCAGAGGTGGGACACTTCAGGTGAGGCCTGAATGGTGCCCAGAGCAGGGTCTTCTCAACCTCAGCGTGACATGTATTTGGGTCTGGATCACGTTTTGCTGTGGGGCATCCTGTGCATTGTACGATGCTGAGCAGCCTCCTAGCCTCCACCCACTAGATGCCAGGAGCACTAGATGTCCCCGATCCCCACCAGTGACAACCCAAAATGTTTCTGGCTATTATTAAATGTGCTCTAGAGGGCAAAACCCCCTCCGGTTGAGAACCACTGAGCTAGGGGCATACAGCCCGACTGGGGCCCCCTGCATTCACTCAGCAAACACTGCCTGCGTGTGTGTCCCTTGCAGGCACTGGGCAGGGATGTGGGATTACAGGGATGAGGACAGAGGTAGGCCTATAAGAAATGAACAGTAGTATCACTGCTGTACTCACCCCACAACCAAGTTGGGGAGGGAGCAGGATCCGCCTCTTGGGACAGTCCGAGCATGAAGCTCTGCCCTTGTCCCCAAAGCCAGCATGGGCACTGGTGCCCCCTGACTTTTCATGCTTTCCTCTGAAAGCTGTGTCCACTCAGAAATTCCTGCGTCCTCTCCCTCTCCTGTCGATGTAGGCATGACCAGAGGCCCTCCCATCTCAGGAGACCTTAGGCACATGCTCAGCTGATTCTGTTTGGACAGGAGGTCAGTTCTCCACAGAGGAGGGTGCTTCTCAACCCTGTCTGTCCTCTCACGGGTGGCTGGCCTTGCCTCCGCAGTGTGTAGCCCTAGAGTCCATCTAGATCTGACTCCCTGCCCCCCTGCTGGCCTGTACCCCTTCCCCGAGCCGGCCTCGTGACTGGGGGGGATGATGTGGAGCTCCAGCCAGCCCGCCCCCCAACCGTTTCTCCTACCTTCCCACTTATTCCAGAATGAATGGGCTGGCTCCCTTTCCAGAGAGAGCTTTCCTGCTGCATAGAAAATAAAACACATGGATAGGGTTTAAGCCAGCGGCAGGGAGAAAAAGAAAAGGAGACTGCAGGAAAGAAAGCAGATAGGGGACGTGGGGAAGAAACCTGGCCAGAAGAAAACGGAGGCAAACGGGGTGAGCAGACAGAATCCTGCAGAGACGGCGCTGGAAGGCCGAGGGCGGGAAAGCGTCAGTAATGGGATGGGGGCCCAGAGGGAACTGTGAGTCCTACACGCTTTCTCAACTCATCCGAAAAGGGAGGAGGAAAAAAAGATAAGGAAGCAGCATTTAATCTACAAACTCGTGTGGAAACTAGCACGTTCCCATGGGGCTTGAGCCTGGGAATTGGTCTTTGGAGTTACTTCTAGGATATTTGCTTGGTTTCTTAACTGGAGGAACGAAAGACCAAGCTCTCAGAAGGGGATCTTGGGAGAATCTTAATGAGGCCGATTGTATCTACCGGGACTCCTCGCTGTAAACAGTGCAACCTAACTGGCTAGTTGAAACAGTGCATGGATTCACTGAGGCATCATAGCTCATTCACCGAATCTCCAAGAGGGTACGTTAGACATGGAGCCGACGAGGTCAGAAACGGTGCCAAAATGTCACAAAACAGCTCAGGGAAGACTGGACTGCCGGCAAATCTGGAAATAATACCGCAGCTTGACCTTGAAGAACAGACTGGAGTTTGCCAGATAGAGAACAGGAGCCTGTTCTCCAGCAAGGGAGCTGCTGAGATGTGTCTCTTAATATCCACTCTCCGTCCTTTTGAGCAGTTCTCAGTCTGGGGCGATTTTACACGCAGGAGACATCGGACAGTGTGTGCGTCCATCTTTACTTGTCATAACCTGGTGGGGGGACAGATCCTACTGCCATGTGAGTGGGCGAGGCCACCGATGTGGCCAGGCGGCCTGCAGTGCCCAGGGCAGCCTGCACAACAAACACCCATCCCTCCAAAATGTCACTCGTGCTGGGGAGGAGGAACGCCACTCTGTGGTCATGAAACTTGCTGTTTTTAGCGGACTGGCTGGCCGTCCCAAAAGAAGGATCACATTCCCCAGCCTCATTTGCAGCTAAGTGTGGCGATGCGACTCTGTTCTAGCCATTGTGCTATGGACAGAAATGGTGTGTGTGCAACTACGAGGAGAGAGGTGCGAGGTGCCAACCAGTCAGCGAGCTGCCGTAAGGAAGCAGTTGGGACGGGGTGGCCACAGGACACACACCTTAGCCCTCCCCGTTCTGGAGGCTGGAAGGCCGCCACCCAGGTGGGGAGCATCCTGTGACTGGTGAGAGCCCCTGCCTGCCCTGCAGACGGCCATGTTCTGCTCTCAGATGCTGTCTCTGTCGCCTTGCCGCTCATCTTGCAGAGCATGCTGAGCCTGTGGGGACAGGCCCCAGGGCTTGAAGGCCGTGGCTTCTGGAAGCCGTGCTCAGCAAATGGCTCCCAGGAGTGCCCTCACTCCTCGGGCAGCATGCCCCCGAAGCACGTCGTAGGGCCTCCAGGTGCCAGATGCCATGGTGGCCACAGGCTGGGTAAGGCCCCCTGGGTTGGCTGCCAGCCCCTCATCAACTGCATGAGCTCACACCCTGCCTCAGAAAACCCCAGTCCGGGCACCTTCTCTAACTTCCAGCCCAGCTTCAGGCATGGAGACAACCTGCATCAATTATTTTTAAATCACAGCAATGTGGCAAGACAGAGCACGGACTTTTTAGCTCATCGCGTGAAAGTTAACAGGCATTTGTCAGCCACGGTCTAAAAAGGCGGCACAGCTTTGAGAAGCACAGGGAAGCTCTAGACGGCAAAACACAGGCACCAAACTGGATATAATTAAGGTTGTTTTTTTCTGTTTGGTTCATAAAAGTAACGTGAGAAGCTAAATCAATCACTCTGCACAACAGAAACCTGACCCTCTAGAAGAGAGTATCTTTGTGGAGAGAAGAACAAGAGACGGAGGCCTATGGGCTAGCACATCCCAGTGTCCGTTACCTGACCAACGGGATCGGAGTTCTCAAGCAGAAAAGATTAAATATTGATCCTCTGTGGGGGCAGGGAGAGAACAATCTTTATTTCGCCATCCCTACTCCCTGCCTCTGCCTCTTTATCACCCTACGTGAGAGAATTTGCAAGCCCCCTACATGTCCCTGACCACTTCCCATCTTTTACAGGATAAATGATTTTTGAAACAACCAACCGACTGAGATCATTTGCCGTCATTGTCCCTGAGAAAATTATCATGCCCCTACCCCCTGCAGAGAAAATATCTTTACATAAGCACAAGTGAAATTTGAATGTCAGAATTATTAGTAGTTAGCATTAAAACTTAATGCACATGCACAAGGTTGGAATGAGCCTTTTACTATCTCTCCTAGTATTGCATTTTTTAAAAAGTTTGCTTCTATTATAACAGATGGGGACATCAGTATTTTATATACTAGATAAATGACAAAAACAAACCAACATGGTTTAAGAAGATACTTAAAAAATCTGCTTTGCATCATCCTTTTATTCTGAGCATTCAGGTGGATAATTTCCATTTTTAACAAGGACACATAACAATTTTTTCTTGGCATGACTTCTTAAAATATGGCATAAGCAATGATGGCTCATTTCAGCCATTTTAATCTTTCCACTCTTTTTTGTTCCATGGTGAATTTGAATCCATAATCATGCTAAAAATAGGCAGCAGATTGTGCTATGTGAGTTGAGCCTGGTGTTTGCAGCATCGTCCCCTGCTTCCTGCATCAGTGTTAGCTCCTGGCAGGAATCTTCTGGGATTTTCCTGGTATTTGCAGAAACAGATCAAGCCTGCCTTTCTGCTATTCACAAGTGCCAAAGAGGACAAAGCAGGTAGATTTTACTATCAGGAGAGTTTCCGATCCTTTTTGACAGAAGAAGCCAGATTGAGAAGGGATCCCTTTGCAAGGCAGAAAGCGTGGCTCTGGGGAGGATTCTACAGCTTCTGGGTCCTGGTCATGCCTGATTTGGATCCTAATGCAGTTCACATCCCACTCGAAAATGATCACCAATCCACAACGCTGGCCTTTTATCGGGGATTACCGTGGCTGCTAACGGCATGTTGGGTGGCTCAGGGCGCTCGAGGAAGAACGGAGCTGCTGACACATGGCTGAGCCCAGCTGAGCCCAGGAGACTCATCTGCCTGAGCCCAACCCAGACTGACAGATGGAGAACCGTGAGACAGAGAAATGACAGTGGCTTTAAGCCATTAAGATGCGAGCCATTTGTCAAAACAGCAAATGCTGACTCATACAAATACTTTAAACAAGTGTAATTTTTAAAACTCTTATGAGCATACAAGAACGGTGACCTGAAAATTATCCCTTAACTACCCCACAATAGCTACATTTTCAATGATGAGAAACAGGAATGAATACTGGCACATGCCGCCATGAGGGCAAACCTCAAAAACATCATGCCAAGTTAAAGAAGCCAGACTCAAAAGCATATGAACTACCCAAATTTAGCAAGTCTGTTGAGACAGAAAGCAGATTAGTAGATGCCAAGAGCTGGGGGTTGGGGGGATGGGGAGAGACTGGTTAATGGGGTTGGGGTTTCAGTGATGGAAACATTCTGGAAACAGTTGATGGTTGCACAACATTGTGAATGTACTAAGTCATTAATGGTCAATTTTACGCTCTATGTGTTTTATTACAGTTTTTTTTGGAAAGAGAATGTGACACCACGGGATTTGTTTTAGGAAGAGCAGTGTGACTGATTGGGAGAAGATGAGGCTGGAGGCAGGGAGACCAGGTAAGACCATTTAATTCAGGAGAAACACAAAGGGGAGCCGCACAGGTGGGCAGAGGAAGGTAACAGATGAGTCAGACCGGGAAGAAGCCAGGGCTGGGTGATCCAGTGTCTGGGGATGAGAAAGGTGGACACATCAAGGACAAAACACAGATTTGTGGGCCACAGAGTCATCAGGGACAACACTTCAGAAGTGATTTTGCTCTTTCCACATCTCTTCTCCCTCTTTAAACCTGTAAGTGTGTGGCTTACTATAGAGCAGTATAGATTTTGCACTGTGAATATTTCTATTTTAATACATAGCTCTGTTAACATCCAAGCATTCTGTCTTTCTGCTGATGCCGACAGGGCCTAGGTCCCTAGGCAGAAACTGCTATCGGCCAGTCCAGAAAGGCAGACTACCCTTTGGACATCCTATCCATTTCTAGGGACACGTTGGTGAACTGGGCTTTTCCAACTCTATCAAGGTTTAGGACTGTCATTTCCGCCTCAAAGTACAAATACAGAGAAATGTGCAGTTGATCTAAAAAGTGCTTTGCATCAGTGAGTGTATGTGACACTGCTAGAACCCAGCAGACAAGAGAGAATTAATCCCCTTTATCAACTGAAGAAACCCAGTGGTTCAGACACCTAAGCACAAAGCCCACAAAAGCCCGGTGGGGCTTTGTACCTCCTTCTGACTCCAGAGCTCACATTCATCCCCTTGCTCCTCCTGAGTAGGAGCCAGGTGAGATTAGACTGAATTGGAGGAGTTAATTTCTGCTCAGTCAAGTCCTACCCCCAATTAGTGACGGCCTGTGGCCCAGTCAGGGATGATCCAGGGCTTTTGCTTCTTGTCTCTATTTCTCTTCCCTCTCTCCCCCGTAAGGTGTCAAGAGCAGTGAGAAGCAACCCTATTTAGCTGTGAGGTTCCACAGTGCTGGCAGTCCTTGCAAAGCTGCTTTAAACTGAGGAGAGACAGATGGCTTCCTAAGCCAGAGGTCAGCAAACTTCTTCTGTAAAGGGCAAGAGAATAAACATTTCAGGCTTTGCTGTCCATACAGTCCATACAGTCTCTGTGACAACCACTCAGCTCTGCCACTGTATCTGGAATTGGCCATAGACAACCTGTTCATGAATGGGTTTGGGTGTGTGCCAATAAAACTTTATTTAGGAAAACAGACAGTGGGCCAGATTTGGCTCGTGGCCCTTGGTTTGCTGATCCCTGTGCTAAACTGAGGATCTGGGATCATGTTGTGATTTTATTTATCTATAACCAGCCTGGTCCTCACTTCCCAAAATAGTCTAGGAGGGCGGAGTGGGCTGCCAAGCAAGGAAATGTGGGATGGCAGGATCATGCTCATTACCAGCCTGTGCCATCAGGGGCTCAGATATCGCTGCTCAGTGGCCTAGTTACAGGCGGCGCAGTTGTGTGCTCCTCAGCAAAGCCTAGCCCTCCCTCCAAGCAAAGGGGAAGAAAGAAAAGCCATCCAACTAATTAATTCTTTCATCCCTAGCAATTACGCAGGCCAGGACTAGTGAATTATTTAAAGCTAAAAATTAATTATTCAATGTGCATTCCCAGGACACCTCTCTGGCCATACAACCAGAGGGAAAAAGCAGGCCTTGCTGCCACTTCAGAATCCAGGCACAATACAGCAGGAGTCTGAGCTTTCTCATGAGCTTCTAGAGCTTTCTGAGCTCCAGGTCTAGGAGTGGAGGAGGCAAAGAGGCTGCCACAGGCATGGAGAGGGGGCATAGTCCACCCCCAAAGCAGACTGTGTGCTTCGAAAGAGAAAGGGGCAGAACGTGAGCACCATGCCAGGGTGAACTTGAGTGAAGGAACTAATTCAACAGATCTCACTGACGACCTCCTACGAGCCAATAGTTTCCCACCAAAGTTTTTTGTTACCCTTGTATTTTGAAATAATTGTAGATTTACAAAAATAAAATCATTATTACTTTGTGGGGTTCCCTTGGAAATCTGGAGAACAGCAGTCACTCCTGGGCAGTTATCGTAGAGAAATGAAAACAGGTTCGACACAGACAGTTGTCCACAGCAGCTGAATCCGTAATAGTCAAAATGGGACATCAGTCCCATGTCCTTCTGTAGGGGAATGGGGTACATCCGCAGCACAGAATTCGGCTCAGCAGTAAAGAGGAACAGCCTGCGTGGTGATACAAATAACAGCCTGGAGGGATGTCCAGAGGATTATGCCGAGTGTAAGAAGCCAACCTTATCCCCATCGCCCGCTCTCCCCACAAGCCCCATCGCCCACCGACCCACAGCAGGGGCAGGTTGCATAACCAGAGTACCAGGCTATCAAACCAGGAAGTCGACCCCAGCATAACACAATGAATCACTGGACAGTCCTTACGCGGATCTCACGTTTTACAAGTCCTCACGATGTGGCTACGTCATCGTGCCTATTCCTATCAAATGGTGCCACGTGTATGGATTCCTATAATTCCACCACTGTCAAGACACACCTCCAGCCACAAGGAGAGTCCCAAAGTCACTCGTGTACGGCCACATCCATCCTCTCCTTCCCCACCACCCGCGGTCTGGGCTCCATCTTTATAACTGTGCTGTTCAAAGGATGTTCCACAATGAGGCACAGAATACGTGACCTTTAGAGATTGGCTTCTTACACTCGGCATAATCCTCTGGACATCCCTCCAGGCTGTTATTTGTATCAACACGCAGGCTGTTCCTCTTTACTGCTGAGCCGAATTCCGTGCTGCGGATATACCCCATTCCCCCACAGAAGGACGTGGGACTGATGTCACATTTTGACTATTACAGAGTCAGCTGCTGTGGAGAGCTGTCTGTGTCAAACCTAAGTTTTCATTTCTCTATGATAACTGCCCAGGAGTGACTGCTGTTCTCCAGATTTCCAAGGGAACCCCACAAACTAGTAATGATTGTATTTTTGTCTCCATATTCCAGCTCCAAAGAAGACCATTTTGCACACCAACTATTTAACTTCCCAACAAGATCTCTCACTAGCCCCCAAAGCCACAGAACACCCTGGCTTCAGGCATTGAGCATTATTCACTTTTAGTTTGTGCAAGAAATCTAGATTAGAAATAAGATTTTCCTTGGGGGAGCAGTGGGGAAGCAAAGTTTCTCTGGAAACAGGTGCTTGGTTCCAAATCTCGCTTTAAGAAAGCAAAAGAAAAATAAAGAACTCCTAAGAGGTATGTGTCCAGGGCTCAGGGGGTCTCGAAAACAATGTGATGTTTCGCTGGGCAGAGCTCCTCCATAGTGCCGATGACGTATGGGGGCACATTCCTTGTCAGTGCCTGCTGGAACTAGGCGTCGCTAAAGAAAGTCAAGGTCTGTGTGCAGAGCAGTGTTTCCTTTCCAGTTTCTCCACCTTGGAGTCGGATCAGAGCCCCGTGGCTCTGGGATGTGACATGTGTTAAGACGGGACAGAGAGCAGGTCTCCCTGCCCTCCAAGCCCCTCTCCCAAGCCCCATAGTCACAGCGGCCTGGGGTGTTTGGAAACCGAATCTTCTCTTATGATCATTTGGTTAAAAAAATGCAGGTACTACTACCCACCGGGTTAATTTTACCCTGCATATTGATTCCACTGATGGTTTTCGTTGCCCACAGTGGGAATTTAGTGATGATTTTTTTTATGCTCCAGGAGAAAACAGTGCTGAGCAAGACAGCATGTTCGCAGTGACTTGCTTCTCGCTAGAAGGAGATACTGTGTGTTGCACTCGTGGAGGGAGGAGGGCCCAGCCTGGCCACGTGTCATCGCAAGACGCCTTCCCCCGTGACAAGTCTGGCAGGGCCGCTGGGACAGAGTGAGGCCCGACAGCCCAGCGGTCTGCACTGCTCGGACGCAAACATGTGGGGGGGCCTGGAGGAAGTGAGGAACCCGCTCCATCTCCGGTGCAGAGAGCAAGGGCCCAGGGGGCTGCTGCCTCACCAATGGCTGTGTCCTTATAAGAAGAGGGGATCTGGATGCAGAGACAGACCACACACAGGAAGGCCATGGGGAGACAGAGACAAAGATTAGAGCTATGCCATGGGAGCCCAGGAGTGCCAGGGGCCACCAGGACACAGGAAGAAGCGAGAGAGAATTCTGCCCCAGAGGGAGGCCCTGCGGACATCATGACTGTGGGCTTCTAGCCCCCAGAACTCCAAGAGAATAAATCGCTGGTGTTCTAAGCTACTTGGTTTGTGGTGCTTTGTTAACAGCAGCCTGGGAAACAAACACACTTTCTCTGTGGAACTATCGGGAGGCTGCAATGAGCTGGCCTGGGTCTAACTGGAGCAGACCTGTTACAGCCCCCAACTTCCGTCTCCCCATAGCAACTTGCCTTGGTAGAAGGACCCTGATTGTGCTCAGGGGTCCCCTCTGAGCACCAGCACCCCCCCACTCTGGATAAAGAGCTTATATATTCATCAGGAGCGGTCCCCCTGGTGTACCTTTCAAAAGGTGTACCTTTTAAAATGGCATCTCGGCAATAAAGGGCGGCTACCTTGCCTCTTCACACGGCCAGCTCTGAGCCCTTCCGTTGCTTGACATGCCTCTAATACATTTTCAAACGAGCTGCATTAGGAACTCTCACAAAACAAATGTCGCCAGCCAGGAATGTTTCATTTCTTCAGCCTTTACACTCATTGAACAACTGCTTGATCCTCTCCCACGCACTCCACTTTTTAAAAGTGGCATCCACGCTCCCTTTACCGTGTTGGCAGCAAGTCCAACTCTCGGTTGTCTCATTTGCTTGGGCGTTTTCACTTCTGCAGTGACTGTCTCCAGGGTTAGGATTTAATTGTACAAGGCTACGTGAGCTTGCAAATGAAGAAAAGAAAGGGCAATAGGGAGAGAGTGAGAGAGACAAACTATAAATAGATCTTAATTTTAGCCACTAAAAAAAAGGTGATTGTAAAAATCTATCAAATTGTCAGAATCTGGCTTTTTACATGTACTCCCATCTCTGCAGAAAAAACGTATGTTTTTTTCCCTAGGGAACACATAACAGATACACTCAGTTGTGAGATCCAAGATGTGAGAATGCTTTCTCTGAAAACGCAGCTGGGGAAAAAATGATGCAATTAGGTGGAGAAATAGCTGCCTTGAAAAACAAGTTTCCTTGAGTTGATGAAACACCAGGAGAAGAGAAGCGCCCTTCCCCCCCACCCCCACCCCCACCCCGGCCCTCCCACACAGCAATACCTCCCTATCTCCGGGTGCATTTTCAGATCCAAAGTGATTCGTGTTAAAATATGCATTTTAAACAAATGCTATCCCAAGTATGCATTAGGGTCTTATCCTCTGTCTCTAAAATCATCTCTGGTGGCCTAAATAGCTGGGAGATGACAGGAGGAGGAGAAGTAATCATTGGCAGCAAGATCTGAGCGAAAGGTGAGGTGGTGGGGGTGGGGGTGGGGGTTTGTGGGGGAGCACACACCTGGCGTCAGGCCCTACCCCTTGCTCTATCTTGCCTCACCCCCATCCCACTCAGCCCCAAAGCACCAACGGTCCACTCTTACCTACTTCTTCTAGAATTTACCTGCGTATTTCTAAAGTGCATGCATGCACTTATACTTCTTGAAAGTAAAGTACTTGATTGATTAATTTTAGCCATTTTGTCAGCTTGTGTGATGGTAGCTGAGGACTTTGCTAACAACTCTAATGCAACCCCTGCTCCCCCAGCCCTGCCATTTAGATGGGGTGACTTTTTATGTAGTCTTTATGGATTGTAGCTTCAAGTGTCCTCTGCTGATCCAAGTGGCAAGCTATGACCGCCTTTCCTGGGCAGCCCTAGATGTCTTCTCGAATTAACCTATCTGATGCTCGATTTTCGAGGGATGTGTGGCAGTTTTTTCCAAATGCTCTCCAGTGTTACTGATGCTTGCCCCACATGCTCAGGCACAGTCGGTGACCTGATTCTCCCCATTTCTCACGCAGAGACCACCCCGTATGGCTGCTCTGGAGCATGCCAGTTTGATCTTGAAGCCCAGCACACAGCTGTTGTCCTGAAGTCTCCCAGCCCCTGTTTGTCCTGGCCCAGTGAATACCTTGCTCAGCCTGCCCTCTTTGTCTACCTGAGGGTGAGCTGTCTGCACTGGAAACGGCCTGAGAATGTGCACACCCCCACTTTATCCCTGGAACTGCCCCCCTGAGGAACCACCTACCCTGGCCTCTTGCTCTTTGGATGTGACCTGCTTTCCTCTGCAGAACCTTGCAGGCTGGCGCTGCCCACTAGAAATAGGTGGCCAGCCCTCAAGTTGATTTTCCAATAGCTATAATCTTTATTCCACTCCTGGGCTCTGCTGCGTCCCTCCAGAATCTTTCTCGAACCATGCATCCCACGGCCTCATTCCTGGAGTCTTCTTCTAGGACCACAGATCCCACAGGTCAGGCCCGAGCCTCCTTCAGGCCAGGGGTGCTCTGGATCCTGACGCTTCAGTACTGGGGTGGAGAGGGTCACACACCAAGTCATCGCAGTGCCCCGGGATTTCTCCTGCCCCTACTGCATGGTCTGTATTTGAAATGTGTTCTTGGAATCCTACAAGACTCTTCAGGTTTTCAAGTTTCCTGTGAAAGAACCAGCAGTTCCTGGAAGGAATGGCTTTGCAGGTTTTATTGCATAACTGGCAAGAAGGACATTGGGCATACAGCCGGGAAGAGGGCAAGACTCTAACCAAATGGGTCCCAGGCTGGGAGAGGGATGGGGGGCAGAGGGCAGGGAGGGGGCACCAGGACAGTCCTGCGTCCTCCCGTGTTGTGAGGACATCAAGGACCCCAGGGTTGCCCATGCACATGCGCTCTCTGCTTCCCTCCCCGCCTCTCTCTTTCTCTCACCCCCATCCTCCTCTCCCTCCTCCCTGCTGCTCCCCAAATTCCCATGACAGACAGAACTTGCTTAAATAGAATATAATCGCTTTACGCTTGCTTAGGCAGCAAGATTCCTCACTGGCATCTGTCATCTTAAAACAACAGACAGGAGCTTCCTCCTCGTTAGTCTGTCTGACATTTGCATAGTGTTGCTCTGCCACCATTCTAAGCCCTTCTGCACGTGTGGCCTCATCTAATCCTAACAACCCCTGACGGAGGTACCGTTCTGTCCACATTTTACAGATGAGAACACTGAGGCCCAGACAGGGTCAGTATGTAGCGTGGGTGTATCCCCAGGCAGTGTCTCCAAACTGCACGCTCACAGCCACCAGCAGTGGCTTCGTGTCTCCATGAGGTCACTGCACCATTAGACAAGAGAACTGGGGATGTTGGGGTGCCTCACCGTGAAATGGCCTGCTCTGAAAATAAAGCCTGTGGGCGCTGAGCCGAACTTTCCAGAGTGGGTTTCAATCTCCCACGAGCCTGAGCTCAGAGCAAGTTCTGAGTTCTAAATGCTCCCCAGGGTTTCCATCCAGACCAGAAACTACAGCTGAGGCCAGCTCCCCACCCCCACCCCCAGACTGGGCCTGGCATGCAGTCCTTCCATTCATCCTCATGCCGCCAGGACCCCAGCTGCTGGGAAGCCAGCCGGAGGCCGCAGGTAGGCCGACGGGCCAGTGAGAGCTGTGCGCATCAGACTCCCACGTGGTAACAGTCCAGTGACATCCGAGTCACCATTTTCCATTTGTGACCATTCACTCTCCTTTTCCCTTTCTGCCTTCCTCACCTTCCCGGCTTCCAGAGTTTACGCCGTGTTGGTGAATTTCAAGTCCCCTATATGTGTCTTGCAAGGAAGCAGCGAGCCCATAATAAGATCTAATGGACTTGGACTCCATGAATGTGCAGCACATGATGGTTTTGACAGAAGCTGGGCCCGAGTAAGCCTTGCCTCATGAAGAAAAGGCTGTTTGATCACCCCAACGGTGCCCACATTGCAGGGACTACATAAATCTGTTTTCCAGGTCATGGATCTCTGGTGATTGTTGACCTGAATGTAAACAGCACATGCTCTTTCACACATACACATACTAATACCCCATCTGCGGCCTCTAGAACTGCAGGTCTGTCACCACATCCTTGGGGAACACAAGCCTCCTGGTCTAATTATCATCCATCATTGTGACTGACTTCATGGTTACATTTGCATTTGCCCTGTCTTGGTAGCTCCTGAGTCCCCCACATGGACCTGGGAACGAGTAACTACATCATCATCTCTTGAACTCAGATGCATCTTGCATTTCAGCCATTCTGAGATGTGGGTCCTATACCCAGCCTAGGAGGAGAGGCGGCTAAAAGAGAGAGGTTTTCTGAATTCACGAGTGACACATTGCTGTGAATTTCCTAAAGATAGCACAACAGGATAAATAAATATTCCAAACTTGGAAACTGAGATATTCGAGAGAAAAGCCTCCAGTTTTTGGAGACAGCGAAGAGCCAGGGATCTATACTCCAGTCTGAGAAAAAGAAGTGGAAATTGTGAGTCTGTATGTGATCTAGGAAGAGTCCTGTGATGCTGACACACTGCAATTACCTCTGAACTAATTGTCGGGAGGTAAATGAATACAGGAATGGGGCTTCTGAGGTTTAGTATTTTTCAATAACTACCCAGGAATAATGAAGTCATTCAGGACAAATGTTTCCCAACATCTATTAAAATACAGCCCTGGTAAATTAATTGGCAAAGGGTCTGAATTCTCCTTTTAACAAAACCGATAAATTATTTTTCATGCATTTAATAAATAATAGGTAACGAGAAATCGGGTTTTCCCTGATCGTGGTGCTGATATCTTTAGCGTGCAGCCAGAAATGTGACATTGCTTACGCCAGATATGTTCCTGGATTCTAGCTTGGTAATTAGTACCTAATTTGGCCGGAATTCTTCCCCAAGCCCCAAAAAAGTGCCACACTAATTATGAATTATTCTCATTTGTTCATTAAAGCAAGCCCTCAAAGGACATCCTTAAGATGACAATTTATTAGCCTAAACCAGGTTATTCTATGTTCTTAACTCTGATAGAAGTGTAATCGTTTTACACTATTTTCAATTCAGAACTTGTCTGTGAAGCCACAGCCGTCTCCCAAACCATCTGGGCCTCTGTACCTCCCCTCCGCGACCCTCCTTAAACGAGCACAGCCGGGCAGGAGCCGTCCGGGCGAGGCGCAAGAGCCTGGAGTGAGCCCCTCCCAGCGAGAGCGGAAGCCCTCCTCCCCCCTGCTCACTCCAGCCCGGCTGGACGGCCGACACAGCCACCCAGGCACCCCGCGAAGAGCTGAGGTCCACGCAAGGGTGGGCGGCGAAGGCGTGCCGGGACTGCCCCCCGCCCCACATCACTTAGCTCGGCCCCCAGCGCACCTGGACAGGAGCTCCTCGGTCAGGGCAGGCTGCGTGGACGTGACACAAACGCGGGTCCCGCGGTCGGTCGTCGCTGCACTCCAGCCCTCATCCCGGAGCGTTTCGCCTGCAGGAGCTGCGTCACCGCTGGTCCAGCGGGTGCCTCCTGCTCCGCAGGCGCAGCGAAGTGAATGGGGGCGCTTTCTCAGCGGGCGAGAGGGCCGTGCCCCAGGCTGCCCTGGGGCTGCCCCCGCAGCAGGACGAGGCCTGGCAGCCGCCTGGGACACACACTGAGGTTTCCAAAACCCTTCCCAGTGGTTCCCAGCAGCTCAACTAGCAAACTCTCGTCAGGCCCGTCTTTCAGGTGAGGAAAATAAGACATCAGAGGTTTGCACGGAGGCAGCTCAGTTCTCGATGCACGTGTGAGCGTCAGAGTTCCGGTCTCCAACCGGGCCCTGCTTCCCCTGTGAGATGAGCCAATGAGCTTGTCTTCATGCTCCTGGGCCACAGGACAGAGGCTCAGCAAGTGTCCCGGGACATTAGTCCGGGCAATTCTGCACAGGCCGTAACAACAGTGGGGGGGTGGGGGGTGCGCTACGCGTCTCCCAGGGCGGCTGTAACGCACTCCACACAGCAGGTGTCTGAAACCCGCAGGAATGTGTCCTACCCCGGTTCTGGAGGGGACTCGGGAACCGCGGTGTGGCGGCAGCTGCGTGCTCCCCGGGGGGCTCTGGGCGAGCATCCTTTCCGTGCCTTTCTCTTAGTTTCCGCCGTTGCCAGCATACCTGGTGTCCCCGGCTCGCAGAGACATCCCTGCTTGGTCCTCACACCGTCCGCTTTCTCCTTGCGCGTCTTCAGGCCATCTTCCCTCTGCGCGTGTCCGCCGCTGTTTGTCATCTCCTCTTCTTACAAGGACGCCAGGCATACTGGACGAGGACGCCGCCTCGGTTCACGCATCTTAACATGATTACATCTGCGAACACCTTACTTCCAATGAAGGGAACATTCACTAGCACTAGAGGTTGGGGCTCCCACGTATCCCTCGTGGGGGACACAATTCAACTGGTACCGTGAAAACAGCGAGTCTCGTGTTCTCTGCCATGCTTTCTGGAAGATTTCAGGCCCAGAGACGGCAGGGCTCGGGGAAAGCACGTTGCTGCTCAGGGCCCCACATCTGTGCAGGGGTGCTGCTCAGCCTCTCACAAGCCACAGAACAACTGCCACGATTAAGTGACCCAGCCCAGAAGGTCAAGGGGGCCTGAGGCCAGGAAACACTGCCTCACCCCAAAAACCGATGGAGTGAGACTTCTGGGCCCTTCTCCTTGGGGGGATACCGTTTGGACTTGACTTGAGGGGCCACGCTCATAGTTTTGCAAACAAGCCCTTGATGAAACATTCGTCAAATTACGCAGTTTGAGAAATGCTGTTTCCTTCCCAGATTATGCTGTTTGTTTTATTTCATTAGCAAAGGACACAGAATAGGTAAATTTTGAAAAGGGAGAGAATAATTGTCAGAAAGTTCCGGAATGAGAGAGAACGCCCAACTGGACAGAGCCGATCCAGTAAAGAATATATGGTTTTGAGCTGATGGAGACCAGACGGGGAGATGTCAGGCCCCAGGGAAAAGCAAGTGTCCCAAAGGGAACAGATGAAATAAATTTCTGTGCCTCAAAACTGTGCTAGCGAGAGTCCACCTCCAGTATACATGAGCCGCGCGGTAAGAAGGGGTGACCTACGGCTGACTCTGGAAAGTTGGCCTCTCCGATTGCATCTGGTGGAAAAGAGAGGACCTGGTGAATCAGGGGGAATGTTCGGTTCATTAAATAATCTGCAGTTTTGATTTTCTGTTTGACTACATGAACTGCCTCTCTAAATGGATGTTAGGTTTCTGCAGCATTCTCCCGCCGACTTAAACTTTCTCCTGTCGTCTTTATACATTTTATATTTGCTTAATTATTTTATCTATTTGCTTCAGATGCTTGGATGTATGATACGATCAGCAGAGCGTTTTTACATACCCAGGCTGGCTTCTGATACATACTTTGTAAGTGATTTGGCTGGAACACAAAACATATTTGCTTATGAAATTAATGTCCTAAAATGGTGGCTGTCCCAGGCCAGACAACAAAATCCCTCCTTCCCACTCTCCCTGAAGACGTGGCAGTAGTCGTTCCCATCCTATCCACCCGTCTCATGTTTTTCCTGGAGAAATGCCTTTGGTTCATGAGCCAACCTGGAAGTTGCCACAGGTACCACAATTCTGGATCAGGTGAGGTGGAGGACCAGGGAGCAAGGACCCCTTAAGCAGATAACCGTACTCCACCTCCTAGCACAAGGGTCCCAGCTAAGGCATGAGCAGCAGGCCTGGGAGTTCCAGGGGCCTGGGAATTCCCAATTGGGGCAGGACCTTTGCATGCTGAGATCACCTGGGAGCCAGACCTGAGGCAGAAAGGCGACTTCAAGTGCAGGGAGACCTGAGTCTGTTGAGCAGAATAAAGCCCCAAATGATGTTCATCCCCATCCTCAGAACTGGTGACTCTCTGACCTTCCATGGCAAAGGGGACTTTGCAGATGTGAGTTCCACATCCTGAGATGGCAGATGATCCCGGCTTACCCGAGGGGCCCAGCATCATCACTACGGTCCTTATGAGAAGCAGGCAGCCAAGGCAGAGGAAGACGTCACTCTGGGCTTTGAAGATGCCGTGCTCTGGGCTATTTGTCTGCAGGAGGGGGCCGGGTCCAAGGAGTACAGGCGGCCTGCTGAGGCTGGAGGGGCCGAGAACAGACTCTCCCCGGAGCCTCCGGGAGCAGCCAGCCCTACCGGCCGTGTGAGACGCTGGCCTCCAGAAGTGTGGGAGAATCGGTGTGTGCCGTGTGCCACCACTACATGTATGAAAGTCACCCTATGCATTGGAAACCAGTGCAGGGGGATGATGGAGCGGCTGGACGGTGGGGGAGCAGAGCACACCAGGGGGGTGGGCAGCGTGGGACAATTCTCTCCTCCCCACCCTCCTGCCACCCACTGTCCCCTGGTGGGTGTCTTTCACCACTGGCCTCATGACCAGCGCTGTTCTCATCACTAGCTCAGTCTGTCTCTCTTTTGTTTTCTTACTGTGGTAAAAGTGATAAAACATAAAATGTGCCATTTTAACTATGTTTAATCACAATTCAGTGGTATTCAGGACATTCATGTTGTGCACATTTCACCAGAATATATGGCCGGCACTTTTTCATCTTCCCAAACCAAAACTCTAACCATTAAGCAATAACTCTCCACCCCTTTGCCCGCAGCTCCTGGGAACCTCGAATCTATTTCTGTCAGAATCTGCCCATTCTAGACATTTCCTGCAGCTGGACTGGTACAAAATTGGACCTTTAGTGTCTGGCTGATTTCACCTGCCGTAATACTTCCAAGGTCCATCATGTTGTAGCAGGAGTCAGAAATTTCACTCCTCTTTTAGGCTGAATGTGTTCCCTGGTGCGGAGAGACCACATTTGTTTATTCAGCCCTCTGCTGATGGTCACGTGAGCTGTTTCCACCTTTGGGCTGGTACCACTGTTGCTGCACCGAATGCAGGTGTGCACGGATCTGTCGGGGTTCCTGTTTCCAATGCTTTGGGGCAGATACCTAGAGGTTAAATTATTGGAACTCTACGTTTAATTTTCTTGAGGACCCACCAAACTGCTGTTCCTCAGCGGCTGCACCATTATATGTTCCCTTCAGCAACGTGAGAAGGTTCCAGTTTCCCAACCCCTTTGCCAATGTTTGTTATTTTCTGCTTGTTTTAATCACAGCCCCCGAAGCAGGTATGCACACACTCACTCTTGATAAGTAAGCACAGCCGGGTGCCTACACTGGGCCCTGCAGAGACCAGGGAACCGGGTGAAAACCGAAGAATCAGCCAGGAGGAAAGACATCACCACCAGCAGTAAAGGGGAAGGGAGATGGCACGAAGGTGGCCCTTACTGGGCAAGGACTGTATGGAACAGGAATCCTAGGCTGAGCAGTGGGTGTCCCTTACCCTTAGTGACCTGGCCTGGATCCCTCCATCGGCCTCTTGTTTCCCCGTATAAGGAAACACACCTGTGTGTCTCTTGCACTTGATGCTCATCACCTTGGGGGAGCAGGAGAACCCCGGGAAAGGGGCTCCTTTCTGCTCCACTGACAGCACTCTGCTGATCCCTAGTCTCCGGGCCTCATGGTGGGCCATAAATTGATTTGCAATATTGTCCTCCAAACTTGATCCATGTGCGGCTGGAGAGTTGGGAGAGAGCAGCGGCGTGGAATCGATAGGCCATTATCCATCCACTTGAGAAAGCTGCTCTCTTAGCAACACATTGTCTGTGGAGGCACCCAGGAGAAAAAATAGGTGTCCCATACTGCACAGCACGCTGCAGGGCAGACACCACCACCGATTGCCTGGGCCTTTGGGGACCTCTGCCTTGCGGTCTTTCTCCTTTGTTACCATAATGGGCAATTAAACGACAAGCAATTTTACATCTTTAAGAGGTACAAATAGAGAAAAATCGATTGGGCTGAAGGTTGTCACAGCTATCTTTTTTTTATTGCAATTAAAAAAACACATAGCATAAAATTGCACATCTTACCCATTTTCAAGTGTGTAGTTGGCAAACGTTTAGAATATTCGCATCATTTTGAAACAAATCTCCAGAAGCTTCGTTTCTTGCAACACTGAAACGGCGTTCCACTAAATCACTCCCCTTTGCTCCTTCCCTCCCGCTGCCCAATAATGACCATTCTGGATACTTATGTACTTCATTTAATTGGAATTACACAGTATTTTTTTTAAGTAGAAGCATACATATGCCCTTTTGTGACTGGCTCATGTCACTTAGCATAATGTCCTCAGGTTTCATCCCTGTTGCCGCGTGGGGTAGAATTTCCTTTGCCCAGCTGAGTACTATCCCATGTGTGTATAGACCACATTTGGTCTATCCTTTGACAGACACTTGGGTTGCTTCTATCTCTTCTTGGTTAGTGTGAATAATTCTGCTATGAACTTGGGTATGTAAGTATGTCTTCAAGACCCTGCTTTCACTTCTTGGCTATACACATACCCAATGGTGAGATTGTGGGATTGTTATAAAGTTATTTATCTGGCCTACAAAATGACAACATGGACAGTACAAAGACCAGTTGACAAATTATATTTGTGCACCTGGTGGGGAGATTGTCAGAGGGATGTTTTCCAGCTCCATTTATGCCTCATTTAATTTATTATGAGGGCTACTTTTTTTAACATGTTATGGAAGAATAAACACAAAAATGCACAAAACCCTTAAGTGTACAGCTCAGTGAATTTTCTTAAAATGAACACACTGTGTAACCCACAGTCATGTCAAGAAAGAGGACATCATCGGCTCCAAGAAGCCCCTTCCCCTCCGGGCCTCCCCAAGAGTAAACCACCCCCTGATCTCTCGACCTACATAGACATCACTAACACTCAAAATATCTTAGAAGAAAACAGGAACTTTTTGAAGGAAAGAAAGAAAGAGAAGACCCCAAGTTTGGAGCCCAGCCTTCCCTTCAGCTGTGTGGCTTTAGGAGATAGCGAAGAGCGAAGGGGCAGCTTTGGAGTGGCAGCCGTGGGGACCCCCCGATGCACACAGCTCTGCTCAGGCTGTCAGGAGGGCCATCACTGGGCTAAGGGATTTTACTACAACCCAGAGAAAGCATGTTCTCCTGGGGTTTAGGGTATTTGAATTTGGGGTTCATCCCCTCCTCATGAGGATGGAAATCCTAGATGAGCCCTCTGAGGCTGGTTTGGGATTTTGCAGCGGGAGAAAGGAGGAAGGAGAGAGCATCCCAGGGCCCTACCTCCCATCCCGAAGGGAGCTGCGTCCAGCCCACAGCAACAGCAGGGAGTGGGTGATGGGAAGCCCACAGCTCTGCGTCTAGCCATTCTTTGTCAGTCCAGGTGGCTCTTTCACGTTCACTTTTATATTTAGCACAACTTCTGAAAGTCTCGTTAGGCAAGATGTGGAATCATTCGCCAACCCGAGGTGCATGTGAAACAGAATGACTCTCTTGCAAAGCTGCACGAGTGAGGAAGGAATGGTCCGACCTGAAGAGCTGCGACCGTCCACAGCATTTCCCGCAGGCCGAGACTCCTGAGCCATGTGCTGGAAGTCTCCACAATTTTTGCTGTCTCTGTTTTACACTGAGGAGGGCATTAGCAAAGCCTCTTGTTTGCCTTCAAAGGGCAAATAAGTTCCTCAAAGCATCATATTTTGTGGGAGATAACATTTTGCATGATCACACAGATGACTGGGACCCCTGATGATAACATAAACACAGAAATAAAAATAGGACTCTGTAAAAGTAGCTCAAATTTTTGCATACTTTGTACACATTTGTAAATAATAAAGAATTTATTTGTAGATAATAAAGACTTGTCACTTTTGTTTCCTCAGGTAACCAAGTAAGTTTTATAAGGAAAAAAAGTCCTTCTTCCCATTTTACAGATAATCCAAGTGAGGCACCAAAGGACTAAATAACCTGTGTAAAATCACCCAGTCTGTGAGAAGCAGGGCCTGATCTTAAGAAATAGGTCTCCTGTGGCTAAAATTAAAAAGATCAACCATATCAAGTGTTGGCAAGAACATGGAGGAGCTGGCGCTCTCCTGCAGGGCTGGTGGAATGTAGAAGAGATTCCGCCTCTCCCTGCCCTGCTAGTTCAGCGGGTCCTGATTGCGTTTGTGTAATTACACTCTGGGGCAGAGAGCAGAGGGTGCCGTATGAGGGTGAAAGTGGCATGGGGATGGGGGGGTGAGGAAGAGGAATATAAGAAAGTAAGTGTGGTAGGCAGAATCATAAGATGGTCTCAAGTTTCCCATCCCCCACTGTGCTCACCTTTATAATCCTCTCCCCTTCAATGTGTGTGGGACCTGGGAATACAGTGAGATGCAACACCTGTGATCAGGTGACTAATTAGTTGACTTTGAGTCAGTGAAGAGGGAGACAACCTAGCTGGGCCTGGCCTAATCAGGTGAGATTTATAAAGGATGGGTCTGGCCTAATCTGGTGAGCTTTAGGAAAGCAGGAAGATTCTCCCACTTGCCTCAAAGACAAAGCAAAGAGCTACTTGGGAACTGCCTATGGAAAGCAATGGCCTCTATGGGCTGAGAGCCTTGGTCCTACAATTGTGAGAAACCGAATCAGCCAAAAACCCATAGGCTTAGAAGAGAATTATGAGCTGCACATGACAAAGCAGGTTCGGCCAACATCTAGACTATGGCCTGGCAAGACCCTGAGCAGAGGACCTAGTTATGCTGTGGCCAGACCCCTGGCCCAGGAAACTGAGATAATCAATGTGTGTTGTTCGAAGCCTCTAAATTTGGTATAATTTGTGACATTGCGGGCAGTAAAAAAACCAATCCACTGGGGAATCATATATATATATGTCTCCTCAGTCTGGCACCACTTTCTCCCTTATTTTAGTTGCCAGGAACAAATGAATTGCATTCCCTTTGTAGTTCTTTAGGGGACTTCCATGAAGAGTGGGTAGGGGAGAGAAATCAGACAGATTCCCTGCAGAAGGTCTTTTATTGTCAATTGCCAGCATAAGGAGGGGTAGTTGGATAAAGAGCGGTGTCCCTGCCCAGGGGCTCCCATTCTCTGGGCTTCCTGCTTTTCTGGGCAGGAAGTGTGTCTTCAATCTTTGGAGTTTTCCTCGCCCTTACCCAAACATGCACTTGCAGTCACCCGCACTGGTTAAATGCATGAGCTCCTGTTCATATTCCAGTTGCAAGTTTGCACAGCGTAGCGGTTCTCAAAGTGTTCCTCAGCCCAGAGCCAGCATCCGCTGGGAACTTGTTCGAAATGTAGTTTCTTGGCTCTCCCCCAGACCTGCTGAACCAGAAATTCAAGGATCAGGATGCAACCCTCTGGGTTTGACAAGTCCTCAGAGGGGCTGCTGTGCTCTTCGCGGTTTCAAGGACCGGCTGTCGTAGCCTCCTGTTCTGTATTTCCTGCCCAGCAGCCCCTTGATAACTCCCAAGTCTCTTTCCCCCGATTTTTTTGTAGTTGTTTTATTTTGGATTTTGTACTGAAGTCTTCCAAGTCAGATCATTCTAATTGTATCTGCTCAGATTCTTCCTAATCATTTGAGATGCACAGTTCGGTGGAATCATCATAACTTCAGTTTGTTGAACAGCTGCCAGGTCCTAAGCATAGCTAGTGCTGAGCACAGAAATTATCTTCCTCTCAAACTGGCCCCGGGAGAAGAGGCGACACCGGCCTCACTTTCCAGAGGCAGAACCTGGTGCGCAGTTATTTAACCAATTTGTGCGCCACCCTCCCACAGCCAGCCAGGCAGGACTGGAAATTCAAAGCCAGGGGGTCTCTGAAATCGCTGCTCATCTCCCCAGGCTGAATAGCCTCAGCGCCGTAGGCTGTGACTGTTTACAGGCACCAACTGTTTAATGCATCCAAATATTTGGCCCCAGAAAGCAGCTTCCTGGAGCTGCAGTGAAGGGTCCTGGTGGAAGCTGGAAGAGCACCCGGAAAGTTCCTTCCTGTGGGGTACTGAACCCCGCAGCACCTTTGTGCTGCAGGCTCCTCTGCCAAGCTTCCCCCTTTTGTCCTGGAGGGGTACCTACGCCGCCCTGAGAAGCCGAGCAGACCATGCTGGAAGCACATCAAGACCGTCCTTGTCCAAGCCACCCTGTACCCCGAATGCCACTCGGCCTTCCCACTCTGCTCCAAGCTCCCACTCTGCGTGGCTGGTCCTGGAATCAGCTTCCACCACTGCCTTCAGACTGTTTTGCCCCCGCCCAGCCGTGGACCCCCTCCCCAGGGCTTCCCAGCTGCCCCTGCCCGTCCACCTCTGGCCCCCATAGTATCTGGGGCACTAACCATGCCTCTGACATTGAATGTGGCCCCACAGTTATATTTGGGGGTCCTTAAGCAAACCCCCACACAAACACTGAACGCATCGCCTCCTGCCTCCTGGCCCTATTGGCCCTCCGCGGGTAGGAGTTAGCGCCTAGTGCCACCAAGAAAACTGAGGGGTGGAGGGTCATGTTCCCCGCCCCCACCCACTGCCATCCTCCCCACTCTGGGATTCTCACCCCAGTGACTGGTTCCTTGGAGGCCTTAGAACTATCAGTTGTCATTTTTGTTAGGATTTTCAATTGTGCAAAAATATACATAACATAAAATATACCATTTTGATCATTTTTAATTGTATGTTTCCGTGGCATTAAGTGCATGCATAAATGATACATCGCCACTATTGACTTCCAGAGCATTTTCATCATCCACACCAGACACTCTGCACCCATTAAACAGCAGGTCTCCGCCCCTTCCTCCTCCCCGCTGCCGCTGTAACTATTTTACTTTCTATTTCTATGAATTTGCCTATTCTGGGTGCCCCCATGTAAGTTGAGTCATGCAATATGTGTCCTGTTGTGTCTGTATCATATTATTTTTGTAACAAGGAGGATAGTGGTTGGTCTGGGGGCAGAGGGCAGATGATTTAATTGAATAGGTCCTGTAGAAAAGAATACAGTAAGAGCCCTGTGGATTAGTCTTCTGCGGCTCCATCAGCAATCATCACGCGTTTGGCGGCTTTAAACACAGCACATTCGGCAGCTCACATTTCTGTGGGTCAGGAGTCTGGGCCCAGCCTAGCCACTTCCTCTGCTCAGGGTCTCACAGGGCCACAGAGAAGGTGTCAGCTGGGCTGTGTTCTCACCTGGAAGTTCAGCTGAGGAAGAGTCCACTCTAGAGATCCCTTGGGCTGTTGGAAGAACTCGTTTTCTTGCATCTTAGAGCTTAGGCCCTGGCTTCTTGCTGGTGGCCCTCTGTCCCGCGCCACACGGCAGCTTACTTCATCAAGCCCACAGGGAGTGCCTCTAGATCCCCAGAGACGCCGAGAGGCACAGGCATCGTGGGGGCTGCCGCAGAGTACCGCACGCACCTTCGGGGTGGGAGAAAAATAGGCACAGAAAGCCAGCAACACAGAAATTTTGCTCTTTCCCAAGTTTGTCTGAGTCGGCTGGAATTCAGTCACCAAACCTCAAAGATACATAGTCAGACCTTTCACCCCATAGAATATGGGGCAGTGTTTTCTAAGCGCTTCTGATTGAGACTGTAGTGAAACAGGATTAAAGGAAAGATTAGTTCTAAGTATTACTTAGTCCTCTTCCTCCACCTGCAAGTTTCAGCCCCAAAATAACTTGGAAGAAAAAAAATCCTGGGTTATTTGCTTTCTATTTTTAACCACCTTTCTGTTTAAAACAATATCTTCTGAAGCCCTATTAGAGCTCACTGAACCTGTGGCAAGATCCTATATTTATTTTTGTAGCTATTTTCATCTGCTTAAGAGGTCTTTTTGTTTTCCTCTAGGCTTTTAGGAGAGGTGAAGCAGGTTCAGCAGGCCTGGCTGGCTTGTCAACTGGCTGTCCTGGGTTCTTAATAAAATGGTGCTAAATTCAGAGCTACTTATCATGTGTCTCTTTTTATGTGGCTCAGTTTTTCCGTTACTTGAAGTTCCCAAATGCTAATAAACCCTAATGCACTATTTTTGGTGGGAGTGAGTGAATGCATTACGCTTTTCAGAGTTGCTGTTTTTACATAGCTAGAAAACATTCTGCAGGAGAGAGGAGAAGCCGCCTTAGCAGGGCATACATCAATTGCATTTTCTCCCTATTGATCTGGAGTTGTTGACACGGAGGAGGGGGGAACAAGGTAAATGCAGCAGAGGGAAAAACACACCTACAGACTGCCGGTTTCCTCTACCGGCTCTCTTTTGGGCCACAGGTTCTTTTTGTGTGTGTTTATTTTGCAATCACTAATCATACATTTTCCAAATAGATCTAGTGAAAAAAGATGTGTCTAGAAGACAGCAAACTGACTCTGTCATAAAATAGCTCTGTTACTCTTACAGCCACTGTTAGAATAAACATTTTGCCCTAGAGTCGCTTGCAATCAGAAGCCCTCATTAGAATCTGAACTTGAAGAGATAAAACTCATCCACGCTGTGAGAGAAATCAGAAGTGTTAGCAAACCTCCGTGGGGGTGCTAAGAGGGAGAATGAGGCCCCTCCTAGAGGAGTTCCAGGTCCTGACGTGGGTGATGGTAATGCAGGTGTATGCACAGGTGAAATACACGGGCGGTGTTTGCATTTACTGTGTGTGAGTTATCCCACAGAGGTTACACAAACCCAGCTTCCCCAAGGCGGGTGTTACAGACACTGCAACAGGGTGTAAAACCGGTGAAAGCAGCACAAATTATTCAGACCCATAACGTGAGCAATTCTGTTTTACCCCCTCTCCCTCATCCCTGGCCAACTTTTCTCTTCCATCCTCTCCCCATCAACAGCTACTTTTGTTGTATGTTACTTTGTTCTTTTTCAACCAGCTTCTGGCACAAAGATACAGCGTGTTAGGAGTTGAATATCAGATTGCTCCTAGTTCCCTCTTGGGTATTTTGTAATTTCATCCTTCAGTGTGGAAAAAGAAACACAAATTATACCCCTTCACTTTGGTCTTGTGCTGGCGGGCTCCGGTCACCAGCTGGCCACCGACCCGTATTTCTGGGAGCAGGAAAACCAGTTTAAGTCCCTGTGGCCTTTAGTATGCGGCAAACAAAACCTAACATTGCTTATCCATTTTCTATTAGCTAAGTTGTTATTGTTTATTGCTTCTAGGAGGGGAAAACCTAGTTTGCCTGAAGAAGCTTAAGCAATCCCTGCATGGCTGGGAGGATGGGTCTGGCAAAGAAACGTCCGGTGGGATCTGAACCCACGCACGTGAGCAGGAATATTTGCAGTGGGTCTTATTGCCAGGGTGTTTTCTCTTTGCTCTCTTTGAAGTAAACTGCAGCCAAAAGTGAAGTGGGAGAGACTTCCATTTTTTCTACAGTGCACTGGAGAAATAATGTTTGCTTAGTTTGTCAAGCATTAAAGATATTTTATTTTGAAAAAAAGAAAGCTTTTTATATTTTAGTATTTTTAATGACAACTCTTCCCTGCTTTTTTGTAAAATTAGGATGAAATTCACATAATATAAAATTAATAATTGCACAGTGTGCAATTCAGTGGCATTCAGTATATTCACAGAGTTGTGCAACCTTCATCTCTATCGAGATCTAAAACATGTTCATCATTCCCAAAGGAAAACTGATTCCCATTAAGCGGTCACTCCATGTTCCATTCCCCTTTTGCTGCAGCCCCGGGAAACCATTAATCTGCTCTCCATCACTAATGATTTACCTATTTTGGACATTTCATATAAATGAAATCGAGAGATACATGACCTTTGTCTCTGGTTTCCTTCACTGGGCATGTTTTTGAGGTTCACCGTGTTATTTTTAAATGAAAATAGTTTTTAAATCAAGAATAATCACTTTAAATCGACAGTGTTTTAACTATTTATTGAGCATCTACTATGTGCAGACACTGTGCTGGTTTGAGCACAGCATAAAAGTTGATGCTGTTCCTGAAATAAGCCCTGGTAAGTGCGGAAGAAAAGCACACCCCTCAGGCTGCACCACAGTGACCACCACAAAGCTATTACCGGCGGGAGGTGGGGTGGGAGGTCCCAGCTTAGCCAAATCCTTGTGGCTCGGAGACCTTCATCTTTGAGAACTGATTCTCCGAGCCCTCCCTCCTTTCTCCAGAGCAACGTTCCCTTCCCGTGAAACCACTGACATCACTTCAGGATGGCCATGTTAACTCAAGATCCCGCAGTGAACAGGCTGCAGAGCCCTCTGACCGCTCTGAGGAAGGGTCGCCTCTCAGGAGCCCCACCTGATGGGAAATGAGCTCTGCGGGAACAGACCCGGTGGAAAGTGGGCGCTTGGGCAGGCAGATGGCCTGGTGGCGAGCGGGGAGATTTGAGTGAAGACCTGGCTGCCAGAGCACAGGACGTGGCACAAGGAAGATTTCTTTGGAAACGAGTGCGTGGTAGGTGTCAAAGTCGGTCCATGGGAAAGAGAAACAAGAGGAACACAGTCCCTAGCACTCTGCTTCCTCTCCCCTCCCACGGCCCGGCTCAGCTCTGCGGGAAGGCCAGCGACACCCCTGCGCGGTGGTCCCCACCCCCTTCTGCAAGTCTGGCCTCAGGTGTGCGGCTGCAGGAGTCAGGAGCAAGCTGGGAACTGTCAGGGAACAGCATGGCCAGGGGTGCAGGGCCAGCGGGGAGCAAGTGAGTGGTTGGTTTAGAAGGAGGGAGAAGATGGAGTCTCCCACTCCTATTAATTTCTCACTTGTCTTTAATATACTGCAAAATACAGGTAATGCCGGTATCTTCTGTCTGCATGGTTTCTATATTCCTATAAAAAGTGTTCCTTGTCCCTGCCCAAGACCCAGTCTCTGCTATCATTCTCAAGGCATGTCATTTTGGTTACTTAAAAATGCCAGTTGTGTATATGTGTACAGATGGAAATGGCTTATGTTTTTTTTTATTTTGGTATCATTAATCTACAATTACATGAGGAGCATTATGGTTACTAGACTCCCCCCATCATCAAGTCCCCACCACATACCCCATTACAGTCACTGTCCATCACCATAGTAAGATGCTGTAGAATCACTACTTGTCTTCTCTGTGTTGTACAGCCTTCCCCGTGCCCCCCACCCCTACATTATACGTGCTAATAGTAATGCCCCTTTCCCCCCTTGTCCCTCCCTTCCCACCCATCCTCCCCAGTCCCTTTCCCTTTGGTAACTGTTAGTCCTTTCTTGGGTTCTGTGAGTCTGCTGCTGTTTTGCTCCTTCAGTTTTCTCTTTATTTTTATGCTCCACAGATGAGTGAAATCATTTGGCACTTGTCTTTTCCTGCCTGGCTTATTTCACTGAGCATAATACCCTCTAGCTCCATCCATGTTCTTGCAAATGGTAGGATTTGTTTTCTTCTTATGGCTGAGTAATATTCCATTGTGTGTATGTACCACATCTTCTTTATCCATTCATCTACTGACGGACATTACGTTGCTTCCATTTCTTGGCTATTGTAAATAGTGCTGTGATAAACATAGGGGTGCATATGCTTTTTTCAAACTGGGCTGCTGCATTCTTAGGGTAAATTCCTAGAAGTGGAATTCCTGGGTCAAATGGTATTTCTATTTTCAGTTTTTTGAGGAACCTCCATACTGCTTTCCACAATGGTTGAACTATTTCACATTCCCACCAGCAGTGTAGGAGGGTTCCCCTTTCTCCAAAGCCTCACCAACATTTGTTGTTGTTTGTCTTTTGGATGGTGGTGATCCTTACTGGTGTGAGGTGATACCTCATTGTGGTTTTAATTTTCATTTCTCTGATGATTAGCGATGTGCAGCATCTTTTCATGTGCCTGTTGGGCATCTGAATTTCTTCTTTGGAAAAGTGTCTGTTCAGATCCTGTGCCCATTTTTTAACTGGATTATTTGCTTTTTGTTTGTTGAGGTGCATGAGCTCTTTATGTATTTTGGATGTCAACCCCTTATTGGAAATGTCATTTGTGAATATATTCTCCCATACTGTAGGATGCCTTTTTGTTCTATTGGTGGTGTCCTTTGCTGTACAGAAGCTTTTCACCTTGATGCAGTCCCATTTGTTCATTTTTGCTTTTGTTTCCCTTGCCCGGGGAGATATGTTCATGAAGAAGTCACCATGTTTATGTCCAAGAGATTTTTGCCTATGTTTTTTTCTAAGAGTTTTGTGGTTTCATGACTTACATTCAAGTCTTTGATCCATTTCCAATTTACTTTTGTGTATGGGATTAGACAGTGATCCAGTTTCATTCTCTTACATGTAGCTGTCCAGTTTTGCCAACACCAGCTGTTGAAGAGGCTGTCATTTCCCCATTGTATGTCCATGGCTCCTTTATCATATATTAATTGGCCATATGTGTCTGGGGTAATATTTGGACTCTCTATTCTGTTCCACTGGTCAGTCAGTCTGTTCTTGTGTCAGTACCAAATTGTCTTGATTACTGTGGCTTTGTAGTAGAGCTTGAAGTTGGGGAGTGAGGTCCCCCCCACTTTATTCTTCCTTCTCAGGATTGCTTTGGCTATTTGGGGGTCTTTGGTGTTTCCATATGAAGTTTTGAACTATTTGTTCCAGTTCACTGAGGAATGCTGTTGGTAATTTGATAGGGATTGCATCAAATCTGTATATTGCTTTGGGCAGGATGGCCATTTTAATGATATTAATTCTTCCTAGTCATGAGCATGGGATGAGTTTCCATTTGTTAGTGACCTCTTTAATTTCTCTTAAGAGTAACTTGTGGTTTTCAGGGTATAGGTCTTTCACTTCCTTGGTTAGGTTTATTCCTAGGTATTTTATTCTTTTTGATGCAATTGTGAATGGAATTGTTTTCCTGGCTTCCCTTTCTGCTGGCTCATCGTTAGTGTGTAGGAAAGCCAATGGCTTATGTTCTTAAATAGTTATTTCTCAAGCCAACTGAAAGGGAGCGCTGTCATTTGTTAAAGCAAACATTTAACTTTAGAATCACTTTAGGCTCACAGAAAGTGAGGGCCAACGTTCTCTTTACCCCTCTGCTGGTTCCCTCACTGTTAACACTTTGTGACACTTGGGACCTCTGTCACAACTTGAAAATCAACCTCTGTCCGACACTATGAAGTAAACTCCAGAGTCTCTTTGGACTTGTCCAGATTGTCCACTCCCTTCCTTTGTCCCAGAGTCCTGGTCCCAACCAAGAGACCACGTTTAGTGGTCTGACAGGTCTCCTCTGGGCTCTGACGGGTTCTCATCCTTTCTTGTTTTTGATTACCTTGACAGTTTTGAGGGTTGTCATCAGGTATTTTGTAGAATGTCCTTCACTTTGGGTTTGTCTAATGGTTGTCTCATTCTTAGACAGGGCCTATGGGCTTTTGGACATTCTTAATTTTTTATTTACACTTCCTTGCCTGAACAAGGCCTCAACAAACATTAGTGTATCTTAAACCTAGGTTCATATATGTAATGCAGTAGCTGTAAAGCTTACCTTTGTCCTCTTTCTATAGAAATACTGAAAGCTACGGGAGATGCAGCCATCATTTTATATTCTTAGTCCACATGTGAAAGCTTTCCATTTTCAACATTTACCATTCTGGGAAGAACTTTAACATTTAAAAATTCAAACCACTTTGAAATTATCTAGTCATTTGAAAAAGTTATTTTAATCATCCGAGAGCATCTATGCAAGGGAAAACTACCCTTTCGGAGCACACGTGTTGCCTCCCCTCCAGAAACCCTTCCTCACCTTGTGCTGTCAGCCCCTGCTCAGACAATTCCTTGGGAATCCTCTGTCTGCTGAATTCAGCCCTGCATCTGAGTGGTTGGAAGGCTATGTGCTGGTGTGGGTGCGGGGTGTTTTATTCAAAACAGTTATTCCTAGAAATGTGACCAATTCTCATTATTATCTCAAAAGTGTCTAAAAATCTTCTCTCTGTTCCCCCCTTCCCTTGGGGACATTTGAAGACTTGTACATATCTGATCTTATCAAATGGCTATGATCTAGGGAAAAAACAACAGATTCTAGTCACAAGAGCAGACACAGGAGAAATGCCCTGTGTTCAAGTTCCATTGTATTTTATGGTGCTTTCCTGGAACCTGTTGGCTTTTAAGTCAAGTTTATTGAGGTGTAATTTGCCTACAGTGAAGGCCATCCTTTTGGAGTATAGTTTAGGAATTTTGGCCAGCATTTACAGCCATGTAACTACACCTAAACCAAAGTAGAATACAGCTTGGTCATCCAAAAAATTCCCCATGGCTTTCTGTAGACAACCTCTTTCCTGACACGCAATCCTAGCAACAACCGACGTCTTTTTAGTCCCAGTAGCTGTCCCTTTTCCAGTAAGGCAAATACGTGGAAACACAGAGAATGTTGCTTTTTGAGACCGGCTGCTTTTACTCAGCAATTTACATTTGAGGTTCATCCATGATGTTGCAGAGTTCGGAAGCTGGTCCCTTTTTAGGATTCATTCGTGTTCCACCCACATCCGGATGGATATACCACAGTTTGTTTATCCATTCATCTGTGGGAGGACCTCTGGTTTGTGTCCAGGTTTTGGTAACTCTGAATAAAGCAATTCATATACAGATTTTTGTGTGAACCTCTGTTTTCATTTGCAGTCTGAGTAGGAGGGGATGGCTGGGGCCACTGGGGTGTGTGTATATGCACATGACATATATCTGATCTTATCAGATGGCTTTTCCTTTCGTAAAAACATCAAAAAGGCTTTGTGAAAGAGGCACTGGGGAAGCACGCAAACGTTCTGCCTCCATTTAGCTTCACCTGCGCTTTTCTTGAACCTGCTGAATGTTCTTTGTCAGCGTGCTGTCGAGCTTGACTATGTGGGAGATGATGTTTGTGCCGTGACTATTTATAAAATCATTCTCTCTCATGCTTGTTCTCTACAGTGAATTTTAAACACTAAATGCAGAAGTAGAAACAAAGGGAAAAGAAAAACACGTGACTTCTTATAATGAAATATGATTACCTAAAGAGAGAGGGCCTCTTGGAAATGATAATCTCCTGTGATTTTGTAATGGTATCAGCCTGCATTATTTAGGGAAAATCTGAACACTTGCCTGTCATGTGCACTTGTGTCAACCCAGGCAGCATTTTCTGTTGTTTTGGGTGTTGCTGGGGGAGTGGTCTCTGAAATTATTCACTGACTGAGAGGCACCATGGTGAGTGTTAGAAAGGCTGTGGGTTTAGGAATCAGATTTGAGTTGGCTTTCCAGCCTGTTAGTGTAAGACTTTCTACCTGGCGACTGTGGAAGGTGGAATATGGCTCCTTAACGATGCCTGAGCCCAGTGCCCTGGAACCCATGAAGATGTCACCTTCCATGGCAAAAGGGACTTTGCCGATGTAACTAAATTAAGAACCTTGCAATGGAGAGATTATACTGGATTGTAATTTGGCTCAATCTAATCAGCAGGAATCTTTGAAATTGGGAGATTCCCAGTTGGAATCCTTTTGCAATGCGTTTGAAGCTGGGAAAGGGAGGCAGAAGGACAGGTGGGAATGATGCCACGTGAGAAGGACAAGGCCCGAAGGATGTCACACGCCAAGTAATGCAAGCTCTGGACACTGGAAAAGGAGAGCAGCCGATTCTTCCCTGGGGCCTCCAGGGGGAGCCTGGCCCTGCCCACACCTGACCTTAGACCAGTTCAACCCACCTGGGACCTCCCACCTCCAGAATGGTCAGATTGCACATTTGTTTTAAGCTCAGCATTAAGCATGTGGTGATTTGTTATAGCAGCTAAACGAAACTGATTCAGTCACTGACCTTCGGAAACTCAACTTCCCCCCTCTGTAAAACGAAAGTGATCAGAATTGTATGGCCCCAGCCTCTTCACAGGTGGCTAGGATCATCGTTCACTAAGGCTGTCTTTGAAAATGTTTAGAAAACTTTGTTAGATAGAAAAAAAAACCTACTTGGAAAAAACATATCTCCCTAGTGCTATAGGTTCTTCCTAGCTCACCAGTATCTGTTCCTAAGGGGATACATTTAATTTTGCTGAGTCCTTCTGATGACCTTGACCCCGTCTGAGCAGGTGGCTGTTCCCAAGTCCACAGGAATGTCTGCTCTTTGGGAATGCATCACCATCAAGAAATAGGATGCACTTGATTCCTAAGCATAATATGTGCTTCTTTCCCACAACCATTTTCCTCCTCCTTTGTCTTCAATACAAAAAAAAGTGTTCTTTTATCTAGCTTATTCTGAAAATGTGTTTGACAACACATTATAATAAAGAAAATACTTTCCCAGAAGAGGTCAGTAAGTGACGTAAGGAACCTTGCATCATTCAGCCTCCAGGAAACAAAGATCAGCAAACTCTGTGTAGCAGGTGACAGTAAATGTTATTTACACTCAGTGGGCCTTAGGGTCGGGGGCAGCCACTTGACCCTGCCGTTAAAGTGCTGCAGGCAGTAAAGGAGTGGGTGTGTGTATGTGCTGCAATGAATCTTTATTTATGGACACTGAAATCCAAATTTCATATAATGTTTGCATGCTGCCAAGTCTCATTGTTCTTTTGATTTTTCTCCAATCCTTTAAAAATATATCCTTAGCTTGGGGGCTCTACAAAACTATTACCGTCATGTACCGACTCTTATCCTAAGACAGAAGCTCTGTGGGGCAGGGAATTGTGCCTGTGTTGGTCATTGTCCTTTCCAATTCCTGCCACCATAGGCCTGGCAGGGTCAGATTCTGTTTTTTGACATTTTCATATTTTGTTCACTATGGATTTTTTGCACATTCATTTTGAGTTTTATAATATTGCATTATAATATGATTTATCTCAATGAGTCAGCTTTTGGTGCCCTTTTAAACTCACCTCACCCTAGTGTTCAGCCCCTGTCCCCTGGGAGGGATTTCATGGTGGTGGCATGAATAAAATCAGGTGAGCGAGGGCAGTGGAGGACCACGGACTCCAGCCTGCACTTTCTCCCTGGGCAGGAAGCCCCACGGAGAGATCTCAGGATATCTGTGAGCTTGCGTGGGGGAAAACTCTGCAGCTTTATGATCACTAACCACTAACTGAAACTTAACATTCTAACAGCTATGCCTATAGAAGATGAATGACAGTAGCATTGACAGTGTCTTTACTACGTTACCAATCTGTCACCAGTAGAAGTCTGATACATTTTCAGCTCGGGTTACAGTTGAAGCAGATCTTGTTTATGCTCATTGCTATTTTGAAATGATGGAAATTATTAGAGCCACGTCTAGAACTTAACAGTGAAACTATTGGAAAAGGAGCATATGCGTTACTATATTAGAATTTAAAAAATTATTTGATAACTATATTTAACGTAATTGGGTTTCTTCATGATTCTGTGTATTATTTTATTCATCTTATGCATTTGGAAACAATATTCATTAAACTGCCAAAGAAGTGTGAGGCATTAAAATGGTCACAACCCCCCATTCTCAATCCTTTAACGTCTTGGGTCCCGTCTTCTCCTCTGAATATTGGAGATAAAAATCCTCTGCCCTCCAGGATGCTGGGAGGACCGAATTCCATACACTGCATGAATGCCCCTTGCCAACTGCTAGGCATTTTCAGTATTCACATGATGTGAACTGAATGTGACGTTCCAAATGGAAGATAAAATAGCAACAGCTCACATCTGTTAGTCTGCTGGGCCGCCAGAACAAAGCACCGCAGACTGAGTGGTTTCCACAACAGAAATAGATTTTCCCACAATCTGAGGAGGCCCGAAGTTGGACAGCCAGGTGTGGGCTGGGCTGGCTCCTGCCAAGGCCTCTCCCCTGGGCGTGCAATGCTGTCTTCTCCCTGTGTCTTCATATGGTTGCCCCTCTGCGCATGTTTGTGTTGTAATCCCCTTTTCTTCTAAGGACACCAGTCACATGGGACAAGAGACTACCTGTCCTGATGAGCACCTGTAAATTACTTACCACTCTAAAAGCTATGTCTCCAAATAGTTGCATTCTAAGGTATTGGGGGTTAGGACTTTCACATATGAATTTTGGGGGGCAGAATTCATCCCATACCATCATATTTTTTAAAAGGCATTGGGTGCTTACCCAGGTCAAGGGGTACAGAAGGGGTTTTCACCCACCTGACCTCACATCCATGGCAGGTGATGGGCCTCTTCATGCTGTTTCCCCTGTGTACTTGTCCAAGTAAGACCTCATGGGCCACCACCTGGTACAGCCAGTCCCTTCATAGTTCTAATTCCCTCTAAGAAGCAAGCCCCAAAGCAAGAAAGGCCAGCAGTTTGTAAACGACTGGGGAGCACACACCCTTCCTCATTTCATAAGGGGAGCTCATGAGGGATGCTTACACAATGCTGAGACACGCTCCCCAAACATCAAGGAAAGATTTGTGTCATCCAGCCAGTCAATCCTGGACTCTCAGGGCCTTCTGAGTAGGCCGGTCATGGGAACAAATACTGGCCTAAGTGTTAGAAGTCTTTGAAAATCAGATGGGCCTGCGGGAAATTAGATATTGGAGTCAATGAAAACTGGGCAGAGAGACTCAGAAGTTTCATACCTCTTCCTACTGTCTTTTTAAAACTAATAGGCTATTTCTTTTTAAGAACAGTTTTAGATTTACAGAACAATTTAGCATACAGTACAGAGTTCCTAATTATCCTGCCCCCCCACCTCCACCCCCTGCCCAGTTTCCAATGTTATTATCTTCTGCAAATGCAGTACATTTGTTACAGGAATGAGTCAATATTGGTAAAATTCATAGTTTACATTAGAGTTCTCTTCCTGTTGTATAGCTCTACCTGTTAGGACTAATGCAAAATGTCATGCGTTCACCAATCCAGTGTCAAAAAGAAGAGTTTCCCTGCCCTGAAAATATGTGCTCTGCCTATTTATTCCTTCTCTCCCAGCCCCAGAACCCCTGGCAACCACTCATCTTCTTAGTTTTGCCTTTTCCAGAATGTCCTAAAGTTAGAATCAGAGTATGCAGCCTTTTCAGATTAGCTTCTTGCACTTAGCAATATGCATCTAATGTTCGTCCACATCCCTTCCAGGCTCTACAGCTCATTTACAGCTCATTTCTTTTCAGTGCTGAGGAATACTCCTTCATCTGCATGTGCCAGAGTTTGTCTATCCATTCAAATCCTGGAAAGGACGCCTCGCTTTTGTAAGATAAATTTTAATCGAAATAAACAGGCGACGAGAGGCAACAAAGGGCCAGGCAGTTTGAGTGCAATCGTGGGTGAGGTTCACCAGTTCGCACTGGGACACGCTGGAGAAGTCGCGCTCAGCAGGGCAGGCAGCGAGTTTTTAAAGAAGGTAGGGGGAGGCGGAGCTTAGATTAACAGCAGCGCAAGGATTGGCTAGCCTAAGGCACATTTTTCAGGTTGGGCAGGGGCAGCAGCCGGGGACTTTGACACGTCATCAGTGTCTGATGTGGAAGGGCCAGCAGCCGGGGACTTTGCTACGTCATCAGTGTCCGACGTGCTCATCCCGCCTTCCCGTGCCGCCAACCTTACAGCTTTCTTTCGGCGTTTGGCGCTGAAGAGTTCCAGCTGCTATAAACACTCCTGTGCTGGTGTTTGTGTGGAGGTAAGTTTTCCACTTGGGCAAATACGTAAGAGCATGGCTGCTGGATTGTATAGTAAGATGGTGTTTAGCTTTGTAAGTAAATGGCAGAACGTGCTCCAAAATGGCGGTACTGATTGGTATTCCTACAGTGACGGATGAGCATTCCTGTTGCTCTGAGGCCGATTAGCATTTGATGCTGTCAGTTTGGTGGGGGATGGGAGGGAGTGGAGATAATTTTAATAGATGTGTTGATATTTTCTTTTTGAATGTGTAAGTTCCTACTGATTCATGATGTTCCGCATGTTTTCGTATGCTTATTTGCCATTTGTATACCTCTTTGGTGTTTTTTTTTCCCCAAATCTTTTGCCCATTTTAAATTGGATTTTTTTATTGTTAAGTTTTGAGAGTTCTTTGTATGTTTTGGATACAGTCCTTCATCAGATACAGATTTTGCAAATATTTTTCCCAGCCTGTGGCTTGTCTTAACTCTCTAAACAGTGTCTTTTGCAAAGCAGATGTTTTTAGTTTTCATGAAGTCCAACTTACCAATTTTTTCCTTTCATGAATCATGCTTGGTTGATTATCTAGAAACTCATAGCTAAACCCAAGGTCATTTAGATTTTCTCCTATGTTATCTTCTAGGAGTTATATATTTTTGCATTTTTACATTCAGGCCTATAATCTATTTTAAGTTAGTTTTTTAAAAAATGTGAGGTCTGTGGCTTGATGGTACTGATGATGATCTTGCGTATAGAAGCCCCCTTGTTCCAGAGCAGTTTGTTAAAAAGGATATTCTTACTCCATTGAAATATTTTGCTCCTTTGTTAAATGTTAGTTGAGTGTATTTGTGTGTGTTCCTCTTGCTTTTTAAGGGAAATTTTGACTACTGTTTTGGGGGAATACTGATACCATTTGTTACAAGCAGATTCTTGCATTCCAGCTCCCTCCAGTCAGCCACCAAAAAATGTTTGGAATATACATCTTGTGCAGTGGGTACGTGTGGAAATCATTGCTGATCACCCTGTCCATATTAACCTTCATTAGAACGCACTAGATCCTTTCCCGCTCAATTTTATTAAGTCCTTTGTGTTTCTCCACATTTGAAAGCTCTGCAGAACAGATGAAATTATACAGTTTAATTTACCACCTACCTACCACCCACCTAACATTTCGGAAAGGAATTTCAGTGGTACTATGATAAGTGTAGGGGTCTCTTTTCCTGTCCCAGATCTTAAAAAGTCCCTTGGGGGTCCTATGAGAGTACGATACAAGCACTAGGTTCCTGACTTGGCAAGCTGACCTGTGGACATTACTGGGACATTATCAAAGAGGCAAGGTGGATTCTGAGCTCAATTGCATTGTTAGTTACCAAAGACCAGTTGTAAAAACTGGTCACACTGGGTCATAGTTTGGAGTGAGGATTTCTACCGCTCTCCCCTACTTCAAATGATTGGCATCTGCCAAATAATCAGAACAAAGAGGCCTTTCACCAAGTTCAGTTTGGAATTTCTAAGCAGCTAAGCATAAGCAAGGTAGGAAAGCCAGAAGGGCAGTTTTGCTACGCAGCTACTCTAGAGTGTGCGGTAGTCGAAGGCTGCTTCCCCCGTAAAGCCTAGAGCTGTAATGTTGTCAACTTGTTATTTACTTTCCAAATCTGAATGACTGAGCAAGGGGAAAGGAGAATCAATCAACCACAATGTGACCCTACAGGCGAAAAAACCGCAGCGCTCCCACCAGCGGGCCATGGGGGAAGGGAAGCACGTGTAACCGGGGCAGGGTTGCATCATGAGCTCGCTCGGGATTTCTCTTGCACGCCTGGTTTTTCGATTGCATTTAATACCTTAGTATCAGTCCGCACAAGCCCAGAGAACCCGGGAGCAACGAAGGGCAGGCTCAAGGGGAGGCCCCACACGTCCTTTCGGGTGGGCCTTGAATGGCACCTGGTGCATAATAAGACAAAATCTATTCTGCTGATTCACAATTAGGGAGACTGTGTGTGTATTTTTTATTGATGTGCTCTAATATTGGTGTAGCAACAGTCGTTTTACAACATGGACGTTTTATAGCAATATTTGTCAAGGTAATTTTTAGGTCCGCCTTTTTGCTGGAGGACCAGCGCCTTAAAAACTTACCCTCCGGCCCCCTCTTCCCAACAACCAGAACAACAAACGGTCCAGTGTCCCAGAAGGGAGCAAGTGAGGTTACAGTTTAAAGTGCTGACTGTACTGGGCTCTTAGGACCCTTTATACACAAACGGGAGGGGCAAACTTATTTTAAGATACTCATCCCAGCAGAGAGCAGTGGTGCTGAGGGGTGGGCGTGGCAATCTGTTCTGCTGAATTGAGGCCGAGAGTGGTGGGCAGTTTCACCCAGGTGGAAGGAAGGAGTGCTGGGCACTGGGGTGCATTAGGGCCAAGTAAGTTAACTGCAAAAGAAAACACTTTGCAAATGCCCGGGGTCTGAAGCCCGCTGGTGGGGTTGGGGTGGTGGAGTTGGGGTGCAGGTGAGGGGTGAGGAGGCCCGAGGGTCCGGGTGTCATCAGTCTCCTGAGCTCCACCCGCTGTGGATCTGAATTTCTCCCCTAGCATTTCTGGTTCTTCCTGGGAGATGTTTTGCAATGGTCGATGCTCCACCTGAGTCCTCAGTCTTGGGGGAGGGGAAGGAGACCACTGGGGTGTCCCCTAAGCTGCCGATTTTGAAGGAGATGCACGCTCGAGCAGGTTGCTACGGGCTCTGTTAGGGCAGCTGGGCGGCTGGAGGTGGGGGAGGGTAACATGCTGGCTGTGGCCTTGGCTCCCCTCCCCCCTGCAAGCCGCGGGGGTGGTGGCCCGGCTTCCTGTCCCCTCCTGGTAGCGGGGGCAGGGGGTTCCAGTCCCCTCCCTGCGTTTGGGACTGGGACTGCGTGGGGGTAGGCCCGGGTTCCCTCATCACGCAGGGAGGCCCCGGGGAAGGAACAGGGTGCGGAGCAAGTAGGGAGAGGCCCGGGCTCCCCTCACCCACCTTGAGCGTAGCGGGGAAGTTGGGGGTGGGGGACCGTGCAGGGTCGCGGGTGCCCCCGTGGGGGAGGGGCTGGACGGGGCGCGGACTCTCACCCCCGGCGCAGCGGGGGAGGGGCAGGCCCAGCGTCCCTAGCCTCCGCGGGGGAGGTGCCGGTCGGGCCGGGGGTGGGGAGTGGAGGGCTGAGCCCGGTGGGGGAAGGGAGGGCAGGGCCGGGTGGGGGAGGGGAGGGCCGGCCCGGGCCCGGGGGAGGGGCCGGCGGGGGCGGTGTCTCTGGCAGTCGTCCAGGCCGGGGTCGGTGCGCAGGCGGCCGCTCCACCCGGAGGTCACTGCCCGTGCCGGTCCCTCCCGCCGTCCCGCCCTCTCCCGCCGCCGCCGCCTCTCCCGCCCCGGCTCCCCCACTCCGCGCTCGGGAGCGAGGAGCCGCCAGCGCCCCCGCCGCCGCCGCCGCCACAGCGCCTGCCATTCGGTTCTCGAAACTTTCCAGCGCCCCCGCCTCTGGGACTCGGGGGCGGCCCGGGGGCGGCGCGCGGCTGCTCCGGGCGCCGGGCCCTGCTCGGCCGCGGCGGGGCCCTGCTCGGCGACGGCCACGGGAGGGAGGGCGCAGCGCGGCGTCGCCGCCACAAGTTGCGCTGCTCGCGGAGAGGTGAGTGTCGGGCGCGGGGCGGGGGCGCAAACTTCTCCGGCGGGGGCGCCACTCCCTCCCCCGCGGGGCTGGCGGGCGGCTCGGGGCGCCGGCGCGCTCCGCCCGCTCCGCCCGCCGCCGGGGCTCTGGAGGGGCCGGCCCCCAGCTGTTCCCCGGGCACGGGATGGGGTGCGGCGCGCTCCCTGCAGGCTGAACAATACCCGAGGTGGCCGCTCCCCAAAGTGCCGGCGCGCCGGGGGGCGGGCGGAGGCGGGGTGCGCCTTTGTTTGGGGAGGGGGAGGCGGCCGGCAAGTTTGGGGAAGCGCTGGCCGCGTCCCCGGGCCCCTTTGTCTGCCGGTTCCGGGGCTGGCGGGGCGGACTTGCGCGGCCGCGGGATCCCCGTGGGGGAGGGGAGCCCATTCATCCCTGGCGCCGGACGGCCCACCGCGGACCGGGTGCAGGCGCGGTGGCGCGCTGGGAGCGAGTGGCGGGCCGGGCGGCCGCTCAGTTTCCGAGGCGCAGAAACTGCTAGCTAAGGAAGTCAGGAGCCCCCGGCCCAAGCATGAGCCCGGGCTGGGGCGACATCGGTGGGGGTGGGGAGCGCTCCTGGGCAGGCGGGGTCTTCAGAGGGCGGCCTGGGGGCGGTGCAGACCTGTTGCTCCCGGGCTCGCGGGAGGGGCGCCCCCAGGCCCCGATCCCGGTCCTGCACCCCGGGGCCTTACCCCCGGAGAAGCGGTGCACGGAACGGGGTGGGGGTGCGCCTTCGGGTGTCGCTGGTCGCCGGGCATGTGACAATTTGGGGTTGCCGTAGGCGTTACCCGTGCGCAGTCAGGCCTCGGCCAGGCCCTGGTTGCAGGGCCTCACTTCTGAAGCCAACTGCACTGGAAATTACACAAAGTTAGAGACGTAGGTGCTTTTGTTTTTTATTCCCCCTAGTTGGTGGTGATGTGGAGCAGAACCCGAAAAGGAACCAAACCCACCGTCTATTGCATCCCACCTGCTTCTGCTTTGCATTGTCACCTGTAGCCTGACCTGACGGGTTGTTATTCTCTTCTGACGCGCCGCCCGAGTCCCGGGTTTCACCTGGAAGGGGAGGGGTGGGACTAGAGCCGGGAGGGGGAGGGGAGCGCCCTGCTAAGGTACTAAGCAGTGGCTTCAGTGTAGTTAATGGCTCTTGACGATTTTATCAAAAGTTCACACGTAGTTGTTCCTGGAGAACACGCGATTGGGTGGGTGGGTGTTGGGCATGGAACAATTAAGAAGTTATGACGCTTGTATTTTGATGTTAAAGTGTCCCCTGTGCTGCGGACAGTAGAAAACCACGCAGCCAGATAACAGGTGGTAAAAGTGGAAGTTCATCACTTGACCCACCTACTAAAATAGCCCCTTAAGGGGATTCCAGCCCTTAAGCGAGCACGCACGCACCTGTGGAACGACAATGGAGATTTTTGGAGCTGTATTTAGTGGTGTGCACAACAGGGCATGTGTTGCCAGGTCCCTTGGGGTTGACCTGTCCCTTCATCCGTGCTTGGTCAGTTCAGGAATCATCAACCTGCTGGAGAACACACGTAGATCCCTAAATCTCTCAAAACTCACCCGTCCTGCAAGTTGCGGCATTTTAATGGGCTGGGGAGGAATGGTGCGCCGTGTCCTGGCTGCTCTGGACTCTCACTGCTGCCTACAGGAGCTTGCTTTCTCATAGGTCCTGGCCTCTGGACCTGCCAGGATGGCTTGTTAGGGTTTCAGTGGGCTCCGTACAGCCGCCAGGATAGAGTCCTGAGGCCAACTCCATCTTGGCTGGGAAAACAGCCTTTGTCCCCACCTGGCCTGACCTAGTGGAAGGGCCCACCCTCTCATGCTCTACCACTGATCTTGAAGGCCTGCAACTTTTCCGAGTGTCATTTTCTGTATGTGTAAAAATAAAAAGGGGAACTGAAGTCACGGTCCTCACTGGGTGGTATACACCATGATGGAAAGAGAGAATGTATGAGTTTTTTGGAAACTATAAAGCCGCCTGTAAATTTTAGTTGTTGCTATTGGGTAAATGGAATAATTGTCTTTGTCTTCCTCAAATGTCATGCACTGAGGATTTTGCAGGCACTTAATGTCCTGTGTGTAGCAACTACTATTTCCACTTTACTGAAGAGGACACTGACTTGCTAATATATAGGGAGGAAGGGGTTGTTTGACTCCCAAAGACTGGGTCTTAAGCTTGGTGTCATTTGCCTTCCTGTGTACCTGGTGTGAATTTTCCCATTTGAAGACAGAAGGTCTTTAAATCACACACACACACATGCACAGACATGCTCCCTCTCAGAAGAAACTACATTGAAGTCTGTGTGTATATGTATGTACATATATATACGAGCGTATCTCAACAGAATCGCAAAACATGGACCACAGTAGAGGGATTGTTTTCTTTTGTAGCTTCATTGTCCAATATGGTAACCATTAGTCACATGGGTCTATTTAGATTTAAATTAATTAAAATTCAATAAAATGAGCAGTTCTGTTCTTTCAGTTGTGTTAGCTGTAATTCACGTAGTCAGTAGACGCATGTGGCTAGTGGCCGCCATCCTGGACGGCACAAAACCTCAGAAGGTTCTTTCGGAGGACGCTGTTTTTAGTTACTGCAGTGAAATATTACCGAGACAGTAATGAGAGTGTCCTTTTGTGGGGGGAGGGGACTGGCCATGAAAATTTGAAGTAATTCACAGGAATACCTTTGGAAAGAAGACCCATTTCAGCCCGCGCCTGACCCAGGAAAGTAATTTCAGTGAACTGATTCCTAACCTAAAATTGAGAGTGATGGTTTTCAGTTGAGGTGCTTTGGATCCGCTTTGACTTGGAAAGCCAGAACTCCAAGCCAGAATCTCTCAAGGAGTGCTGAACCTTGGGGCAGGGTATTGAGTGGCACTGTGCATTAGTTTCCCCATCCGGAGAGCGGTATGGCCGGTCCCCAAGTTGCCTGCTTAAGCGGGTTACGGTGACCCTCCCAAGCTGTCAGCATCCGCGGGGCCCATGTGGGCGACTGAGAGGCTGTACCTGCTGTGTGGTAAACTCCTACCTCCCACCCCCACCCTGAAGTTTAAGTCCTAAGAATTAGGGTTCCTATTTCTTGAGGTCAAATTCTTCCATATTAAAGGCTGGTGAGGAATCCTTCCAACATTCAAAATAGAGGATTTTTTTCTCAAGTGGCTAAGTGCTGGCTGATTGCTGTATACCAGGTCCCTGAGTCAGGATGTTATTTTTAAATGTTACTTTGCTGATGTGTCTTTTGCAGAGTTCTTTGTATTTTTTTATAGCAGTGGGTTAGAAATCTTGTTTGTAAATTCGGTTGGGGGGAACACCCAATTTCATGTCTGTCAGAGACATGGATTCCCAGATACCCTTCTGCCATTTGGCCTTATTTTTCCTTCCTCCCAGGTCCTTGGTGCAACCGGTCACCCAAAGGATGTCCAAGACTACCTTCCAGAGGTTGGAGGGGTACCTGCAGAGTGGGGCTGGCCCAGAAAAGCCAACTCCTTTGGGTCCAGAGCGTCAGGAATGCCAATTCTCAGTTACCTTTTGGGTGGGAGACCTCCTCAGCTCAGACCTGGGTGGCTCCCTTTCCTAGTTTTCCACTGGGGTGCCAGGATTCTGGGGCTCTGCACACACGACATGCCAGGCGGAATCCCGAGCCTGGACGACACAGATAGTTGCTCTGCCGAGGGAGGTGACCCTGACTCAGCTGTGGTTTCCCAGTACCTTCCACTGCCCCTGTTTTTCCCCTTAAAAAAAAAAAGGTAATACCCTACATCCAATAAATTGTTACTCTTGTACCACCATTTAAAAAATAGTTTAAATCAGGAAGCAAGACTAAAGTCATTTTGTAAACAATTTTTTTTGAGTTGGAAAGATAAACTTTTTTTTTTTAATCACTATTTTTAGTCTGAAGGAAGTAACTGGCCTCTTGAGCAGAGATGGGGTGTGACTTTGTCCCTGGGTCTCGACTTCCTGGCCTTCCCTCCTCTCCGTCGTTTCCGTGGGGCCCCAGCAAATGGCCTGTGCTGGCCAGATTGGCAGAAAGGGACCCAATACAACCGAAATAAAAGCTGGCTCTGGGAAAGGACTGACAAAGTCAACATGTTCACAGAGGGCAGAGGGAGCCTCGTCTGAGAACCGGAGTTTAAAACCACAAGGGAAAAACGCTATGCGTAAGAATTTGGTTCCCCAGCTGCCTTCTTGATCAGGAAGCTGAGAACTTGATTGGAGATCGGGTCAAATTCTGCGTTCACCAGGCAGGCCGCCTCCTAGGCTGTTCTGTACTTCCTCACCGCTGTCAAATATTTATTGGAAAGATTGCAGTGTGAACTGGAAGCTGTTAAAAAATTGAATGGGGGCAAACTTAAAACAGGAGAGGATGTTTTCCCCTTAGAAAGGAAGTGGGGTGCTGTTTTGTTGTCTGCGTTTGCTCTTGGCAGACATGGGGCTGCAGCTTGAGGGGGTCCACAAGAGAAGTCTTTAAGAGATGAAGGTAGAGGGGGTGGGTGCTTACGAATTTTATCTTCTGCTTTGAACTCTAGAATCCTGCAGTCAACTAGTGGTTCTCGATTGGGTCAGTTTTGCCCAATACCGTCAACTAGCATTTGGCAACGTCTAGAGATACTTTTGATTGTCACAACCTTGTGGAGGGGGATGGTGGTGCTCCTGGGGTTGAGGGGCATCTGTGGCCGCTGCTAAAATGCACAGAAGTTTCCAGCACAGAGAATGATTTGGACCCAAATGCTGATGATGATGTCAAGGTGGAGAAACCAATCCTGAATCATGCTGTCAAGTCTACAGTCCTTTTGGTTTTAAACTCCTGTTCTCAGACTAGTCTCCCTCTGCCTTGTTTGGGGCAAGGTCCATGGCGCAGGTGGATACCAAGACAAAAGTACACGTGCAATTCTGTGTTTTCAAGGCACAGTCCCGCTCTTTGGGGATGCATTAGGGCGAGAATTAGCGTAGCGCCAACTGAGACAGTAGGAGTTTCAGGCACTCCCAGGAGAAGGGAGGGAAGGAGGAGGTGGGGGCTCCCCGACCTTGAAGAAGGAATAGCTGCGAGGCTGGGGCACTGGGGAGGGGCTGCTGTCACCTGAGCTCTGCGGTAGCACAGGGCATTCAGAGCCCCGGAGCCGAACAACCCCCTTCAGTGCCTTTTCTCCACCTCTTCCTCTTGGGGCTGTGGATATAGTCGCTGATGGACCAGGGCTTCCTTCCTTCTGGCCTGCTCCTTGGTGCTTTCGGCATTTCTCAGGGCCATGCAGCACCCGTCCTCATGTTCCTGTGGACGATACCCTTCCCTGTGGAATGGCAGTTTTCCGGAACTTGCGGTTACCCACTAGGTTGCAGGACTGCGGAGGGGCACGTGGGCGCCTGCAGAGCTTGGGCTGGCCTTGGACTCTGCGCCTTCCTGCCAGCAGCCCGGTTAGCGGCTGTGCATGCAGCGGGCATGAACCTGCACGGTCTTGGCAATGGCCTCTTCAGCGGGACAAGGGCACCATTGGTGCCCAGGGTCTGGTCCCACTATGTGCCCAGTTCCTGGCGCAGTGACCCCGGAGGAACCCCCGGTGCAGCCTGGGCAGTGGCCACTGGGCCTCCTGGTGGGCAGGGACGGATGACCGGCTCTGAGGGACCTGGGTTTGCAGCCCATGCACCACGCGCTCGTTGCATCTTTGAGCAAAGCAGCTCCCATTTCTCTTCTTGGTTTCTCATGGAGACAGAGAGGAAATGAAACAGTGAATTTCCCAGGCTCGGCGTATTAGAGGAGGTAGCATCCTGGGCACGCTTCGGGTCCGAGCTTAAATCTTCCTCTGCCTCCGAGGGTGGGAGTGGTGTGGAAATGTGTCTTTAGTAGTTTTGGGGCTTGCTTCCTTTTGTTAACCTTTTTTTCCCTCTGAAGTCCGATGTGTATATACATGACTTTATAGATTACCATGTGATACAGTTGACTCTCTTCTCTTTCCCACTACAGTTTTGTGAATTTCAGCACAGGTGTAGATTTGTGTAGCCAGCACAGAATCGGGATTCAGAACATTTCTGTCCCCCCAGATGTGTCCGTGGTGCGGTTCCGCTGTAGCTGCTCCAGAGTAGCCCCTGCCCAGACCCTCACCTGGGGCACAGCCCATCAGCTCTGCCCTCCGGGGCGTGGTAATTCCATTTCAGCTCAGGATGGTGAGCCCCTTGGGTCTTCCAGTGCCTTCCAGATGTTTCTGACAACGCTGAGCTTTGTGCGTTTGCACGCTTGGGGCTGTGTGGTTTCTTCAAAACAGCAGGGTTTGCCCTGTGGGTATTATCCAAAGCCAGGGAAAGCTTACGTTTCTTACAACTTGTAAGAAGCCATAGAGTTTTTTTTAAAAGTATCAGGTGTCTTCTTGGGGCTGCTAGAGATTTGCTCTTTTTTTTATGCCAGTTAATTCTTGCTGCCGAATTAGTTGAAATGGAACATTTTTTGATGCACTCAGAGAATGTTTCCTGAACCTTTCTGTGCAGTACTACTGAAAGATGTTTACTACGTGAGAGGTACCAGAAGGTTAAAGTCATGTTTTTAGTTTCTAAAAGAAGATGCATGGGTGGAGGTATTGCAGATTTCCCAGGAGGGTCATACTCTGGATATAAAAAGGGCCAAAAATATCAAGTTGTATTTGCATTATTTTGTTGCAGAAGTAAAACAAATTCCTGTGTCTGTGCTTCTGTGGAATTGTTTACCTGCATTTTACTTTGGGATGTAATTCTGTCTAATAAGAGGTGGCATGTTTTCTAGCTGAATCCTGGACCCCATGTTTTGGTGTTTTGCTACTGGCGTCCCGTCTTGGGTGCTTGCCTGCTGGTGTGAAGTGTTCTCACCTGTAGGGTGAAAGTGTGGATAAGAGGATCTTCAGTCTCCCCCAACCTCTTGTGAGCAGGATTTTAATTAGGGAAAGGGACACCGCTTGAATGTTGGGGAGGCTTTTTTTCCTTTAAGAGTGGTTAAGGATTGTCGTGGTTTTATGTTAACTAAAAGGTAAACTGGCAGTTGATACATGTCCCATGCGTTGGCTGTTTTTTTTTTTACCCATGGTTAAAATAAGCAATATTTAACTCAAATGGATAACTAAGTTGCTTATTTTACTTAAAAATGAAAATGAACAGCAGCCCAGCGACTGAGAGGACACGTTGGGCTGCTGGGGCTTCTGCATGATTCTTATGAGTGTTGTAGTTTCCCAGTCTCACGAGGGACCCTGTGAAATAAGCACTGAGAATGCTTAGGGCAGAATTCACAGTGTTTACTGTTGAAAAGGGTGTCTGCCTTGAATTCCTGTCATTTTTTCCGATGTGGTGGATGTGGCTGGAATGCTAAAAAGAAAACACAAGTGTTTTCTTTGCTCTTCCTCGTAAAGGGGGCAGGGTGCAGGGGGAGATATTTGGAGCCTGGAACCTGGGGCCTAGAATATGACCCTAAATAGCCACCCCCGAGCACTTCCTTTGGGGACCCTGGCCACCAATCCTCAGCAAGAATACAGACGCAAGTGGAGGTGAGGACCCCTACCCGGGCTGATCACCCAGTCTCCAAAAAATGGAAAACTTTCCTCAGCCCCTTGAGAACTGGTTACCCAGCATCATCCTCTCGGAACAATGTTACAAGGACACAGTCCCCTTCTTGGAGAGCTTACTCATCATCATTAGGCCTTAGCGTGTGAACATCCGGTGTTGAGTTCTGCAAACTTCTCTATGTGTTTGAACGTCCCTGTCAATGGAATTTGGACAAAAGGAAGCTTACTGCGCATGAAGCCATTTTATTTCTTAAGTCAGTGGTAACAAATGCTTTAAAATAGCAAGACCATATAAGTCATCGTTAAAACTGGAGAAAAACTCAGTGTAACTGAGCAGTGACCTCTGTTTCTCGTGCGTTGTGGGGAATTCGTAGTCTTAACCAGGTACAGGCCGTGCTCCTCCGATTGTGCTCGTTGTCTTGACATCCATTTGAAGATGAGAAATGAGAAAGTGGAGTGGAAGTCTGTGTGCTGCTATTGTGTTATACCAGTATGCAGACATAATTCCCAGCATCTACACAGGCACAGGTGGTGGCACCGTTCTGGGTTGTATTTGATAAAAGCTGCTGAGCAGAGAGTTGATGTCCATACCGTTTGCTTCATTTGGGGAGTGAATTAAACTTGGGTCCCTGTCTTGGGTTCTTTACGCAGCAGAATCTTAAGAGGCATTTTAATCCCACACAAGTTTACTGCCATCTCTGTGTTGGTAAAGACTCAAGTGTTTACACTGATCAACTTATAGGTGGCGATTGCCAGTTCCTGGCAGCCGCAGGTCGGTCTGGGAGACACACGTTGGTGTAATACCTAATTTGATTATGGAAAAAATACCACATTGGGTTTGTATTTGTAAGACGCATGGGTGATTCCATGCCAATTTCCACAATTTCCAGGGATCTGTAGCATCAGACTTAAAGAGGCCTCACCAGAAGATACAACGTTGGAGGTGCCTCACTGTGCAGAAGTTGATGGAACTAAGAATGATCTCACGTGTCTGGAACATGACAGAAATGATTGTGGATGAGGCGATAATAAGGGGAGAGGCTTGTGGACATCAGAGTTGCCTTATCAATTTCGAGATCCTCTCTGATCAGTTACACAAACCTCCCAGGACATTTCCTTTAAACCAGTAGTGTCGGTATTTTGAAGGGCAGGTGGGGAGGGGGTGAGACCTGAAAAGCCTTGTCTTGGTTTTTAATTCCCAGAGCGCGGTCCCACATCAATTTTGTGTCCTGGCAGGTGCACAGCGAGATTTATTGGCATGCAGGAAGAAACTATTAAAATGTCTGCTTACCTTTTATCTAACACTTGAAAAGATCTGTTTTTGTGGTCTATGAAAAATGCATGTAATGTTAGTTCGGGGTTGTATCTAGGTGAAACATTTGATAACTTGGGGGTACACGCTGAAAACTCTTTCACTGATTGGCGTATGCCATGGAAAAACATTTAGTGATCACAGATGAGGGCCCCAGAGGCAGGGAGGGGTCAATATTGAAGTTTCCAAATGCAAGTGGGGGATGCAGTGACTGCTCCCCTTCCCCTCTGGCTTCAGCTGTCAAGGTGTGTGTGCACACCAGCGCTGCGTGAGTGTGAGGTCTGCCAGCTTGAAGATTGGACGGGGCGCCAGCGGTCTAGCTGTTAATGGTGTGAATTAGGGAAGAAGGCACATGCAGTGTGGGGGTCCTGTGCACATTTGGGTCTCCTGGATTTCGCATGTTGAAGAAGCTGAGGCACTGTTTGTGTTTTAGAGCCGAATGACAGCATCTCGGTTGCAGGCACAGGTCGAACCTTTGGAGCAATGCTGTGCTTTTTTAATAAGCATTTCATGACTCTGCAGTGTGTTCACCACCACTTCATTCTGTTTATAATTCAGCTGCTTTCAGTGATGGATGCCCTCCGGGCTCCTGAGATCCGGCTTTATGTTGAAGAAGAGGTTCCAGCGTTAAAAGAGCGACCTGAGGTAGAGCAGGAACTGGGTTGTGATAAAAGTCCTTGGGTGCCTCAGTCTGACTGTTTCTTTTTTTTTCCAGAGACATAGTTCATCTATCATGGTTGTTATTAAATAATGATTTTTTTGCATTTCACATGAGAGGTTTTTTTTTTTGAAAAGCAAATTGTCATTGTAGATGATGTTATATTACTGGTGTAACTCAGAGTAAATAAATACAAATATTGTGTTCACAGTTCAGATCACATAATTGTGGACTGTGGAGGGAAGAAACAGGACTCATCTCCAGACTTAAGGTCTTTTGTCGGAATTCATTGGCTGGAGGTTTGGTTTCCATGGGACTCCAAATGTCAAGCACAAGTAGTGTAGACCATCCTTTTGGGTGTTTGTTTAACCTGAAAAGATTCATACTTAGCATCTGTTTTTGTGTGTAATTTTTGGTGTTTCCGTCAGTTTTTCCCTTTGTGAATATTGATTGAATCTGCCGCTGCGGAGACTACCGCAGTGCAGTAAAAAACCTACAGGTAACCATTCTCGTTCACTTCTGCATACCAACAGGGCACCTCGTGCCACATGGCACTAACGCTGGGCAGGATCTGAGCCAACATTTGGTGTTTCCTTTGGTGAACTGCAGTAATTACCTTCTTTTTAGAAATAAAAATGACGGCTGCTGTTTCTGGCAATATTCAGAAGGCACCTACTGTCGAGGGAAGGAGAAATGGGAAGGAGAGTTGTTTACCTTCATACTGTGCACCTGTCTCTACCGTCCAGAGATAAAGACGTGTGAGCCCCTACGGCAGAGTTCGGTATAATGAGTGTCTTCGGTAATGGACTTTATCTGCCCCTGCCCCCTGCCCCCTGCCCCCTGTAAGGAGGAAGAGAAGTCACACAACGTTAGCTAACTCCTTGAGTGGCGCCCAGCGCTTCACTTACTACTGCAGGCAGGGCAGCCAGACACCCACGAATCGCTTCAGCTCTGCATAACCTCTTCAGCACCTCGGTGCTTATCTGTCTTTGTTGCTGCGTGACAGCACACAGTCACTCATTGATTATGTGCCAGCCACAGTAGCCTGTATAGTATTTCAGAGGTCTATCTCAGAATGGCCCTAAGCTGACACTGTTCTTGGAAGCCCGCACCGTGGTAGATTCCATTTCCTAAATGCAGACCTTCGATACTCATGAAGTGCAGATATCTGTGTATAATTTCCGGGAATTTTAGGCAGAAGTGCAGGAGGTGGGAAGAGTGTAGGGGAAGGGGAACGGGAAGAGCAAGTGAGAAAAGCCGCCGGGACATTACATCTATGAGCACACTAACCTTCTAGACAGAATAGAAACACAAATTAGTCGATAGCGTTGTTGAAGCACCGTTTACATGATTTCTATCAGGCCAAGGTAGTTAACGTCTCCTGAGGAAGATTGGGTTATTAAAATGAGCTATCTTCATTTTTCTGCAGAAATAAAAATCAGTTGTAGCTCACATAATTGTATGTGAAGCTTTATAATTGGGAATGTGAAGTTAGCCAAATTATATAACCCTGGTTAATTACATTAGTATACTCAAACTAAATATAGAAAAAGATGAGCTGGCTCCCTCTGTGGAAATCTCATTTTTATTTCCGTCAGTACAGTTCATGTCTACCCAATAGTTTCTAGCTATGTTTTGTGATTATTTTGGTCATCCTGGATGTGTTTTCAGCAAAGTTAGTTGAAACCAGACGATGTTTTCGTTGTTTCCCAGTTCATGTTTGAATGTAAAATGGCACACAGGATAAGCTGTCCTTTGTGAATTTAAGTTTTCTCGGGGCTCTGTATATCATATGCCTGGCACAATACAGAAATAAGCGAGGGGTCCCATTTTTTCTGCCTGATGTTTGCTTTAAGGGCAGATTGACTATCTAAAGTCAATGTTCAGCCTTCTCTAATTTCCTGTGCTGTTTGCTTTTCCATTGAATGTTCTATATTTGGACAACAAATGCATTTTTCAATACGGGTTTCTGATGGCCCAGATGGTCATGGGAGTGGAATTTCTCTCTGTCCCTACCACCGGGTTGGGCAGTTGGTAGTATTTGGGATTCTGTAGCTCATAGGATTGAGTTGGACACACTATAGAGTCAGGTTGAGCTGTCATTCCTTCTACAAGCAATGTGTTTTGCTTTCCCTTGGGATTACTGTTAGATGCCTGCTTGCGATGTTTAATTGACACAGAACTCTAAACTTGACTTAAAATCCAGTTGATTTTCTGAAACAACTTTACTGAGGTATAAATTGCTTAGCGTAAATATCACCTGTGCCTACAGATGCAGTGATTTTTAGTAGATTTACCAAGTTGTACAGCCATCATCATAATCCGGTTTTGTAACATTTTCATTTGAGTAAGGTAATTTGAGTCCATTTGCCATGAATCCCTGCCCCTGTCTCCCAGCCACAGGCAGCCGATCTTCCTGTGTTACATTTCCCTTGTCTCAGAACAAGTGCCTCTGCTTGGCTGAGATGCTGGGTGGTGAGAGTCAGTTGAGTGAACCTTCCCTACCCGCTCCCCAGGTGAGGGACAAGGGGGGACTGGGGAGGAGAATAAGCATCTTGCCTCAGTTTCCTTCCCTGTAAAATTAGGATAGTGATGGAATTCTTGCAGCTCTCAATGTGGAAATGTGGGAAGCAATCAGCTCAGGATCTGGAGGAGCTCATGGGGTAGGGTCATGTTAAGAGTGGGAAATCACGCATAACAGGCTAGTTGGACAGGTGACGGGCATGGGAAGGGAGTTACTTATACAGTAATGGGGCTCCGACTCAGGGACCCCAGGACACTACCGCAGGGCAGCCACTCCATGATGCTTCCACCTGCCGTTCATCTTGAAACACTCTACTTGTTTCTTTCATGGCACTAAATGTTACGCTGGGAGGGAAAGTTGATCTTGCCGTGGGATATTATACCTTAGCTTCGTGTTCCCCACCCCCACCCCAGGGCAGTGTTTCTTCCAGGGACACTAGAAGTGTCTGGAGACATTTCTGGTTGTTACACAAGGGCATTGAGTGCCACTGGCATCTAGAGAGTGGAAGCCAGGGATGTCTCCAAACACCCGGCCGTGCAGAGGGTGCATGCACCCCTGCCTCCCACATGCCAACAGCCAGTTCCCTGGCCCGGCCCAGGGGGTCAGGATGCAGATGGAGGTGAAGAAACCCTGCCTCCGTAGCTTTGCATTTAGGGCATCGTTGTACGTGAGATACCTAGATCTTCCCTCTAGACTTCCTGAAGTTGAAGGACTAAAAATTCCACTGGGCTTAGAGAAGAAGGGCAGGCATCACTCAGCCTTCATACATTCCAGGGAAGTAAGGATTTCTCTAAAGCAAAGGATAAACAAGATTCTGGGAGCTAACTTCAGTGGGGAAAAAGGTACTTCAACCCCTTTGGAGGTATTCGTTTATAAATAAACAACGGCAAGACAATTAGAGAAATCTAGGGCCACCCATTGGCTTTGATCTGGACACTGGCGTTTCATTCCTGTCTGTTCCCCTAAGGGGAACAGGAAGAAGGGGGCAGGATCCTGGCCCTGCATGAAGACTCTGAAAAATGGGACTGTAAATGGAAGGGGCTGCTTCCAGCAGGTCACCTTGTCATGGGTAGTGTTTCTCTCGGCTGGCTGAGGGTGTGGCTTCCTGGGGCCTAACACTGCTTGTCTGCCCAGGGGGCCTCTGCCTAGGGGCGTCTCGGCTTCTGTGGCATGTTTGGTTGCTCCCTGTGTGCAGTCCTGGCCAGGCCTCCATCGGCACCCCGGCTGCACCCCCTCCTCTTTGCCGGCTGCATTTCATTTCTGTGGACCCATCTGCCTTTGAGTCCCCTGAGAAGCTTGGGCCCTGTGCCCTGGCCCCCGGCCTGCCACCTGCCCCCGCCTTCTCCATCTCCCATCTCCCTGCCAGAGCTGCCCACCCTCTGGGGCTGAGTCTCTTTTTCTACCTTGGGTTCCTCCCTGCCTCTCTTCCAAAATGCAGAATGTCTCCTTTTAACAGATTACTGGATTCAGGTGTTTCTTTTGCCCGTTCTAAGCTCTGCTTACTTCCCAGGTAATATACGTATATGTGAGAATACCCTGCTTCCCCTGCATTCTGGCCCTGGGGAGCTCAGCTGCTTCCTCCCCCATCCCTCAAGAATAACTAGTATGGACAGGCCAGAGTGACAGGATGGATCTGTGTCTAGCCTGTTCACCTGTCCCCATACAAGTATGCATTCTTGTGTTTTTATCCACATGGAATCTTACTGTACTTGTTCGCTCCACCTGCTCGGTCTCTTTCTATGACTTTATTAAGGCAGAATTGAAGTGCAGCAAACTGGGCGCATATAAAGTGTGCAGGTTAATCAGTTTTCTCCTGTTCACTTCGTTGTGGTGTTGCCTTTACAGACACATATATATCAACGTAAACATTTCCATCACATTCAGATCCCCTTGTGCCTTTCTGAAATCTCTCTCTGCCTCTTTCCACCCCTGCCTCCGGGTGAGCTTTGGTCTGCTTTCTGTTACTCGATGGCTTAGTTTGCATTTTCTGTTATTTTATATCATCGAAATCACACAGTCTGTCCTCATTATTGTGCTTGGCCTTGTTCACACAGCACCATGATTTGGGGCTTTGTGCTGTGGTCTGTATGATGAATTCATTCCTTTTTATAGCTGGGTTGGATTCCTCGGATACGGGTGCGCTGCAGTTTGTTTATGCATTCGCCAGTGGTTGGACATTTGGGGTGTTTCCATTTTTTGACTGTTTTGGACTGGGATGAATAATGATGCTATAAATATTTTTGTGGCCATATCAGTGGTTCTCAGACTTCCAAGGGCCAGAACCCCACCCTCACCCCGACCCCCGCTGAGAGCTTGTGAAAGGACACATCGCCAGGTCCCCTTCCCAGGAGTTTTGATTTGGTAAATCCAGGGTGGAGCCCAGGATTTTGCATTTCCAGCGAGTTTCTCGCTGATGCTGAGGCTCCTGACTGAAGGACCACACACACTTGGGGGGGGCGGGTCACTCCTTAGAGGAAGTCTTTATAAATTATGATGGCTGCTCCTTTCTTGTTTGTTCCGAGTATTTCTCTCTAGATTGTTCCTTGTGTTGTGATGTCACTTGGGTTTTAATCACCAAGCTTCCCATTTTTGTATGGTTTCATGTTAGTCTTTTCCTTTGTGTTTCTGGGTTTGGCTTACAGGGCTGATACCAAGAATAACTCATGGGAGGTGGGTCAGGGTGCTGATGTCACCAAAACCCCATGATACCCCCAGCCAGGGACCTGCCCTCATCGGATTGTTCTGGACCTAACGTGTGCTTTCTCACCTTCTGGGGGCAGTGGCTGAGCGGTGCGCTCAGGACACCCAGCATGTGGGGCTGGCTTGGACCCAGCCTGTGCCAGGGGCTCCAGGTGCTGATGTCCCCTGGCATTTCAGGGCGAAGCATAGCTGCTCAAGGGAAAGAAAGGCTGTCCTCTGTGCATCCCACCCCTCCCAGTTAAAACAGCCCCTCTCGTGGCAATCATCGTATTTTATTTTCCATCTGTGTTTTATTTTAGTTTGCTTTTCAGGTGTCTACTCTGAGTCAACTAAGGTGGAGCAGAAGACATTATCAGTAGCTGTTGACTCCCATAGCCAAGTGTTTGTTATGATGAATTTTCTTGGTGGTGTGGGGGGAAGATACACCTTTTATTTTAGAAAGCAGTTTTCAATGATTGCAAACTATCCTTTCTGCAAAAGCATCTTCCCGAATTCAATCAGGAGCCCAGGTCTTCCCACCCGGCTCCTGAGTCCGCGCCACATGCGGCCTGGGGTCGCGCCTTGTCTTTTGTCCTGGATCTCGGCTCACTCGTTTCATCGCCGAGTCTACTCAGGAGGCCCTGAGGAGTGGGTGTTGGGCAGGAATCCAGGTTTTCCAACTAGACTCATCTCCTTGGAATAGTTACATTTTAAAAAATTTGCAGTGACTTGTAATCATTGGCTAATAGCTTAGTTTTTCCTTCTTCTGTTTTTTAATATGACAGTTTTGTTGAGATACTATCTGCATCCCATGCCACTCACCTGTATAAAGTATATAATTCGGTAGTTTCCTGATGTATTTTCAGAGTTGTGAAATCATCACCACCATCTAATTCTAGAACATTTTCCTCATCCCCCAGAGAAACCCTGAACCGGTTAAGCCAACCCTCCCATGGTACAAATGCGCCCTGGGCCTGACAACCACACACGTACCATTTTCTTCTGTGGATGTACCTGTTCTGATGTTTCCTGTGACCAGAATCATGCAGTATGTGGTCTTTTGCCTCTGGCCTCTTCCACATAATATTGTTGAGGTTCGTCCAGTTTTAGCATGTGTTGATCCTCTTGGTAGACATTGCGTGGAGACTCTGGGGAGGCCGGAGGGCTGGAATAAGGGGCGGAGAGCAAGGTGCAGGAATGTTGCAGGATGAGTAAACCAGCCTCTGCGGGCTGTTCCTCTCTCACGTCCCGTCTGGCGTCAACTCTCGTCACCTTCCTTCTCTTTTGCCTAAACATCAACGTAGGAAACCACTTTGGTCAATTAAAGCTGCACCTGCTGGCCCCTCTTCTGTGCTGCCTTTCTGGGTGGGGTTTTAGGCCACCCTTTTTCCGTATACGACCTGAGAAGCTTGAATTTCCCAAGGAGGTTTTGTGAAGCTCCTTCCAGCACTGAGCTGAGATTCCAACCAGCTAGATTTGGCTTCTTTCTGCAGCCGACCTGAAACCCTTACACGCACCATAACAGAATCATAGAGCTGTTCGCATTTCTCAGTTGTCAAGCCCTTTGTCAGTGTAGGAGTATAATTGCCATCCTGGGGTAGAGAGTATGCGGCTGACTGTCTCAGCCCATCCATGGGCCACAACTCTGTGGGTTTCTGTTCCCGCAATAGAGGGCTTAATGTAAGGTCATGTGCATTTTCCTGCTTGGTCTCCTTTTAACTGACTATATTAGCTTTCTTTCTAATGCTGCAGTGACAAATGACTGCAGACTCACTGGCTTGAATGACATACATTATTGTCTTATTACAGTTTTAGAGGTCAGAGGTCGGAAATGGGTCTCATTGTGCTAAAATCAAGATGTCAGCCAGAGCTGTGTTCTGACCTCAGGCCCTTGGGGAGAATCCATTTCCTTGCCTTTTCCAGCTTCCATAGGCTGCCTGCAAGTCCTTGGCTTGTGGCCCCTTCTCCATCTGGAAGGCTCTGCAGTGTGGCATCTCTGACCATGCCTCCTAGTCCGATGTCCCTCTGACCAGAGCCTGGGAAGATTCTCCACATGCAGTGACACTGGGCCCCTGCGGACAGGCTGGGGCATCTCCCCTCCTCAGCATCCTACTGCGTCACGTCTGCACACTCTTTTGCTGCGCGGGGTGGCACCTCATAGGTCCCAGGGGTCAGGGCGTGGGCCTCTCTGGGGCCTTATTCTCCCATCTACATGGACAGTCTTCAAGGGGAGATTTATGTCCTTTCTTTCTGTCTCACTTTGTTCCTCGGAAGCTTGCAAGATTCATGTATTATTTAATATTTGCCATTTGACTCTTAAATAATTCAGAAGTCAGGGTGCCATGGAGCCACTTGGTTTGTATCCCTGCCTTTCCCTGAGGGTGCTGCCCACTCAGTCTTGATTGACCTGTAAACACAGCCTGGAGTTGTGTTCTGTCTTGGAAAGACCCAGGGTGGGGGAGCTGCTGAATATCTTACTGTGCCCGGCAGCAGTGGGTGTCGGGGGCACGTTGATGGAGGCCGAGGAGCCCCGCACAGCCAGGCAATTTCCAGGTGATTCTTACGTGATTCTTACGTACTTTGAAATTTGAGAGCCACGTCTTGGAGAACTGTCCCAACTGGGGAGGGGACTCCGATCCTTTTCCTGCAAAGACATGCAGACGTACTGAGGAGAGGTGAGTGTTTAATATCTCACAGGTGGTGTAGAGGCAATTTAAACTCCAGAGGGTGGTGGCTGCTTCTCCGTGATATCTGTGACTTTTCATCATTTGCTCTGTGCTGTATTAGTTCTTTAAGTTTTAATTCTGTACTACTGCTCCACCTAGTAAATGGACCATTTATTTGGTGTTGAAAGATCTGTTTTTTATTGGGAGATTTCCATTATGAGCTTAATTTTTTTTTCTCCAGGTGGCCTTTTGCCAACTCTTTCCATTATGCACGTACTTTCATTTTCCACACCAGCAAGATTGCAGGTTCCTCATAGCAAAGACCATGCTTTAAATTTCCTTCCTGTTCTGCACTATAGTGAGCATATGGTGATTATCAGACAGTCGCTCATGGTAGCCACTGCAATGCAAGTTCCTCTCTGCGGTTAAGGTCATTTGTCAAGTCTCCGGGCACCCGCCTTTTATACCTACCTATACATCCCATCTCCAGTCTTTAGGGGCGGATGGTGACTGCATTGATGCTCACTTGCTTTGTGGCAGAAAGAAAGCTTTGACTTCTTTAGAAGACAGCTGTGTCATTGAGGGTGGACAGCCTCCTCATACCTCCTCCTACACCCCTGTTGTTTTATTTTGGTGATTGCAGTGTTTGAGGTGTGAAAAAGAAAATCCGGAATTGCTCACTGGTAAGACAAGCAAAGGATGAAGCAGTGAGTTAAAACCTCTCCAATCCTCACCTCTGAACTGTGTGTTGTGCCCAGCAAGCCAACAGGGATTTTCTTTTAAAAAATCTTCTCTCTAGAGCATGCTGTTTGCCACCTAGAATTTGCTATGATCATATCAGCCAAGCATCACTTCTTGGGGCTACCAGCAAGTTGTGGAAATAACTTTGTGAGAAACTTCTTTTCGGTTTGTTCACTGAAATGGTTATGTGTCGGTGTATCTGGTACGCTGCTTGTGAGAGCAACACTTTTGTTCTTCGTGAGTCCCCATGTAGGAAAGACATGTACTGGCTCATAGGATTCAGGGAGGGGGCAGGGTCCATGGGGGCCAGCGCCATCCTTCAGCTGCTCTTTTTTTCCTTTTTATCTTTTACTCATTGAAATATAAGTGACCTATAAGATTGTTTTACTTTCAGGGGTACAACATAATGATCTGAAACATGTATACATTGTGAAATGATCAATGTCGCCGAAAGCTGTCCCTACACATAGTTACAGAGCTTGTTTTTCTTGTGATGAGGACTTTACAGATCTACACTCGTAGCAACGCTTAAATATTGATCACAGGATTATTAACTAGAGTCAGCACGCTGTACGTGACGTGCCCGGGACGTACCTGTTTATTGCCAGCAGCTGGCATCTCTTGGCCCCCTTCACGCTTTCATCTACCCTGCCCGCTGCCATCCGGCCTCTGGCCACCACCTTCTGTTCCACGGGCAGCCGAAGCTTCCGTTCCTTTACCAACTTGTTGCCTTTCTTCTCCTCCGCCGTTAGGACATCAAGTTGGTGTGTCTGACAAGCAGATGACCTTGAAATCAGACTTCTCCTCCCATTCTGCATGCCTGTATCAAGACATTTTGAGGGTTCATTCCTGTCCCACGAGAAGAGCACTAACATGATTGATGTTTACAGAGGGCAGAGTGCTGCTGAGATCTGTGTGTGTGTGTGTGTGTGTGAGAGAGAGAGAGAGAGTGAGTGTACGTGTGCGTGTAGAGGGGAGAAAGGAGCAGAATGGTGAGACCATTTGGAGTGCCAGGGATATGTTAGGAATGTGCTCTCGTGGGCCAACTTTTTGGCAATAGGCTGGGGTTCTGACCTGTGGCTCAGACAGGGTGATGGAGGGAGATCGCAGTGCTCGTTCACCTCCATCCTGTGCCGCTTAGTGGTGCCACAGGGCAGGGTTTCAACGCCACTTTCCAGAATACTCTAGGAACTCTTCGTGCCTGATGGAGGTGATATTTTTCCGCCTGGCTCAGTGTGTTCTAGGGAAGTAGGAACTGGCATTATCAGATGAGTAGTCTTCCTGTCCTTCCATGACCTCATCCTTTATCAGTGGTGAGAGGCCCGTGATTGCCCCGCGGGCTCTAATCCCTGGCAGGCACCTGCCCTCCCCGTCTACTTGTAAACCATGGAACGGGAAATGAGGACTTTTGGAGATAAATTGATTCTCCTGTCTGGAGATTGGGGTTATTTGAGCCAATGAAAGTCAGTTCCACAGCTCATCTGTGATATGATGGAAGAATTAAAGAAGGCCCATGTAATTGAAGGTTATCATTTTGGGGGTGGGGAGAGGTCCAGTATGCAGGCTGATGTTTCCCTAGAACCCTCAGATGGGAGCAGAATTACTGAAGGTTAGTCTTTCTGCTGTTGTTAATCACCCTTGCGACAGTGGCTCTGAGAGAGAATCAAGGAACCATCCCGTTTCATCTTGTCATCTGAGGGCTTCTCATTTTGCAAGACAGTCCACGGTCCCGAGTTTGAATTAGTGGTACCGTGGGGGTTACTTTGCTGCTCACAGTGGTAAAAATTGCATGTGATACAATCCAGTGGCTGGAAAGCTGTCTTTGGGGTCTTGCCTTTTGGCTTCATCTTCTCTTGTCATTATATTCACTGGAACTTCTAGTGACTGAACTGCCTTGAACAGGAACCAGGAGAGGCCTGGCTTCCAGCAAATTCCATTCTGTAGCGTCTCCTAATGAGGTCAGACAGCATGTTTTGGTGCACGAGGTGGCTATGACAGATTTAAAGGCCCATTTGGACCCTCTCAGAGAAAATCCAGCTCAGACACTTAGTGTAAATAGAAGTGGAGCGTACATGTGCCTGGATACCCTTATCTCATTACCTTAGTTCTCCATGCTTAGATGCACAGGCTGGTAGCACTGCGGCAGCTTTACAGGTAGAGGGATTTTTGTTTCCTTCTGTCCCTGAGAAGTCCTTGGAGAATCAATGCAGAGACTATGCAACTCTCTTTTTTTCTTAAAGCATAAAACAAACAAAAAGTCAATTTTTTTGTATTACTAAGATACTTATCTTGAGAGCCGTCATTGAAAATGGGTAATCTTTGGCAAATTTACGTAGGCCTTGGTACATTTTAAGATTACTTCCTGCTTCGTATGGTTGGTCCTTTTAGAATTAACTTAGAAAAATGCTCCAGGACAGCAGATGCGTTCAGCTGGGGTTCGCTGTTAGGAAGTGTCCAATTGCAAAAGCAGTGTCCACCTTTAGCCCTTATGTTTGCTGTTTGCTTTCTTGGAAACATTTCCACATCTGGTCTTAAAGGAGTTGTGAAACAGGAAGAAACGGAGCAGACAGTGTTTCGTGACCAGCATTGGTTTCTTGCCCTGAATACTGCATGTTTGCCCTCCACGTCCTGCTTGGAAAATGCAGACACAGTCCACGCTCCTCCAGAGAGGTTCTGAGTCATGGCGATTGGTGCCACCGCTGGGCATGTGACAGATGGGCTCCAGAGGCAGTGGCCTACAGGGAAGGATTGATCTCTGGGCACCCTTGTCTGTATTTTTGTTGTCCTTGGGCCTGGCAGGTTCCTTTCGTAGTTGCCCTTAATTTTTATTTGAACCAAATCTCACCCATGAGCAGGGCCGTGGGCAGGGTCCTCCCTGGGACCTGGCTTAGCTAGCTCTGGTGGTGGGCAGCGGCGATGAGAAAGAAATGGGGATGGGAGAGCGGGGCCAGGGGCATGTCAGTGCATAGAGGGCTGTCTGGAATATGAGCCGACGGTAAGATGGTGTTGGGGCTTTTGTAGGTTGAATGGAGCTGATACGGACGGCCGCATGCAGGTAGTTATGACCAGTTGGTTCTTGTTAGGTTCTGTACAGTTGCTGAGACTTCATAGAAACTTTGCCCCCTGGTGACATACAGGGCTTGGTCCCTGTGGGCCTCTGGTCACAGCTATTCATGAACCAGTCAGTAATGTTTTGCGTGTCTTTCTGTTTAAGGACACCTGACTGGGTGTGCCTCTTTTTGAGTCCTCCCCATGCGTCTCGCAGCCCAGAGCTGTTACTCCTGCCTGAAGGAGGCGGTTTCAGTGTGAGGCATGTCCCGCCTTCTGGCCCTCAGCAGGCAGCACTTCAGTGCTGTGCTTGGGGGCCGTTCTGAACGGACGTCACCTATGAAAAGCACAGAAATGTGAAGATCGTGGGACTGAGTGGCACTGGAAGGACACATGTTTACAGTGTGAGCTGAGACCAGAAGGCACAGTGTGTTGCCTCGTTCAGCCTCAGCTGCGAACAGCCCCATTTTTTCTCCATTCTGCGAGCGTCCTTGTATGACTGTAAAGTGCTGTGGCTCTTGGTTTGGAGGTTACAGATGAATGTTAGCTGGTAGGCAAGCTCACAGATGCAAAGTGTGTATTCCCTGTGCATCAGTTTTATGCGTATAAACATTTATATCTTGAAAGAGATTCTAACAACGTGGAAGCAACACTTGCATACAGAGATGAAGTGTCTAAGTGGAGGAGAAACCCGTGGAAGGTAAACAGGGGGCAGGGTTGAGTGGGCAAAGCCTCAAGACCTCAAAGCCTAGCTGGTACAGTTTGGCCTGGCCAGCCAGTGAGCTCTGGAGCCGAGATTGTACTGCTGTAGGAGAGAAACGGCCTTGCTCAGCCATGGGGCTGCTTGGGAAAGAGCATAATGGGACCAGATTGGCAGATTCTTTCATTCTTGAAAGGAGGTTTGAGCTTTGCACCTGCGCTTGGCCACAGTTGAAACCAGACTTTTGATTTCAGCTTTATATATAAAAAAACTATTTTGTACCTATGTTAGAATAACCTGAACTACGTTGCTGGTTTTGATCAGAAGTTGCCAGATAACTAGTTTGAGCCAACAGAAGCTCTTCACCACCCAAGGATGGTGTTTGAAATGAGGCTCTCCCTGGTGTGGTAGGTACGTGCTCGTTGAGGGACGCCGCAGCTCGTCTGAAACATGATTTGGTGCACCGTGGAAGCCAGTCAGTGGCACTGCGGCTCACTCACGGTTCTTGGTGTTATCAGGGTGGCCCCCTCCCCTAGTTAGAAGGAGAACCAAGGGAAATGGTTTGAAAAGCCCATTTAAAAAGCGGTTGAGTTTAAGAGTAGGTGTTGTAGATGTGTCTGTATTTCAGGTTGTTTTAGTCCTTGAAGATGAGCTTTCTGTGGGTAGCTCCCTTTCCCATCAGGTTTGGTGGGTTGCATGCTGAAGCTCTGTGTTCAGTTGTTACTGAGCAAACGTATGAAGGACAAGCAGCAAGCCTGTGATCCCCCCACCCCGCTTCTGAAATGATTGGTGGAACATGCAACCTGCAGCATAGAAGGTTAACTTCTCAACATGCAGTTAAAACCAAGTACTTGCAGTTCATTTCACTAACAGTATCTGAGCGATAGAAGATGGGCTGCTTCTGATGGTGACAGAGTTTTTAGAAATGAAAGGGAGGTGCTTTGTTCTTACTAGAGCTCACATAGATACTCAAGCAATTTGCTGTCCTCTATCTCTGGTGACATGAAGTCTGAGGCCCATTCTTTAAGAGACATTTCCCTTTACCTGCGTTTGTGCGTATGGTCCGTGCTCTTGAGCTACTCATCACCAAGGCTGCGCAAGGCTGAGTTGTAGCTTGGAGGGGAGCGTGGCGCAGCTCAGTCAGAGGGCGTTAGGAAGAGCTTAAAAGGTTTGGCCCTGCCTACGGAAATTTGGGGCAGGGTTTGAGAAATTGGGTCATTTACCCGATGTTGCTGTTCTCCGAAATTGTTCACGTTCTGGCAGGAGGAGGCCCCGGCCTGGCTGTGAGTGCCAGAAGCTCCCAGCAGCTGCTCTTCTTCAGTTAATACATATTTGATTGATAGAATAGATGGGGTGATTGGATGTATGCTTAAGACGACGGAAACACTGAAAATATAAGAATTGTCCTAAAAGAGCTTGTTACTGATCACTCATGTTTTAAATCGTGCCTCGTTAGAAGTGTCTGTGGTCCTGTGTCCTCTGTTCATCTGCAGTGCTGATAGAAGACCCATTGACTTCCCATAAACCCCAAAGATTAGGGAGGTGGAGCACGCTTCAGGAATATGGGAACCCCGGGCTGGGTGGAGGTGATGTGTAAGGGTGGCACTTCCTTGTGGCTCATAGTTTACACCATGGGATGAATCCTTTTTGATGCTCTTGTGAATGGTATTTTCTTAATTCTGTTTTGAGGTGGTAGTATTTGCAGAAGATTACATTTTAATACAGTAGAAGGCCTTTATTCTTGCTCGTCAAAGGAAGAGGTTTTCCCCGGCTCATGCCTGTTTGTTGCAGTTAGCTTCTATTGATTAGGGAGACCTTTACAGGGCTCGCTTATGTCCCTTGGGTTTGCAATTTGCAGTTCTCCAAAGCACCCGGAGGATGCTCCTGTAACAGAGACTGCTAGGTTTTCAAAAACTCATTTAATTTTTTTTATTTTAGATCATTTATTTTGGTTAGTGAACGACTCACATGAAGTCCCCAGAAGAATGCTCGAGTCCTCTGTGCTCTCACCCCGCTTCCTCCAACGGCAGCATCTTACAGAACCGTAGAGGTGGCGGCACTAACCCGTCCTTGGCCCTTACAGGGAGGTCTCCAGTCTCTGCATGTACTCACCTCTGAGTTCCATTTTAGAGATCAGCATAAGTAATAGAGTCTTTCAAAACTTAAACACAACTCAAATGGAGCAAGAGGGGACGGCATGAGTGGGGCTGTCAACAAACCCCAGCAAGGGTCTCCTGGGTTTACTTCCTTGACTGCCAGGGTGGATGGAGCAGGTGATGGCCTCCCAGGAAGGCAGGAGATGCCTCCTGTGGCCTCAAACCGGGTCTGTGCACTGCCCGTGCTGTGGATGGGGCACGCTCCTTTGTGTTAAAACAAGACAAACCGCTTCCCCTCTTAATCTCCACGCAGACTGAGGGAGGGGATAATGGGAGGGAAAAACCCAGTGCATCAAACCTGAAATCATCGGCCCGGGATTCATCTACTTTAATCAGTTCACATATTCCTTATTTTGTAAATGGATGGAACAACCTCTTTTTCCCCCCATCTAGTGATGGTAGTTTGGTGTTTGGTGCCATCTACCCTATTTAGACCCACTTTGGAATTTCCTTCTGTACCCGGGCAGTTTGCCACCTGTCTTGCTGGGAGGGCGGAGATGTGAACTGATCTAACCATGGATCCGACGCTCCCTTCCCTGGAATGTGGCGCAGAGTGATTTTCTTTCCTGCCTCTCTCGGTGAAGGTAGTGAGATTGGAAATGGTTAATGGCAGTCCTGAAGCCCCCCAGAGCTATGTAATGCTCCGTGTGGGGGGGGAGATGGCAGCTCTTCATCTCCATAAGCCACATAGCCCTGTGTCCCCCGTCCAGGGTTTGAGATACAAGCTGGTCAGGAGCTGAGTGCAGCAGCCTTTGGCCTGGGGATTGAGACGTTCTGAGGAGTGAGGCATGGAATGCAACTGCAGGCGCCTTTGTGACTTGTAGGAACCAGAGTGGGCTCGTTTCCTGGCTGGCACAGATGAGATTACTGTGAGACTGGGGAGTTCCCGGTGAAGGTCCACGATGCCAAGGAGGCTGTCAGACGTTTATAGAGCTTGGGGGCTACATAGAAAAGGGTTGGACAGACAAATCCATTGAAACAGAATGTGGATTAGCAGTTGCTTTGGTCTCGGGGTCTGGGGCGGGATGCGGTTAAGTGACTGCTAGATGGGGTACAGAGCTCCGTCTGGGGATAATTAAAATGTTTCACAGTTGGTTGTGCTGACGATGGTGGGCCGACTCTGAATATGCCAACAGCCATTGCATCAGACGCTTCTGACGGGGGAACTGGATGGCATGCGATGTCCATCTCAGAGCTGTGTGAAGCGTTCAGATCACTGCCTTTGAACTTTCCAGCGTGCTCTTGATACCTCCCGTGATCCCATGTGGTTGAAGCTGCTTGTGCCTGGATGCGGTGTAACTTTCAGGGTGGAGAGAGCAATTGCAGAGTGATCAGTGCCAGGAACCAGGCATCCACAGTGAGCCGTGAAAGCGTGGCTGATATCAGAGGAAGCGGGATGCCGTCACCTGTGTATTTATATTTTCTTTCCTCTCCCGCCTCCTTTGCCCGTCCCCCTTCCCCAAACAAACAAAAAACAGAAAGCAAGAGGCTCGTGGCACATGATCCAGGCCTTGAGAAGAACAGAACACACATACAGGAGGGGAAATAAATGGGAACATGTCTGCCCCCTGTTTCCCAGTGGCCAGCGTAGAGATGAATATAGAGATGGCTGAGGGCAGGCATGTTAAGCATCAGTCTGACTGTAGAGTTGGGGAAAAATTTGAAAGCTCTGGTACTTCCAATCCCCCTTATTATCCTTGATGAAATTGATAGAGGTGCTTTTCATACTGTTTGGGGAGATGACAAGGGAAATTGACACATGTTCATAAACAGTCTCTGTTGCTGTCCAGTGACTTTTGCTTGGAAATGATCAGAAGCCCATAGTTTTAAGCAATACAAACTATTTCTCCATCCGTAAACATAGCTACATAAAAAGCACACCTCTGGGTGGGGGAAAGTGGTTTTTAAAAAAAGCTTGGGACGTCCAGGTGATCAGTTCCTATTTCCTAATGCTCAGCAACATTGCCATGAGCTCTGTCCATGCAACCAGTGCTTCAACTAAGGCAAGAATGGCTGAAATTGCTCATCAGGTTAAACACCGTCAGGCTTCACATTCTGAAGAAATGCCTGTACAGCCATCTTTTGCTATTTTGTTACCATACTTGGTACCACAGCTTCGGCATAAGCTGCAAATACTATATAGTTGCAGGTGAGAGCAGGAGAAACAGACTTAGGGGTGGAGGAAGAGGCTGGGGAGCAGAGGACCACCCCCCACCCACCCCCTGGTGGAAGCGGTCCCCATCTGTGTGTGAGTTTAATCTTGCAGGGACGGGATTTCTTTGTGATTTCCTGCACTGAAACCCGAGTGGCGTGTCCTGCCTTTGACCTCTGTTGTTTGAATGGGGGCTTGGGTCACATGGGCCAGGTCGGTTCTTGGTTCCAGGGTCATACCCTGAGATTGGCGCCTGAACCGGAGCTTTGGGGCATGACCGAGAGTGTAACTGAGCCTCCTGGGGAGAGAAGGATGAACATCACTAGTATCATAGCTGGCACCCTTGTTAGAGTGTCCGCTGTCTGCAGGGTAGTGGCCTAGGCACTTTTCTCTAGTTGTTTGTGAGCCTGTGCAACAAATCTAAGCTGTTGGAAAGACTCTCTCTGTTTCACATGTGGGGAAATGCAGGCCAGGGCCACGCACACCGGGTCTGCCACTGAACTGTGATTCTAAGAGCAGAGTGGTGGCAGGTGGTCTATGACTTTAAAGTCCGTGTCTTCCCAGGGCACTACTGTGCTTTCAAATGCTGGACAGTTTTCTCCTCAAATTCATGGCTCTGTTCAGTCTTAGGATTTCATAGGATGCTTGTGAGTCCGTGGGGAATGGTCCGAAGGGTCGACGCCAAGGTTGTATCCATGGTGAATCTGGGAAAACGATGGCGTCTGATGCCAAAAGCATCTCTGAGCCAAAGCTTGAGACAGCCTTACTTGATAGCAGGGGCCCACCACCTGGTTCTGTACAGCCTGCAAGCTAAGAACCGTTTTATATTTTTAAGTGTCCAAAAAAAAGAATAATATTTTGTGGCACATGAAGGCTGTATGAAATTCAAACTTCAGTGTCCACAAAGTTTTATTGGAACACAGCCACACCCATTCATTTAGGCCCAGCCATTGCATATCGCCTGCAGAGGGCCTCTGGCCTTGGGAAGCCTGAGGCATTTACTCTCTGGCCCTTTACGGACAGAGCAGGCTGGCAATTAATTCTTGCTGGTCTCAATGCCCGTACCACTTCCCTGGTGTGACTTGCACCTCCTCCTCTCACCTGATCTCCTTCCTTTGTACCCTATGCCCATCTCACCTTGCTTGCTGAAGTCTGGAATTTCACAATTAGAGAGTCATTTGTCAGATACGCTACTCCGTCCCAGTTAAAATGCCCAGAGTCCTTGGAGAGAAACTATGTTAAGTCTTACCGGTTTGTATCACAGGATGGGAAGGGATTGGTGCTGGCATTGTCAGAGCGGAGCAGCATTAGTGCATAAAACGAGAGGGTTTGGGGCTCCCCTGTGCTTGGCAGAAGAGAGGTCATCCAGAAGAGACCTTTGTTCATTTTCTGCTTTTCCTGCTCCAGTCACCCAGAGGCTGGGAGTGTTTGTAGGCAAAGTCCGCAGCTAAGCTCCTGCCTGGGAATTGTTTGTCTTGCAGAGCCACCATGCCTGAAGATGCCCCACCCCCAACATAGAGCGGGGTGGCAGCCACATGGCATGACTGGTCCCAGTGGAGTTGTAAGGCAGGGCCCACTGCTAGCAAGTGCCCTGGGATGGACATGGACCGTCGTCTTCTGTAGCACCTTTTGTGGAATGCTGGTTTAACTTACAAGGGCGATGTCCCATTTCTTGACTCTTTATTCGCTTTGTCTGATCGTTGCTTTTCCTAAAGCCTGGACAAGGCTGAGAACATGTAAGAGAGATGTCTGTGGATTTCTCTCTAGCCCGTGGGAGCTGGTACCCCATACCTGGGAAGACTCCATCCCTCACCCACCAGAAAAACATTATCCATGCTTGAAGTGCACAGTGCCACAAGGTACAGTCACCATATACTTGGTGTCATACCTTTTCATGGCTAGTTGACAGGTCAGTTACATTTGTGGGCTTCGCACAGCCATTCTGGCTGAGAACTTGGCCATATTTGTATAATATTGTTTCTAAGAGAAAAACATATCTGATTGAAAGACCAATGAAGACTGGGGAGGTATCCTATTTCTAAGTTGCAGGTTGCTTTAATCTGAAGGGTTCTTTTTTAAACTTGTTCCGTTTGATGTACACAGTAGGAAGGCAAAGTATTGCATTAGCTATGGTGTTTGGGCGAGTGGCTTACCTTCTTTGCATTTCTTCCATTTTCCTGACTTCTCAAAGCATTATTAAAATAGGCTGGAGGTGTGTGCCTCTTCTGGGTGGGGAAGTGGCATGGAGAGGGGGGTGGGAAGGGAAAGGATAAAACTGAGCCAGAGTTTAAACAGTTAATCCTGGCAGCCCAGATCCTTTTTCATGCTAACCTACTTTAAAAGCTGCCAGAAATTGTAGAGTGGAAAATCTGGTTTCTCCTGCCCTGCTCTGATGAGATTTAAAAATAACTCAAGGAGGAGATGGCCCGTGGCCCTTTGATCTCCTTGGTCTGGGATCTTTGTTGGTGGGAGCAGAGGCTTACGGGAACTCGGAACTCGGGGTACTTGGAGTTGATGGGTGGGGCCGATTGCTGTAATCTTCCTTTGCCTCAGAGCTGTTTGATCTGCCCCTGGGTTCCATTTCTTGCTTCTCTAAACAGTTTCTTCCCCCACACCTTCCCTTTATGTAACCGCAAACTGAAAAATGTGTATGCAAGACCCAAACAAGACAAATCACACTTTCATGCCAAGGACCGGTGGACTGGGTTTATTAGCTGTTTACCGAGGGACTCCTATCCTGTTCTCCAATAAGTAGAACAAGTCTTTGACCCCGACAGGGACTGCAGGTCAGGCAGACAGCACAATGGTAGGATTTGTTTTCATTTGCAGCACAGGTGTCGGAAGTACCCTGGGTGCTCTGGAGGTGGGAATTTGAAGTCACTGGCGGACGGCTGATGAAATGGCCTGGGCCGTCAGCAGGAATGACAGGGAGCCTGCCCGGGAGGGCAGCTGTAAGGGAACAGGTCCCAGGAGCCCGAGGGGCGAGGAGAGGCTGGAGGGGAAGCCAGGGAGCCCAGATGTGGAGGCCGTGGATGACGTGCGAATCCGAGTTTGCATTGGTGTGTGGGAGCAGGGGGCTGAAGGTGGAGTAGGTGGGGTAATGGCTGAAGGCAGGGTGGATGGAGGTGGTGGGCCCGCTTCCTTGGAGAGGACAGGCCTTGAAGGTAAGGGGGGAGGCCAGTAGCCTTTGGCAGGGAGCCTAGTGTGGGTGGTGGAGGTACCAGAGTGAGAGACGCGGGGTGGTTGCGTGCAAGCTAACAGGAAGCGAGATTCAAGAGAGGTTGCAGGGTGGTGGCGGGGACTGTGTCCCCTGCAGGAGGAAGACTGCGCAGAGGCTCCCCTTGGCCAAGGAGTAATAGGGACCTTTCTTTGGAGACACATGGAGGGGAGTAACCACGAAGAATTTTGAAAGCAGAAAAAAGGTGATTTGTCTGAAAAGTTTTACCAAGAGTTGAGCTGATGTGATGGTCTTGGTCTTCCAAGGATGCAAGGGTCTTGACTCAAAGGAAGCCAGAGGCGGTGATGAAGCTGATGGAAGAGATAACAGGGGATGTGTGCTTGGGGTGGGGAGCTCGGTGGCGACCTCCCTTCTCCCTGCTTCACACCCACCACTGTGTGTGAAGCGCACCACTCTTCAGAGCACCCCCATCTCATCTGCTTTAGATAAGGCTTTCTGCTGAAGATGTGACTGAACGAATGAGTTTGGTCTGTAGAAACCAGTGGGCTGGGGCATAAGCTAGGACAGCCTGGGAGGATCGCGCGGAGGGGGCCTGCCTCAGTGCTGTCCGGTAGAATTTTGCACCATGCTGGAGTTGCTGCCTGCCCACCCAAATGCGTGGTCTCGGAAGGGCGCCAGCTGCCGGGCATGGGCATGGATTGGATGGGCCTCTGATGAGAAGGTCAGGTGCGGGCTTACAGAATAGGACAGTCTGAGTAGGACAGTCAGCAGAGCAGCTGGACACTCTGGTGGCCCGTCAAGGTGAGCAGAGTGATGTGTGGGGAGCAAAGGTCCAGCTGTTCGTGGCCCTCACGAGCCACACCTGGCTCCCTATAGCCCACGCCCTTCTGTGTTGTATTGCTTATTAATTGTTCTGCAGACTGGGGGACGTTGGGAATGGTCATCTTCGCAATCCAGTAGCGTGCCTGGGAAAGCAATTGGTACTAGCAGCATTTTGATTGTTGTTCATTGATCATGGAAGGCTGTCTCTGATGAAAGCCGTGGGCAGCAGACATGGGTCTGGTGTGGTTTAGGGGGGGCAGGAGAACTTCTCCAGTACAAACACCTCTTCCTCTAATTCCTGTTCTCCGCCCCCACTGTGAACAGTGACTCTTAGCAAAGGCCCCCATCACATCTGTTAACTTTCAGCTTGGAGAAAGGAAAAGACCATCTCAGAGTTTCCATCTGTGAGCAGAAAAACGTGGGCTTAATTTTGTGAGCTCAGCAAAAATTCATGTGCTTTGGGATTTATTAAAAACGATGGTTTTGTAAGAAAGTCTCTCTCACGTCTGAGTTTTACAGACTCTACCCACCTTTAGCACTAAAAACACAAAGCATGACAAATCAAAACCCTTTGCTTGATCTAGTAGCTATGACCCCATTCCCACGTTTCTCCCGCTCATCAGACTTCGTCAGAGAAAGGTTTCACCCTGTCTGCCCGCCGCCCACGCTCCCCGTGACCACAAGCAGCCTGTCCGCCCACTTGGAAGCACTGCCTCACAGTCGCACGTGAACCTGGGGCTGTGGAATCCTGACCCTCTCAGCCCCTCCGAGCGCCCTTTCCCTGGGCCCCGGCTCCGCCTCGCCCTCTGCAGCCCTCCCTTCATCGTGCTGCCCAGGGGACTCCCGACCCCGCCAGCGGCCAAGCAGCTGGCACATCAGTGAGTCCCACGTGGTGACCCTGCTGACCAAGTCTCTGAGTGTCCTTCCAGACCTTCTCGTCTGTGCCCATCCCAGAGACCCAGGGTCCTGAGGCTCCTTTTGGAGGCCTGGGCCCCCTTCAGCCCTCCTGCGAAGGCCTCTGCGGCTTCTCAGGATATTTTCAGATGCATTACAAAATATAGAGACTCGCAGAGGAATTGGTGAAAGGTATTGTCATCACAACGTTAAAAACACAATTCAGTTGTCAAAAGTAATACATGCTTTTTAATCATGATAAAATAGAAATAATATAAAACCATCTTTCTGATGCTCAGTGCACAGACTGGCATTCACGTTCTGGCAGCCATTGCCACCATGCATCTCTAGAACTTTCTCATCTTCCCCAGCTGACACTGCCCCCACTAAACACCACTTCCCTGCCTGCAGCCCCTGATGCCTGCCATCCTCAGTGGTGTTTGAATTTGGCTTCTCTGGGTGCCTCATGTAAGTGGACTCCTGCAGTACTGTCTTTGTGTGACTGGCTTATTTCACTGAGCACAGTGTCCTCAAGGTTGATCTGTGTTGCAGCAGGAGTCAGAATCCCCCCCTTGTTAAGGCTGAGTAGTATTCTGTTGAGTGGATGGACCATGTTTTCCTGACGGACGTTGGAGTCCCTTACACTTTCTGGCTGTTGTCAGTAGTGCTTCTGTGAACACAGGTGTGCAGACATCTCTTTTGAGACTTGCTTCTTTATTCTTTAATATGTGCTTTTTAAACATTTTAAATAATAGGACGCAATAGTGGCTTTAACCGCTACCGTTGTTTCCAAGTAGCTGTGAGTGTCAGCAGTATTGGAAAGTGCCGGAGATGGTCTGTAACATGATAGGAAAATGCCTGTCGTTTCTGTGGGTGAAGATCTCAGAGTTCTGCTAATTCCACAAACGTTTGTTGCCTGTATTTCTAATGGAATTCAGTGAAAGGTCAGTGAAAATGGAGTTGCTGCCTCCCCCAGCCTAAGTTCACTGACCCCTGTGAACTTCGTCTTGCACACACATTCCAGCCTAGTCAGGAGATGGGCTTTCCCAGAACACATGTGGAACTTTCCACCTCTGTCTCCGGGGGAGACCCCATCCATCTGCTCTCTTAGCTTCAGTTAAAGCTCACCCACCGAAAGTGCTTGCTTACACAGTGGCTTCTTCCTCCCCACCCAGTTATGTATTCATCCATTCGACAAATACTTGGTGCCATCTGATAATGGCTGCCTTTCCCACCAGGGACAGAGTGGTGAACAAAACAGACGAGGTGTGTGTCACTGTGGCATGCATTGCCCAGCCAGAGTGGGAAAGAGGAGCAGGTATGTGCTCGTAAAGATTATTGGGAAATGAGCGTCTGGAAATCCAGGGGGCCGGCACAGTCTGTGGCAGGGCGTCTTATGTGCTCACAAAGGAGGAGACATTTAGGATGGGACCTGAGGGGTGAGGAGGAGGGAATGCCTGGCCGAGGGACAGCTTGTGCAAAGGCCCGGAGTAGATGAGCAGAGAGGCAGAAAGGTTGCCCTGTGCCGGGGACTCTGTTAAGTCGGCTTTGTCCTGAGAATATTGGGCAACATCGCAGGAGAGGAACATCGTGGGTCTACATGCTGAGGTGAGCTCTGATCACACACAGTGGCTTGGAGGGAGTCAGCAAGGGACGTGGGTTGATGTCAGTGCCCACTAGAATATTCTAAGGGTTCATTACTTGGACCAGGGACATGGAAAGGGGGGCATCAGTTACAGATAGAAGGGGTGGGTTATATTATTTTATTTTAATTTCCTTCAATTATGAGCCATTTCACTTCCCTCGTGTCCTTACATTGAAGCCCATAACAGTGTATCACGCTTACGCATTTATATCCCCATAGTTATTTTTGTCTTCCTTCTAAATCCCTATTAGACTTGAGGTCAGAGACTAAGTTTACTTGCTTTGAATGTTGAAAACATTGTCCCTGATTGTTGACTTGAATGTAAGCCTTTTTTTTTTTTGGATCCTGTATTCCTAGTGTTTGGACAAATAACAAGAAAAGTGGAAACATAACTAACTTGTAAAAGCAAATAACTGTGGGGAGTCCTCTGAGCCCCACTGCTCCTGTTAGGAGACTTTCCCTGGAGAATCCAAATGGTATAAGATGACGTTTTTGCTGAGATTTACATTAGAGTGTTTTTCTTTTCAAAAGGAAATGATCCGGATTTCGGTGGAAAAATTGTTGATTCTCCTGAGTGTTGTTTTGTCTCTGCTGCTTTCCTGTCTAACCGCTGAGTGTGAGTGGAGAAAAGAACTCATTTTGTCTGTAATAAAAATGTGTGTTGGTGTTTAAAGTATAGGCGGTGCATAAAACAGTACCAACTTTGCGAGCATTCAGGTCAATGTGTAAACCCAATCTTCTGACATGCACGTGACCCTCTGTATTTTTCCTTGTTAGTATGCACAGGGAAAATAATTTTTCCCAGGGTGGCTTTGGAGTAAAACCAGCCCTGATCTTGTTGGAAGTGAGAGGTGTCTTAAGTTTATTTTTCCTCTTTTTGCCTGAGAGGGTTGAATGCTTAAACATTTAGTAATGCACCCAGGAACATTCCTGCTTCACTCACCCTTTTAGTCCCGCTGCCTGTGTGCAGAGCCAGACGGGTGAGGGCAGCGTGCTTGAGCGTGAGTGTGAGCGTTAGCAAGACCATGCATGAGTGCATGTGTGAACACAAGCATATGCGTGAGCAAGAGCGTGTGTGTGTGTGCGAGGGTGAAGACAGCCTCTTGGTGAAGCCCAGTGGACTGCTAACCAGAAGTCTGGCCCCGAAGCTCCTCCTGAGCAGCAGTGTCTCCCACTTACTCCCCTGCGGTGGGGCAGCATGTGAGTTCAGAGTAAGCGCACAGAATGGCACATCGGCCGTGTGTCTCCCAAGTTTTCCGCACTCTGGTTTTGAGTCCTGTCTGAGTGATCGAACGTGCCTGAGGTGGGCCGGGTGCCGGGCCAGCTCCCAGACGCAGAGCTGGCCCGGGTGAGGGGGGGCCAGGGTTCCCGAGGGTTTCCTCGCTGGCTGGGCAGCCTCTGCTGCAGCTCCAGGGGGCCCGCCGGCCTCTTGTGCCCCAGCAGCCCACGCACTGTGGGGATCAGTGAGGGGGCAGTGTCCCCGTAACCTCTGCCTGTGGCTGCTGGCATTTGGGTTGCATACAGTTTCTTGTCTCTTGAAAGGTTTTTTTTCCTCTTGTGATTTTCCCCCATCACTTCAAAACTGCCTTAAGCCTGGGGCTGCTGGGTCCGCAGAGGCCAGCTTTGTGCACCTGTATTCTGAACAGCTCAAGCTTTTGGAGCCGTTCACTTCCCAGGCCTCTGTCCCCCAGGGCTGTAGCTGTGTGCTGGCTCCCCTGTCCTGCAGAGGCCCTGGGGGCGTCGTTACTCAGGTGTCCGCAGGAGCCCCCCATGGCCCTGGGGGATTCCACGTCTGCCCTGGGAATGCAGCAGGCGGCTGGCTGATGTATTCAGAGGTGCAGATCGGGGTCTGCCCCGGGCAACAGGGGAGTGTGGTGTGGCCCTGCTGGGACCCTGCAGGGCACAAAGGGCAGGCCCGGACCCTGCTGAGACTGCCCGGGTGTGATGGGGCCTGCCTGCCAGCTGCCTGCGGTGCTGGAGTTGTAGGGGGGGCTGAGGTGGGAAGACCGCCCCTGAGGAGGTCATCCCACTCTCTCCTTGGACACTCCCGTCTTCTGTGAATGGAAGAGAGGGATTATTAGGGGCGAGGGCCACCAACACATCTGTTGTATGGAGCCCTGTGAGTAAATGACTTTAGATCTCATCTCTGCTTTATCCCTGTAGTGCGACCTTAAGAAAATGTGGGCCATTACCCCATTAGCCCATATTTACACACTGACCCTAAATGTGCATTAAAATAGGTTTTCGGATATTCTGGTTCATTTTTGTCATGGTTCAGAGAACTTACGTGCAAAGGGCCATCTGATAAACACTTTGGCCTTCTAGGACCACGTGGTACCTGAGTGTCATGTGACAAAATCAGGCCCCCCCTCCCCCAAACACCATTGTGCAGTCATTCTCTGGACCTGTTGCCCTCTTGCAAAACTAGGCTTGATACCCAGTAAACAACAGCTCAGCCCCTGGCAGCCACCACATTACTCTCTGTCTCTGTGACTGACTCCTCTAGGGACCTCACTGAAGTGGGATCATGCAGTATCTGTCCTTTTGTGCCCTGGATGCCTTCACTGAGTATAATGTTTTCAAGATTCATCAATCACAGCATCCTTTTTACGGCTGAGTAATAGTCCACTGTGTGTACATACCACTACATAAATATTTTGAAAGTAAATTTTCATTGATCATTTAGTTACTTTTAGCTCAGCGTTGTTTTCCAGGAATTGTCCTAATTGAGGGAAGTCTTAGGAACACACTTAATTTCCCATTTGAAGAGTGCCCTAGAACCCACTTGAATTGGAAATGTAAAGCATAAGGCATCAGTGCCTTGGATGAGGTGCCTTGTCTGTGAAGGAGGAGACTGCTGTCACCTCAACCCCGAAAGTGGACGGTGGTGTCCAGCCTGCCTTTGCAGTCCCCAGCCTCTGTGACGTTTGGGCCCCAGAGAAGCCGAGCCCCACTGGTGCAGATTGGGTTTCTAGAGAAGCAGACCCTGCGGTGAGGACATCATCCACAAGGTTCCTGGGGGTGGGGGGCTGCCGGGATCCACACCTGAGGGGCGGGGGCGGAGGCCCAGATGGGGCAGGAGAAGCCATCCCGCCATCAAGTCACAAGGCCGCAGCTGACTCCGGGGGCTTCCAGCGGTCCTGGCTCGGGTCAAGGGGCCCTTTCTTGACTCCTCCCACTGGCCACTCCCTGGGCCATGACTTCGGGCAAGGCAACTCCTGGCATGGGAGGATGATGCCCTGGAAGGGGGTCTTGGCAGCGCATTACAGTGGCTATTACCCCATTGAAGTACGTTGTTGTTGACCGTTCCTGGGAAATCAGCACCGAAAAATACTGAATTGAAGACTTCTCTGACTACTGCGTTTCTTTGTTTCTCTTGGGAAACTATTTAAAAATCAGTGTATGACTTGTTAAAATGAAATCACAAAGGAAGTGCCTGAAGCAAGATTTGATAATGCTCACTGTCAGGGCAAAGTACTTCTGTGGCCCACTTTTGAAAGTCAAGTTTTATTGGGACACAGCCTCGCCTGCTGTTTTCTGTCCCGACTCTGGCTGCTTTTGTCCCTTGGGGCAGAGCTGGGTAGGAGCAGAGTGTATGGCCCCACAAAGCCTGCCATATTTATTGTCTGGCCCATTTGCCGCCTCTGCTCTCTGCAGTGGCCACAGTTGTCTTGGATCAAGAAGTCAAAGGCAGGCCTTTGAGAGGCGACGGCCACACTCAGCATTCGTCTGCAGTGCTGATTCAGGCTTGGTGAAGGGGGTTCCCGGACACCGCTGTGTGACGATTTCAGATTCCTTTAGGTACAGCAGAGGGCCGCATAGAGGGCCGGGGCACGCCACCTTATGCAATCGGGAATGAACAAGAAAGAAGTAATGAGGCTCAGGGCAAACGGTATTAGAAAACCTCCATCCAGATACTATCCCTGTTCAGAACGGGGAAGAATGGGTTAACATCCAGAAATGTGCCAAATTGAGCAATAAACAGAACCCACCACAGAATGGAAAACCACATGAATGTGTGTATAACATCTGTGAATTCCTCATTTTAGAGGACTTAACGAAGGTGATTTTTAAAAACAAACATGGAAAAATCCTTACAGTTGACGTCTTTTAAAATGAACATACATTTTATAAACCAGGTGTTGATTTGAATGAAATGTGAGGGCCTTTTCTCTCATCTTTCTCCTTTTCTTTTGTTAAAGTAGCTTGTGGACCTGCTTGGCAGTGTAGAGGACACCACGTCCAGAAACCTTGGTTTTATTATTATAACAATTCTCTTCTGTATTCAAGTTTGCCTGCTTCTAATACAGGGGCAGAAGAGGTCCCTTAAATTTTGTCAGCACCATTTAAAAGCAATTAAAGCAAATTCAATTACTACATTTGAAATCAGATAGAGTATAGCTTAAAATTCCACTTACACTAAATCCTACACTTTCATGCACGGACCACATCACACAATTTTACGTCCTTTAATTATCCCTGGCTTTAAAGCTGTAAAAACGGTGCTCTGTTTTAAAAGTACTAGTTCTTCATTTTTTCCCCTACCTTTTTGAAACTATTCCCATTTTTCTTTGAAAATACTGTGACAGAATTCCTTTGGCCCCTCAGTTCTGAGGAATTATACTTTACATCTCAAATTCTCATCTATCTGAATTGACTTCAACTCATGAAACCTGGAGACGTAACAGTAGGAAAACACTCCTGGATTTTTCCCCAAATAATATGTATTTTTGGATGGTGCGCTCAGTTATTCCCAGACCTTTATGCAATTTTTAGGTGTATTTCAACTAGAAATAACTCCCCATCTGGAAAACTGGAGTAGGTTTCACCTGTAGACCTCTAACCACACCCATGGCAAAAGCATTTTCTCTAGGCTGTTTCTAAAGCAGATCCAGGTGATCAGCTGCCAGTCAGGGCTGGGGTGGAAGTGGTAATGGGGAGCTTGGCCCCGTGTGATGGCAAAGCAGAGGCTCAGGAGAGTCATGGGTGCTCAGCGTCTCCCTGCCCTTCCCCCCCCCCAAATAATTCTTTGTGAACTCTCAGGTTGGAGTTGACGCTTTGCCCTGGCCCTCTGGGTGTGATGTGTCCACTTTCCAGGAGCTTCGTCTCTGCTGGGTGTGGAAACAGTCACCTGCTGTCCCCAGACATTCCATAGGCTCAGTGCACCTACAGGATCAGCTCTGTCCCCTCCTGTCTCCTGCCACAACTGTAGCCACTGACTATAGTTTGCAAATAGTAATAACAGCATGGACTTAGCAAGGCCATGGGAGGTTCCAGGTGAAAGCTTGGGGCCCCAGTAGGGTTCCTGACCTTGATCTCTGTTGTGGCTCAGTAGTTCTCCAGGTCTGTGTCTTCACTCCCCCACCAGCAGGTAGACCGCAGTCCTGACTCTCTCCCCTGTCCTCAACTTTGCAGAGGATGCGTCCCCTTTACCTGGGTCCCACTTCTCACCCGGGCTGCCCTGGGGGCTTTACAGGTGTTCTGCAGCCTGATTCTCAGTGCCCTAGAGGCGGGTTTAATGGGCATGGGCTGCCTTCAGGGCCCTGGGTGACCCCCAACTGTGAAAATGATTTTCCTAAGAGCCTGTATTGTGTGAGCTTTGTTAAGTACTGTGAGCTGCTCGACTCAGGGAATCCTAGTAACAGCCGGCAAGTTGCATGACCCCATCATACCAGAGGCCTGCAGGGAAAAAGAGGAAGCATGTCCAAATACATTTGGTTTATTTAATGTTGGACAGAGGGGGAGGGTGCTGCAAGACAAATCATGAGCCTCCTTCCCTTCTGCTCTTCCTGTTCAGGAGCTGGAGAGGGAATAATTTTGCTCAGCATTCCCATATCCGGGGTCTGGCACAGAGCCCGTCTGGAGTGTGTATTCGTCAGCTCAGGCTGCACTAACCCAACATCACCGAGTGAGTGCCTCAAACAACTGTTTCTCACAGTTCTGGAGGCTGGAAGTCTGAGATGGGGGTGTGTCTGAGGTTTCTCTCCCAGGCGTGAGGACTCCATCCTCGCCCTCTGCCCTCGTGTGCTTGGCCCTCTGTGCTTGGCCCTCTGCATGCCTGTGTCTTAATGTCATCCTGTAAGAACACCAGTGCTGTGCATTAGGACCCACCCTGATGATCTCATTTTTAGCGTAATTACCTCCTTATAGAGCCTGTCTCCAAATGCAGTCACATTCTGAGGTTCTGGGGTGGGGACCCCAGGGGGTACTTGGGTCAGCCCCTAAGAGCATAAGCACTTGGCTGTTGAGCACATGAATGTATGTTTCCTTTCTGCAGCCTTTGGGATGGTTTATCCTCCTTCCAAATTTCACAATTTCGTATTCTTTTACACCGCCCCTCTGATTCTTCAGAAAAGCAGAGATCTGCTTCTATAGCCTTTAACTGTGTCTACATTAGATCCAGTAAGTGTAAATGCTACAATTCAGAGAAGTGTACCAAGGTTAGGGAGATAAATGAGGAAATCAACTTTTGGAAAGTTTTAGGTTCCTTCTGAGTGAAAATCTTCAATGCACAGACACAGTTCCCTTTTTCAGGTGTTGAGAAAATGAAGTTTTCAAGTTTTATCCACAAAGAGAATCACCTTGTTGCTCTGGGACCCTCCATGGGCATTCCAGTTGCTTATCTGGGGAGGCATTTCGGTCAGGGCACTTTGCACTGCACTTGAACACAGCATGCCCAAAGTAAAGATGCTGACAATTTGGTGGTTATGTGGGGTTTTCAAATCATGAGGGTCGGGGGCGGTAGGTTACCCGGCCCGATCGGTCAGGTTACCAGGAATTCATCGGGACGCTCGCTCACTCCTGTGGGTGTCATACCCGTGGCCCCTATGGAAGGAGAATCCTCCGCAGAACTTCCTGGGCTCTGGTTGAGTCCAGTTCGGACGTCTGCCGTGTTAGGGCCAAAGCGCCAGAAACCAGTCGCGTGGAGAGAATGAGTTTGTGCAGCCTCCTCTGGTGCAGGCAGTGGTGCCGAATCAGACGGAGATGAGTGCGCATCGTTGTCTTTCCTGCTCAGCTGTCTCGCTGTGCGAAGCACTGTTCAGTATTCCCATGCCTCCTATGGGCCTGGCACGGGGCATGTGCGCAGTACTGGCCTGAGAGACGACGTGTCTTTGTTCTCTTTCACTGTGTTTACCGTGGCTTTCCACAGCAAAAACTAACAGTGACGGCATTTCCATGATATAAGATAGTCATAACAATTTCACTGGGCAATGTTCCTATAATCAATTTTTTAAGCCATTCAGGATTTTTTTATACTTAACAACAGGCATTTGTTACATATTGGCTGCCTATTGTTGCCATATGGTTCTCCCTACACGCTTTCTCTCCGTGCAGAGGGCCATTTGGTTCAGTGCCAGATCACCCTGCTGTGCGATTTACATACAGTGAGGTGCATGCTCTTCCCTATTCTTGGCTTTAAGGACAAAGTAGCTTTATTGAGATGTAATTCACTTACCATACAGTTCATTCATTTTAAGTATATAACTCAATGGTTCTTAATACTCTAATTCATTTTTTTTTAACAGCACAGCAGTATTTTCCTTTTCTCCGATTACACTAAAACAGACACGGCTTCAAGGATAACCATAATCGGTCTCCCGGTTTGACTCTTGCTGCTATTACTAAAGGCTTCGTTGGTATCTCCTTTAAGAGGACTGTTTGGAGCATTTTAAAAGCTGCTTCGTGCAAAGTGCTCAGAAGAGGCCTGGTGCTTGGTAAGCATCAGTGTTAACTTTTTATTTACTCCCTTTGTGAGAGGCAGGACATAGGGCCGTCTTCTCAAAGCTCGGTGTTTATGCAGACGTGCTTCCAGAGAGCATCCCACTTGAATTCTTACCCCTTCCTCCCGCTAAAACAAGCTGCGGAACCCTTGCTGTGTCGGGTGGGTGTCGAGGCCACGCGTGCCCAAGGGCTCTGCGCTGTGCGCCGTGCTTGTGTGGGCCATGCTGTTTGTGTTGTGCTTCAGAGGGACGGGGAGGACCGTCCTGTGCTCTATGGAGGTGGAGCCATCCTGCACAGATAGAGCTCTGTTTCTAGAAGGAAGGAAGCTGGTTAAAGGCCTTGCAACTTCCTAAGAAGTGTGCAGGTTTGCCTCCAAGTTTTAAGCTCAGACTAAGGATGAATTCCACTGCCGAGCACACTGTCCACCTGGTTGTAATAAGGTGCGTAGGCATCGAAGTAAGCAGACCCCCCTTGTGGGAGTCACACAGACCCGTAAAGATGAGATGAAGAACTGTAGCCGAGAAATATTTCTGGTTTTTTAAAAATAACCATGCACTCTTTAAGTATATCCAAGAGTGAGACTTGTCTTTGATTTCCTGTCAAACTGAGTAGTAAAGGACAGTTTCCTTTGTATATTATTTGTTTAGGTGTTAATATATCCATCTTTAGTGTTTAGCCTCAAACAGTTAGTATTAAAGAACAGTGTATATTTTATTTGTTTGATATAAATATACTAGTCTCTAAGATTCTGTACTTAGGAGTAGCCTGGTGTAGTTATTATCTTGTAAAGAAGATGCAAAGTGAGATATTTTAGTGAAATTGTGGGCATAGGAGGATCACAGTGATGTAGTCTGAGTTACCTTGGGCACACCAGCCATAGGGTATTTGGTAACAAGGATGGGTGACATTGCATGAGAAAACGTGAATGTTTAAGGTCACATAATGAATCCCGAAGCATTTTTGAATGATTCACTCTTTAGAATGGCTGGAAATTGACCATCCTAAATTGGCTGGCATGACTTTAGCTCGCATTTATACTGGTAAAATGCACAGTTGCTATGTGTTTTTAAAAATAATGCTGATAACTTGCAGTGCACACCATTATCTTCCATCCTGTGATGGCTTGGGTACATACCCTTTATACGTTTAAAGTGTGACCGTTGTTATTATGTGGCCATTACATAAAGCTATTGAATTTTAAGTGTATTGAACTATTCTTCTTGGGCCAAGTATCTGAACTGAGCACTTTCTCTGTGTGGTATAAAAGTCCCGTTGTCACTGCTTTGTGAAGTTCAATAAGCTCCATTTGTTTTGCCCAGGTAATAAGTACGGAATAATTTCCACAGAATCTGAGTATCAATGTTTACCCAGCAGCCTCTGTAGTTTAGCTGTGAAATCTAAGTGCAGCTAATTCTACGAAGGGCAGGGCCCATTTTTCAAACAGGACGCTTCCTGCTCAGGGGCTGCATTTAACCTCACCGGCAAGGGAACAGAACTGCTGAATAAAATGACTTGGAGGTCTCAGGATGAGAATTGGATTTTCATGATAAAGACGACAGGCTCTCGGTGTTGGATGGAAGCAGTGACTTTAATTTCTCTTCTGTGGGCGGGGCAAGAGCCATCTCCCTTTAACAGAAATTGAAGTGCAAAATCTATTCCCCGAGTGGTTTTTGAGACGGAAATAAATGGCTGCTCTTTCTTTTTCAGTCTTGAAGCATTTACTGAAAAGGCCAATCCACTCATTCCTTCCAGCGTTACAAAGACCTTTCATGTGGAACCTGATTCCATGTAGCCAGTGTTTACTGAGTCGTTATTTTGAGCAGAACGCTGTGTGGGGGCAGGCGGGGGAGTCTAACGGAGCTGGTCCTCAACCTGGAGACACCCACTGTCTTGAGTAATGTATGTGTTTTAGTGACAAGTATGTCCTGGCTTTCTTGTTCGGGAGTATTGAAGGATTCACTGTTACAGGTTGTCTTGCTTTTTATTGTACCTCTCTCTGGCGCTGTCTTGGCATACAGTAGGTGCTTAAGAAGCCCTTGTGGAGGGAATGGAAGGGTAACATTGACCTGACCCTGGTCTCTATTGCATTGTGAAATGCTTTGACTGTGTTGAGGAGCATTGATTCCGATGTTTTGTTCATTGACACTGTTCGTGGCTTTGATGGTTACCCAAGCTCCTCACAGTTTTGAATCCTTCACAGGTGTCTGTCTTAGTTGCTTTGGGCCGCTCTAACAAAATCCCAAAAACCTTATGGCTTATAAACAACAGGCGTTTATGTCTCACGGTTCCAGAGGCTGGGAGTCCGATGTCACAATGCAAGCACATTGTGTCTGGTGTGGTCCTGCCTGCATGTTCATGGGTGACCAACTTCTCACAGGGTCCTCACATGGTGGGAGGGGTGGTAGAGTTCTCTGGGGTCCCTTTATAGGGGCACAGATCCCCTTCCAGAGGGCTCCCCCCTCATGTTCATGCATTGACCATTCGGCTTCAGCATGAATTTTGGGGGTACAGACACTTGCTGTCCATAGCAGTGAATATACAGAAGACACAGCTGTGACCCCGATCTGTCCAGCATGCTGCCTGCTTAGAGACAGTCCCAGTCGACACGATCCATGAAAGGTTCCCCAGTTCCCAACTCGGCCGTAGGTGTGCGGAAACTGGCTGTGGTGGTAATTACTGTGGATTGAGGTGAGGACGGAGATTCGGTTTCTGATGCCACCTTGGAAAACAGTCCTCATTCTGTAAGAAAACTTGGATTGAGGATCTGCAGTGTATCAGGAACCCTAGTCTAGGTATTGTGGGGAGGTATAAAGGGTCAGGGAAGCTGGGATATGGGAGCACGGGGAGGTCACTTTGCCTGGAGACATCCAGGCTTTTGGAAAGGTGGGGGCGTTTGCTCTGGGCTCGGCTGGATGGGTCGTGCGTGCACTTGGGGCGGCGGTGGGAGGGAGAAGGGCACTCCTGGATCGTGGGCTGCAGTGACCGCAGCTGGCGGCACACAGTAGGCCACTCGGGAGGAGTTCCAAAGGTGTCTGAAGGCGCAGAGGGAGCTGGGCCGTTCAGAGGGTGCGCTGAGGTCATGGAGGCTGGAGCCTATTCCATGAAAAGCAGGGAGACTGTTGAGCAGTACTGTTTTGGACCAAGAGGGACACAGAAGAAAACATAGCCAAGATGTGAAAGTAACATGCATTAGAATGGGTGCGGTACATCCCATGGGCCACATCTAGCCTGTGGCCCCTTTTTGTCCAGCCCAGCCCCCAAGCTAAGAATGGTTTCCACAACTGGAAAGAGTTGAAAAGATAAGTAGAGAGCAGCATAGAGCACACGGTGTGTGATGCGCAGCGCCTGTGATATTTGTTAACTGGCCCTTTACTGAAGTGGTTTGCCAAGCCTGGATGCATTGGAGAGGAGAAAACAGTCTAAAAAAGATACGTCTTCCCTCTAATAAAAGGAACTTGAGCTTGCTTTTAAATGAGGGAGGGTCCTTTGGGATTACAGACAGGGAGAGACAGGAAGCGAGGATGGAGCAGGTAGCAAGGGGGCCAGCACAGGCAGGAGGGAGGACAGTATCAAGAAAAAATGGTGGAGCATTAGCTCTGGGAAGGCAGAGGAGATTCAGACCCTGGGAAGGAAAACGGGGGTAGGACATGAGCTAGTCGGTGGAGAAGAGGAAAGTGGAGACTCCTTAATCACAGAGCAACACGAACTGCCTTGGGTTTCGGGTTGGCCCTTGAGCAGCGTAGAACATTCCAGAATGGGAACTGTGCAGAACAGAGTCTTGAGTCAGTTAGCATTTGGTTTATATTGCTGAAGTGGCCCTTGGTGCATTCTATCATTTATCTTTTAAACTGTGGGCTCCTCCACTAGCCTGTGAAGGGGTCAGCTGCCAAGAGCGCCTTGGTAATTGTTAAGTGTCTGGCATGAAGATGGATGGGGTTCCTAATGTCTGCTGAATGAATGAATGAATGGGCGCTGAATCCAGAGTGAGCCACTTAAGTATGGAGAATGTATGTACCTTTTTTTTTTCTTCAGTTGCCCGGGTTAGTCAGGGGGACTCGGTGAAATCCATCAGACCCGTGCTGTCAAGTAGAACTTTCTGCAGGGTGGAAGCGCTCTCTAATCTGTGCTGCCCGATACGGTGGGTGTTCAGGTGTGGCTAGTGAGTGTCCGAATTGGGACTTGTGGGACATAAGAACTGGATTTTAAATTTTACTTACTTCCTAAAAATTGTGGTAAAATATATATTAATATAAACTTTACCATTGTAACCATTTTGAAATGCAGAGTTCTGTGACTTTAACTACATTGTTGTGCAGCCATTTCATCTCTAGAACTTCGTCATCTTCCCAAACTGAAACTCTGCCCCATCCAACAACTCCCCACCCCTCTCCCCAGGCCCTGGTAATCTCTGTTCTCCTGCCTGTTGCCTCTGAATCCGGCTGTGCTGGGTACCTGCTATAAATGGAATCCTACAGTATTTGTCCTTGTGCGACAGGCTTATTACACCAGGTGCATCCATGTTGTAGCAGGTGTCAAACCTCCTTCCTCCTTAGACCACGTTTTGTCCACTCAGCTGTCAATACACTCCGGGGTGGCTTCCACCTTACGGTTCACGTGGATAAGGCTGCTGGGAACATTTTACGTTTGCGTGTGGGGTGGTGAGACCACTCACGGGTGGCATGCTGGGACTTCCAGGGTTGAAGGCTTCAGAGGGAAAGTGACCATGACCCTGAGCAGTCCCAAGAGGTGCCCTTGTGGGGTGGTCAGAGAGCATCTGAGATCAGGGCCATGGGGGGACAGAATGCTGCCTCCAGGTGTCTGAAGTGTTAACCACTTGCTTGGCATATTGGTGCTGCCTGTGATGTCTGGAGTTTCAGTTAATAATTGAGACAGAATGATTTATGTAGACTGGAGATTAGATTTAGTCTATTTGGTTTTTTGTATTTTTTTCTTCTTCTTCTTCCCTCAAAGGTCTAGGTCTGAGTGGCACGCATGCTGCTCTTTAGTGGTGATAATTTCAACTCGGTATGGGTTACTTTTCTTGTAGTCAAGGGTAGATGCAAGCCCAGCTTAAGTTTCAGTTTCCTGGGTGGTGTTTGTTCCTGCACTTTCTGTTCTTTGGAGACGGTTCAGCCCCCAGAGCGTGTTTATTATCCACCTGATGTCTGCATCGTTGACCTTTGCTATGTGAAGGTGGCTGGGAAAGGGTGCAGGGCTGTGTGCCAAGATGTGTGTGTATCTGTTGGGGAGACGCCGGCCTGGGGCACTTCCCCTTGGCACAAGATAAGGCCCAGGAGGGAGGAGTGACTGGAGTATCAGTTGTCCATGCCTGCACAGGCCACAGGGTGCACAGTGCTCAGAGAACAGGAAGGCGGAGGAACAGCAGGTCACCTGGACTGTCTGGGCACAGTGCACTTGGTTAATGCACAGAGGCCTTCTGGTGGCCTCCACTGCAGCATTGTGCTTCCCCCAAGCTTGTGGGTGTAATGGAAATTGCATTGCTCTGGGAGGGACCTGGAGCAGGGCAGAATGAGGCTCCTCCAACTGAACAGTGGTGCTGCCTTGCCAAGTTAACCACTCTGTCTTGGTCCTTGAATCAGGAGCATGGAGTTGACAGTATTTATGAGGTTGTCTGCATTCAGTGCCATGACAGGCAAAGACCATTGTGCATGGGCACCGGTAGAGGTTTCTGTTACAAGCATGGGATATTCTGTGATGGTCCCTACTCCCCTTTCTCCTGATAACTTCAGCATATTCTGTAAAACTTGCTCAGATACAGCTTTCTCAGGAAGCTTCCATCCTCCTCCAGATGGCTTGTTTTGAGTGTCTGTAATAGGCCAGGTGCAATGTGTTACATACAGTGTGGCTGCATCGCTTCTTGATAGCCTAGAGCTCTGTCTCTCCCTCCAGACTGTCCTTTGTGGTCTGGTCAGTGCCATGTCACATTCGTCATGTAGTCCTGCGCGTAGCGTGAGCTCAGGCAGACAGGAAGCTCTGTTCGTCATCTTCCCATCCCACCTCCTGTATTAGCCGGTCAGGAAGGGGCATGTCCCGTCCACTGCGCACGATCCTCACGGATGGTGGGCTGAGAGTTGGAACTAGACAGACCCAGTGGGCTCAGGAAGAAGCCAGGACACAGATTTGACTGCGTGGGGTCTTAGAAGACATGTACTTGCCAGCGGAACAGAATATATATGTTGTGTGTGTGTATATGTCTTCACTGATGCCTGGCGGTGCTCTTCAGAAGACCTCCTATTTAGTGGCAAGCCCCAGGGAACGGTACTGCTAGTCCAGCATCATATATTGTTTGTGTACCCCTCGCTTACTGTCATTTATAGGATGTAAAAAACACTCCTGCTGTCAATTTAGTATGAATGCAGCATTAGTTTTCTCCAGTTTGTAACTTTGCCTCTACTTTTGATCAGAAATAAGGGCAGAGAGTACTGTTTTTACAAAATTTAACAATTAGAGAAAACGTCATTCACCAGGATAAAGGAGCTTGGAAATCAAGCAGTAAATCAAGCAAGATAAGAACAAAACCAAACAAAAAGCATAACCGTATTTGATGGAATTAAACTATAATTTACTGTACGAATTCAATAGTGTGGAAACAAATGATCGTAAGGCCACTGTGCTGCAATCCATTCATTCATGAGTTTTTCATTGATTAAATGTTAAGCACCACCATTAATGGGGGAAAGTCAGGATTCTGGGTGTGAGCGACTAGGCCTAGAGTTGGAAATTGCGTTCTGTTTTTCTGGTGAGAGAAAAGGATTTCTGCCTTGCTCATTGGATTCTTCAGGATAGTGCCTCATGTGAATTAACCCTTGCATTGAGGTGTTGTGGATCTTGTACAACTTTGAGCTATTAATTTTGGGGTTCCTTTTGAGGAAGTACTTTACTTAAGAAGAAGAAAATTAGGAGGACTTTTGTATGTCATATCCAGGAAATCAGAGTGGTGAAGGCTTATCTAAGGAGCAGATCGCTGACCTTGAGCAAGAACTGAACATGGGAAGTTCTGTGCGACTTTGCTGGGGTTAAAACTTGTACATTGAGCAGGGGAATGCGCTGTTCTCAAACACAACAGCAAACACTCAAATCCCCCTACCCTCCCACACTTACATCCTGGCAAGGACTGAGAGAAGTTTGCACCGTATGACTGAACTATGACCACCTGGCATGCTAGGAAATGCTATAAATGCTGTCATGAGGTATTTACAAATATTCCAAGCCCCTACTAATGATTAGGTATGTGCTCAGAAATACATTTGCTCTCCCATAGGAGCTGGGGAAGTTTCTAGGGTGGTGTCCCACCTGGAGGGCTTTCCAGAAGCCTGATTGATGTCTGTGGAAATCCTGACCCAGTTTTCACAGTGACTCTGAGGCCCCCTGAATAATGCCAGGCCTCCCTGGGGTTGGAGAGGGGAGGGTGGTCACTCCTGTCCAGCTCACGGCCGGGAGCATCAGGGACTTGGGAAAGTATGTGGTCAGCAGTCAATACCAAGCTTCCCACAGACGCAAAGTCAGTAGTTCTTTTTTTTTTTTTTTTTTTTTAAACAAGAGCAGCATGAAGTTTTATTTCAGCATTAAGGCTCATTTTGTTGAAGACAAATAGTAACCAAGCGAAGCTGGTGTCAGAGAGCAAAATACCTCGACTGAAGCCAAGGTGTGTGCAGGTCTTTTCCCCCAGCTCTATAGTCCGAAAAAGTCCAAACCCACTAGAACCTTAAAGAATCATCCCTTGTTACCATTCTGCCAATTCTGCTTTCTCTCGCTCTTATAGTAATTTTCCTCTTCCTCTTCTTTACTTCTCTCACATTTTTTCACCCTGAACCTCTGGAGGGTTAAGGATTTTCTAAATAGGAAAAACATTTCCACTTTCCAAAAGTCAGAACTCTGTCAATAGGTGCCCCTGCCCCACCCCCTCACTGCCCTTTCCAGCCGGTTTCATTACTTCGTGCCGCTTTTCCGCGTTCCTTTTCCAATTTGTCGAATGTTTTTAAAGCTCCCCTTTAAAGAGCTGTTGGTAGTTCTTACATTTACACAAACAAAACATCCCTTTTAGAAGTGGGTTTTGTGGCCTGTCACTACTAAGCATGGCAGTTGTGAAGTCGCTAGAGATCCCTGGGGAGTTTCATCCTGGTGGTCTTAGACCCGATGCAGAATTGAAACAGGACTTTTTTTTTTTAACGTGGAGATGGATTTTGTGAAAACTGATCAGAAACTAGGACAACTGCCAATAAAATACACTTTAATCTTGCCAACATCTCAAAGTGTGCATACATCTTATTAAAGTCAATTGCTGACTCCTGGATGCATCTCCTTTAATAGTAAAGGTTTTATTAGGTAGTAAGCCTGGATTGTAGAATCTTTAGTGCTTTTTAGAATTACCAGAGTTACTTCTATGGCATGGTGAAAAGAGATAAAACTGGGACCATGTGCAATCCCTTGATCCTTCCCATTTTTATGTGTGTGTAACACGGAGTTACTGCACACCAACTAATTTTAATTTATAAAAACATAAGTTAAGGAGTAAAGAAGGCAGCTTTTCTTCTTCCTTCCTAATTACAAACTTTAAATAGAATTCGTGCCTCATATCGAATTTACCGAGTATCATAATTCCTCCAGGTGGTAAAGATACCTCGAGACAAGTGCTGGGCATAGAAGCCACAGGGCATAAATCTGCAAAGAAGTAAAAAGCTAACCTTTGCAAACAATATGGCTTCTCTCTCACTTACCAACTTTACATTTCCCTGTATGGCCCCGGAAGATGACTGGTTAGCCAGAGACGGGTAAGATTCCTCAAGGGAGGAACAACCTAAGACAGGCACAGTCGCAGGGGGGCCATCAGGTGAGAATTTGGGGATCAACAGAGGTGAGGCTCAGAACCTCACCCCCCCTGCTTTGAGAGAAATCTTCTGCATCCGTGGATGTCTTGCTGCCCTTGTCTAGCCTGGATTAATACTTAGTCCATAGGCACACACCTGATCATCTGATCATCTACATTTGCCTTCTTACAGCACTAAACTATGTTTTCTACCTTTATCTTGCATCTACCTACCACTTCAGCATTTTATTAAAAATAAAAATAATAATAATAATAGGAGAAATGTGGGATCAACATATAAATCAAGTACAAAAATCAAATGAATATTCATATTTGACCTGATGGTTTATAGGTCATATTGCATGATCAAAACCGAAAGTTTCTGTGATGACTGCCCTTGTACTGTTCACCATGTAAGAATTTATTCACTCTGTAAGAATTCGTTCACCATGTAAGAACTTGTTCGTTATGCTTCAGAAGATTGGAGACTGACGAGAATTAGAGTTTAAGGAGTCAGCAGTGTCCTGTATATAAAAGATGCCAGGCCTTTCTCGTGCTTGAAACTATCCCTTGTCCCCTGAAGTCGGTTTCTTAGCACAAACAGCACAAATTGCATTTTGGGCTCAGAAGGTCCCTTTCCTCCCTGATGATAAAGTCTGGATTTCCCTGCCTTTTGCTGTTGCCAGAGCTGGGCCAGTGGGGTCTGCCATCAGGAGGTGGGGTTGCCTGTGTTCCTCTGTGGCTGGGTTTCAACCGGCAGCCCCCGAGCCAAAATGCCTGTTTCTGTACAGCTTTTGAGCTGAGAATGGTTTTGACGTTTTTAAATGGTTGGGGCGGGGGTGGGGGGGGACATCAAAAGAGGACTATTTCATGACAAAATAATATTTGTGTGTTCATAAAAGTCAGAATTTTGTTAGTGAAAATTTGGGGGAAATTTGTTTTCTGTTTTGTTACATAACCTCAACATCACATTCTTGATTTTGCCTTTTGGCTCAGCAAGCCTAAAATACTTAGTCTAGCCCTTCCCAGAAAGAGCCTGCCAACCCCAGCTCTGTGCAGGTAGACCTTCCAAACGGGTATTAGAGATGACGCGTCCCAAACTGTTACAAAAGCTACTCAGATTCTCGCGTTTTGTGGCTGAAAATGGGGGGATCGTTGGCCCCCTTCTGTACCCTGCAGGCCTCTCATGAGCCGGAGTTCTGGACGCCGTTCCCGCTGCCCTGCGTCTGTCTGCACCTGCTGATTGTTTCAGAGCTGAGGGGCCCGCATGACATGTGCACCCACAGTCTGGACTTGGTGTGCAAGAGCTCATTCACTTTGCAGCTTTGGACGAAGAGTACCAGTCAGGGCTCCCCTGTTCTCAGGTCCTCAGAGCAGCGCAAAGGACACGTGTGTTTTATTGACCCCTTTGGTGCAGGAAGGGCGCCTGAGTGAATGGGGGGTGGGGGGGTGCCCCATCGGAGATCCCTGTGCACCTGGAGGAGCATGCTTGCGCATCGCGCGGAGCGCCCGCACTCCTCATTCTGATTCTTCTCAAAGGGGCTGTGGGCTTGGCAGTCCAAAGATAGACTCCGATTGTGCCGTGAGGTTCTGTACCAGAACCGGAGGAGGCAGTGGCTAAAGGGTGAACATCCTTTTTGGAGTTGTGGTTAAAAGGAAAAAATAAGGGCTTTGATGGAGACTGTATTTCCAGCAGTCCATGTAATTCTTTGTCCACAGCTGAATGAAAATAAACAGTAATTTAAAGGTAATATTTATGTAACCTACAGAAACCTCGGTCAAATCAGGAAAAGATGGAATGGTGGTTAATGCGGGGCCTTCTCCTGAGTTCGCTCCCTGACTGCAGGCTTTGGTGTAAAGCTAATTGAAGAAAAGTGATTTTGATTTCTGTTCGCTTTTCCAAAACCATCTGGTTAAAATACTGCTGCTTTTTTTTGCATGGAAAAATGACTCCTATAGATTTACTTTGTTAGAGCTTAAATTGTGGCCATTTTAACAGAAGGTACATCAGAAGATGCATAATGCAGAACTCATTGCATTTTTTAAAACCTTCCAAAGAAGAGAATCTTATTGTAATTCATAGTAATCTGAGGAAGTAGATTTTTCCGGTTTCAAGGACTGTGTATGCCTTGTAGAATCTCAGGCCACACTCAGTCTGGGGACTTTGGTAGCTCAGAGCAGCGGTTCTCAGCTGCGGGCACTGTGTCCCCCAGGGACCATCTGACGGTGTCTGAAGACATTCTGGGTTGTGCCAGCAGGGGAATGGGAGTGGTGCTCCTGGCGTCCAGAAGGTGGAGATCCGGGATGCTGCTGGGCGACCCACAGTGCACAGGGGAGCCCCCAGCACAAGAAATGACCCAGCCCCAAGCATTAGTGCCAATGGTTGAGAACCTCTGGACTCAAGCATGTTCTGAAACCTCACCCCGTGAGTTCTTAATATGAAATGTTATATGTGTACAGCCTTTTTAATGTAAAATGCATGTGTAGACACACATACACACCACACAGAACATGGTTCACTGCACACGGGACGTATGCGGAGGTACTGTGCCCTGCTGTCTGGTTTTAGGCCAGCACCTTGCCCAGTGGGCAAGGCAGCTACACTGTCTGGTTTTAAAATGAATATCCAACATTTGCCCAGGGGTTTTTAAGTTCCTGTAAGTTCCTGTGTGCTTCTGTATATACTGTGTTGATGGCATTGGTGACAGTGACATTGAGACTAAAGGTCTTCTGCTCAAGGGTCCAAAATAGTGGATTCATATTTTCAAAATGTCGTTTACGATATTCTCCTTTTTAGTGTGGCATATTTCAGCAAGATTTTCTTTTGCACATAAAAATCGGGTATACTGCAAGGCTCCCCATTAGTTTCCTGGCTCAGGGCAGCAGCGGGTAAAGACAGAGAAGCTGTCGTGCTAACACACAGCCCCCTAGGAACATGGAGGGAGGCTTGCACTGGCACATGATCGTCTTTGGAAATTTCGCTCATTTCAGAATATTTGTGGGAAGGATATATATATGTGTTTAGCTTTGACTATGGAGGTTCAGGAGAGGCGAATGATGCGTTTATGGTGCAGACGTTTCACAAACACAAGAAGCCAGGAGGTTGGTGGCTCCCCTGCAGTAGAGTTGTAGAAACAACAAGCGTAGTTCCCCCCTTGAGGACCTCATGTGGCTGAAGAGGCAGGTGAGGTACCCAGTGCAGGGGTAGGGCTGTGACGAAGGTGTGGGCCTCATGGGCGCCCAGGAGGGACCTGCTGGACACGTGAGTATGAACCCTTAGATGAGGGAAGAGGGGAGGTGTGGAATCTGGACAGAGGTGGGGCCCTGGATGGTGCAAAGCTCACCCAGCTTGTCCAGGAATCTGGATTCATATGAGCGCAGACACCAAATGCGAGGGGTTAGATTCTTGGATGGGCTTCCGTTCAGGGCAGTAAATCTCCTGGTTGTATTTCTCTTGGCTTGGAGAGAATGCCCTTCTGGTCTGGGTGTCTTAGGGAAAAGGGGTGGCGGCGTTTGGAGACTGAGCTGTCCACACAGGCTCTAAGGAAGACAGATGGTGTTGATGGGCAGTGGGAGAGGGACAGGCCTAGAATTCAGGTGCCAGCTCTGAGGCCGGGTAGCTCTGCCATCTTGCGGAAGTCATCTGGCTCAACCTTTACCTGTGCTTTGGGGATAACTGTACACTGAAAATTGAGTGAGAGGTGTTGCATAAGTCAGGTGTGCCTTTGAGGCCAAACTTGCCTGGCTGGGCTTGCACCCTGCTTCTCTGGTTCCTGACATTACTGTAGCCTCAGCTGTTAATAAGTTCATAAGGCAGAGCCCATGTACGCCCACTCCCCTGATTTTCTCCCAAAAAAAAAACTACTACTGCCAGTCCAGTCAAACATGACACTGCTGTTCCCAGTCAGTTTCCGCTGCCATCACCCTTCGCTGTGTCATGTTTCCTGGACTCCAGTCTCCTCATGCCCCTCACGTTGGCCCTGGGGGATTGTGGTAGGGAGTAATGCCCCCCTGCCCCCACCAAAGATGCCCACCCCAACTCTGGGACCTGTGAATATTATGTCACATGGCAAAGGAGATGTTGCCGTTGTCATTTCAGGGTCTTGAGATGGGGAGATGATGCATTTGGGCCCAAAGTCTCCACTTCGAAGTGCAAGAGAGAATCAGGAGAATCAGAGGCAGGGAGGCCATGTGTCCACTGAGGCAGTGGTCAGAGTGATGTGGGCTCGGGGGCCAAGGAATGCCACAGCCTCCAGCAGGTGGACAGGGTGAGGGGACAGATTCTCCCCTGGGGCCTCTGGAAGGAACACAGCCCTGTGGCCCCATTTTACACATCTGAGCCCCAGAGCTGCAGGAGAACTGGTCTGTGTTTCTAAGAGCATCTGAGTTTGTGGTGACTTGTTACAACAGCAATAGAAACCCAATACAGTGCAGAAACGGCTTAGATGTTAGAGTCAGGGGTTCAGTGCCTGGAACAAGTGGTCTCAGCTAAGAAGTGCCAGAAGAGCCAGGGTCCAGGATCTTTGCGGGCTTCTACAACCTTCTTCCTTTTGCAGTAAGAAATGCAGCCAGGAGGTGAGGTATGTCAGCTGTTGATTGCCATTTCCATTGATCCTCACTTTACTTGAATGATGTATGCTGCAAAGGTTGACCAGATCTACGTTCTTTTGAGAAACCTGGGAAAGTAATAGCCCTACAAAATTCTGATGTTATTAATGATAGTTTGGTCCAAAACGGAAGAGTACGTTCACTGAAATTAAACTGCATGCATATGCATCTTTTTAGCAGTGCTGAACTTTGTGCTTTCTGGAAAATGCTCTGTAAAAGGTTTCTTAGCTACTGGGCAGTTTAGGAAATATGTTTCTCTATCATTCTTGAAGCGTTTGTCATGTGTCATGACAGAAAATTGAATTTCTTAATCTACCCTGATTGAGCTTAAAACCCACTGAAACGGGCTCCTGGGGTTTGTGTTCCTGACTCCTGATAAACAGGCATTCAGATGAGTTTCATTTTCTGGATTCTGTGGGAACCAGCAAGAAACATGCCATGTCTTTCAGTTTTCATCACAAACCAGTTGAAAAGTCATGTTATATATAAATATGACTTGATTGAGTTAACATTTATTGTTCAGATGTAATTTGATTTAGAAAGCCCTTCTGAAGCCTCTAACACTGTTAAATTATGCAATTATGCTTTTGAACATCAGAGGAAATGTACTTATTTAAAATTCTTTATATCAGAACAAATGAAGAGATTTCAGTTTTTTAAAAATTAGAAGTTGTCTCTGGAGCTTTAATTGCACAACAATGTCACAATGTATTTCGTTCAACATACATGTACACACATGTAATTGCTTTAAGGATCTCAGCTTTAAAAAAAACCAGCTTTACTGAGGCATAATTTACATACAGTACCCTCCTGTTATAGATGTACGATTCAGTAATTTTTAGAACATTCACATAGTTGTGTAGACATCACCACAATGTACTTTTTTGTCACCCTAGAAAGAAGCGCCGCACCCATTGTCAGTCCATCCCCACCAAACCCTGGGCAACCACTGATCTGTTTTGCATCCCTATGGATGTTCCTGTTCTGGACATTTCAAATAGATGGAATCATATAATACGTGCCCTTTGTGTCTGGCCTCTTTGATTTAGTATGATGCTTTCAAATGTTCCATGCTGTAGTGTGAATCAGTACTTCACTCCTTTTCTGTCGAATGATATCCCGTTATTATGAAAGGACCACGTTTTGCTTCTCTCTTAAGTAGTTGATGGCCATGTGGGTTTGTGCTTTTTGGTTATTAGGAATAAGCTGCTATGAATATTTGTGTACAGGTTTTTGTGTTGACATATATGGTCATTTCTCTTGGGTTTATGCTTAAGAGCAGAATTGCAGGGTCTATGGTAACTCTTTAACTTTTTGAAGAACTGCCGATTGTTTTCCCAAGTGGCTGTTCCATTTTACATTCCCACCCACAGTAGAGGAGCATTCCAGTTTCACTACCTCCTCATCAACACTTGTTATTATCTCTCAACAAATTTTCTGAACCTCTATTATAATGCCCGGAATGCCACTTGTTCCGTAGAAATGACGGATTTTCATTACCTGCCCTAGAGACTCTTGGTTCCCATAAAGGAGCAGGGCTGTGGGGATCCATGCATTGTAAGGAGCATCTTGTAAAAGCTGGTCTGCATGAATGGGATAATAAAGGAATTAATGAGTGATTCCCAACAGGTAAAGGAATTGGGGGGGCCCTGACTCTCCCAAGGGCCTGCAGAGACTCAGGGCTTGGGGCCAAAGGGTGAGTGAGGATATTTAAGTCCTGGATCCATGCTCTGTATGGCCAGGAGATAAGTTCCAAGTTGAGTGACGCTCTTCCCAAGTCATTACTCTTCTTTCCACATTTCCAAAGCCCTTACCAGAAGCCTCGTTTGGACGTTTGAGGGGCAGGCGGAAGTCTGAAGCATTAGGAGTGAGAGTGCAGGTTTTCAGAGCAAGTTCTAGTGAAGGGGCTGTGGTCACACTGAAGTGGAACACAAAGTACGGTGCTGTCCGGGCCCCAGGGAAGCTTGAGCAAGATCTGAAGGAAGTGCGAGCAGGGCCACAACGAGGGAGTGGGACTGAGGTCCAGCACAAAGCCGAAGGAGATGCTCACTCTCAGGGCCGCACGCACTCACCGTCATCCTGGCCCTGCGTGACAGATCTCATTCAAGCAACCGAGATTGATTTTTTTGCAGCTTCTCATTTGACAGGCTGTAGAAACTACATATGGATTGTATTGTAAGCTCCTCGAGGCCTAGAAGTACCTGTTAAAGTAACTGTGAGTCACATCGTCAACTGTTTATGATACAGAGCGCTATGTGCTGTAAAATGGTAGGAATATAGTAGTACAGTGGGAATGCAGTGGCGAGAAAAAGCGTGAATGCATGTCCTGTGTCTGCTGTTACAAGTGACCAGAAACTCAGTGGCTGAAAACAACCCAAATGTATTATCTTATAGTCCTGAAGGTCACAAGTCCAAAATGGGTCTTGCCGGGCTAAAGTGGAGGCCATCTTCAGGGCCACTTTATTTTCTACAGGGAAATCTTTGGGTTTATTATTGTGATTTTTTAATGGCCTTTTCCAGCGTTTGGAGGCTGCCTGCATTCCTTGACTCATGGTTCCCTCCTCCATCTTTAAAGCCAACAATGGCTGAGCCTTTCTCCTGTGGTATCCTCTGGTACTGGGGATCCTGCAGCCCTCTTGCCCAAGGACTTGCCTGATTATAGGTGGGTCTGTCTGTAAAGTCCAGGATAAGTTCTTTTTTTAAAGGTTAGATTAGCAGTGTGAATTCATCTCCAGCTTTACTTCCCCGGTGCCATCTGACCTACCATATTCACAGATTCTGGGGATTACAATATGGACAGCTGGGGTGGGGAAGGGCATTATTTTTCCTGCTTACAGTACTATAGTCATATATTCTTGAAATGGTCCTAGCCCTACCCGCTTGCTTTTTCTGGCTGTATTACAGGAACCAGCAGTTCAGGCAGGCAATGTAAGCAACTTTCGTTTGTTTCTGGAGCAGTGACGTCACTCATTATATACTTTTGAGTGATGTGATCAGACCTCTGTTTTGGGAAGGTGCAGGTGGTTTTGTGGATTTGCAGAAGGAAAAATTGGAGGGAAATTGTATGCAGTCTTCCAGAGGCTAGGGCATCAGTAAGGCAGTGGCAGTGGGTGCAGGGAGATAAAACACCATGAATGCTGTGGGGTTGACATCATAGGACTTGGCATCTGGTTGATGGAATGTCGGAAGGGGGACAGGAATGGGAAGGGAATAAGTCCATGGGAACAGCAAAGAGCAACAATGGGTGAGCTGAAAGAAACGGTGAGGTGAGGCGGGGAGGAGGGTGGAGCTTCCGTTTGGAATAGTGAGCTTGGGTGGCACACGGGGGATGTGAAGCAGGCAGAGAAAATGCAGCCTTGCAGTATGTAAGAGTTTTAGCGTCACCTGCAAGAGGGCTGCCACATTGGCTGACGTTACAAGGGAACAAAGCTGGAGGAAAAAGAGATCCAAGGATGGGGCTTGGGGGAAATGCCTCCCTGTCATGGATGGGAGGATGGAGAAGAACCGGAGGAACAGTCTGAGAAAGAGTAGCTGAAATACCGAGGTTGACTCATTCAGCAGGTGGCTGTTTTGTGACTGCTATCTGCCGGCCCTGATAACTAGAATCTGCTGCACTTCCTGCCCTCATGGAGTTTGCAGCCCAGCTGGATTGCTGGCACCCACGACATGGGTGAGTGTGCCCACTGCAGAAGCCAGCGAAGGAGGGGCACACCGAAGAGCAATGCCAGATGCCCTGGAGACGTGGGCACAAGGCACCCTCATTACCTTTGTTGACTTTGAGATTGATTATTTCAAGACGGCAGATGTACTGAAACAAAAGTTGTATTTAGCTCATTAGATTTTTCCTGGAGTTCTTAACTCAAATTTGTGAAGAAGTTTTGATGCCACATGCTCCATAATTATCTCTGTGGAAACCTGGAAATTTGTTCATATACACACCCGGCATGGTTTCCACACTTATGTCAGTTGTCTCATAGGTGTTCCTGTTCTGCAAGTACCTATAGACCCTATTGTGATTAATAGAAACAGAAATAATTTCAAAGGCATCATTGAATTCACTGCCATTATGTAGTCTTGCCATCAGGTATTTTTTTCGCACTGAACATTAGGTGATAAAAGTGCATCTTCTTATGTAGGTAGCCCACAGAATTTTTTAAAAAGCGGTTCTTCTTGTATAGGGGGGGCGTGGTTGACAGTGGCAAGTTGATTGCAGTGGTGAATGATCCGGGTGTGACAGACCCCTGCTGTATGTAGGTAGGCAACCATTAAAAAGGATATCGTGGAAGTGGTGCTTCCTTGGCACCAAAATGTGTTTCTGCAACCCCAGTGGACCTGCCGCCCAGTTCCCAGTACTTTTAAAATGTATCCTTGGAGTAGAGCAGGCCTGGGGGAAGGTCTGCACTCTTCGGCAGTGTAGCTTACCCACCCAGAAATGGGACTTGCTTGGCTGTACTTGGGTGTCACCTGAGCTGAGGTTCTTGGAAGAAGTAGCCCAAGGGAATTTCTCATGGATAGCGTGTACTCAGGGTAGCATTGTACAGGGTCCACAATTCCTCTCCGGGACCTGTGGGAGGAATTTCATGCTCTGTAGAAGTTGTGTTTTTAAAACTTGTTATCTTTATTTTTTGGGTACTGTGAATCAAGCACCTAATCCTACTTGTTTCTTTGAATAGCTGTCTGGGAACGCCAGAACATGATGCGTGACTCCCTTCTCCAATGTGAAGTTGTATCCCATGGGGAATGTGAGGCCCCCTCCTAACTTCTCAGCAACATCTCATTTCTCATACCATTATCTTTGGTTTGCCGTGACTTGCCCAGCTGTTTAATTTTTTGCTTGCGTGTGTGTGTGTTTGGAAAACCACCTCCAGTCTTTCTCTTCTTTGCCTTTCCGAGGTGGGGAATTCTTAAGTGCTTCAGTGGCGGAGGGCACTGTGGCGTCTTGGAGGTGCTTGGCTCACAGTGGCTTTTGAGTTCTGCTGTGGGAGTGGCACCCTGTTTTAATCTAGCCTCTTCCTGTTGAACTACATCGGACAAAGTATTTTTCTAAATTTAGTGCGATGAAGACTGTATCAAAAGCAGTTAGTGAGCAGGCCCTGGGTAAAGCTTTTGAGGTTTTTCAAACCTGAAAATTAAAGTTCTTTAAATCAGTTAATGAAAGATTTGTAACAATTAGCCAAGCTCCAGAATCATTTAATTTTACTGGGGGGAAAAACATTTCTTTAATACATGTTTGGGCCAAAAGGAGCTTTGAATGGACTGGAAATTATTTTTCTGTCTCTGTCCACAGGCTGGAGTGGTTTCCTCTAAACCCCATTGAAAACTGGGCCTCAGAATTTGCATGGGCTCTGTAACTTTTGCTGAAAAGCAGGAAATGAAAATGAGGTTATGGACGTAGCAGTTCTTAAATGTCTCCCAGTGAACAAGTATAAAGAAATTAATTAGTGCAGAAAGAATGGGGGCTTCTTGATGTATGGGAAGGAAAGATTTAGACTGATTTTTCAGGACTAACTCAGTGTCTGTTCTCTGTTAATAGGAGCTAATGATGGCCTCTGATTATAGCTTTGCTGGGCCAGGACCTGTGCTCTGGGGCACTTCCATGTTTTACATAAGTCTGTTTCCTCCTAACAGCCCCGGCATCCTTCATCCCATCTTACGGCGAGAGGGAGCTGTGAGGCTCACAGAGCTTGTCTGTGGCTACACGTCTCCTCACAGACAAGGCTGGAAGCTGGTGCCTTTGTGTCTGGACTACAGTGGCAAAAACAATTTGGGCTGCGTAAAACAGCTAGTGCTCCTGTGTGCCAGGCAGGTTTCTCTGCTCTTCCCAGGCAAGAATGGAGGAGTTTGCCCCTAAGGTCATTGTGCGGGTTTGCTTAACTGTCCATATCGGACAGATGAGGGCCTGGAGGTGTGAGGATGCTGGCCCCGTGGGGTACATGCAGCTGGCAAGGGGTGGAGGGCGATTCGCTCACAGCTCCTGGCCCTGCTCTCAGTCGCCAGGCCAGCTGTGTCCCAGACAGAAGAGCAGAGAATGTCCATGCGACAACTGGAAGTGGTTCTAAGGCCAGGCAGTGCGTCACTGCGCACTTTCTCCTGTCATCATGGCAGCAGGGGGCGTGCCTGGGGAAATGCCTCTGTCAGCATGGTGTGAGTTGGGGGAAGCTGGAAGAGGGGGTGATGGGCAGGGACGCAGAGTGCAGCCCCGGGCCCCAGGGGTGGTTGGGGAGTTGAAAGCAGTGTGGAGAGCTTGCTGATGGCTCAGACAAAGCTGGAGAGTGGGGGCAGCCAGACCCGGTGGTGTTCAAGGCAGGGTGTAGACAGTCTAGAGAGGGGTGTTCCTTAGCTGGATTGCTGGGCACCCTGGCGCTGTGGTCGTCCTGTGTCTGCTGACTCAGGTAACACCTGCCCCACCGCCCTGCCCACCCTCTCCAGATCCCTGCAGTTCTGTCAATTTTGAGGTTCTGTTGCAGAGCTGACCTGTGCATTCATTATAGGCCATGTGACAAGCTGCTCTTACCTCCCCACTGTGTGCCAGGAACAAATCCCCCCTAGGTGTGGCAACCCGCAATGCCTCCAGATGTGCCAGACATCTCCTTGGGCGCAGTCACCCCCAGGTGAGAACCACTGGTCTAAAGGTTTGGGGGCAGGACTGACCCTCAGTGTTAATGAGAACATAATTCCCAATAGCCACCACCTCCCAATTTGACTCTCAACAAAAAAAATTTCCTTTTTGGAAAAGGCTGGGGTTTCACAGTCACTGTGGAAGCATCTTACTTTCCAGAGGGGTAAGGATCAGAAAGGGGTATAATTCGGGTCTCAGCTTGGGGGAGGGTTCCTCACTCCCTTGAGGGTAGTGAAGCTGCAGTGCTTTTGTGTAAGGGTGTTAGGCGTTTTCGTTTTTCATTTTTATTTTTCTTTGGCACATCTTCCTGATGTCCTGAGTACGGGGGTGACCCTTGAGGAAGCACTTTGGCTTGTGTGTGCACTTAAATACTTTTGAAGTAGCTGATCATTGACGTTGGTGTCCTAGCTTCTGAAGTACTTATGCGAGCAAATGGCTGAATCTATTTATTTTACAAAAGGGATATGCTTGTATTGTTCAGTGAAATTGAAGACAGTACAGTCAGCCTTTCCAGCTGAGGGGGATGTAGGATGTGTTTGGCAAAATGATGGAAGCTCCAGCCTGAACACCAGGACCATATGGTGTTGAGAAATTTTCAGTGCTGCATGAGAAAGATCAGTTTCTCCTGATACTATAATACAGCATCTTTAAGTGTTGTGATTATTTTTCTCTTACAAAAGATGAGTTCCATGCCAGTTAATAAAATTTTATCTATCAGTGTAATTTAAATAGTAATAAATGCTTAGAAACTTACACTGTGTGACTGATAGCTTATTAAAACTTGCCCTGGGTCTGTTCTTTTCAGACAATGATGCCTCTGGCTGGGTCATAGATGACTGGCCCGATTGGGTCATGCTCTTACTTTACTACGTACCCACCTGTCACGGGATGACTCATATCTCGGTCATTCTGTATGGGATTTATTTGGAAAAGCGATTTTCATTTGTTGTGTGGCGTGTTGACTCTGAGGCAGTGTGCAAATAACACTTGCATCTGTACAGAAAGCTTTGATCTACTTCACGAGTTTAGAAGTACTGGTTTTCCAAGATCGATAGGCATGAAATACTTGTTATTATTGTTACAGTGCATTAAAGAAGAAATCAAGTTTATATAAATATCTTGTTTGGTGTCTCTGTTTCTCTTTATCTGAATAAAGAGAACTTTTTTTCGTCATTAGTTGTGCTTTACACTGAACTTGTAAAAACCCACAGTATAGTAAAATGTCATTTTGTAGGAATAAGTGGCTATTAGATGACTCATCTGGAGAGGAACAAAATGTGTTTCCCCATTGTTCCTTAAATAACAAATGAACATTTTCCCCCTGGATATTTATTTCCTTATTCCTACAGTGTTAGTATGAATATTTTTCTTTAAAGTAGGAAAAGAACATGACTTTCTTTTGGTTTTGATCCTGCTCTTTATTTCGGTGCACATCTGTCACGTGCCTGCTGTCCTCTGGGCACTGAGCTCTGATGGAAGTGCTTCCCAGTGAGTCAGTGGAACCAGCAGGTTAATTTGCCTGTGTAGTGGCTGCACAGGACTTTTGCAGTTGGTTTTGTCCTGTTTTCGGTCTTGGGCATTGTTGATAGAGCATCTGGATAACAAGTTGTTAATTTTGTGGTGTTTGTTGAATGAGTAAATGAATGCATGGATACAGAGCCTGCCTTGATCTGCCTTTCTAGTTCCCATGCCCTGAGCGCCCACTATCCAGAGCTGTGTTTCTTACCAAACCATCAGAAAGAAACCCATTGTCCCTGCAGTGCATCCAGTAGTCAGGGTGGCATTCAAAGAAGCTGCCATCAGGAATTTACCATTTGGTCTTATTTTATTTTAAGCTGTGAATGGTGTAAGTGTAATACAAATTTCTGTTTTATAGGGTAGCTTCCTATTTCCCTTCCCTCAAGAGAAAGGAGGGACCTTGGTGCCCTGTTGTACATTGGGAGTACTGAAATCCATTCTTAGCTACAAGGGGATGTTTCTTGCTCTGTGAAATCAATCTGAAAGTTCCTGGAGTTTTTAGGAGGAAGGGGGCCATAGGAATTGAACCATAGAACCACGTAAGAAACATGGCAATGGTGGGGATGTTAGAAATTAATTCAAATTTTTCTTCAGAACCCATCTTTAATATAATCTTCGGGTTGGTGCTAAAGGTATTTCTTTTCCTTTGTTTTCTTTTTTTCTTGTTTTTGTCATACTCTTTAGATTTGTGCTAATATGGTAACCACTGGCCACATGTGACACCTTAAACATAATTAATGTTAACAGGTCAGTTCCTCAGTTGTATTAGCCACATTTCAAGCGCTCAGTTGCCGCATGCAGCCTGTGGATACCTTCCCTCATAGTGACAATACAGTTCAGCAGGTTTTACCGGGTAGGTGAGAGATGGTTATTCAGATGTTTACCAGTAGGTATTCTGGGGAGGTGAGGGGAAAAAAAATCTCAGGTGTGAAGACGAGGGAAATTTCACACCAAGTGACTAGAACAGTGAATAAAAATGACGCACATCAAAAATGTACTATATGAAGGCCCATCGGCATCATCATTTTAGAATATTAGGGATGAAGGGCAGTGTCTAAGCTCTTTAGTGCATTAATAAAAAACAGTCCTGAAAAGATCGGGAATCAAAATGGCATCTGCTTTTTTAACAGAAACACTGGAAGTTGGAAAACAGTCTGAGCAAGGAATTCTTTGAAGATAATTTTTACTCCTAATTTTGAAGTGATTCCGCACTAGTTGTTAATTAAGAATATTAATTAAGATACTTGTACCTATTCAGGATATCAGTAAAATATAGCTTTACACATCACTCACTTCTCACGAAGGTACTAGAGATGTGTCCCACCAAAAGGAGAGAGTAAACCAAGAAAATGGGAGAGTTGGGATCCTGGAAATAGAAGGATGCAGAAGGCATTCTCAAGATGTTGGTGGGGTTTCAGGGCATCAGCTCTACAGCACGTCCAGTGCTGACATGAGCAAACTGAAGCAGAGACAAGAAATCTCAGAAGGAAGGTCGGCTTTGCATGTGAAAAGGCATAGAACTGACAGATTATCTGTGTTTTGGTCATATGAAAAATTAAATTGAAAGAGTGTAGGGAATGCTGGAAGAATTACTGAAGAATATAAAGAAAACCATGGAGATAAAAACAGAGGCACCTAGCAACTCCAGGAAAACACAAAAGTTGTGTAAGAAAGGAGTCATAAAAATGGTATGTGCACATATGTTGGTATGTGTAAATGACCAAAAATTGTTCTGCTGTTGGGAAATTATGGGAGAGTGAGCACAGGGTTGGCAGTGATGATTTAAAAAATGAAAATTACTCATCTTTGTATGAGGAAGTCAACAAAGTGATATCTAAAGTTGATAGGGAATATTATAAGCAGCTTATTTAGAAACCTGGAAGTCAATGCCAGGGAACACTGCCAATAGTAAAAAACATTCAAAGTTTTGAAAGTGATTGCTTTGGGAAGTAGAAAGGAGTGTAGATGGTGCTAAAAATCTTGGAATTAAATACGGAGTCTTTTGTCTCACCTGTATTGTACCTTTTAAAACTATGTGCCTGTATTACTTTGAAAAGAATAAAAATGGTTAGGAATTGAAAATGTATAGGAGGATATACCTCCTGTACACAAATATACTATATATATTCCTCTGTGTGTGTGTATATATATATGCACACATATATACTATATATATGCTATATAATACATATACTATAAAATATATTCTGTATATAATATAAAGTATATCTGTTACATAGTATACATATATATAGCATTCTCCACAAACTTTTAATTCAGTTTTTCACATGACCAAAACTGTATATGTGAAACACATATTTCATATAGTACATATGTACCTATTAAATATACTGTATATTTACATATATAGTATATATACATTATTGTGTGTATATGTATATATACACATATACATGTGTAGATAATAGAACTTCCAGTAGAGTAGCCTTGGCCGTGTGGATGTTTGGGCCTGACAGCCCTTTGGGAGAATCTGTAGGATGTTGAGCCAGCATCTGTGGTCTCACTAGATGCCAGGAGCATTCTTCCCCGAGTCTTGGCATGTAAGCATTGTCCCTCCACGCTGCCCAGTGTCCCCTGGGGGGCAAAAACCATTTGAGAACCACGGATGTATAAAGGATTTAAAACCGCTACTGAATGAATCATCTCACTGTATAAAAGTGCCGCTCGGTATCCGTGAGGCAGGAAGCGCCGGCCTCACCACGCAGAACCTGGGCCCCGCGGCAGGTGGAGCGGCTCGGAAGTCCCGGCACGCTCGTTTCCCTGCCCTTTCCTCAGGCCAGCCCCTGGCGTAGCCCCTGGCGCTCGGCAGGCTCAGTCAGGGCTCTCTGAAGGAAGAAAGACTCGAAACGCAGCTTCTCTGTCATGCTCCCTGGCTTCTGAAAACATTCTAGGTTTTTTGGTCGTTTTGATGATTGGCACAGCTTGAATTTCTTTCAAGTGGAAATGTTAATCATTACGGCCACCTTGGAAAAATACTGCACCGTTTGGCGACCTACCTGTGCTCAGCGGGCTGCAGGACAGACAGGTGCATACCTTCTGTCCCCCTCCCTCTGGCGTCCTCTGGCACGTTTTCTTGGTTCCGTTCGTTCCGAGTGTTTCTCAGAATTTACAAAGGAAGGCAGCAGGAAAATGGCTCCTCCAAATTTTTTATGTGGATGAAACCTCATAAATATTTTAATATTCTCATTTCACAGCTGAGGAATCTCTGGTCCAGAGAGAATTTCTTATAATTAATTAGGAGCAAAGTGAGGCCTCTTCTTTTTTTTTTTTTTTTTTTAACTTTTTCCTCTTTTAATACAGTGTACGTGCACAGTAGTGGTTGGGATGAGGACGGAGAGGAGCAGAGATGCAGGTCAGGCCTCGGCGAGCTGTCAGCATTCTCGCGGGGGGAGGGCCCAGCGGGAGCGGGAGTCCGCGAGGTAGACGAGAGGAAAAGGAGGGAGGCATCGGGGTGCTGGTGGGCTTTTCATGAGATTCCCACTGTACCACTCGGGGCCGGGAGCTGGCGCGGTGCAGGAGCAAGGGCTGAGGAAAGGCTCTGACTGCCCCGTGCCCCCCTGCACCCCCGCCATATGGTTCAGCAGATAAAGCCGGCCCCTGGCTCCTGCTTGGGGGGAAGTCAGGCTGTGCAGTGTTCTGGAGCCCCTGCTGGGAGTGGGCCATCTTTGGGGTCACTTTGCCCCAGGGCCCCTTCTTGCCTTGGCTGGGTGGGGCAGCCCCCATTCGATGCCTCCAGCAGCCCTCTAGCTGCAGCGCCTCTCTCCTGCCTCACCTGACTTCTCAGGCCAACGGGAGCACCACCTCCTCCAGGAAGGCTCTCTTGATTTGTTCTGCGTGATCTGCACACAAGCAGAAATTGATTCCTTGATATCCCTTTCACAGCAGCAGTGATTTGCTGGCCGCTCCCTGACTTTTGGGAGATGTCTGTCACTGGAAGTCAGGGACAGCACACTATCGCAGATTTCCTCTCACCTCACTGCACGGTCCCCGTCTCATGGGCCAAGTGCTTCTGTCAGGGCTCCCTCCATCCTTGGCTTACAGTCTTCCATCCCATGGTACTCAAGAGGTGATGGTGCCCTACAGGGGACACTTGGTAATGTCTGGAGTCAGTTTTGGTTGTCACGCCCGAGGGATGGTGGGGGGCCGGATTGCCACCCGCATCTAGTGGGTGGAGCCCGGGGCCGCTGCTCAGCATCCTGCAGTACGCAGGGTGGCCCGGGACACCTGCGATCCAAGCAGCAGCAGGGTCCGGTGCGGGAAACCGTGCTTCAGACACTCCCATCCTGCTCGTAGCTTTATACATGGGGTCATAGGATGCCTCCAGATTTTGTCACTGTGACCTCTCCGCCTACTTTCTCTGACTTGTGTATTTAACTACCTAGTTAACAATCCCCTTGGAGATGGAATGGGTATTTCAAAAGTTAAAACCTAGCAAGAGTCTTGATTCCTCCTCTGCATACCGGGAAATGGCACCACCTTCCAAGCTGCGGCTCGGGCTCTAAACCTGGAAGGGGTCCTGCTTCGTTCTCTCCCCCTTCCCCCCTTCACACACGCACTCCACTCGGGAGCACTCCGGTCTCCCTGTCAGTGTCGCAGAGCCCTGCACACTGTCTCCGTTCCATCTCATCTCCGTGCTAGCCCTGTGCGGCAACGCGTTTCTCTGCTGAGCAAGAGCCTCTCTGGATTTTGTGTTAAGTACAGGGGTAGCCCTTGAAGAGTTTTTAAGGCAAAGGGTCATCAGGGTCTTTTCCCCAGTAAGTCTACTGCTGGGTGACGATTAGGGTGCAGTGGGGCATGTATAGGATCAAACTCCTTTCCACGGGTTGCAGTGACCTCTGGGATCTGCCATCACTTACTTCTGCTGCCCAGCCCGCTGTACATCCTCCCTCTCATCAGGGTCATTCTGACCCCAGGACGTCTGCTGTGTCTGCAGCCTGGCCCCATTCAAGCACTCCCTCCTCAGGGGGCTCTTCCCTAGCCTCCCATGTAAAGTAGACTCCTTGCCCTTAGTCTCTTGCTCTTCCACTGCCCACTTGTTGAATTATTTCTCTCATCTTAAATTATCTTACTGTGCATTTGCTTATGAGTTTACTGGCCGTGCTGTCCATCACCACGCTCCGCTCTCACTGTCAGGCTAGGTAAATTCCATAAGACTGGAGACCGTATGTGTCCTAATACCAAAGCTGCGTCGGGCGCCGTTTCCATTTTCCACAAGACAGTATGAGGAGTTATTGTCAGTAAATGTTGGCTGAGTTGCATCCAGTCTCTAAATACCTGTGTTTCCAGTTAGCATGCTTTAGGGAATATAGAGAAATGTGTCTTACGGTTGAAGCTGAGTAGATTTTTCGTTTACTGAAAGGTTCTGAGATAGTGAAAGTTTTGAACGGTTGTGTGAGCAACCTCATTGTACGCTTCAAAAAGGCATGGAAGCCTGAAATTCACCCATGAGGGTTGTCCACCTTTGACGTAGTTACTGTTTCAGCTTTATAATGCCCCCTATTGAGACATCTGCCTGCCTGTGGAATGGTTGAGAATGTACTGCAAGATGTTTTTGTTGACATTTTTGCCTTACTTTGGGTATTTTTTGTTAACAGGTAACTGGAGATAAAAAACAGACCTAAAAATAAACCCTAGAAGGAAGAAAGTATTTACCTACATTTGGCTCTGAGTAAGTGCAATTGCAAAATGCATTTCTTATTATGTATTGAATATCTTGTCAACCTCTCGGTATTTTCTGTGCTTAAAAATTGTATTTTACTATATGGCTGCATGTACGTACTGGAAACAGATTTCTCAAGATTTCTTATAATAGGTGATTTTTCTAGCAAAGAAATTCTGTATATCAACACGGGCACTTCATAACCCTTTTATTTTGCTTCTAATAGTCAGAAATTTCAGGCAAGAGAAGTGGAGATGATTATTAAAATTTGTGCTCTTTCCTATATATGGGTGAGGTACTTACTTCCGCAGAAGGTGGATTTATAGCAGACACAATGGTTTTGGGCTCTTGTCTGTCACAGGCTCCGTTTGTCATCTTTGTTCCTGTAGGAATCTGACAGGCAGCATGTCCCCACTTGTGGACCAGCTAGTGTGTTCCATTAGACCTCATTTGGGCCCCACCCTAAGCAGAAGGCCTGGAGGCCCCAAGGGAGGCATTTTCCTTCAGCCTGAGCCCTCTGTGACTGTTGTCAGAGAAGAGACTGTCCAGGGTCACTTAGAATGGGGCCTCTGAGGTCTGGAGCCCCGTCTGTCTTGGCTGCTGCCTTTGTCCCGATATACGAGGAGGCCTGATCCCTCCTGAATTGGGAGCATCCTTTTCAGACTGCTCTGTAATGACAGATCTTCTATTTCTCAGATGACTGTTCTTTGAATCTGTTACTTCTAGAGTGTTGTGGAGTGGACAGGGTTTTGTGAGACGGGTCTTGTGTTTGGGGGTAAGGCATTACAGGTGGCATAAGTAGGGACCCACAAGCCCATGTGTGGCCGGCTGTCCCTAGTGCCCATGCCCCTGCTGAGGGCATTCCTGTCGGAGGGAGACTCCAGCCAGCTTTGAGGGTGGCTGGAATTTCCATCTCTGCTGAAGAAGTATGTTCTAGGTGGGGAGCTCTGTGGGCAAAGGTGGGGATACAGGAATAGGGAAGCTTTATTTTTTTAGGGAAAAGTTGATAAAGCAGCCTGGGGGAATGGAGGGAGGGGAGTGGTGGGAGACCAGAAAGGGCATAGGGAAGGGGCAACGGCTTTGAGTTGATCCTGTGGAGCTGCCGGCTTCGTCTGCCTGGACACCCCTGAGGGACACACCCCATTTGTAACAGAGGGACAACCAAAGGCAACTATACAACCAGCCCCCACAGGTGAAGAAAGAAGAGTAAATCACAGCAAAGACTCGAATAGCACTGTGCCAGGCACTGCCATTGTTTGCAGACAACTTTACTGAGGGGTAAATTGACAGTTCACTCATTGGAAGTGTACAATTTCGTGATATTTGTACATTCACGGAGTTGTGCACCCGTCAGCATGATCCATGTAAAGCATTGCATCAGTTCCAGGGGAGGCTCGTCCCCACGCAGGCAGCCACTCCCCACTCCTGCCTGCTCTCCCCAGCCTCTGCCGACCATGAGTCTGTTCTCTGTGTCCGTGGATTTGCCTGTTCTGGGTGTCTCACATAAATGAAATCCCCCAGTTGATGTCCTTGGCAACCAGGTTCTCTTACTCACGGTGATGTTTCCCAGGCCCCTCGGTGCCGGAGCCTGTATCGGCATTTTGTTCCTTTTTATTGTCAAATAGTATTCCATCATATGAATAGACCACATTTTGTTTATCTGTCCCTCAATCAGACACTGTTACTTTTGAAGGCTTCTATTTTGAAATAATGTTAGACTCACAACAAATTGCAGTAATAGTATAGTGAGTTCCAGAGTAGGCCCCCCGTCTCTTACGTGGGGGCAATAATGGACTATCAAAGCTGGGAGATTAATGCTGGTGCTGTTGACACAAACCTTACCTGGATCTCACCAGTTTTCATGTGCACCTGTGCCTGTGTGCGGCTTTATGTGACGTTTTCACATGCACAGATTTGGTGCAGAACTGTTCCATCCCCCAGGAAAGCTCCCCGTGCTGCTCCTTTATGGTCACCCTCTCTAGCCCTCGGCAGCCGCTGGCTTCTCTATCTTTAATTGTGTTATTTCAAGAACGTCACATAAATGGGATCGTACGGCAGGTGGTCTTTTGACACTGCCTTTATTCACTCAGCCCAAAGCCCTTGAGATGCATGCAGCCTGCTGTGTGTACCGACAGCTTGTGCCTTGTCGATGCCATGGTAGTAGGTCCTGGCGGGGGTCTGCCCACAGGGTAACCCTTCCCTGGCTGAAGGGCCAGTGGGAGCTTTCCAGTCTCGGGCCGTTACAGGTAGACCTGCTGTGAACATGTAGGCAGATTTTGAACCACACACTGTGTCAAGCCCACATTTATTTCTCATGGAGTGGGTGGGGTTGGTGCCCTTTTGGCCTCCGTTGTACAGACAGACACTGGCACAGCTGGTATGGGGCCTGGGATTGCAGGGTTGCATCGCCCACAAAGCTGACTGCAGGGATTGGTTCCCTGCACCCCTTTGCTGGTCGGAGCCCCTCAGAGGCACCACAGTGATGATGCAGGAGGTGCTGTGATGGCACTGGGCTTCCCCACCTCAGGACCCTGTGCCGGCCTGAGCTGTGGCTGCACAGATTGGAGCGGGAGACCCCTGCCAGATGAGGCGCAGCAACAGCTCGGGCGGGGCTGTGAGCACGCTCCTGGGAAGGGCTCCACCAGACCCTGTGCTGCAGTGCTCCCCTGGAAGGACCGTGTGTGTGACAGAGTGATGCAGAGTCGATACAAGCCACCCTCCAGGGCCCTCCACAGCAGGACATCAGAGCCCGGAGGTGTCCTTGGTCAGAAAGCCTGGCGGCATCGTCAGTTTTCAGCAGGACATTGGAGAGCCTGGTGGCGGCGGCGGCCCTCAGGGTGACTGGACTCAAACCCAGTGGTGCGTCGGCTGTGTGCACATTGCTGCAGGGACTGCCTGCACCCTCGCCAGGGGCCGGCTGTCACCGACGCGTCCCCGGAGCTGCCCTCAGAGGGGCCAGGTTGTTTTCATTGGGGCCTGAGCTGATGGGAGCAGCAGGGACTGGAGCGGCCGTGGAACTGTGGCACTGCTGGTGAGTGCCAGCTCTGGCTTCACCTCCCGCTTCCGTGGCCTGCGCCCTCCAGGACTTCAGGCAAATCGGTTCCATCCTGAGCCTCAGTTGCTCTCCTTACAGTGGGGAAGCCAAGCCCTCCTTCACCGTGTGGCACGGCGCAGAAGTTGTGCGAGCTGATAGGGTCAGTGCATGTTCCCAGTCCCCCTCCCTGCTCCCAGCCTGGAAGCCACTGGGAACCCGGAGGGGCTCCGTGGTGGTTTTTGGGCTGCGTTCTTTGCCCAGTGGGGTGTGTGTGGATGGGGGCTGGGGTTGGCTGCTGCTTATTCCAAATGCGTGTCTTCTGCTTTGTCATTTGTCTCTGATTGCTGTCCATTTTGGGGTCTGAGTAACTGGGATGGCCAGTTCTCACCAATTCCTTGTATTCATAAAATCCAAGGAGGGGGCAAGTTGTCATCCAGAGGAGCCGTGAGTCCGGGAGAAGGGGTGCGTGCCCCAGGGCCTGAGGAGTTAGAGGAGATCAGACCTGGCCGTTGCAGTCGGGACTTACGGGGACTCTGTTCCTTCCCACCTGCACAGTCACGTGTCAGAGCAGACCGCTTGTGGGGTTTTTTGCACCAAACTGGTGAAGGGGCTCCTAGGTTGGGTACAGGGCCTGGCCTGGGGTGTGGTGTGGCCGTGGGGTGTTGTTAATCTGTCTTGTCAAAGGTAATGAAGCTTTATGGGCATCCTCAAAACCCTAGCTTGTTGGTGTAGACCCGAGTTCCCTGTGGATAATCCCACAGACCCAGTGCTTTGCCGGGCTCCAGCCGGTGCCGAGTCCCCAACCAAGGGCTGCCTTCTCACACGGTTGAGCCCTTTCCCCCGCTTCCAGTCTGCAGGTCCTGTTTATTCCGTGCTCTTTTCTTGCAAACCACATTGGCATTCAGCTGCTTCAATACCCGGAGCGCTCCCGTGGAGCCCAAGCCCCGCTCCAGGCGGTCAGGATGGCGCCTTGCTTCCGAGAAGCTGGCTCCCTTCGCTCTGCAGCACAGGCGGGCTGGGACCGTGATGGCGGCAGTGTACCCCCTTCCCAACTACCAGATGCAGGGTCTAGTGACTTTGCTCAGGATGGGATTGGACTCACGTGGACGTTAGTTAAGTTCTCGATTAAATTCGGGAATAACTCGAAGTCGGCTACAGATTCTGCGTGTCAGATGGTCACCGAGTGGCTTGAAAACAGTGAAAGAATTCTCGTGTCTGGCATTTTTCACCTCTCTGGCTCTTAGGCCGAATGTTGCTTTCCTTAACGTTTCCTTTCTGTTTTCTTTTCTCAGCTGTCTCTGTCTGAGTTTAGGACAGTGGTTCTCAACTGGGGTGATCTCCACCCCCAGGGGACACTTGGGAAAGCCTAGAGGCATATTTGATTGTCAGGACTTGGGTGTGTATGTGTGAGATCCTGACATGCATGGGGGAAGGCAGGGTGCTGCTGACATCCTAACACTGCCCTCCCTGCCCCTCCCATGCCAGGGAATTATCTGGCCCCAGATGTCAATAGTCTTGAGATTAGCTGACTTGGGATATGGCCAGAAGCTTTGCACATATAAAATACTGTCCTCTGTCGTCTGATAGTTCAGCGCCCATCGGCATTGGGTAGGGAGTGCTGTGTAAGGAACCACCGTAGGTGCTTTCGATCTTCCTACAGTGACTCCACTATTCAGTGTGACTATGAATTTGGAGAAGAATAAGGCTGTAGACCTGGATTTCTATCCTGAAATTATATATTAAGATGTATATATATTGACAGTATGATCATACATGAAATTTACAGGCATCAATCCAGCTTAACTTCAATTAATTTGTAGTCTATGAGAAAGGAAAATAATCTGCACAGTTTTTTTAATGGTCACTAGGAATTCTGAATTTTATTGTTTAGAATAATTGTGGAATTCTTCAAATTTCCAACCTTCATAAAACACCCCAAAACACAATTAGAAAAATGTTAAGGAAACCCCCAACATGGAAACAGTCTCTGAAGAAAAGACTGTAATTGAAATATCATGCCTTAATACCCATTTAGGTCAGATTTACAAAGGATTCTTTTTGCTGTTGTAAATATACAGAGCATACAATTCACCATTTTAAAGTGTATAGTTCAGTGTCGTTAGGTACACTCACGCTCTTGTACCACCATTGCCCCCGTCCATGGCTAGAACTGTTTTTCATGTTCCCAAGCTAAAACTCTGCCCCCATTAAGCAATTCCCCATCTCCCCTCATCCCCAGCCCCTGGCATCCACTGTCCACTTTCCGTCTCCGTGGGTTTGACGGCTCTAGGTCTGTCGTGTATGTGGCATCCTACAGTACTTCAGTGCCTGGTGTATTCCACTTAGAGTGGCCTCAAGACCTGCCCATGTGCTAGCCTGCATCAGGCTCTCCTTCCTTTCTGAGGCCAAATCACATCCCATTGTGTGTGTGTGTACCCCATTTCGTGGATCCATTCATCCGTGGATGGACAGCCCAGTGGTTCACAAGAAATACTGTAATGTTGGATTGTATGTCTGGCTTATGACTACGGGTCAGACGTGGAAGATGATTCCAGTTGGCGTGGGGTGAAATCACGTACTCATGCAGAAAACCATATACCTTTCCCCATACACTCTCTCGGGTCCTGGTCACCCTAATTCTGCTGTTGCAGGAAGTACTCTTTAGAGGTAAGCTTACACACTTGTGCCACCTGCCACTTTGTTCCCTTTAGTGTCCAGAGGAGAGAGTGGTAGAAGACATGTGAGGTGGTAGCAGAGGGGCCCAGAGTGGCCAGCCCCCTTCCTGCCATGCTTTCCCAGCGAGATCTCTTCCCTCAACCATGCCCTTCTCAGCTTAAGGCCACAGTTCTCTGTATCGGGCACATGTGACAGCCCCCTCACCTGTCCTTAGATGTGCTTTCCTCTTTCACCTCCTGGGACTTATGCTCTCTGTGCAAGAATGGAAACGTGGGCTGTGTGTGTATAAACTTCTGAGATACTTTGCAGTCAGCATGATGCAGTCTTACTTTAATGGGAAAGATTCTTGATTATTCTGAAATGTGGTGTCTGTAACTTAAGCATCATCTACCAAAAATCAGTGCTCTTTCTTGGGCTCTGACTCGGTCCTGGCAGGACTCAATGCTAGAGCAACTGCTGTTTACTCACAGGGGTATCTTCTCAACTCTGGTGAGTTTGTAACTGGATTTACACAGAACAGTCAAAATGGATTTCTTTGATATTCTGGTAATGCAGCAAGACAGCAGAATTGAGACTGATGTATCCATTTGTCCAGCAGATAACTGCCTTTTGAGTGTTGGGTGCTGAGGACAGAGGAGGATATCATGGGCTAGGGCTGCCCCAAAAAAGATTTGACTTGATTTTCAGTTGGGGATGGAAAATGTAGGGGGCAGCAGGCTTGCAGCCTGAGGGAGTTGGAATAGTTAAAAACCTAGTAACAAAATCTTTATTATTTGTAACAATTTACCTTACTTCACAAACTTCCTTAGTGGCATTGAGTCCTCCCAAATGCACGTCTACTTTCTATTATTTCAAACTGAATAAGGTGCTGTGCTGTGGTCCATGTTGTTTTGCAAACCTGAAGAAACTTTTTGTAAGGCAGGTCCTCACAGTGGAAGGATTTTCTGATGCATAGGCTAGGCTGCATTTAATCTTTTTATATTGCTGGTTCACTTTAAGTATGATTCAAGTTTTCAAATTTATAGTGTCTTTCTAAATTAATTCCATTATTGGGTGCTTTTATGCTTTCGTTTGAACATCTTTGAATTGGAGGCATTGTGTTTGACAGCAATGAAAGGCAGGGTATTTACTGACCTTTAATATTTTTTACATCCACTTTAAAGACATTTTTCTGTGTGACCACCACACAGAGTTTAGTGTGCAAATTACATATTTCTCTAGAACACCCAATTTCAGCTGCAAACCCCATGTTTGCAACTGAGTTCTTTGCATAGTGTTTACTTACATAGAATATTGTCATTTTCCACTCTGTAGCTCTTTGTCAGCGAATGTAGGTAGAATATTAATCTGTGTGAAGTTCAGATAAGCAGGGAGCAGATGGATTTATGGCTCTTGAATCCTCTAAACCCTGCAGCTGTGGTGAGCTGTTGAGCTATGAATAAAGAAATTCTAGACTGGCTGGCAAGGGCTGATGTGACCTGATCTGCTAGAAAATATATCAGCCTGTTGGGGTGTGAGTGTCCTCCGTTTCGTCCTAGTGCTGCAGGACTGCAGTGCTGGGATCCCTCTGAGAGGACGGAGGAGAGCGAGATGCCCACCTCCTGACCCTCTGCATCCTCAGGAGCCTTTGGGGGTCTGTGCAGTCTTTGCAGGTTGAGGGGAGTCTGCACCCCAGCCATGCTATCCAGCTGGGGGTGCAGGAGAGGCCAGCAGGGAGGGACCCTCCTGGTGCCTTAGTACCTGCAGCCAGGCACCTGGAGGCCGACAGGGTGGGCAGGCTGCCACCCATGCGGAAGGCAGCAGGGTGGGCCACGCCATGCAGGGAATTGGAAAAGGATGGCGAAATCAGTTCATTGGAGTAAAAAAATGCCCCACGAAATGTACCTGATGCTTAACCACAGGGTCTGTTTGCTGATTTGCCTCCCAGAACCTTGGCTGGGACAGACTTCATGTCGGAACGGGCCTTGGGTGAGTGGGTAGCTCCTTATGGCCCTGACGTCCAAAATTCACTGGCAAGAAAGAAGAGTTCTGTGTAGAAAGTGCAGGGGCAATTTTGGAAATGTTACCCCTCCGTTGGCACTGCAAAAGCAGTTGAGCCTCCCAACTGCACGCCGCTTCACATCACCAGAGTGGAAATACCTGTGCTGGACTGTATCAACTGTCGCAAGGAAGAAATGGAGTGTTATTCATGCATTTGTAATTCTTACCCCGGGCTACGTGGGCAGTAGCTGCTTTAGCCAAACAGTATATTGAGATGTATTCACGTACTACCAAATTCATCCATTTAACGTGTATGATTTGATGGTGTTGCGTGTGTTCACAGAGTTGTAGTAAAATCTAGTTGTAGAGTATTTTCAGTACCCCGAAAAGCCACTCCCCATTCCTTCCTTTAGCTTTCAGAATGATACAGGAAGCTCTTTCAGATGAAAATGTACCTTTTTTAGCATTAAAGATCTTGGGGATGAGTGTGTTTTAAATGTGTTTTGGTCTTGTTGCACCCCTTCCCCCAAGTAAAGCATAATGGGGCCCACTGAGTGGTTACAAAGTAGTTGTGCCCCTCACTGGGCCGGGGTGAACAGTGAGCCTAAGTGAACTCCGTGTGGGACTCAGCCTGGGTCTGTGTGCATCTGTATTCGGGCCGACGCAGGACTGCAGAAGGTGGTGTAGTGTCTGGGGACACGGTTAGAGATGGACCTGGCCGGTTCCTCAGACCGTACCCATTGGGAAAGATTGGGCCATATCTGAGCTGAAGCAGGTTATTTCGGTGGGTCCACATATCATGCTTCAGTGAATTATTCTCATCAACTCTATCCCTTTTCCTCAAATCGATAATTTGAAGCTGACGTAAATGTTTTCTGGGTTCATACTTTTTTTCACGTATGGCATGTAAATTTGGAGTAAATACCTTCTCTTTTGACTTCCTGTTTCTGAAGCACACAATTCTTAAACTTTCAAGCTTGTCCAAGATCGAGTGGTCAATTTGTAGAAATTCCATTTTTTAAAAATCTTTGAAAAGCTACACGTTAAGAGAAAAAGATATTTCCCCAAGGTAGATCCTCCACCCTGCCTACTGTTAATTTGAAGTTGCCCATCAGTTATTTCCTGAGGTCTTCAAGAAGCATGCACGTGTGCTAGAACTCTAGGGAATTTCTTAGGTGATCTGCGTGGCCTCTGACAGAACTTCATGTGAAGAAGGAACGTCTGCCTGTCTGAGTTGTCCAGTCAGGTAGACTCCAGCTACATGTGGCTCTTGAGCACTTGACATGTGGCTCCTGTGCCTGAGGAACTGAATGACAGCTTTTCTTTAATTTATTTCCTTTGAGAGTAAGTAGCCCCACATGGCCGGAGGGTACCTGTATTGAACAGAGCAGACACATGCAGAGTTCTGTTTGGTGCCTGGGTCCTGCAAGGCCACCATGGGGCTGCGGGGCCACGATGTGGTGTGAGGCCAGAGGTTTACACAAGAGCCACCCTCACCTGGGCCTCTGTTGGTGGGACCTGGAAGCCACTGGTGGCACCAAACCCTTTTAGGACAGTGGCTCTCTGAGGGGGTGCCTGTGCCTTCACTGTCCCCTCCCATCCCCAGGACATCCAGCAATGTCTGGAAGCACGTTTAGGTTGTCACAGGGTGGGAAGGCTGGCAGGGGCACGTAGTGGGAGATCAGGGGAGTTCTCTGCACCCAGCAGTGCCCGGGGCAGCCCCCAATGAAGAATGGTCCAGCGTCCGTGTTCACAGTGGGGTGCTGGAGAAACCCTGCTTTGGAGTCACAAGGCTGCTGTGATCCTGTGTCACCATGCATACGTGTCTTCCCAGTGAAGAGATGGAGCTTGCTCAAGAGGTGCTGAGGCCAGGACCGTAAACCGGGCGCCCGCCTCCCACCTGGCTTGTACATTAGGTGTAGTAGGACACTGATATTCATTGGAGCCAGAACAGTGACACAGCGGCCGTGTCCCACTTCATCGTCTGCAGGCTTTGTGCAGTTAAAGGAGAGAAGCAGAAAACGCCCTGATCTGTGCTGTTTTTTCTTGGGTCACGCCTAGGGGGAGCGGACCCTTGATTGTGCTTGCCTGTTCACGAGCAGAACGGGAACACCTGTGGTTCCCAGAGGTGGCCTCCTCGTCACTTCAGGTGGTTATTCGTCCGAGGCATTTAGAAAGCATTTGCACAGGGACCCCTTTGCAAACCAGTCTCGGCAACATCAGGCAAAACCAGAAACAATTCATTTGGATAATCAGACAAACCTGAATTTTGTTAAGTGCCCTCGTGAAATTCTTAAGAGTGCCAACCACTAGACCCACCCCCACCCTGTTGGAGGTGGTCCCCCTACTTTCCAGCCCCCTGCCCACCCACCCCCGAACCAAAGTGCCCTAGTTGGAGGTGGCCCTGTTACTGAGAAACTGAGTTGCCCGCCTTGGAATTAGCAACACACACACGTTTCAGCGTTGAAATTGAAAATCCTGCTATGCCAAGCTGGAGTGGTCAGAAAGGGACAGTGAGAGATGGGGGGCTGAGCTAGGGCTCTGTTGATGGTGCAGAGTGGAATGAGGTGCTGCATAAAACAAGCGGCATCCTGTGCTCTGGCACAAATGGGTCTCCTGGGACAGTATGCAGGGGCGGCCCTGGCAGGGAGACCGCTCTCGGCATGAGGGAGTTGAATTGGCTGTTTCTTTTAAGGATCTTGCAAACTGACGCCTCATCTGTCATCTGAAGGAAGCTCAGACTGCTTGCCAAACAGATAATATTGATAAGAAAAAAAAAAATGAAACTGTGATGCATCTATTCCACAAAAATCATTTTTACCCTATTTGCAAAAACGAGAGCTTTAAGTCTGACAGATATGTCAGCAGCTTAATAAGATAGTTATCCAAGCAGTTAAATGGAAATCGTCCACAAAAATAAGCTCTCTGGCAAAGCCAAAGCCCCCCGGGGGATTTTGAATCTTATATAAAGTAAAATTCCTTGAAGCAAAGACTTAGCAGGCATTATGTTATGGTTCCAGGCAGTTTATTATTGTGTTTTTTCCCCCTAAATATTTGTAAATGTGTGAATTACTCTGTGTGCCAACCATGAAAAGTAAAACCCCAAGGAAGGGGGAGGGAGGTATCAGATCAATTCCTTTTCAGCAAATAATTGAAGCATCTTGTCCAGAGTCCCTCTCCACAGCAACATGATGCAAGAAGCCGTAACAGATCTGAAATATGCACCCCACGTGTCCACCACCAGTGCACTGGGAAAGCCCCTCATGGGCGGTGTCTCTGGCACTGACCTTAAATTGGGTTCAATGGCAGCTGTAGGCCATCCAGCCTCTATGATTCCATTTTACCTCCTGGGGACTGGCCTTCACCTTTCCTGCATCAGTGCCTACTGATAGAACTGGAAATTGGAACCCCAGTAATGGGATTGGCTCTCTGATCCTGTACGTGAGCTGAGCAGGGATTCAAAAGCATGCCGTTTGTGCTTGCAAGGCTGAGGGAGGAAATGATGGGGCACAGCATTGCCAAGAAGTAGTTGTCACTTTCCTTTACACGGCACAGGATGCCGTGTGCTGGGGATTCCAGATCCAGCCACTTAGATGTCAGGATCCCTGTGCAGCCACTCCCAGGGACCATTCTTTGTCTGTACTGAGGCCCCTGTGGGAGACAGAACTGCAGGGCCCCCGAAGAGAAGGGAAGGAGTGGTTTGGGGGTGAATGCGGTGTCACAACTTCACATGCTCTCCACGCAGCCGCCTTTTAATTTCTGCATGTTGCCTCTCCTCTCTGCCCTCTGGGAAGAGGGCAAAGGACGGAACGCAGAGCCCTTTCTCTCGTGCAGGATTTTGGGTGCTGGTCAGCCACTGTGACTGAGAGAAGTCAAGGACAGAGAAAGTGAAGTCAGAGATAATGGAGGGGCTCTTTCAGTGGGTTCTTGAGAATGAAGAGAGCCACGTGGCTGGCTTGGCTGTAAGTTAAAATCATAGGGAGCCTCAGACCGCGGTCGTCAGCAGTGTTGCCGGTATGTGCGGCTCTTGTCGCTGTTGGAAAAGTAATTGTGCCCTCCACCTTGAGTCCCTAGAAATTGCAACGCAGATTAAGTTACAGTTGCAGAGCCCCTTTTGCATGAGGCCTGATGTGATAATTACTCAGAAACAGTTTTCTTTTCCCCTCCTCAAAAAGCCATCTGAGTGAGTCTGATGAAATTTGCACACTTGCCTATCTGCGTGTTCTTTTCTCGTAGTCTCCTTAATAATGATTGGCTCTACCATTTCTTGACCACCAGATTGAGTCAGAAGGAGGCAGAGTTTGCATTTTGTCCAGACCATTCCAGGAATTGGGATTTCCCATGAGGAGCTTTCTAGAACTCAGGTTCTCAATGAAGGGCATTTTTGCCCTCGTCCCTGACAACACTTGGCAGTGTGTAAAGATACTTTTGGTTGCCCCAGATGGTGAGTGCTCCTGGCACCTAGTGGGTGGACACTGGGGGACAGGACAGCCCCTCAGCAGAAGGAACTGGCCACACGTGTCGGTCGTGCCAAGACTGGGAAACCGTGAGCTCGCTCACTGTTGTAGGAAGGGTTATCTGCCAGAATGTGGTCCCCTGGGGAGGGCCAAGTCCGTGCACTGGCCAGAGGTGCAGGTATCTGAACTCTGCAAAGGAACTGGAAATGTGGGTCACATCCCAGGCAGCCTGCCGCATGTAGAACAAATCAGAAGCCCCTGAGAGTGGCGGAGGCCGACTTCCCAGCCCCTGCCAGCCGAGTCCTGAGCGTGCCTCTTTCCATGTTTCATTTAGCTTCCGCCGAGGTTTCTCCCGGAGGATGCTGACTCAAGGCTGCCCTCTGATTTCATTGCTTTCCAGCACAATTTAGATGGAGCTGGGGCAGAATGTTCCCTGAGGAGGGATTATGAGTATCAGCTCGGGCCTTTGCTCAATAAATGTGTCTAGAAACTTCAACATCTTTACAGGAACGTGGCTAACCATTTCCCGGAGTGTTGTCTGGCTTGGAGGCCGCATTGCACAGAAGTGGTGTTGTGAAGTTCTCCCTCCAGAACAGTGTATCCTTAATGATTGCTTCAGCACTGCAAGTTAATTTTTAAAAACTGTTTGCAAAGCAGCTCCAAGTGGTTACTGTCGTGTCATTGGACTCGGCCCACAGTCCATTAATTAGGTCTGAAAGCAGCTGGCTTCTGCTTTCCACGGGAGCCTAATCCCCGCAGTGGTAACCATAGGATAGGAAAGGGTGATATTCATAACATCCGATGTGTTGATTCCCTTCCTCAGTTCTGTTCAAGTGTGAGTACTGGAGTCTGTATAAGAAGGACTCGTTTTTATGCAAATGCAGTAGGTCCTTTACCCTCGTGTTATTTTTCATCGGAGCAATCGTATAGGAAGGTGAGGCTTATGAAGTGAAGATGTATTTCAGGAAACTTAGCTGGGTGGCTGCTCGCCCTGGGTCAGCGCACAGTGCTGCCTTTCATAAATGGGGTTCCGGTGTTTTTTTGTCGGTTTTCTTTCAAAGAAGATTCTCAAATAAAATTGGATATTAAAGTTGGTTGTCTGTTAATGATGGGACAGGTGTTGCATGTGTAGTTTAGATGCTTGCTTACTAGCCCCTGGCATGTACACTCTTAGCAGGTTAATATGCAAATTGCCAAACATATGCAAAACTATATGGACTATTTCTCTGTATTCCTGTTAGCCTTTACCCACTCTTCAGCCACTGTCAGCCTGTCACAGGCCAGCTCATCTGTCTCTTCACTCTATTTTACTTTTTTATTTTATTTATTTTTATTTTTAATTTTTATTTTGGTATCATTAATCTACAATTACATGAGCAACATTATGGTTACTAGACTCCCCTCATCACCAAGTCCCCCCCACATACCCCATTACAGTCACTGTTCATCAGTGTAGTGAGATGCTGTAGAATCACTACTTGTCTTCTCTGTGTTGTCCAGCCCTCCCCGTGCCCCCCTCTACATTATGTCTGCTAATCATAAGGCCCCTTTTCGCTATATTTTACTTTTAATTGGAGTAATTAAATCACAGACTTAAATTCACCCATAAGTCTATCAGGAAGTATCTCTAATATAGAAGGACTTTATAGATAGATATGAAATGTGTGTATGTATGTATACATACATTACATATTTTATGCACACACACAGTGATACCATTGTTATGCTGTATGCATTTCCTCTAGCTACCATAACAAATGACACAAACAGGTGACTAAAACGGCAGAAATTTACTTCACTCATGCTTCAGGGGGTCAGAAGTCCGAAATGAAGGTTTTGGGATTTGGGAAGGTTGGTTCCTTCTTTCTTGAGGCTCCGGGGGCCACTCTGTTCCATGCCCCTGTCCCAGCTCCTGGTGGGCTTCATGTATTTGCTGGCTTATGGCCGTATCACTCCAGTCTCAGCCTCCATCTTCGCCTGGCTTGCTTCCACATGTCTCTATCTCCAAACCTCTCCTTTATAAAGATGTGAGTCATTGGGTTTTAGGGCCTCCCCAATCCAGGATGACCCCATCTTCACGTGATTGTATCTGTAACAACCTGATTCCAGTATAACGTCACTATCATGAGTACTGGGGGTGAGGTTTCTGGGGACAGGGTGCAACCCAGTGCAGGGACTTGGCACTTACTCCCCCAGCCCACCTGTGCTCAGCTGTTCTCAGTCGATGTGCACACCAGCCCCCAGAAGCCTTCCCTGCAGCCAGTGGGTCTATCACACAAATAGTTACCTTTAATCGAGAGGTGCTTTCATCCACCATCCCATCTCTGGGAGGGAGGTGAGTGCATTCATGCAGTGAGCAGCTGGGTTGAGGATGATGGCCCACAAATCTAAGGAAACTGGCCATGGTTTATCACCCAGGCTCACGAGAAATGTTGGTTTGCTTGAACTTTTGGAACATGAACTATATATTGGACTGTCCTGTGTTTCTCTAAGGCTGTCCATTCACTCCATTATACTTATTTAAGGAAGTTGTTGTGCCTGAGAAATACAGTGTCCCCTCCCCATCTGCAGTTTCAGTGACGCGTGCTCAGCATTGGTCTCAAGTAAATGATCCTCCTTCTGACTAGTCAGAAGGTCCTCGTAGCCTGAGGCTGTGTGCCGACACCTGAGGCTGTGTGCCAATGCCTGTGGCATTCTTCTTGAAAGGGCAAGCTCCCAGATCCTATTTCAGCCAATCGGAGCTTAGTCTCTCTCCAGTCAGCAAGAAGTACACCCACCACCCCTAGACTCTGCCAACTGACCAAAGCCACGACTCATCACCCCCCCACCCCAACTACCCCCAGGCCCAGCCATTCAGCCAGAGCTACGGCCATCACCCCCCCCAAACCACCCTGGAAACCTATAAAACCTTTGTTCTGGGGAAAACATGCCCTTTTTCTCTGGCATCTTGCCACTGCGTTCATGTAGATGAGAGATTGAGCTCGAGCTAGCTCCAATAAAGGCTCTTTGCTTTTGCATCGGTGTTGGCTCCTTGGTGGTCTTCTGGGATTCGCGACTTTGGGCACAACATTTGGGGGCTCGTCCAGGATCCCAGAGACCCCCAGGACCCCCAACCCGGAGAGCCCTGTGCCGGCTGGTGAGTGCACTCAGTTATCTGTCTGTCTTTGTCTGTCTGTGTTTCAGTGTTTTTGTTCGCGAACAAGCCTGAAGCCTGTATAAGCCTGTAGGAGCTCCAATCTGTATCAGGGTCGGCATTGTCTTAGGCGGATGCGCTGGCAGGTCGTCGACCGGGGGTCTTGGGAGACGTCCCTTGCCCCCGTCTGGAGGATGAAGTCCTCATCTGTGAGGAAAGTCGGCTGCCGCTGCAGTCTGACAGACCCTCAACTTACTTTGTTTTGCCGCCGCGGCATATTCTTCTCTGTAGGTGCCTGTTTGTTGTTCGTCGTGTTTGTCTTAGTCTTGTTGACAGAAGAAATGGGACAGACGCAGACGACCCCCTTCTCTCTCATGACAGACCATTTTTCTCAGACGTTAGGGAGAGAGCTCACAATTTGAGCACGGACGTCAGGGAAAATTTCGTGTTTTCTGCACCTCCGAGTGGCCGTCCTTTGACGTTGGTTGGCTGCCGGAGGGAACATTTAATCCAACCACTCCTTTACAACCTCAGTGTGGAAGTCCAGAAGGGTCGGTGGCAGACTTTTTGTTCTAGTGAGTAGCCAGTTTTCATTGTTGGATTGGCTGCCAGAGGGAACCTTATCATTATGTCTCAGTCTGTATGTTTGTGTGTCTAAGTGTGTAAATGAAAATATCTTTCTACCTCCGGATGGTATTAATGAAATTGATTTAAAGACAAGCACTTGTGAAAATTGGGCATTCTAAAACTTCCAGAAAATCTGATATAAAATGTTAAGCATTAATGCTAATTTGGGTTTGCCTGAGGCGTGCATGTCCTTATGGTTATCAGCTGCCAAAGTTTACTTAAAGTCATTTAAGTTGATGTTACCTGTTAAACATTTCAAGAAGATGCTTAAAGAAAAGCTTGACTTTAAAAGTTTTCTAAGGTGCCTCATATCGAATTTAACGAGTATCATAATTCCTCCAAGTGGTAAAGATACCTCAAGACAAATGCTGGGCATAGAAGCCACAGGGCATAAATCTGCAAAGAAGTAAAAAGCTAACCTTTTCAAACAATATGGCTTCTCTCTCACCAACTTTACATTTCCCTGTATGGCCCCGGAAGATGACTGGTTAGCCAGAGACGGGTAAGATTCCTCAAGGGAGGAACAACCTAAGACAGGCACAGTCGCAGGGGGGCCATCAGGTGAGAAATTGGGGATCAACAGAGGTGAGGCTTAGAACCTCATCCCCCCTGTTTTGAGAGAAATCTTCTGCATCCGTGGATGTTTTGTTGCCCTTGTCTAGCTTGGATTAGCACATAGTCTACAGGCACACACCTGATCATCTACAGTTGCTCTCTTACAACACTAAAGTATGTTTTCTACCTTTATCTTGCATCTACCTACCACTTCAGCATTTTATTAAAAAAATAATAATAAAGGGAGAAATGTGGGATCCACATATAAATCAAGTATAAAAATCAAACAAATATTCATGTTGGACCTGATTGTTTATAGTTCATAATGAGTGATCAAAACCGAAAGTTTGTGTGATGACTGCCCTTGTACTATTCACCATGTAACTTATTCACTATGTAAGAATTTGTTCTCCATGTAAGAACTTGTTCGTTATGCTTCAGAAGATTGGAGACTGATGAGAATTAGGCTTGGGGTGGATTAATGATTGTGCATTGAGCATTGACTCCCCTATACAGAATTTTATTGTTGTTAACAACCATTTGATCAATAAATATGAGAGATGCCCTCTCAAAAAAAAAAAAAGTTTTCTAAGTGATCTAGCATGGTTGCTAAAAATAAGTAAACAAGTGTAGCAAATAAGCATCTTAATAATACTGTATTAATGTATAACAGTGTGTATATATGCAAACAGCCTGAGAATTTTTGTGGTAACCAAAATTTTTAAAGTTTGCTAAGTTATATAGACATATTTTGTGCCTAATGAGAAATTGTGTTGTAAAGCACATTTCCAAAAATGATAATATATGTTCATAGATGTATCAATCTGAAGAATGCTAGTGTAACAGTTTACGGTGGCCTATTTTTCAGTGTTCACTGAAAAGTATCAAATGATTTTAAGTTCTAATGAAAACTACTTAAATAAGGAAAACATTTCTCTATGCTAAAAGATGTATGTTTTAATAAGAGAAGGTATAAAGAATGAAAACTCATCTGCATGCTAAAGAATGTGTTTTTTGATAAAAGAAAGTAACTTTGTTCTAAAGTACAGCTATTTATTTAAAGGGGGACAGAGAGACAGAGACAGAGACAGAGAGAGCAGTGTGGTACAGCAGCGTGGTGCCTTTTGTTGTGGCAGATCCGCTCAGCCTGTTGCTTTGGGGGAGGGTCAGGATGTTTAGAGATGAGGCAGGATAAACCCAGTCAAGCCCCAGGCAAGCCCAGGCATAATTCTCACCGGCTTATGTGCTTGGGACCATGGGGCAAATGAAGTATAAATTACTATATTCTTACAGATATAGTCATGCTATGTGAAATTAAAGCAAGTGAGTCTTGATATCAAGTGCACAGAAAAATTAGAATTTTGTTTCCAGTTAAAAAAAAAACCAAAGTTTTCTTTAACTGTTAGTCAGCTCTAAATGTTGAAAGATTGCAAAAGGTTCTCTAATTGTTTTATCAAAGCAGTTTCTCATGCTTAAAGTCTCAGGGAGTTGCCAGAATATTTTTTTAAAAAATGAAATCTTAATATTAAAAAGACTAAAAGCTAAAGTTTGTTAACAACTGTGTAACCTTTATTTGCCTTTGAAATATTTTGTTATCATTCTGGTTAAATAGATAAGTATTGCTTCATAGCAACCTATAATCCTATTTAAGCAAGTGCCAAAAAAAAAAAATCAAATGCAAAAAGGTGCTTTTACCTCTAGTTAACTCTGATATTTTCCAGAGGGCCACTGGAACATGTCAGAGGAGTTTTTTCTCATTGGAGAAAATATTTGACTAATTTGGCTTATTTATCTGATATATATATATATATATTTACCAGGAAAGTACTGTCAAAGAGAATGATGCTAAACTTTGTTACTGAATGTTTTGTGTTACAGAAATATCCAAATTTTCTTATATCAACTCTTACAGTAAGTTCTCATCAAGTCTTTAACCATTGTCATTTGTAAGTCTTTTGTCATTTATAGTCACTGTTTTATTATTCCTAAAGTAGTAAAGAACTAGATTTCAGCAGAACAGGTATTAGTTACATAAGATTACATAAACTAAAGAAAATGATTTTGTGTCTTTTTGTTTCAAATGTTGCTGATAAAGTGTTTTAAGCTTGTTCTCTTAAACTGACAACAGTTTAGTAAATGACTATCTTTATAAGCAGAATTGAAACATTTATCTTTCTCTGTACCTGATCCCTCCAGAATTTAAAAACTTTCAGTGTCTATTTTTGTATTCCATGGCACTATGTTTATTTGCACAAGTTCAATAAGAATCTGCTTTCCTTGTAAGAAGACTAATTAAAAACACTGGTTATACTACCAAGGCTTTGACTGGAATGTCATACCTGAGAGACATGTGCATAAACTCAGATATGAACAACTTTAAGGAACTAAGATTGACTTTATAAAGCCAACAAACCCCTTGGAAGAACTGGCCTGGTACCTTGCTTACAGAGTTCCCAGCAGCCTTACCAGGTGAGTAAGGAAGGTCACTTCCTGGCAGGTGCAGGAACCTCAAGAAGAGAGGAATTCACCCAAATCTACAGGTACTGCAGGCACAAGCTCATGGCAAGTCTGGCTTGGCTTTCTGGCCTCAAGAAGCCCTTAAAAATTCAATCTGAAATTCCTTACAAAAAGTTCCTGCAAAGCATATTTAAAAGAGCCTGTGTAATCAATTGCTATTCTTGCTGCACTTATGCAAATAATCAAGCCAGCTGTTAATTATTTTCTTAACCTGGTTACTTCTAATAAAAATGAGGGTGATTTTAGAGAAAAGTATTGTTTCAATAACGCAGCCTTATCCATACTAAATCCTAATACTAGTCATTGGGACATAAACTAGATCCAGAATTCCAGCTTCTTCAAAATATCTAGCTATGTTTTAGTTTTCTCCTGTCATTGCAATTAAAATTTTACTATTTCTAGTTCTCATATTCAACCATGCATTCTTAATCTCAACAAGTTTGTCCTTCCAGAATGGAAAATCCAACTCCAGATGTTGCTACATAACCTAATAACACAATTTGTTCTATTTTGCCTACAAGCCACAAAACTGCAAATAGTAATAGAAATGAAACCCAGAATAGAAGTGCCAACCTCCTGAGGCCCTCTCAACTGACCAGTGATGGAGACCTAGCTGCACCCTTTACTGCGCCCCCTCTCAGCACGAAGCAGCCAGAGCGGTCATCGCCCCTTTTCCCTAGCAGCAGCTAGAGTCTCTATCTGTAGAGGGGAGAATGAGACAGGGACCATAGGCTTAGACAGAATAAAGTGAGAGCCTCAGAAGAAAGCAAGGCAGGATATTTGCAATCAGAGCAACGTAACTACATGCTGGAAACCCCCCTCCTACTAAAACTATGTTGAACATTAAGCTCTAGAATCATTCTTCAGTGAGATCAGTTAATGTTCCCCAGATCAAGAAGAGTAGCACATGTTGTATTATGCTAATCATTTGCAACCGTGTATAAGATTCACTTTAGCACACTAAAAAGCCCAGGCCTATGTGCTGTCTTTCCTCCTTCTGATCTAAGTAATTTTGCAAGCTGAGAAACTGACTTAGCATGCAGACCCAGCTGCAGATGGCATAGTAAAAGGCAGGATTCTTTAGCAAATAGACAATATCTCAGCCCACCTTACAGGCTGGGCACGCAGTCTTTTAATGTGCGCCTGGACCAAGGCGCCAGTGTCCCAGAGAGAAGTCAAGGCAGGAGATTATCTTTACTCAAGGACCCCTTGCCATCCTACTCCTTTTACTAACCCTTGGGCCCTGTATCATCAACAGGCTGGTCCAGATGATCAGAGACCACGTGGGGGCCGTCCAGCTGATAGTCCTCCTTGCTCAACACAAGCCCCTAGGAATCTTGTTACTCCTGCTTACCTGATAACTTATTAAAGATAGAATTAATACAGTCAAGCTAATAGTGCTAAGACAACAGTATCAGCCTTTATCTCCTTACAACTGCAAAATCTTATTAGACCCATGATTGGGTCCCTTAGGATCCAGAGAAAGGGGGGAATGAAAGGGCAAGCTCCCAGATCCTATTTCAGCCAATCGGAGCTTAGTCTCTCTCCAGTCAGCAAGAAGTACACCCACCACCCCTAGACCCTGCCAACTGACCAAAGCCACGACTCATCACCGCCCCACCCCACCCCAACTACCCCCAGGCCCAGCCAATCAGCCAGAGCCATGGCCATCACCCCCCCAAACCCCCCTGGAAACCAATAAAACCTTTGTTCTGGGGAAAACGCACTCTTTTTCTCTGGCATCTTGCCACTGCGTTGGTGTAGATGGGAGATTGAGCTCCAGCTAGCTTGAATAAAGGCTCTTTGCTTTTGCATCGGTGTTCGCTCCTTGGTGGTCTTCTGGGATTCGCGACTTTGGGCACAACCCTCTCACCGCACCTCATAGGTATTGATCCTCTCACATCCTCATATGGAGGGTGGGTGAGTGCAGTGAGATATTTTGAGAGGAAGACCGCATTCACATAACTCTTACAACATTGTATAATATTATGTTTTTTTAATAGGTTGTTAATCTCTTACTGTGCCGAATTCATGAATTGAACTTTATCACAAGTATGTATGTACAGGGAAAACAGTATACATAGGGCTCTGTACTGTCCAGGGTTTCAGCCATCCACGGGGTGTCTCAGGATGTATCCGCTGCAGGTGAGGGGGGACTACTGTACAATCTTTTTTCATTAGGATTTTACATATAGTTTAAAACTTCACGTAAGTATCTCTTTGGTGTATTTTTTGCGGAAGTATGCTGAACTCAGCCATTCGCATTTCTGCACCTCCCGCCAAGAGCAGCTGAAAGAGGGCTTTCCATTGTTTGACCCCTATTTTTTTCCCATGATGGTTGCAAGCTGATACTCGCAGATGAGCAGTCTGCTGGCTCAGCACTCCCAGGTCCCAGTGATGCGTCTGGAATGTGTGTTTTCTCGTAACTTCAGGTCATGTGGATTTTTTTCTACCGTAGTTCATTATAAGTCTTCTTCAACGAATATACCACATTTTAAAAGCAGTGTTAGGTTTACAGAAATCATTTTTCTTTTTAATGGAAGTGTATATTGGCAATGAACTTAGCCATCAACTTTGTTATATTTACAGTTCATTTTGAAATAGATACTCTTAAGAGAACTGTTGTTCATAGTCAGAATAGGAATGACAGAAAATCTAGTGATGATGGGAACATCCTGAGCATCACTGGCAAGTGGCCGCCTGGACCGAGCCTCCCACTCAGCGTGTGCTGTTGGGATTGGCTTTCCCGCCCGTGAGCTGCCTGGGCTCCTTCCTGCTCACACACAGATCCTCGGCCGTCTTAAATACTGTGCTTGCTCTTGTTTAACTCCTCATACATGATTGAGCTCAGGAGTCCTTTTTTTAAGTTGCATTTTAAAAGATTTCTTCTTGGGAGTTTTCCTTCCAAAAAGGATACAAATGGAGCTAAACAGTTGAACTATATGCTGTGAGTCATGTGTTAATTCTCAGACCCATAGCATTTAAGAATCATTTTGTAGGGAACCCTCCTACACTGCTGGTGGGAATGTGAAATAGTTCAACCATAGTGGAAGGCAGTATGGAGGTTCCTCAAAAAACTCAAAATAGAAATAACCATTTGACCCAGGAATCCCGCTCATAGGAATTTACTTTAAGAATGCAGGATCCCAGTTTCAAAAACACATATGCACCCCTATGTTTATCGCAGCACTGTTTACAATAGCCAAGAAATGGAAGCAACCTAATTGTCCATCGGTAGATGAATGGATAAAGGAGATGTGGTACATATACACAATGGAATATTACTCAGCCATAAGAAGAAAAATCCTACCATTTGCAACAACATGGATGGAGCTAGAGGGTATTATGCTCAGTGAAATAAGCCAGACTGAGAAAGACAAGTACCAAATGATTTCAATCATCTGTGGAGCATAAGAACAAAGCAAAAACTGAAGGAACAAAACAGCAGCAGAATCACAGAACCCAAGAAGGGACTAACAGTTACCAAAGGGAAAGGGACTGGGGAGGGTGGGTGGGAAGGGAGGCATAAGGGGAATAAAGGGCATTACGATTAGCACACATAAGGTGGAGGTGGGGGTGCCGGGAAGGCAGGATAGCACAGAGAAGACAAGTAGTGACTCTAGCATCTTACTACACTGATGGACAGTGACTGTAATGGGGTATGGTGGGGATTTTATAATGGGGGGAATCTAGTAACCACAGTGTCGCTCATGTGATTATATATTAACGATACCAAAATAAAATAAAATAAAAGTAGGGAATGGAGCAAGAGAGTCAGGTATGCATAAAAAAAAAGAATCATTTTGTAGTATTAGTAGGGGCTCAGAGCCTCTCCTCCACCCCCGAAGAGGTTTAGCAATCACTGAAGGGACAAATGCAGTGATGTGTGGGGATGAAACCCAGCGGACACCACCACCTGAGCCCGGTCTTTACTGAAGGAAACCTCACCGGGAAGGAATAAGGCTGGAATAAGCCGTCATGTGCTGCTCCAGGAAGGACAAAGCGTCGCTTCCGTGGTATTCCTGCCACAAGTACCTGAGCTCCAGCTCACCAAGAGAACTGGACAGATACAGCTGAGGGGCAGTCCCCAGAATCACTCCCCCCACGCCCAAAGGGGCTGGGTCTGAATGACAGGGAAGAAAGGGCACCTCTCAGGAACCAGAGACTAGGGACAGGTGATGGGTAGATGGAGTGTGGGGCGCTGCATGGGATCCGGGGACAGAAAGAGGGCCTGGGGAGCTGTGTTGTGCCCACACTGAGTGTTCTGTTCGGATCCAGGCTGTGTTTACGTGAGACCTTTCACATAAGGGGAAGCTAGGGATAAGAGTATGCAGGAACTCTGCTATTCCTGCACCTTTCTGCAAGTCTAAACTTGTTTCAAAACAGAGTTTTTTAAAGAAGGGTTCGTTTTAGGTGTGATTGTATATGATCCATATTCTGGTTGGCATTGCCATAACTTTCTGCAGTTCCGTTTCTCTATAAGGAATGTGCATCAGAATGTGTCTTCATGTGGAAGTACCGATCATGATCTTACTTAATTTGAACAAGATGCCGCAGAGGTCGGACTACTTCTGCGTGGGAATTCTGGATAGTTCCAAGTTTTTTAAAGGAAATTCATTTCACAGTGTTCCTCTCCTTTGAAAGCCCACACGTGTCCGGAACCCAGCAGTTCTCCCTGGAAAGCACTTAGCACAGGGTGTGGCCCGTCGGCACACATCAGGCCAATTTGGTAACGTTATTTTCTGCCATCCTTTTCGTACACAGAAGAGCTCACTTAATTGCGTGGCCTGCTGTCTGCCTTTCTTTCCTCGGATGCATTGCTCTGTGTCCCAGTTTACTGCTTTCCCTTGTCCCAGCTGATCTGTCTCCTGCTGTAGAGACTGATTTGAATACTCTACAGCCAAATCCGTGTTACTCTGAAGTGTATCCAGGTGAAGGGTGATTCAGTGTGATCTTGTTTTGTGCTGGCTGTTGTAGCTAAGGTTTGTGTGTGTGGAGGGTGGGGGAATAGTGCAGAGAAGCCCCTGATCATAAGCCATAGCCCCACTCCTTCTGCTGGGGAGGGGCGACCAGGGAGCACCCGCCTGCAGGCGGCGACAGATTTGCCAGCTACACCTCCATTCTGGAGCTCAGGGTGGTGACGCTGAGAACGCACGGGATGCAGAGAGTCCAGCGCAAGGCGTCCTTAGCCAGGAGGGTGGCAGAAATCCTAGGGCATGTTGAGGAAATAAATGAGCCTTTTGGTGCCGTAGGGACAAGGGAAAATGCCCGGGGGTTGGGCTGGCGTGGAGCTTGGGCTGGGAATCAGCCAGCTCATTTATTAATGAGTAAAACAAAGCCCCTTGGTCACTTGAAGAGCAGCTTTGATTTGATGTTGGTAATCTAAACTATTGGAGTAGGACTAGAAAACTCAATTTTCCACCAGACAAGCATTTCTTCATCGTTCATTCCCTTAACTCTCTTTGGATGTTCTTGTCTGTGGATTTTTTTTTTTCTTACTGCTGACTCCTGTTTCTGTCTCGTACTTCTGCTTTTTACTTGATAATCTTGGACCTTTTGACAATTACTATGACCAGCCGCCCCACACGCTCGCTCTTGCTTCAAGTGTTTCCACATGCCCACCCTGCTGGCTGCCCGAGTTGCTGGCCTCCTGGCACAGCGTGTACTAAGTGGCATTGTAAAGAAACCCTGTCACTGCACAGCACCTTTACCCGAGCAGGGACGCGGTACCTGGGACTTCTTACCATCTTGGTTGTCAATAGTTAGGGAAATAAATCTTCATCCCCTGGGGCACTTATTTTTATAGCAGGTCAAGGTGACTAGCAGATAATTACATAGAAAGGTCCTCTCTGCCCACATATTCTATTCTTTTTGTTGTGAAATACATATAACCTAGTATCTTTTTTTTAATAGCCATCTTATATTTATTTCCTAATTGATTAGGAGACTGGAAGGAATATGGATCATTATTAACTACTCTAGCCTTCTACCATTATACTCCACATTTTTTTGGAAAATAGTAGCCAAATTACATATGCATTTCAAAGGGTCAGGATTTATACCTTTTTTCTTTTTTTTTTTGAGAGGGCATCTCTCATATTTATTGATCAAATGGTTGTTAACAACAATAAAATTCTGTATAGGGGAGTCAATGCTCAATGCACAATCATTAATCCACCCCAAGCCTAATTTTCATCAGTCTCCAATCTTCTAAAGCATAGCGAACAAGTTCTTACATGGAGAACAAATTCTTACATTAACCTAGTATCATCTTAACCATCCTCAAATGTACAATTTGGGGGCATTAAATACATTCACAGTGTTGTGTACCCAGCCATCTGTATCTCAGACTTCTCATCATTCCCCCCAGAAAAACTGTACCCAATAAACAGTAGCGCACGTTGCCACCATCTCCATCTCCCCACAGCCCCCATCACTGCCTTTCCTCCACTTTCTGTCTCTGTGAATTTGCTATTCCAGCCCCCTGTCTTGCCTTAGGGTTTCAGCCCTAGGCAAGTTCACTATAGATTCGCTGAGACCTAGAAGTGACAACACAACCTTCTTGGGATGAAAGGGTTTATACCCGGCTTTATTCTCCCTGCGGGAGGTTGAGCACTAGAACCACATCTGCACCCAGCAGTCTGCAGGTCCATCATCCACTTCTGTCTCTGTCTCCGCCCAGAGCACTGGGTGGAGTTCTTCATACAGTGACTCAGTCAATAATAGCTTATTGCCTGTGGGTGTGGAGGCAGTAAGCTAGCAGTAGGCCAGTTCCATCATCTAGTTCAGGGGCAGGTGAGGACCCTGGCCATAGGAACTTCCACGGGCCCCAGGGTCCCTCCTGGCTTACTTCCCTCAGCATGATTTCAGGGTCTGTCCATGTCGTGTCCTGTATGAAGATGGCACTGTGTGGCCACGTGGCATTTGAGAACAGCTGTGTGCACTCTGCCCGGGTTGCATGGGGGAGGCTGCAGTGCTTGTGATGTGTGCACTGTACACATACCATGAGCTTCCTGGGAGAGGCGTGCCCTCCCTATGTGTTCGTGGATTTTGCACGTTTTCACACCTTGCCGCCTCACAAGTGGACGTGGGCAGGCGGTGCTTCGTCTCTTGGATGCTCCAGTAATGGGATCGCTCCCGTCTGGCTGAGTCAGACCAGGTGAAGGCATTCCGTGGTTCATTCAGCCACCATTTACGGAGCCTGGACTGTGAGTCAGCTCTGTGGTGGGCCTGGATGTAACCGAGTTAATCCAGCCCAGGCACACAGACCTCCCCATGTGAGTTTGTAGCTGCAGGATGTACTCAGCCCAGCTACATCTCTTCCCTGTATATGTCTTCCTTTCCTTCTCAAGGATTGTTAATGCTTTTTAATTTCAGGTAAAAGGGGCTTAATATCTGCTTCTGTATATCTCCTCCAGTACCTTTAAAACCCACGTTTCCTATTTTCTCTTTTACATGAGAGTAACCAGAGCCACGAAAAAGATCAATTTAAGAGTGATTCACGGCCACCATTTGCAGCTGATTTCTAAGTAGGATTTTTCTGGTTCTCTGATAATTGCAATTCAGTCAACAAAAATTCCCTCTGCTATAATGCATGTATCTGTGGTGGGAGGTGAGTGACCTTCTCTTTGGTTTCTGGAGGTTGGTAGCCACCCCATCCTGGTGTTTACATATTGCTAGAAAATCAGGGCACATGTGGCATGAAGCTGAGGAGGAATCAAGACATGATTCTCCCTTGTTGAGGATGGTACAGCAACTGGCATATTTTCAGCCTGAATGGTGAATAAACAGGAAACACAGTGTCACATGAAGGCTCAGCTACCGACCTAATGAGGCAAACGCCTCGTCCCGTCTTGGGGCAGCACTGCGTCCTACTTAGCAACTCAAAACTCACTCCCAAAGCCCTGGGAAGTGTGTGGCTCTGTGTGTGAGACAGGGAGGGCACGTGCATGCGTACACTGCCTTCCTGGCCCCACACGCACGGAAACCATCTCGGACAGCAAGCACTGTGCTGATAAGATAGCCAGGATAAGGGAAGGACGGATGGCAGGAGTGGACACTGATGACGCTCACCTGCTCCAAATAGCCCGGGCGTGAAGAATGCCAGGTGAAGCTCATGAAGCATATTGGAGCGCTTGCCAGCCCAGGTGTCACGTACTGTGGTGTGCCTGCGGCATGCAGTGTGGTGAGGTCAGAGACCCTGTGGAGACCACAGGGAAGGCTTGCCCTTGCATGGGGGTCCCCTCTGCTTGCCACGTCCTCCTGTCCAGCACCCTCCCACCTGTCCTTCCCAGCCGACACCCATGCCTACCCTGTATCCATCTCCTTCCACAAGCCCACCCTCTACCTAGGCCGCTCGTCCGCCCTACTAGGAGCTTCTCTCTTCTGCTCTAACGCCAGCTTCCTGTCTTTCCCTATTTCCCTTCCCAACCCTCATCTCCCAGCCCTCTGTCACTGGTTCCCACTCTCTGGGCCCACAGCCACCTGGAGCTCATCCCTCCATCCCGAGGGGCAGACAGGCTTCCTAGTGGAGCCCCTCCCTCACGTTGGCTTCCTCCTGGGACTTTCCCACCAACCTCTGGGCTGGCCAGGCCCCAAGGAGCTGAAACTGCTCCCAAATCGGGGCATTACTAGCCTGGGATCTAAGGAAGCAGTTTTCAGACGGGATGCATTGAGGCCACATTGCTGTACAGGTAGTCGAGGAAATGGATTTCTTAGGATCCAGTGTTCCGGAAGGTGCTCTTACTGTGCATCCCAAATAAGGCCTGAGATTGCCAGAGCGAATTAACATCACATCGCAGCACAGGGCGCTAGCTCAGCGTGAACTGGCTTGTGATTCCAGAGAAAAAGACTTACCATGTTTCTTATCAGCACACAGGTTGTCATAACCTTCCTGGTTCTAGGTATCTTTATTTTAAAAGGAACGTGCTTGTGTGCAGACACATTTTCAGGTGGAGAGTAACACATTCTCCTTTTCGGGGATTCCTGGGAGGATAAAAACGCAGTGATTTGATAGTGTTGGTATTAGTACTTAGTCTTGGGAAAATTTTAGCCTCTGCAGGTCCTTGGATTGTCTTCTGGGAGATGAGAGCTTCCAGCCACATGGATTGTTTTGAAGCCAAATAGTTTAGGAAGATAGGGTGCTGATAAGCTGAGTTGTTATTTAGGACAGGAAAGCTCTCTCCTTGGAATCACCAAGCAGTATCTTGCTGTGTGGGTGTTTATTTTCCTTTCTTGAATTATTAGCATACGCCAGTGCCCTTTGAGGCTTCTGCCACCCACTTGCCTCCTAAGGCCCTGATTTGCATTTAATCTGTCTGAGAGCGTCACCCTTTCAGTAGGAATCAAAGACGTTTCAAAATGTGCATTTCCTTCTCAACCGCAGTGTCAGCTCCCAGAATGGAAATCTCCCAGTTTCGACGGTTTCCAAAGCTTCATTACAGGCAAATCAATTAAGTTTCACGATTTCAAGATGTATACACGTCAGAACAAAACTGAACTGACCGCGCAGGTGAATTCCCTCATTTGTAAGCCCTCACCCCTGAGATGGTTTCCCTTCTCGCCGTTGTATTTGCACAGCTGGGGTTTTCTGGTCACAAGGCTTACAGAAACGGCTTTACAGGCAGAATCGTTTTGGCAGCCTTGGGATGGGGAGGGCGCCTCACCGCCATCGGTTGCTCCCCTCTGCCTGTAGGATCCTTGGTGTCTTAAGCTGATCCGACACTGTCAGAAGTGCGGCTCGCCCACGGCCATATGCAGTGGGAAATGGTCCAGGAATGCCCGTCCTGAAGGGTTTCTCCCCGGTAATAAGGCTAACTCAGTGTGTTACGTGCTGTTTCCTTTGGTGACAGCTTGGTGGCTAATGACGCTGCTGCTGCTGAGACGGAACTCATTATCTCGTGTTTGAAATGTAAATATGTTTTTGCCCAAACTGTTAATCTTGTTTCAGTTTTTCAATGTAAAGGATCGTATAATAACTCCCTGAACAGAGTCCCTGACGGCATCGCTGCTCTGAAATCGTTAGGTGCCTCCTTTCCGTAGGCTTGCGAGCCTCCAGGAGAAGGATGGTGAAGATGAGAGGGAGTCCTTGGCCATGACTGGAGCCCCCAGGATGTTTTAGGATGGAAAGCAAACCAGCACAGCCAGCTTGTCAGTTGGGGTACTTTGGGCACCGGTGCCCCACGTGGGGTGGTCACTCAGCGATGGACACTGCAGCCCTTCTGGGTTGCCTGGCTGGGATTCTGGCCACAATACCATCCAGTCTGAATGCTCAGCACACCATTCAGTGTCATCCTGGGTGCTGCGGGAAGAACACACCGGCATCGTCCAAGATGTGTTGGAGATATCATCCCAGAGGGTTTAGGTAATTTTCAATTTTTAAATCTCTGCAGAAAGTCATTCTCCTAAATCTGAGGAGGGCTAAAAATCAAATACGCAGAAACCCTGTACAGAAAGGGTGTTTTTTCTGTCTAGACTGTATGATGTTTCACCAACCACTTGGGCTAAACAAAATATTTTGTAAACAAAACCACTAGGAGGCTGTGTAGCCTATGTAAGGGAATGAGCTCGCACATTGGCTAATGTGGGAGGATACCTCAGGCCCGTGTGTGGCTTCATCAGTGAACAGTAGATGTGAAATTTCTCAAAAATAGCTTAAAATATTGAACTAGAGAGGTTCCCGCATGGGTGCTCTCAAGGTGCTTACGGCCAGTGAGGAAGACAAGACATGTTTGTAATTGTCACACAGCCAACCCTCTAAGTCTGAGCATCTGCAGAAAACAAGAGGCCAGTGAAGTCAGCCACTCGCCTGGACTGTCCCTTCTCAAATGGGTGCAGTTGCCTCCTAGGGAACATTGGCAATGTCAGGAGACATTTCTGGTGGCCAGACTGGGGTAAGGGTTGCCACTGGCATCTAGCGGGTGGAGACCGGGGTTTCTGCTAAATGTCCCACCACGCACAGGATGGCCCCACCTAAGACAACGATCCAGTGTATGAAGGAACACCCCCTCCACTTAGCGACAACCCACAATGTCGGCAGACACTGCCTGACGTCCCACTGGGAACCCCTGCCCAGCACTCTGAGGCTGGGAAATCACCCACCGAATGCTGTTTCTGCTCTTCATGGCCTTCTCAGTTGGGTGCAGGAAATGCATCCTTGAGCCTGGCAGGACTGAGGCGCAGGATAGAGCCCCCACAGCTCCCGCTGCCACTGTGGGCTGTGGTCTCTGTTCTGTCCTCTACAAGTGCGCCTGCAGGTTCTGCCATAGTCACTGGAAACAGACACGCTACCGTCGCGGAGCAGCTCCCTGGGTGGCCCGAGTTTGTATTATTTATGTCGCATGCATGCATCACAAGGGCAGAAGAAGGGGAAACCGTCCTGGAGCCTTCCCGGTGTAAAATCCAGGTGCAGACTAGGGGGTCTTCAGGGTGTACATACTAAGCCTAATAATTCATGACATGCCCTGAGATGTCCTGTAGCCACGTGCTGTCCCTCTTAAGGCAACAGGAGGTGCTGATGTCCAACCCGAGTTGAGAGAGTCGAGCTGATTTAATGACATGTCTCCATGCAGTCTGCCGCGACCCTTTTGGGGGAGACCTAGGAACAGTCTGGAGGACGCTGACACCCCATGGCCCGTGGTTTCCTTTAATGCTCATCGTGGCTGGAGTATCTAGTTAAATTAATTGGGTGGAGGCTCTACATTTTTTTTTTGGTATCATTAATCTACAATTAGATGAAGAACATTATGTTTACTAGGCTCCCCCCTTCACCAAGTCCCCCCCACAAACCCCATTACAGTCACTGTCCATCAGAGTAGTAAGATGTTGTAGAATCACTACTTGTCTTCTCTGTTGCCCAGCCCTCCCCGTGCCCCCCCACGCACTATACACGCTAATCATGGTGCCCCCTTTCTTCCCCCCCACCCTTACCCCTCCCTTCCCACCCATCCTCCCAGGTCCCTTTCCCTTTGGTAACTGTCAGTCCATCCTTGGGTTCTGTGATTCTGCTGCTGTTTTGTTCCTTCAGCTTTTCTTTGTTCTTACACTCCATATATGAGTGAAATCATTTGGTAACTTGTCTTTCTCCGCCTGGCTTGTTTCACTGAACATTATAGGAGGCTCTACATTTTTGACATTGGTTCTCAAATATGCATAAGAAAAAAGTCACACGAGACTAATCATTCTGGAAGAGAGGGGAGACCGAAATGATTAGGAGATTCAGGCAGAAACAAGTTAGAATTGCAGATTGGGCACCAATAAAAAAGTAAGAACTGTGCTTAAAAAGGGGTGAACATTAAGTTTATGTACTCTTTTATCTTAGAATTTTCATTTAATGATGTGTTTCAGAGGACTGGAGGCCTCCACCACTAAAATTCTTAATGACTGCTCCTAAAATTCTTTTGCCTTTCATTTTCTTCATGAAATTCTCCGAGCGTTTTTTCTCCCAAAGATACTAATTGGAAACAACGGTGAATGCCCACCCTCTCCCGGTCCTCCAGCCCACACACATATTCAGCTACCCACTGGCCAGAATATATTCTAAATGCCAGAAGTCACAGACACTGACAGAATGTGCTTTTTAAAACAAAGAAATGCATGATGATATGCTGTCTTGCCAATGGGTCTCAGCCCTGGGCAAGTTCACTATGGATTCAGTGTGACCAAAGAAACTGGCAGCAAAACGTTCTTGGGGTGAAAGGGTTATACCCAACTTTATTTCCAGGTGGCAGGTCACTCACTAAAATCTCATTCACTCAGAGCCAGTCTGTATGCAGCAAGCCAGTCTCTGCCTCTGGGCCCCTCTGCGCAGCTGTCCTCTGGGCCTCTCTGCACAGTCATCCTGCACAGCCATCCTCTGGGCCTCTGTCCTTGGTGCTGCCACCACTCCAGCCTCTGCTCTGCTCTCCTGCAGTCTTGCAGCTGTGCCACCGTGTGTGCCCAGAGCACTGGGTGGAGCTCTCTGTATCTAGTCAACAGCAAGGTACTGCCCACAGGTATGCTGTGAGCCAGTCAACCAGGGCCAGGTGAGAATCCTTGCCACAGGAACTCTCATTTTATCCACATATGCCCAAAATGTATGGAAAATGTTTCGCTCAAGCAGTCCTCAAGTCAAATGTGTCCTTGAGGAATTGTGTGGTGGTGGGACAGTCCTGGGCAGAGCCCAGCTCCTCGTGGTGCAGGCACAGGTGTTTTACTGCAGCATAAGCTCAAGGGAGAAACTGTAGGGCAGCCCTGGTCCTGGCTCTAAGCAGGGTTCTCCTTCCGTGCATATGTTGTTGATGATCGCCCCAAACAGGGCTTTATAAATTAAATAGTGACACTTGTTTATGGATTGAACTGTGCATCTCATAAAAGATTGGTTGGAATCACAACCCCCAGCTCCTCAGAGGGTGACTTTATTTGAAGGGAGGGTCTTTATAGAGGCAATCGAATTAGTTGGGTCATTGGGGTGAGCCCTGATCAATATGAGTTATGTCCTTAGAAAAAGAAAAGTTTGGGCACAGGTGCATATGAGCAGGAAGATGACCATTGACAAGCCAGGAACAGAGTCACTATCCAGCCTTCAGAGGGCACCAGGCCTGCTGACAGCTGGATCTCGGACTTCTAGGCTCCAGAACAGTGGGGGAATACGTTTCTGGTAAGCCACTGGATAAAATGGGAGTTCCTGTGGCCAGGATTCTCACCTGGCCCTGGATGACTGGCTCACTGCACACCTGTGGGCAATGCATGGCTGTTGACTCTATATAAAGAGCTCCGCCCAGGGCTCTGGAGCGACACGGTGGCATGGCTGCAAGGCTGCAGGAGAGCAGAGCAGAGGCTGGAGTGGTGGCAGCGCTGAGGACAGAGACTGAGACGGCTGCGGGGGCAGAGAGGCCCAGAGGCAGAGACCAGCTTGCTGCATGCAGAGTTGCTCTGAGTGAACGGGATTTTAGTGAGTGACCTGCCACCTGGAAATAAAGTTGGGTATAACCCTTTCACCCCAAGAACGTTGTGCTGTCAATTTCTTTGGTCACACTGAATCCATAGCGAACTTGCCCGGGGCTGAAACCCATTGGCAAGACAGCCACCCAGCTTATGGTCCGTCACTATGGGAGCCCCATAAAATTAATACACCTTCAAGCCTGTGAAACTAACACCATGGGACTGGTCTGCATATGTATTTCAGTCCATGAAATGTACCCAGTACTTCTAATGCAACCCTTCCGGTTTTGGAAATGGAGAGGAAAAGGGATGGTTTAATTCAGTGAACTTGATTCCTTCTGCAGAGACCCTGTTTCCAACTATGGTTACATTGTGAGGTACTGGGGCTTAGGGCTTCAACAAACCGTTTTTTGGGAAGACAATTCACCCCATACTACTGCGAATGAGAAGGCTGTGTTTTCTCACCCTAGGCAGGTGTCCATCTGAAATTAGTGGAGAAAGAGGGTCTTCTCTGCAGGGTAGGGTCATCGCTGTGAAAAGGAGAGAAGCACGAGAGCAAGTGGCTCTCCATTGCCAAGGTTATGGGCCTTGCGTGTTGGCGTTTTTGTAGCGCTGACTTGGTCATTTTCAGAAGCGTTCTCCTGGAAGTCCACGTCTTCCCGTCTTCATCCTGTCCCATTCCCTGTCTGGCTATGGCCATGTTAGTCCTTCCAGTGCAGTCAGTGCAAAGCCTTGTTTATAATTAACAACTCAATTTTAATATAGGTCTCACCAAAGCTAAAAAATAAAATAGTTAGCCATGAATATGCTATACATTTTGCCCTAGTTCGGAATATATGATTTGCAAGTAACATCTTGATTGGAAAATAAAATACATCCCATATTGGACTCCCGGGACACGAGCTGCTTTTGTACCTGTCATCCTCTTCATTTTAGATGCAGTGGTAACACCAGGCTGAGAACGGATGTCCGGCTGTAGGACCTGGCGTGGATAAATTGGGTGGGGCGTGTGTGGAACAGACCCAGGGTGAAGTGAAACATGGCCGTGCAGGGTAGAGGCGTTCATGCTGGGAGGGCGGTAACTCTCCGTGCCAGGCGGACAGTGTGCGGGCACTCACAGGCATTAGAGGTGGAGAAGGAGGCAGGACTGCCAACAAATCCCGGGGTTGGTTTGTCAGTGCTGGAGGCGAGCTTCCTGGGGCCCCGCATTTTGTACTGTCAGGCGATCTTCCTGTAGCGGACTCTCTTTAGACTTGGAATGGAGCTTGTTTTTTCCCCACCAGGACTCCTGGTGGGAAATGGAATAAAACCCTCGCAGATTCACAGGGAAGCAGTAGGTGTCAGCAAACATCTAAACATGCGCTTCCCTACGAGCCTCTCCTTGCTAAGACCTGATTTTGTCTGGACGACGAGGATAAAGAATGAGAAGGTGGGCTTTCCAGCGCCACCACGGGGCACAGCGGCAGATGATAAATGCCACTTTGGAAATGGAAAATCGACGTAGCTACAGGGAAGTGAAGCCTTTAATTAAAGGTCATGAATATTGTACTTCTCTGTGTATTGTTGAAACTTCCTTTTGTCGGGGAGTCTTTATAAAAAGGAAGAGGGGCCCACATCCCTGGACTTTGGACCCTATGCGAAGCTTGGGGAAGCCCTGGAGTCTGAGATGCCCAGGGGGAAGCCCTGCTCATTCTGTGACTCTGCTGTCAGTGGACGTAGGAAAACCACACACACGCTGGCAAATCAGTATGGCTCTGCTCCGTCTCCTTCGACTGGATCAATATAATTGGGACTTGGTTTGCTTTTCACTGCCTGTGATGGAAGCCTAGCAGGACGTTACAACTTAGAAAAGGACCACAGAGAATGGCCGTGTGTCTTTATAGCAGAGAAGAATGCTCACCTGTCCTCTGTAATGCCGGTGAGCATTTCTGACCCCGATTGGAAATGCTCCACTCATAAGATCGAAGGGGCCGCCAGCCTGCCTGCAAGGCGCCTCGATCCATGGATAGCCATGTTCTTCCCTATAGTGTTATTTTAATATTATGTATGATTTTGGTTCCGTGCCGCTGACACCTGCTGAGTTACCTCCTGTGTATCAGGCACTGTGCTGGGAGGCATGCTGATGAGTGGCACGTGGCCTTTTGTCTGATACATAGGGCAGGCCCCTCAGTATTGTGGGAGCAGAGAAGAGGGTCTGATTTGCCCTACAGGGTAAAAGAGGCCTAAGGATGGCCCTGACATGGCAGCCAGGCCTTTAAGGAGAAGTGACATTTTATCCAGAGAAGGTGAAGGATCATCTTGGTAGAGGAACCGGATGGGCCCAGTATGTGGACTTCATTACATGTGCTTGGGGGACCCCTGGGGGTTTGCTGGGTAGAGAATAATGTGATAAATCGGTGTTTTAGGGTATTACCTTGGCAGCAGTGGGGCCTGAGGCTCTAGGGTGACCAGGTCAGTGACAGAATGTGGCAGAAATCGAGGGGGTTCCAAGTTTGGAGGGTGGCCCTCCTGTGTCTACTGTCGGCCTTTAACAAGTAATCTCTATCCCCACCATTGGGCAGTGGGGATGTCGAGTCAGGTAGCTTGGGGGTTCTCATGGCCAAATGTGGTCTCTGTGAGGGTAGGGGGCCTTAGGAAGATAGCCCCTGGTGGGAATGTGCTCCCTGGGCTGTGTTCACGTTAGTTGGGGACGCTGGCCCACACCCTGTCTCTGTGTTGGGGGGCAACACTGGTCTATGCCGTGTGCCCGTGTGGGGGGAACATGGCCCACACCATGTCCCCGTGTTAGGGTGGGATGCTGGCCCATGCCCTGTCCCTGTGTTAGGTGGGAACACTGGGCCACGCCATGTCCCTGTAAATACAGGGCAGCGCTGGCCCACTCCGTGTCCCCATGTTAGGGGGGAGCAAGGCCCACGCTGTATGCCTGTGTTAGGGGGGAACAAGTCCCACACCATGTCCCTGTGTTAGGGGGGGATTCCAGCCCATGCCCTGTCCCTTGTTAGGTGGGAACGCTGGGCCACACCATGTCCCTATGTTACGGGGCAGTGCTGGCCCACGCCATGTCCCCGTGTTGGGGGGGAACATGGCCCACACAGTGTTCCTGTACTAGGTGAGAATACTGGCCTACTGTGTTCTGACCAACCTGAGTAATTTTCAGTAATATACAGTCTCCCTAAGAAGCCTTTACCATTAATTCTGAGAATTCCTGGCTCAGAAAGCTGTCGTGAAATGGCATCAACAGCCGTGACCAGTCTGGATACACAGCTCATCTTTGAATGTATGGCTTTGAACCTGAATGTCAATATATTTTTAAATAGTCTTTATTAACTAGATAGAGTGAGGACGTGCATTTCCCAAAAAATGGATGCCAAGTATCAGGTGAAGATGACTAAAGTTTTTTTTTCCTCATATATAAACTCACTGCATTTTCAGTGCTTATAAGATACATGCTTTCTAATAAATGACAATAGATGGTGTTTTTTCTGTTACATAAACGTCAGGAAAGTCTCGATGATTTTTAAGTCTCTTATGTGCACGTTCTGATTTTTGAACTGCCCTTCTGAATACACCAACCTTTGTCCTTAAAGGGAAGCCATTTCAGAATTTTTAATTAATTCTTCAAGAGGACTCATTAGTGGGAATGCAGAAAGAGCTCATTATATAGTTAGTAATGGTTTCTCATCCTGTCTATGGTTTGATGCCACAGACCCTAAGGACTGGTGTCTGTTTTATCTGAAAGCCACATACTGCCTTTGTTTTTAGAATAATTATCAGGTGATATAAAACAAAATAAAAATTGTACTCAAAAATTTTTTTTAATGTTTGTAAAAATGCATATATGGACACACATATAGTGACCAGTTGTATAAACAAGCATGTTGAACCTTTGTGGACAGCATTTTGAAATCCCGAAAATACCAAATCATACTTGGGAACTTGTTTCTCCTTCCTCTCCATTCCCCAGTGAACCACAGGTTTCTCCCCAGACGCAGAGGGAAACGGGCATGTGGTTCAGCTGGGACGACCATCTGGGGAACCGCTGAATTACAAACCTGGGACCCAGATTGATGAGGGGCCTCTTCCTACCCACAGGTTCTCTCACAGTGAGAGGAAAGATCGCTGTTAGTGATCATATTAGTTCCCAGGGCTGCCGTAACAAAGTGCCACCACCTGGGTTGCTTAAAACAACAGATTTCTTGCCTCACAGTTCTGAAGGCCAGAAGTCCACGTCAGGATGTCACCGGCGCACCCTCCAAGGCCGTAGGGAAGGACCCCTCCTAGTCTCCAGTGGTTGCCAAGAATCCTTGATGTTCCTAAACTTGCAGGCCTGTCGCTCCATCGTCTGCCCTCTCCCTGGCTTTGTCTCTACATGAGCATCTCATGACATGGGATAAGGGCCCCCAGTCCACTATGACCTCATCTTGATGCATTGCATCCATGGTGACCCTATTTCCAAATTAGGTCACATTCCGAGGTGCTGGGGGTTAGGACTGCAGCATATCTTCCTTTCAGGGACACAGTTCAGCCCACAGGTGGTCATTTCTCATACCATCCCAGCCCCCACTTCTTCTCCTGGACCCCCCAGTGTACTTGGAGGTGGCTGTCTGGCCATGCATGACACATGCCGGTGACTATGAGACACTCTGACACGGCAAATGAACAGTTAGCAGTCCTGTCTTTAACCACATTAACACGTAAATACAGCAAAGCTCCAAATGCAGTGGCCCTTAAAGGTCACTGTCAGTGCAGGCTTGGTGCGCAGAGCATGTCCAAGCCGAGAGGCCAGAAGCCAGTCTGCGGTTGGAATTGACCTGGTGGTCTTTTTTATTTTATGTTTTCCTGCCAAAGGTGTACCAGCTCTCAGGCTGCCCCTTGGCAAGTAGGTGCTCATACATTGGTGGCTCTTTTGCTGTGTGGACCCAGAGCTTTGGGCACCCGGAGGCAGACCACACTGGGCTTTGGTGGTGATGTCCCCCTGGGCCCCCACCTCATCCCCTGGACTCCACCACCTGGAGGTCCGGCTGGAGGTGAGCAGGCAGAGCCTCTTGTTTTTGGTGCCTGGAACCAAAAGGCCCTTCCGTGGAGTCTTGTCCACTTTTCGCCCAGAGGAATTATACTGGGGCACATCCCTGGTGCTGAGTTAGATATAATTCAAGCCTCCCTCGCTCTTGCCAGAGAAACACGTTCACAGACAACATGTGTGCTCAGAAAGGCTCTGTATTTGTAACTGTACATGAACCCTTGACCTTGGAATTCCCTCCCTCGCTGGCGATGGCTTCAGGTTAGGTAAACAGGAGGTAACCTGGGTGTCCTGTCACCGACTTCACCCCGTGGAGACAGACGCGGTGCCATGGAGGATCAGCTTCCTGTAGCAGTTTTGCACACTGGGAATATGATTTCACATTGTAATGACAGTCCCCAGATGAGACCTGGCTGTGTAATGACAGTCCCAATTAGAGCATGACCTCATCTGCCAGTGGCCTTCATTCTGGCCAGTAATGTCACACTCGCGAAAAAGCTCCCCAAACAGAAACCGGAATTTTGCTTTGGAGCAAAAAAATCTAAATTCGGTTACAAGACCTAACATAAGTAGTTGAAAGTCACAAGGGGACTCTTCCCTTCAGGTACACCTACTCCTCGTGGCAACGCGCAACGTAGCCCAGTTCCCTGTGTCTTTATGTCAGGAATTTGCCGAAATAAAACCAGACAAGTTTAGGATGTATCTCATAGTGCATTTACGCAGGACTTTTCTTCTGATTTCATGCAAAGGGGTGTGGAAATGCTGGGCTGAGAGCAGCCAGTTTATTTGCTGGGGACCTGAGGGGGGAAGTAGCAGGCTGGTTGCTAAGGCGGAATGAATGTGGGTGGTAAGTGATTTTATATCCGGGACAGAACTATTTGATGGTAGTGAGATAGATCCATGCCACGCGCGTGCAGGGGGGTGGTGGTGGTTTTTTGTTTCCATGCTCGCGTGAAGGCAGATGGAACTAAACAATAATTACTGGCTAGGAGTGGGTGGACGGAGAGTGGCAGGATGGGGTTAGTTGGTGTGACACGGTCTTTCATTTCCGCTAATGCGCTCCAGTTTCTGCCCTTGTGTTAGTTGTCAGTTGCTGTGTAACAAATGATACCAACAGTCAACAGCTGCAAACTGTAAACATTTATTATGTGACGCTGGTTCTGAGAGTCAGGAATCCAAGCACAGATTAACGCAATGGTTCTGCCCCAGGGTCCCTCGTGAGTTGTAGTCAAGATGTTGGCCTGGGCTCGGCCGTCTTTGGAAATTACCCTGGGCTGAGAGGTCAGTCTGTAGCTCATTTGCGTATGTGTTCATTGTCAGGAAGTTGTGGTTCCTTTCCCCCTCTGTTTTGTCTCTGTAGGGGTGCTCATGACCTGGCTTCCCCCAGAGTGGGGGAGAGATGGAGAATAGACGGGAAGAGGGAGCAGGGGAGAAGGAAACCATGACAGAACGTGCTGGAGGCCAGTGCACGTTCATGCACAGAAGTGACACCCTGTCACTCCTGCCGAATTCTCTTGGTCACACAGACCAACCCTGGTAAATGTGGGTCAGGGCAATACCGAGGTTCAGGTACCAGGAGGTGTGGGACTCATCCATGGCCTAACCTTTGGAGGCATGAGAACCTGCATATAAAGACTCATTTCACTATATAGCAGTCAGTTAATAAAAATTATGATGTACCTGTTTTGTGCTTTAATTGTATTCTTGGACAAAAAAAATGGTTTTCCCTCCAGTCAAATGGAAACATCTATTGAGCCCCCTAATGGAGAGCCTTGTCCGCTCCCGTGTCCACTGTCAGCCCACGTTGGCCTTCCGCTTACTGTCAGAATTGCCGCTGCCCCTTCACACTCTCTCCTTCTGCCCCACCATGGTCAGGAGACGTTGGCCTTTCGCTTTCAAAAAAAGGAAATAATCAGACTACCTTCTCTACTGTCTTCTATGCAAAGTTAATGAGAAAAACAATTAATGACAATTTATTCCAAACCTTTGCCAAGGGTACAAATTTTTATCTCTTACTCATGATTTGAAAGGTGATAGCATCTTTATTGTTCTTTGCTCTCGTGGCACTGAAGTCATCCATGTGTTCAGCAGATACTAAGCGAATACCTCTAGGTTCTGGCCTCTAGTGAGCCCTGGACCTGGGCTGTAATCGCAGAGTACAGTGATAAGGCCACACAACCTCTTGGCAGTGTCTGAGGCACATCAGATATAAAGAACTGAACCAGGTGAGTAGGAATTTCATTTGCGGATTCTGGACACTCAGGATGACCTGGCGAACATTTAGTAGGATCCTGAGATCTGAGAGTTGAGAAGGAATCTTGGAGATTCTCTAGCACTCGTGGTTACAGACACAGCAGCTGCAGTGCAGGGAGGGCCCTGGCTTTCCAAGAGGGAGAGTGGGAGCTGGGAGGAGGTGGAGCCCAAAGGTCTGACCCTCAGGGCAGCATCAGCCCCTCGCCAGGCTGGCTGTGTGGGCGTCTGCAAGGTCAGAAGCGCCCGGGTGAGTCCCTGACGCAGACTTCCAGGTTCTGGCATTGCTTCGGAAGCCCTTCCCAGTGTTGCTCGGTGCTGCAGCATGAAGCTTGTTGACATCAGAGTGTTTCCATCTTTACAGCGAGCGGCCTGGACCCTGGGACCCAGGGCTAGGAGGGCATCTCTGTTCTTGCTTTACTTTTTCCTTGATGGATTCTCATCTTCCCTGAGGGGGATAACCACCTATCCTCAAGGAGAAAAAAGCTGAGAGTAGAATTGTAATATTAAAGAGAATGGCATTTTGAATGGTGGAGATGAGGACCTTTATAAAGGCTGCACCTGGATAGGATTGTGTGTTTACTGCATGGTTGCCAAGGCTAATGACGTGATGCGTGCAAGGTCTGCAGTGAGTCTGCCTCGCCGTGAGGAGTTAGGGGCTGTTTTGCTGCAGTGAAAAGCTGCTGACTCGGGGCTGTTGGTCTGTATGTGCAAGTCTTCTGCCCAACGAAGTAAGCCATGGTGTAGATCCAGCCTGTGACAGCTGCTTACACCTCCATGGCTTTTCATGACCTTTTTAAGGAAGGCTGGCTATCAATTTGTAGACTGTCTTTTAATTTGGATTTGGCCTGTTTTTCACATAATGAGACTGGAGTTAGCTGTGGGGATGGAGACCACAGGGATCACGTGCCTTCTGATGACCTTGTATCAAGGGCCGTGTTCCATCAGTGTGACTTATCTCTACGAGTTCAACTTGATCACTTATGCTCACGGGTGCAAGGTCTCTCCACTGTGAAGTCACTGGTTTGCCCTTTCCATGGGCTGTTCTCTCAAAGCCCACGTTCAGAAGTGGGGGGAGTATCCTGGAGATGGCTCTTGTTTTAAGTATATTAGTACAGAGTTATTCTCCAGTCTGATGGTAGAAGGCAACAGAGCTTTTTCTCTGAAGGTGGGTACAGTTATTCTAGGTTTGGGGTCAGCGCCTCATAAGCCACCCCCATGGTGCACCCCCTCACCCAATTTCCCATTTCGTTTCTTTAGAGTGGAGAGGGGATTGAAAGATGGGTGAAACTGTGTCAGTGCAGAATCTGCCCACATCTCCACTGTTTTCCCAGACCTCCACCATTGTGCACCTACCACCATTTTGGTGAAACATTTGTGCTTGGCAAGCTTGTCTTGTTCTAGAATAAAGCAACCGAAATAGTTGTGATGGAATACATTTTTTATACTCCTGGTTCATCAGTGTATATAATACTTGTTTTTCACAAATGAAACAAGTCCAGCTCGCATAGGCAGGTTGTGGACGCTTGGGGTGTTTAGGAAGTACACAGGTAGCTGGCTCAGACAGAAGGGCCCAGGGCCCGCTGGAAACAGAGGAGCCCCAGCCCCCTGAATTCCTGGGCCTGTGGGCACCTGGCAGCCCGTCTGCAGATGCAGAATAGACAGACAGTCTTGGTTAATTCAGCAAGAGGGTCAAGTGGAGGCCTTGTTAAGACACCTTCTCTACATATTTTTAGAAGCAGCAAATGTCAACCATAAATATTTTATGTTGTGTTTATCATAAAACTTCGAAAAGGTGACTCAGAGGAGGTTGGTGAATGTATACCCATGAAAGAATTTCCCCAGCGCATCACACTGTAAGGAAAACCATCACTGACATTCTTAGAGAAAAAGTAAAGGCATAAATAAGCTGCCTTGTTTACCTATTAATGCTCCCCAAGAGAGGAATGAGTCCTTACTCTTTCCTTGCCAGGGTTTTCATAGCTCTTTTCTGATTTAAAATATAATGTGCATGAGCAATTTGAAATAAATGAACTTAAGCATGCAAAAATAAAAAAGCCACCTCTAAGCCCATCCATAGAAGTTCCACATCAGCATTTCAGTATATTTTCTTCCTAATGTTTGCGCGTGTGTGTGTGCACACCACATACTGTGTATTCAGCTTGTAATGTGTATCTTCCACTTAATCTTACAGGGTAAGCATTTGATCATCTACCAACATTTATTGAAAGTATTTTTATGCATCTATCCTGTCAAGTGCATGCACTCTAATTTATCTAACACACGTAGGAAATTTACATTGCTTCCCATTTTGCTTCAGGGCAGATTGCTGGAAATAGAACGCTAGGGCTCTTTAGACTGATTACCAAATTGCTTTCCTGAAAATCTGTGCTGGTTGGACAGTATCGCAGAGGACAGCGGTGGGGTGTACAGTCTTTCAAACAGCATGCCTGCTTCTGGTCAGCTGGACTGAGCCAGTAGCGCATGGCATTTTTCTTTTTTTTTTTTTTTGCATTCCTTTGACTATTAACGAGGTGGAATATTTTATCTCATTTGTCAGCCACTTGCATTTCCTTTTTGTGAATTGGACATAAGCCACTTTCAAAGGCATGTCACAGGTTCTTCTTTGAACATTACACTTTCTGGATTTTACTGGATGCCTATTTGTTTTAAGGATTCTGATCTTGGAGTTTCAGCCAAATGGGTCATATCTTGTTTGCTCGTACGTTACTGTCCGGAATTTAGCTGAACTGTGACTCTACATATTAGGGCTGCATATTAAACAAGGTCGAAGTTCAAAAGCAAGAACTTGAGTTAGCAAATTCCTTCACTGAGATTATAGCTAGGTGTACACTTCTGTCGTTAACCCTTTGACCCCCTCCTTGAAGGTGTCCCTGTGTGTGTGAGTTACGAACTACTTGTTAACGAGAGTTATGTTTATGTTTGAATGTCACGAAGATATGTTGATTCGGCTCACCTCCTATTTCTTCATGCTTATCAAAAGACGGTATTTTTAGGGAATGACAACTGTAGGAAAAGCACAGATTCTTATGTTAGCCAATAAAAGATTTTTTAAAATATGTAAATTGGCAAGCTTGCTAATTTGTTTCTACTTGTCATTAGCCAAAGTTCAGTGTTTCCCAAGGAGGTGTGTATATGTGGAAATGGGTGTATATGTGTGACATATGTTTTATTATGCAAATGAATCAATTGAGTATTTATAATAGGACAAGCTCTCTAATGTTTGAAGTGTTGAGCTGTTATATGATATGGTCGGGACAAGGACAGACTAGTTTCCTATATGGCTCTGAAGTCATTCAAACTTACTCTTTCTTTCCACTGTTGTATAACATCACACAGTTGGAAGGCTTTCCAAATACTAATTTCAATCCCCTTCTTTTAGGGTTTAGGTATAATTTCTTTTTTTTCCTTTTTTTTTAATTCTCTAAAGAAAGCTCTCCACACTTTGAAATGAAACTAATGAAAGGAGAGGAAAAGATGATTCAGACATTGTTGATAGATGGCTAGAAACAAATGCTAAGATCATTTTAGGCTACAAAGCCTGTCCTTTTACAACATGACAGATGTAGCCTTTTAATGGTGTTGGTATGTTTTTGCTCAAAAGCAAGTGAATAGGTAAGACTCTAGCCAGGACTGGGAATGAGTCATTTCCTGCTGAATTTTAGTAGATGAGCTAATCCATGGAAAAATGGCCGCATTTCTCTCATACCAGGCATCTTTTCAGGACTCAAGTTTCTGTTTCCTCTCTGTGTTTTACTCCCACAGACTAGTAGGAGTTTTCTTTATTCTGTGGTGTGTGATACACACAGAAATTGGGAGTGGAGGAACAGCAGCTCTCATTCCCAACTTCCTTTCCAAATTGTGGCTCAAGGTCAGAGACCTTCAGTTTGAACCCGGCACATTGGTGCACATGCACGGGGCCAGCTTCAGCCATGGACACACAGAACCCATAGTCTCACCACCAAAATAATAGTAAAAGCAAAAAGCTCATTTGTGATATCCCCTAATTTACATCCGGGAAAATGAATTACTTCTCCCTAATGCCACCCCATCTGACAGGTAGTTTATTGTTAGTTCAAAGTAGAACTTAAAGTGACAATCATATGACTGTTGCTGAAACGAGGACCGTTGAGTGTGTGGTGCGTATCACTGATGAGATGCACAAGTTACCCGGATGCAGATGCTCCAATGCTTATAATGGGTGGGGCTTAATCAGATCTTGACCACTGAAAGTTTAAGGGGCAGGTTGTCATATCTACAAGGACATTTAATATAACAGTAATAGCAAAAGTAAGTGTGGTCCTGGCTAAGATACTTGGTTCAGGGTCCCCCAGTTTTGGTGGGCTCTGACTTGTATTTGAGCTGTACTGTTGACTGTTTCACAAAGCCCATTACTAGGAATTTGCACATGGCAACCTCCTAGAAAGGATGGCACGGGTGTTGTGCTTTCACCCTCATTTTGTGGGTGAGACCACCTCTGCCAGGCTGGGTCAATGCCCCAGTACTCAGAAGAGAGACCTCTAAGTTCATGACCCACTATGCTACCTGCTAGGCCAGGTGACTGTGAAATCAATAGGTATAAAGTGCACAGAGGTGACCAATGGTTTGTTACCATGTGAATGACCTGCTGATGCCCTTGGCATTCTGAGATGCACGAATTTTCTCTTAGACCTTGCTCAGGTGTCTCATAGAATTTACAGTAATTCATTACATTAAAAATAACTTCAAACAGAAAATTGCTTTTTTTTCCTAGAGAGAGCTAGTCTTCAATTAGAACAGTTTGTACTTATTAATCTGATTCAAATTGGTCAAGGAATAAGAAAATGTTATGGGTGTATAATTAAAAATGTGCAGTGGACACAATTAGAAGAAGAAACATGTGACATAAAACAGCTATGCCTACATCTTGCTGACTACAGTCAATTCACATTAGAGCCGCAGGCACCAGAGAGGCTATCGAGATTTGCTCTGGCCAGTAGAAATACAATGTGAGCCACAAATGTGATTTATGCTCAGCACAGTAGAAAGTAAAAAAAAAGTTGCAATAAATAATGCAGTATACAGTTGACCTTTGAACAGCACAGCTTTGAACTGTGAGGGTCCATTTATATGCAGGTTTTTGTCAAATATAGTAGAGAATGTTTTGGAGATTTGAGACAATTTGAAAAAACTTGCAGATGATCATGTAGCCTAGAAATATCAAAAAAATTAAGTTAGGGATCTCAAGAGTGTATAAAATATATGTAGATACTAGTCTGTTTTATCATTTACTACCATAAAATATATACAAATCTATTACAGAAAGTCAAAATTCATCAAAACTTAAGCACATACCTACAGGTCATTCATGGTGCTGTTTGCAGTCAAGACGATCGTAAACAAATGTAGAGATGTACTGTTAAACCATAACTGTGTAAAGTTAACTGTAGCACATACTAACTATACTGCTGTAGTAATCTTGTAGTCACCTCCCATTGCTATTGTGGTGAGCTCAAGGCTCCAGACAATTCATCTTGTAAACAGTTGACATAAACTTATGCTATATCCATAAATACAGTACTGTAAATATATTTTTACTTCTTGATGATTTTATTAATAACATTCTAACATTCTTTTCTCTAGCTTACTTTATTATAAGAATATAGTATACGATATATATGACATATAAAATGTGTTAATTCTCCGTATGTTATCAGTAAGGCTTCCAGTCAACAGTAGGTTGCTATTAGTATTAAGCGTTGGGGAATCAAAGTTATACACAGATTTTCAAGTGCATGGGGGTTGGCAACTTTAACCCCCCACATTGTTCAAGGGCCAACTGTATATCCTCTTTTTTTTTTTTTGGTATCATTAATGTACAATTACATGAGCAACATTGTTTACTAGACTCCCCCTATCGTCAAGTCCCCCCAACATACCCCATTTCAGTCACTGTCCATCAGCATAGTAAGATGCTATAGAATTACTACTTGTCTTCTCTGTCCAACTGTATATCTTAGTATATATTAGGTTAATGTTTCAATATACATTTTAACATATAATAATGCAATAATATATTATATTGAAAAATTTCAAGCGATCCATATAAAAAAAAGATCCATGAGTTTCACTGGAGATGGCTGGTAATTGTAGGTCTGCTTTGGTTATATAACTGTGTTCCTATTATGTTAATGTGTGTGTGCAATTTAATTAGTAGTTTAAAACCTATACATGCTTAAGTTACTGTACAAGAAGATATGTCAAAGAAATAACCAATCTTCCCATGTTTTCTTCCATCTGCTACTTCTATAGCTTTTCTTCTTCCTTCCTAATTACAACCCTTAAATAGAATTCGTGCCTCATACCGAATTTACCGAGTATCATAATTCTTCCAAGTGGTAAAGATACCTCAAGACAAATGCTGGGCATAGAAGCCACAGGGCATAAATCTGCAAAGAAGTAAAAAGCTAACCTTTTCAAACAATATGGCCTCTCTCTCACTTACCAACTTTACATTTCCCTGTATGGCCCTGGAAGATGACTGGTTAGCCAGAGACGGGTAAGATCCCTCAAGGGAGGAACAACCTAAGACAGGCACAGTCGCAGGGGGGCCATCAGGTGAGAAATTGGGGATCAAAAGAGGTGAGGCTTAGAACCTCACCCCCCCTGTTTTGAGAGAAATCTTCTGCATCCATGGATGTTTTGTTGCCCTTGTCTAGCTTGGATTAACACTTAGTCTACAGGCACACACCTGATCATCTACATTTGCTTTGTTACAGCACTAAACTATGTTTTCTACCTTTATCTTGCATCTACCTACCACTTCAGCATTTTATTTAAAAATAATAATAATAATAAGGGAGAAATGGTGGGATTCACATATAAATCAAGTATAAACATCAAACAACTGAACAGACAGTTCTCCAAAAAAGAAATACAGATGGCCAACAGACACATGAAAAGATGCTCCACATCACTAATTATCAGAGAAATGCAAATTAAAACTACAATGAGGTATCACCTCACACCAGTAAGGATGGCTGCTATTCAAAATTCAAAATATAAATAACAACAAATGTTGGCAAGGCTGTGGAGAAAGGGGAACCCTCCTACACTGCTGGTGGGAATGTAAATTAGTTCAACCATTGTGGAAAGCAGTATGGAGGTTCATCAAAATGCTCAAAACAGACTTACCATTTGACCCAGGAATTCCCCTCCTAGGAATTTACCCTAAGAATGCAGCAATCAAGTTTGAGAAAGACAGATGCACCCCTATGTTTATTGCAGCACTATTTACAATAGCCAAGAATTGGAAGCAACCTAAATGTCCATCGGTAGATGAATGGATAAAGAAGATGTGGTACATATACACAGTGGAATACTACTCAGCCATAAGAAGAGGGCAAATCCTACCATTTGCAGCAACATGGATGGACCTGGAGGGTATTATGCTCAGTGAAATAAGCCAAGCGGAGAAAGAGAAATACCAAATGATTTCACTCATCTGTGGAGTATAAGAAGAAAGGAAAAACTGAAGGAACAAAACAGCAGCAGAATCACATAACCCAAGAATGGACTAACAGTTACCAAAGGGAAAGGGACTGGGGAGGATGGGTGGGTAGGGAGGGATAAGGGTGGGGAGAAAAAGAGGGGTATTAAGATTAGCATGCATGGGGGAGTGGGAGAAAGGGGAGGGTGGGCTGTACAACACAGAGAAGACAAGTAGTGATTCTACAACATTTTGCTATGCTGATGTACATTGACTAAAGGGGTTTATAGGGGGGACCTGGTATAGGGGAGAGCCTAGTAAACATAATATTCTTCAAGTAAGTGTAGATTAATGATAACAAAAAAAAAGAAAGAAAGAAAAGGGAGATTACTCCGTGATAGGATAAAACTAACTGTAAATCAACGATTAATCCATGCCTTAAATATCCTTAATTTTGATCACTTAAAGGGTGTCAGATGATCGGCTATGGAGGTACACTTTTCTGATAATATTCCTTTCTCTTAAAAAAAAAAAAACAGTTCCTGTGCGGTGACCTCCAATGAGTTCTACACAATGGTATAAAGGGCATATCAAAGTGTGGGCAAAGGGTCTGTTTGTGTTTATACAGAGGATCAAAGCCTAATTTGGCTACCCAGAAAATGAACTAAGATACGATATGAAGAAAAACTTCCAACATCAGCACTCTCTGGAAGAGTCATACCAGAAGATGATCATCAAAAAACCTCAACAAAGATCCAGGCGATGCTGCAGTTGTAGCTGCATTCATCCCACCAGTTCCTGGACTTGCCAGTGGAATGAAGAAGGAGATACCTAAGCTGGCCTGTGCATACAGTAAAACAGCAAATTTGACTGGATCTATACTGTTGGAACTCAACCAAGAATTAGGAGAAGTGCAAGTTGTAGCGCTCCAAAATCTTACAACTACAGACTATCTACTGTTAAAAGAACATATGGGATGTGAACAGTTCCCAGGAATGGGTTGTTTTAATTTGTCTGATTTCTCCCAGACTGTTCAAGTACAGTTGGACAATATCCATCATATCACTGATAAGTTTTCACAAATGCCTAGGGTGCCTAATTGGTTTTCTTGGTTTCACTGGATATGGCTGGTAATTATAGATCTGCTTTGGTTATGTAACTGTATTCCTATTATGTTAATGTGTGTGCACAATTTAATTAGTAGTTTAAAACCTATACATGCTTAAGTTACTGTACAAGAAGATATGTCAAAGAAATAATCAATCTTCCCATGTTTTCTTCCATCTACTACTTCTATAGCTTTTCTTCTTCCTTCCTAATTACAACCCTTAAATAGAATTCATGCCTCATATCAAATTTGCCGAGTATCATAATTCCTCCAAGTGGTAAAGATACCTCAAGACAAATGCTGGGCATAGAAGCCACAGGGCATAAATCTGCAAAGAAGTAAAAAGCTAACCTTTTCAAACAATATGGCTTCTCTCTCACTTACCAACTTTACATTTCCCTGTATGGCCCCGGAAGATGACTGGTTAGCCAGAGACGGGTAAGATTCCTCAAGGGAGGAACAACCTAAGACAGGCACAGTCGCAGGGGGGCCATCAGGTGAGAAATTGGGGATCAACAGAGACTTAGAACCTCACCCCCCCCTGTTTTGAGAGAAATCTGCATCCGTGGATGTTTTATTGCCCTTGTCTAAGTTGGATTAACACATAGTCTACAGGCACACACCTGATAATCTACATTTGCCCTCTTACAACACTAAACTATGTTTTCTACCTTTATCTTGCATCTACCTACCACTTCAGCATTTTATTTAAAAAATAATAATAATAAAGGGAGAAATGTGGGTTTCACATATAAATCAAGTATAAAAATCAAACAAATATTCCTATTTGACCTGATTGTTTATAGTTCATAATGAGTGATCAAAACCGAAAGTTTCTGTGATGACTGCCCTTGTACTGTTCACCATGTAAGAACTTATTCACTATGTAAGAATTCGTTCACCATGTCAGAACTTGTTCGTTATGCTTCAGAAGATTGGAGACTGATGAGAATTAGGCTTGGGGTGGATTAATGATTGTGCATTGAGCATTGACTCCCCTATACAGAATTTTATTGTTGTTAACAACCATTTGATCAATAAATATGAGAGGTGCCCTCTTAAGAAAAAAAAAGATCCATGAGATATTTTATGTTCTTTCTCTTTTTTTGCACTGTCCATGAAGTTCAATATGTGATTTCAATTTAGCAGCACATCTCAACTTGGACTCACCAGATTGGTCCTAACCGTCTAAGACCCCAAGCTCCAGTATCTAAAATTATGAAAAGCAATTCATAATATGAAATGTAATATTCAAGCAGAAAGTTACACTCGTGTTAGGAAGGGATGGTTTTAAAACCTGACCATTTGTGGTTACTAATCTATTTGGAATTGGCTGAGAAAAAAATGTGGTGGTCATATAATTTAAAAATTTGCACATGGACCGATTAAAGAGGAATTGTGTGGCCTAAAAAATTCCCATATCCCTCCATCCTGCAGACAACCACCAAAGAATCTGAGGTGCTGCAGGCTTCTTAGTAGCCATGCTGGCCTGTGCTGTCCAGTAAGATGCCACAAGACACACGGAGCTATGCCACCCAACATGTGGCTGATGCTACAGAGGAGCAGACTGTGTATTTTTATTTCCTTTTGATTGATTTAAATTTAAACATCAGTACTTGATTCAGTTATTAGAAAACTTCTAATTATGTTGGGAACCACACGGGTACGTGAATTTTTTCAGCTGTACATTTTCTGAACTATAAAAGCAGTCATGTATTTCCAGTGAAAATTCAGTTTTGTCATTGAGACGTGCTTTAAGGATTTTGAGGATTTGGGAGATGTATTTGGAAAAAGGAATGTGGAAGATCTCAATAATTTTTTTTATATGGAGTGTATTATGTTGCAGTGATGCTATTTTGGATATATTGAGTTTAATTTATATATGTTATGAAAACTTACTTCACAGGTTTCTCTTTATGTTGAAAATTGTATGTAAGCTTGCCTTATGTTTCTGTTGGCCAGTGCAGACCTCCATCAGAGTTCTCCTGTAGCAAATGAAGGAAGTGTTTGACATTAAAGGCTGTTGGTTGGTGATAAAATCCCATCCTGAAGCCAGGACCCTGTGTTCACACATGTGCCCTCCATGCACGAGTGAGGCAACTGGGTGATTTGTTTGGCTCGGTGGTGGGGTGTTTTCAGTGTGGCAGCGTCACCTTACGTCTGCCACGCCTCCACTTTGGGTGCATCGAGCGATGGCCACGAGAATATGGGGCTCCGCATACTTGGAAGGCGGCCAGGCCCAGTCTGCACTCTTTTTCTTATCCCCACAGCACCCACATGAGATGAAAGTAGTTATTCCATTGTACACTAAGGGAAAGGGTCCGACATAGGTTGAATAGTTTGACCACAAGTATGGAAACCAGTTAGGGGTTCAGAGCCAGGAAATGTACCCAGGGCTGCCTTGAGCTGATGTCTCCTTAGGTGAAGGGGCTTTTCTTCAAGCTTTGCTTATGTGCTAATACACCCCAAGGCTCCAGAGAATTAAACTTTGGTGCCATGTGCAGAAAAACTAATTTTACAAAATGGAGCAGCAGGTGATCATTGTTTATTGAGACACTGAAGTTGCTGGAGTCTTAACACTGTGAAGGCTGGTTCCTGGCCAGGAGCATTAGTGACTATAGTGCGAACTCTTCACCCCCCTTTCCCTGTGGATGAGTCTCTCTTACATGAAGTGAGTTAATGGTTTTTAACCTTCCTAGGAGTTAGGTTGGAAGTCGAGAGGTAGTGGCTGGTGACCTAGAATGTGACTTTCTGTAGAGACCTTTCTCAAGCACTGCCTCACAATGGGGGCTGCCATCCTGTCCCACCTTCTGCCTAAGATAGCTGCTCCAGCCCCTGCCAGTTCCAGCCTCTGGGAAGGATTGAGGAAGGGGGTTTCATTGCCTTGAAGAGCACAGTCATGAAGTTTCGTGTCTGACTTCTCACCGCCATTGGCCGGAACTAAGGTACATGAAAAACATAACCCTTTCGGGAGGGGTGCAAACCATGTGCCCACATAAAATCCTGGCGTCCTATTCTCAGAGGGTGAAGGGGCAGAATGGGTAATGACAGACTGGTGGACTCAACCCTAGTCTCCTTCCCCTCTGTGGTGGGGATATGGCATTACTAAAACAATCACACATTAGTTGCAAAATTCCAGGCTGTAGGATAGCAGAGCTTCTGCAAAGGGCATCTTGGCTCTGTCTGGGAAACCCAGCTTTGAGCGCCTCCTGTCTCCCGAGTAGGGCTTTGAGTTGTAGCCAGGCAACCAGAGACCACGTTCTTTGCCCAGCAAGCAGGACTGTGATCTTCCCTGTGTTACAAGGATTAAATGGAGATGAAACGGAGTGTGGCTGGCCTTTTGCACCCTAGGTCGGAGATCATCTAATAGGTATGGGGAGCTGTCTTCTCCCATGAGTGCATGTTGTCTGTATATTGTGAGCTTCTTGTGCAGGAAAGGAGTCCGTCCTCTATCTCTGTGATCCTTTCCCCACTGCATACCATGGAGCATATTTGCACACTTTAGACTCTTGATAAGCATGTATGTTCTTCGGTCATTTGCATTCACTTCATCTCTCAGTGTAACATGTGTCTCCAACAGATATTTATTGAGCACCTACTGTGCGTGTCAGGAGCTGTTTTAGATGCAGGGGACACAGCAGTGAACAAATCAGACAGAAGCCTCCCATTCGACTGAATGAAAAAAAAAATGCATATTCTGTATGGTAACATGGATGTTCTGGTTCCAAAAATGAGAGCAAATGAAATCACTCTGATAGTGGCATTGATATTGCACTTCACAGTTGTCAGAGATGGCTGGTATTTCCCTGTTAGCAGATACTAACAATCATGAAGGAAGAACACGGCAGTGATGGGATACTTTTAAAGGTTATTATTGCATATCTGAATTAAGTCATCTGTAATTCACAGCCATGTCATTTGAAAACTGAAGTTCATTTTAATTCTTGTTTGTTTTTCAGAAATATGTAAAACATCACTTCCCTTTATATAATAGTAATTGATAAAAAAAAAAGTGGTCTTGAATGTACCTTTGTCAGTTAGAAAGATTATAAAAAGAAATGGATTCCTCCTGGGGTTTGTGTAGAAATAGGCACACATAATGCGGGCGTGATCTTGGTTAAACTACTGAAGCATTTATAATCATGCAGGTTGAATGGAATGAGTAGGGACTTAGAGGAGAATTGAGCTGATGAATAAGAAGTCCCTGGTTTTGTTTTAATAGCATGTTCTGGCCCCATAAGGAAAAATCAGGCTGTTTTCTTACAGTGGTGGTGCTGTTAAAATGTATGCAAATAGAACGCTTGTGTTATTACTAAGCCTTTCATAGTATTTTGCTTTCCAGGGAGCTTTGTAAATCATTATAATTATTTTTAACCAGTATTTCGGTTCTGAATGTTCCTCCTGACCTGCCATGTTGAATTTGCATTCAGTGAAAATTGTTTTGTTCAATGGAGGATTACGTCCCAGAGAAAGTAAGAAAAGGTTAATGCAGATAGACCCAGTCATTAGAGGCTCCAGCGTGTGATGAATCACTTCCTCACATTTATGGTGGACTCTTAGTTCCCTTCACGTGCACGGGAGCAGAAAGACTGGCCACTGGTGGCGAGCGCTTAAAGGTGGACTTTATCCATGTGACACGATATTGAGACACTGAGCCAGAGAATCCACTAAGAGTGGGTGATGGGGGAGACAGGGCGAACAGCTACAAGACACCATATTTGAATCTGACCAGTTAGTTTTTTGCTAAAGTGTCTGGTTTTCCTGGTGGCTGGCAGATGCTGTGTCCAGAGTCAGCCGTGATGAAAGTGTTAATGATTCATCTGCTGTGTGTTGAATAGACTCCTTGTAATTCTAGACCCGTTCGTGGTCATCTGATGCTTTCAGCCCTTCCCTCACCCCCGGCTCCATCCGTCCGCGACACCTGCTCGGAGAGTGGACGTGGGTTCTCAGGTAGCAGAACGGGGCAGGCCCACATACAGAGCACCTTCTTGTGGAGGAGAGTGGCTGCTTCATTGGGATCTGTAAGACCCAGGCTTTCATGGGGTTTTCTTTTTGTTTCTTTTCCATCTTGATGAAGGAGAGGCTGTAAATACAAATATTTTTGTAGTAATTATGGGAGGCTGATAGTGGTGTTATCAGACCTGCTGATAACACAGTAGTGTATTGAGGGTTTGGGGGCTTTCTTGGACAGCGGCTTCAGAAGATAGGACTATTAAAGCTCTCTGGGCTGTCAGCATGGGGGTTTTACTCCCTGCAGAGATGCCCATTACAGTGTGAAGGGTGTTGGAATACTGGAAAGATATGGGCAAGACTGTTCCCGCCAGTAGGATGCGAGGGGTCTGACAGCAACATCAGAGCATTAAAAAAGGTGGAACTTGTATAGAACATGAAAACTGGCTACAGGGTGAACATTAACATAGGTGAGAGGATGGGTTTCTGAACCTGAGCATACTGACACTGGGGCTGGGAATCCCTGGTGGTGGGGCTGTCCTCTGTACTGTGGGGTATCGAGCAGCCTCTGAGGTCTTCACCCCCAGATGCCAGTAACTCACCCCCACCCCCAACAGTTATAACAACCAAAAATGTCTCCAGATGTTGCCAGATGTCCCCTGGCAGGGTCACATCACCCCCAGTCGAGAACCACTGGAAGAGATAGGTAAATGCAAACAGATATGACTAGGTCTTGGATTTGGAGGGGACATCAGAAATATAAGCCATCAGAGCACACTGAAGTAGGTTCTTTCTTGCAATGCTTACAGAATACCCTGGTTGCCCAAGGAGGCAGTAGCAAACCATTCCTCTTGGGGCCAAGAAAGCTAGACTTCACAGCATCCTGGAGATGAGCGTTAAGCCCATCCTTGAAGGTGGAGGTACAGAGAGGGCGAGTGAGCAGAATCAAATTCCTTTTAAAATTTGTCGTATTTCACGGGTACACATCCTGCTTCACAAATACCTGCATTTGGGTGGGGGGAGCTGTCATAAATGAATTTTTACAAGCTAATACAGTCAACAAAATGGAGCATTTATTTCAATTTGAGTTTAGTTATTTCAAGTTCCAGTTTATGTCCTTTTCTAATACTAAGAAACTAGTGAAAATACTCTTAATTTATCTGTGTCACGTATTTGGCGTTTAGATGCTTTATTTTGTAAAGGAGTTTCAGTGTTGATAGGTATCTGGAATATTGTGATTTTCCTGCATTAATTTCACATTTGTGACACCATAAGCATTTGACCTTGGGCCTTCTCAGGACTACAAAAAGTGTAAGTAATCATGGTTAACTATGGAGAGATTCATGGCATGAACACAAATGACCTCTGGATGTATGCACCTCGTAAGTGGATAAATACCATACATGGATATTTATCCCACAGAGGCAGTGTCGGCAGTTTTGTGTGACAGGACAGTGGAAGCGCTCCCACCTGTAAAACCTGGCCTGACTGTTGTCCTGTTAGTGGGAGAAGTCCGTCAAAGCCGGGCATCGTTACGGATGGTACATGTACCTCTTACTGTTGATGTTGTAGCCAGAAGCAGGTGCATCCCCAGTCATCGGCCAGTAGGTTGAGGGCAGGCTAATGCCTCTGCTCGGAGGAGGCTTCGCGGCCGGGACTTACCGTGCACACCCATCCTGGATCTCGCCTGGCTTCCAGTTTCCAGTTGTGTCACGTGAAAGCTTAGACACCTGCCCAGAAATCTCCTTTCTGCATCTCTCTCAATTCTCCCTTTCTCTCCACCTTTCTTGGTTGTCTTGTCCACACCTAATTCCAGGGCATTCGTGACAGTGACTTCTAGTTGCCCTGTCTGGAAGGCATTCAGCTTCGTTTCCGTGAAAACCCAGTCGCTGGCTCTGGTACTGCCTCTGTCTGTGCAGTAGCTAAATAAAGTTCATAGTTGGAGTAGCAAAGACAGCTGAGCAGAAGAGGGCTGGAGCAGCCTTGGGACAACTTTGGGAGAAAGTATGCAAAGTGCAGGCTGGCCTGCGCACTGCCTGTGGCAGCAGCATACGTCCCAGTGCCTGGGGCATCGGACCTTCCGAGGGCTGAAACGCAAGGGCATGTGTGTGGGAGTTCCACCAGGGCTTTCTGAGTAGTGCACGTGTAAGTCAGCACCGAGAAGGTGCAGTCAGGGGCGCCTCTGGGAGCAGCAGAATCCTTTAGGAGAACCGGCTGCCGGTCATCTTTGAGCCGTTAGACCTCACGATGAAGAGCGAAGTCTAGTAATGCCATATCTGTTGGGTTCACTTGGTTGTCAGCTTTATGTAATGATGCTATTAAACTCTTACATGTAGGCGACGTGGGGATGCGCCACCGTCTGCTCAGAGCTGTACACATTTAGAGACATGTGATACAACACAGCGTCTGTTTCTCCACCCACTTGATGGTTGTCATTAACACTTATTACAAAAGCCCTTTAAGACCCGAAAATGGCACATGAGTCATTAACAAGGAAAATGTGATATTCAGGGGAGTCTTAGGTAAATCTTGCTGTACGTATGCTGAAGTTTTTTAAAGGTCATAAATTTGCCATTCACTCGTATGTACTAAGCTGTTAAAGTTTCTTTCTTGTGTCAGGCACGGAGCTAAGCTTGGTGGATGTGAGAATGACCCAGATACACCTTTGTGCTCAGCATTGTGGGTGCAGAGGCCCTGCCGGAGTATGCACACCTCTTAGACAGGCAGTAAGCAGAGGGATACGCACACTAAGTGCTCTGACAGCGATGCCTGCCGGGAAGGAGGTGATGTGCAGGGTGGCGTAAGCTTGTGACTTGAATGGAACGATTTCCACGTGGGAGGAAAGAAGAGACGCACGAGGTGAATTCTGAGGGACACAGCTGGGGAGAGAGTTGCAGGCTCAGGGAACAGCACATGCAGAGGGCAGGCACCAGGACTGACCTTGAGGGACGGAAGAACACTACACCAGTATGATGTCAGCAAGTGACCAGCCAGCAGATGAGGTCAGAGTATGGGAAACAACCCTACAGTTCCTTGCAGGAGTGGTAATACTGGGGATGATTTTGGACTTGAAGGACTTGGAGCCCTCCGGTGGCCTCCCGCTGCGCTAACAGGTGGCTGGCTGCTGGGTGGGGGAGGTGGGTCCCAGGCAGAAGGCAATCTCATTTTCCCCTAGAAACTCAGTAGAGCCAGGAAGGAAAGCCCAGATCTGGGACACTTGTCCACAGAGAGCCCAGAATTTGTGCACATATCCTGGGCAGAGGATGGATGGCCTGTCCCGTGACCACTGAGTGGGAAGGGCATGTCATTTACCAAGACCATTGGGGGCGAGGGTCGCCGTGGTTGGTGAGGCTTCCATGTGGACATGCCGTGTTTGAGATGCCTGTTGGACCTCCCAACTGGACAGACAAATCATGCCGACTGGGCCAGGACAGGTGTGGAGCTGGGAGGGCCATGTGCAGTTGGGATTTAGAGCCGGGGACTGAATGAGTTCACTGGGGAAGTGGGACGGCCGTGCAGCCCCGTGCAAAGGCAGTCACCCTACAGTCAGCGGGAAGTGCCCAAAGGTCAGAAAGATGCCTGTTGGAAACACTGTGCCCAGGGGCTTCCAGACTCATCCGCTAACCTCTTGGGTTTTCACAGAGACTTAAAAGCTTGTAGGAAATCAGAGTTTGGTGAACCTGCCATCAGGAAGCTTTTTGAGAGGAAAATGCATGAATGTTACCATCTCACTAACTGCTCTTTTAAATAAGGGGGCAGCTCCCACTAAGAATCATGCTTAAATTTCCTTTTTTTCTGACTTTGCATCTTTCATCTGAAGTGGGAAAGAATGATTCAGTAAAGATTAATTGCATCTGAATGCAGTTTTCTTAGCCTTCTATAGTTTTTGCTGACAATCCCAAGTACAGTCCTGAACAACATAGAAGGCATAATGTGTTAATTTTTTGAGTGACTTAATGATTAACCTTGATTTAGTAAGAACAGGCATCCCATTTCCCAACCCCAATGATGAATAGAAACTTAATCACCAAAATGCTTCATTCTGCTACTGTGTAGCTAAATCCTCCAAGGACAGAGCTGGCATAAGAATTTCTAGGTTTGACAACCATTCAGACTGGAAACTGCCAAGACCCTGAGATTCATTCTAGGGTGCCTTTGCTCCACTAGAAAGTATCTCCAAATATTGCCTATGAATTTGAAGATAACAGTATGTTTTGTATTTCACAGTTAAGGGTTCGAAACTGGATTATGAAAAGAACGCAGATCCTTGTTGTTGTCTTGCTAGCTGATGAAATTAATTAGCCAATTCCCTTTTTAACTGTCACAACCATTTTGATCTAAGTTTTTCTTAAACCATCAGCAGGGTCTTTGGAAGAAAAAGGGTCATTGCATCAAAGGTTCATTTTCTTCGGGGTTTTTTTCATTGTGGTAAAATATACAAATACACAAAACATAAAATGTATGCTTTTTTAGTAGCCATCTTGAAGTATACCGTTCAGTGACATTAAGTACATTGTCTTCCTAGCCTTCCAGAACCTGTTCATCTTCCCAAATTAAAGTCTCTATCAATTAAGCAATAACTGCTCCCCACCCCACCCCACCCCACCAGGCCCTGCAACCAGCATTCTAGTCTGTGTCTGCTTTTAACCCCTCTAGGTGCTTCCTGGAAGTGGGGTCCTGCCCTGTTTGTCCTTCTGTGTCCGGCTTCCTTCCCTTCGCAGACTGTCCATAAGGCTCATCCGTGCCGTGTGTAGCATGTCTCAGTTCACTCTTTCAGAAGCTGAGTAATATTCTGCCATAGATTTGTACACACACACACACCACATTTTGTTTATCCATGCATCCATCGGTGGGCATCTGGGCTTTTGCCAGCTTTTGGCTATTATGAATAATATTACTACAAGAAATCTGGGGTGCAAATAGCCATTCAGCTCCCTTCGGTCAATTCTTTTGATTACATACCTACAAGTGGAACTAGTGGATCACCTGGTAATTCTGTGTTTACTTTTTTTGAGGAGCCATCATACTGTTTTCCTGAAGGCTCGCGTCCACATCAGTTTTCTGAGCTGTGAGCAGGAATGGAACTGTGACTCATGGTATCTACTGAGTTAGCAAACCATCAAGGCCCACAGGCCGCATTTACTGCACTGTCTCCTTTAGCACAAGCTAAGGGTGCCTTTTACAAAACGGCTGGGAAAAATCGAAAGCAGCACAGTGTCATGATACGTGAAAATCCTGTGAAGTTCACATTTCATTGTACATACTAAGAGTTTCATTGGAATATAGTTAAACCTACTGATTTATGTATTGTCTGTGACTCTTTCTACAAAGGTAGATTTGAACGATTGTAACAGAGACCAGATGGCCCTGAAGCTGGAAATATTTTCCCTCTGACCCATGCAGAACACGTTTGCCAACCAATTAAAATCACAAGAAGGTGGGAGATGCAGTGTGTAGATGACTCTGCTCATGTACACGGGCTCCTCCGAGGGTCTCAGTGGGTACATCCAGCTGTGCAGCTAATCATTCACACTGTCCTGACCCTCATTCCTGTCACCTTCTCACATTTAGGCATCAGTGCTCATGGCACCTCGGATTCTTCCTTCAGTTGGGGATGCAGCGGGTAAATTCCCATCCAAGCTTTGAGATACACCCATTTTAGACACGTTTCCTTTTCTGTTCCCACTTCCACAATTTGACTCCCTGTCCTGCCTTTTCAGGAACTCTCTCTTCCCATTGAATTAAGAGGTAAAGGTCTGAGTACTGGAGAAACCAAATTAAGGACTATTTCTCTCAAACTTACTTTTCATATACTTTCTTGGACAGGGTTTGAACCATACTAAAAGGCACTGTCTTCTATTTTAATCTGTGATATTTCTATAAAACCATGTAAATGTCATACTTGGAGATTCTTTTCAGCATTTTTTTGCGAAGAGCTTTCCTCTGGAGTGAGGGCTCTGTGTGACTTGTGAAAAGTTCTGTTCACACAGCCGGAAATCTGCACAGCATCCGTTGTCCTCCATTAACATGTTTCATTTTAACGATGTCTTCAGAATATCGTTTTAGGGTAATGCCTTGTTCAGAGTTTAATTTGCTGTCAGAACCATCCCCCTCAGAGCTGCTGAATAAACACACCAACTATACAACAGGTATCTGTATACTTACACATTTAACACAGTGTTTTCTCATGAAGGTGGTCTTAAGACCTGAGAGAATTTTGAACAGGCTTAAAGGAAATCAGGCTAAGTTTAAACCAGGAAATACACTTACATTCTATTTTTCTGATATTAGTTTTTATAGGAGATAGGATCTATGCATTTTCTCTTCCTGAAAATTGTGTTTGAAACTGTTGGCAAATAGAAGGCTGTTGCTCCCCTAGACTGGTAAATGGGATGGGGAAAAGAGAAAGGGGGGCAGATAAAATAATTTGCTAAGTATAGAATGAAGATATTACCGAATGTGCTGTTCAAGAATTTGAGCATCTACACTCATTCCAAACTGATTTTTTTCATCTGACTCTGTTCTTTCTTCTCACACACTTGCTCATTTGAAATTCAGTTGTATGAGAGCCAAGTAATATGTTTCCACTTAAGAAAACCGCAGATAAATGGAATTATGTTCCTGTTGAAGACTTCATTCACTCACACTTTTACTTGTATGACTACGTTAGTGCCTTCTAGGAGACTTCTCAGGTTTATTCTTTTCAGAGCGTGACTGGCGAAAAGGTTTTTACGCTCCTCTTGGTTTTTTACTTATTTTTGAATTTTTAATTATGGTAAAATATACAAAAGGTTCATCTTTTTTTCTTTTCCTTGAAAAATCCAAGAAAATGATGACTAGAACAAATGGAACAGAGCAGCGTGTCAGGGACCCATGTTTGCTGCTGCTCCTGTTCTGTAGTTATAATCATAACCGTTGCTCGTGATAAGCCTGCGTGTCTGCTTTCCATGCAATTGAATGTGTGGGTTTGTGCAAATTAAGTATAAAGCACCGTGCCCATTTAGCAGCATAGAGAGGTTAAGTTATTCCCCAGGGACAAGCCCTCAGTGAGGGATTCTGGGATTGAGCCAAGGTCAGCCTCACTCCAGGGCCATGCAGCTTCTCCAGGAGCCAGCCAGCTTGCAGTGTAAGGCTACCCTTTCTAAGCACTGGATGCAATTTCTGGGAAACAAGGGTACACTGGGTTCAGAGAAGAAAAGGTGAACTTAAACTGGGTATTACTAGAGCGTGATTGGGCTGGGCACACCCGAGAGGCAAGAGTTTGATCGTGAAGGCGAATACGGACCTGTAGAAGAATGAACTTTTTTACTCTAAACTTCTATTTTTAAGAGTCCCTTCTGAGCGCCATCTGAAGAGGGGCCTTGTGGAGTAGTGGGAAGGTGATGGGATTTGGGGTCGGGCATGCTGGGGCCATTTCCCAGTTCAAGCCTCTCTGGTGATGCGCTCCGGGAGTGTCTGAGGTGCACGGGGATGACGGCAGTGTGGGGCACAGCTATGGCGAAGATGGAATTCCTGTAGCCTCGAAGCCTGGCACAAATGCTGGTTCTCTGCGCCACCCGAGCTCATGTTGGCATACATGTTCCTGATTGGGCAAGACGAGATTCCTCATGTTTTATTTGACTCACGCATGCCAAGCCCAAACTGTCCCATCAGTGTCGGCTGTCGGAAGCCCTTGGTAACCTGGGGGTTCTGGTTCCCAGTCGGCAGATGTGCTTTGCTCTCAGCAGCTTTTTAAATCGTGTGTTCTTTTTTCTGTCTCAAGATTCAGTGGCCCTTTCAAATGATAGGAAAACTCAAGTCCTTTTGATAGACACAATGCTCAGCCCCGGGCTGGCTGTGATTCCCACGAGGTACGTTGTTTTTCAGTGTCCTGCGTCGTTCATTTTGCAGAGGTCCGTATAATAGCTGCCTGCCTGCCTCATAGGATTTATGTCCTAGTGCTTCCTCATGGTAAAAGCGGGTTTTAATTAAATGACAGATTGTGTCTCAAGTATTTGTTTCCCCAAATAATGTCATCCTGCAGACTTGCCTTTTGCGGCCATAATTAAACTGGTGCTGTTGAAATTCGGCCCCATAAAAGCGAGGGGGGAGTAGGCATAACTGTTGAGCCATTGTGTCCGAGAGAGCGACGTACGGTGTCCTTCTGTGTCCCGTCTGCATAGCACGGACTCCACACACATGCAGTTCGTTCCCGTGAGCAGCATCAGGTAGCAGGAACTGGCATTGAGGGAGGCGTGTCCTGACAAAGGTGGCAACATTGTTTCACTGTAGTCATGTGAAATTAGACCTCATGTAAGGACATGCACTTCTAAAGTGCATTGTACATACTTAACTCTTGATTTTGTAGCCATTTAGTTTGATGATTGTTGCTTGGTGATTTTGCGATTTTTCAGTACCAGTGATGGAATCAGGGAAGCGTTGCATCTTCAAGGCAATCAAGCAACAAAGGAAGAATTTTAGGAGGAATTAGGATATGTAAAAATTGCATGGGTTTTATTCCTAAAGGGCTGAATTCCATGCATCGAAAAGGAAATTGTTTTTCCGAAGTTGCATTTACTCAGCTGACTGCATGCTATGCTGCTTCCTTGGTGAGAGAAGTGACTTCCCATATATAAATAAATGATCTCTATCAACAAGATATTCGATGTTCATCTAAGATTCCATGAGACTGGGTTTCACAAAGTGGTTGGGGTGCACACGTGAGCAAAACGCAAAAGTGCGATGGGTCACCCTTGTTCCGTCTGCGATGTTCTAGATGCTGAGGACCAACTGTAGGAAAGTCCAATGGGACTCAGTTGAAAAAAATAAACTGCCTTTGAGAATCCAAAGATGGATTGAGCATAGTTGCTTATGGGTACAGTACAAATACTTCAGTACATTTCAGACCAACTCAAAGTATAAATGATGAACCAAAATGGTTGGAATCACCTTAGTTGGTGCCTCCTGTCTACACAAAATGATTACCCAGAGTGTTTGGAAGATCTCCCCAATAAATGTTACTCTCAGTTGTAAATCCCTATTTATTTGCACTGGCAGAAATAACTACCTACCTACCTCTGTCCCAATTACTGTGAACTCTGAATCTGTGTGATCTGCAACGAGGAGAGCACACAGTGAAGCCAGAATATGTGGGACTCAAATCCTACTATGTGTGAGTTGTGAAACCTGTCTAGACCGTTCACTTAGACTCTCTCGAACTTATTTTTTTATCTACCAAATGGGAATGACAAAGAATTGCTGCGATGGTCAAGTTACATAATGGACGTGATGCACTTCCTGGGCAAATGTACAAGGGGTGATTTTATGGAGGCGAGGACATAATCAGCCCCTGCTGTTCAAGAACTTTAATGCCAAAAACAGCTGAAGAGCTAATACGTGCCTCTCATGACTAAGTTAAAAGATTATAGTTAGCAGAGTGTATTTGTGTTGCAAAATAAGAACACGTATGCGTAGAAACATATAGGAAGCCACAGAAGCTTGCTCCTAGAGGCTATCTGCAATAAGGAAGAGAAAAGAGTGAGAAACTTAACATTTCATCTTTGTCACAGGATTGCTCAACCTTGGGCCTCTGGGTGTTTGGGGCCAGATAACCCTTTCCCATGGGGCAAATGTCTTGTATGTTGTAGGTGGTTGGGCAGCACTGCTGCCCTCTACCCACTAGATGCCAGTAGCACTCACCCTCTAGCTGCAAAAACCAGAAATATCTCTGGATGTTGCCAGATGACCTGGGGGGGCAAAATTACCTGTAATTGAGGAGGAGTTGAAATCTAATGTCCACACAGAAACCTGCACACCGATCTGTATAACAGCTTTATTCATAATTGTCAAAATTTGGAAGCTACCATGGTACTTCGAGACAATGGAGTATTACGCAGCACTGAACAGAAACGGGCTCCCAAGCCATGAAGACATGGACGAACCGTGCATAATACCAAGTGAAAGCAGCTAATCTGAAAAGGCTGCAAAATACGTGATTCCAGCTCTATGACAGTCTGGAAAAGGTAAAACCACAAAGAGAGTAAAAAAGATGAGGGGTTGCCAGGTGTTCGGAGGAAAGAGGGATGAACAGAAGGAGCTCGGAGGATGTTAAGGGCAGTGAATCCACTCTGCTCAGTACTGTAATGATGGGGAACGTGTCATTGTGCATTTGTCCAAACCCACAGAATGTGCAATACCAAGAGCGACCCTCATGTAAACTATATACCTCGGGTGTTGGCAACATGTCCACGTAGGTTCATGAGTGTAACAAAGTCCCATGTGGTGGGGATGCTGATAATGGGCGAGGCTGTGATTTTTGTGGGGGCAGGGAGCATATGGGAGATCTCCGTTAAGTTTCTCTGAATTTTGCTGTGAGCCTAAAACTACTGTAAACACTAAAGTCTATTAAAAAATAATTTTGGAAAGGTAAAAAAATTAAAGAAATCATTTAGAAACTAATGAGATTATTCTGTTCAGTTTCACAGTTTGGTGCCCCATAAAAGAATTGGGAAGTTTTTATGATCCTTGGGTTCTGAAAGTTCCATCTGAGCATCATGTGACTTTGCGTGACTGATCCCAGGACCCCTGTTGGCACACAGGGTCCCGGACCCTTTCTCATGGGACAGATGTGTTGTATGTTGTACACTGTTGAGCTGCACCGCTGGCCTCCACCCAGTAGATGGGGGCAGCACTAACCCCACATCCTGGGCGGGGCGGGGGGGCAGCCTGTGCTAATGCCCACCCCTCTCTTTGGCTGCCCTCCACAGTGGTCATTCTCAGTAACGACGCACAGACCTGCTTTACCTGCGGAACAGCGCTCCTTGCTCAGCACTTGGGTGTCACCGTGATCATATTAGCAGCTGGCTATCTTGATTTAATAGTGAGTTATGTGTGTACAACTCAATAAATGTAACACGATACCTTCCCAAGGTGGGGTTGGCAAACGACTGCCTGTGTGCTGGCCCAGCCCACAGCTTAGTGCTATAAGCAAAGTTTGACTGAAACAATCCCGCGGCCCTCCCTTGACACACGGTTGGTCAGTGGCTGCTTCTGAGCTGCAGGGCAGACATGAGTAGTAGTGAGACGGTGTGGCTGCAGTGCAAGATGCTGTTAGGCCCTTTACAGAAAGAGTGCTCGCCCCTGCTCTCCAGCTCTGGGACCCCTCCTTTCCGTTGCTGTATCTAGGTGTGTCTCCCAGCTTTTAGCTCAGTTGGAGAAAAAGGGAGTGTAGCACAGTAGCCTAACTAGGAAATGGTAGAGAACCGAGAACATTTCAAACTGAATGTTTTGCGGCATTCCTGTGTGTCCTTCTGCGTGTAAGGTGCCCATAATATGGACCACCATTTACTAAACTGTGTGGCTCATGCATGTTTTCATCAGAGATGCAAAACACCACCGTTTTTCTCTGTTTCAAAAAAAACAGCAGGATATAGTCATGATAGAGAAGAGGCACTTGACAGGACAGGGCGGTTGTACTTGGGATATTGTACCAGGGCTGCAGGGCTGCTGTTTTACGGCTTCTCAGGGAACAGTCTCTCAGGCTGAGCCTCACATGAGAAGCTAGCAGGGGCTACAGGTCAGCATCCACAGGAGGGCAGGGAACTTGATGCCGCCCATCCCTCCGAGTCACCTCCCCGGTCAGCGCCTTTCTTCAGCTTCCACGGGTCTGCAAGAACTTCTCAGTGTCCTCCTTCCCAATCACTGGGCGGGTCTTCAGTGAGCAGCTGGCTGCAGCTGCAGGGGGCTGACCGTCTGGCTCCCTCCTGTCCCTCCCAGCAGACAGGCTCGCAGTGTCCCGTACCTTCACCCCTGAACCCCTTACTAAAGGCTCGCTGGCCTTCTCCGTGGCCAGGAATCACTCTGGCTTGCATTTCCTCTCTGCTGTTTTCTTCACTCGTGAAACTCTCCCCCAGACACCCTAACAGGTAAGAAGTGGAGGAAATCCCAGAGGAGTAGAAGTTGAACCGAACATATATATTCAGACATAATACCTATCAATAATGTATGATCAATATATATAATATATATTCATAGAATATTTGTTTGTTTGCAGTTGATGCAGAAGGCATGATTTGTTTGTCTTGCTTTTTATCCGTTTCTCAGTCTCAGCTCATTAATAAGAGTTGTTACACCATTGACCACTAGCTATTTGTTGTCTGTTTGGACCATTCTGTTCCTTTTTTTCTTCTGTTTCTGCGTATGTTTGCCCAAGTTGAGAATGTTTTATGATTCTACTTTACCATTAGCTTACCCACTGTACCCCTGTAAGTGCCACTGTAATGTTCACGGTATGCATCTTTAGCTCACCGCAGTCTACATTTGAATACAGTGAATACGACGTCATGTATAAGAACAACAAGGTACTTCTCTTCCTCTGTCCCTAGTTCTTTGTACTGCTGTGATCATACATTTTGCTTTTGTGTATGTTAAAAAAAAACACACAGTAATACACCATTGTTAATTTTGCATTGAGCACTCAGCTATAAAGACATTTTAAAACAACATATTTTTGTATGTACCCCTGTGTCTACCCTTCCTGCCACTCGTCGTTCCTTTGTATAAATCCATATTTCCATCTGAGCTCATTCTTCTTGCCCTTGACGAGCTTCCATTAATATTTCTTGTAAGACTGGTCTCCTGGCAATGAATTCTCACTGCGTTTGTTTGTCTGGAGACATCTTTATTTTGCCTTCAATTTTGAAAGCTGTTATGTACATCTGAGCGTAGACTTAAGTTAGGTTGACACGTTCTTGTAGCTCTTGGAAGATTTCTTTCCATTGTCTTTTGGCTTACGTCATTTTTTTGACAAAAAGTTTGTGGTTTTTGGTATCTTTTCCCCTCTGGGTGTAGTTTTTTCTCTGGCTGCTTTTAAGAGTTTCTTTTATAGCTGATTTTCAGGAAATTGATTGCAGCTTGTTGGAGTTTCCACTGGTGTTCACCCCACTTGGGGTTTTGTTCAGCTTTATGGATATCTGTTTTACCTTTTATAACTTAGAATTTCCCAAACATCCTTGATCTGTGAAGCTACGCTTTGAGGAACACAGGTTAACATCCCTAATAACTGGTGTTTCATAAACACCAAAATGAACAGTAAACCTAGTTTGGGAAACGATGAAAATCAAGCTTATCATTTTGTCTGTGTGTAGTTCCATATTGGCGCCGTGGAGCATAGAGAACTGGGCCGCTCGGAAACCTCTTGGATATTTCCCCGGTAATGTGTAGAGTACGTAAACATTAGCTTGTGAGCAGCAAGTGTGAGGCTAGGAGCCGTTTTTCCCATCTCAAATACAGGAAAAAAATTTTACCCAACTCTTTCTCTCACGTTTGTACCGTAATGATCCATTGACAAGTTAACGCACACTCAGGGCAAATTGATTACCACCCACAGCTACCAGCGCTGAAGAATTAACTCCAAACAACATTCTAACTTAATTTTTTCCATAGACATTAGACGATACATATTATCATTTAACCATGCAGATTGTTTTTGAAAGAAAAATATTTAAGATGTCCTTTGTTTTTAATTTATAGCTTTCTGGTACGTTTAAAAAATACATCCTTATTTTTAAAGAACATTAAAGGTTAGGCCCTTGTAATCTGTGTACAACACTAGTTTTTTTTATCATTAAGAAAACAGTACAAACCATATCTTCTTTGTCATAAATATAACTTTAAAAGGAAATGGATCCCCTTCATTGTCTCTCTAGATTTACATACAAGCAGAGAAAGGCACTCATCTACTACAGTGGCAAAAAATAATTCATTTAAATACATAGTTTTCCAAAAGTGAATTTTTTTAAAAAGATGAGATGCTAAGATCTGAGGAAATAATGAACGAACGCATTGTGACTTTTCACCTCGCGAGCACCCATTTTCCTAGTTTGGTGAGTCTGAAGAGATATGAGAATGATGGCCTGATTTTAATTCCCATTGGATGAGGGTTTATCTAGAGCTGCCCTATTTCTTGACATTATTATAATATTAAAAGTAACATTTATTTTTATAAGTCATTACCATTTTTGCACACTCATGCCTTCATTTTAGCCAAGTGCTGTCAACTTTAGATTTCAGGCTTCCAGAGTCTAGAAAAAAACACACATTGGTTTTCAGGTTCTTTGGGCGAACATTCTTGCCCCAGCAAAAGCTCAATTTATTGGACTGTCTCGTGACTGATGTATTCAAAGTCAATCAGAAAATTGTCTTTCGATTGTTAGCATGCTGCTGAAAAGCCTTTTAGAGGGAAATGGGGGAGAGTGGGGCAAAGCATAGCGTACTGAATGCACATAGAGTCGTTTATCCATCATCCCTGGGAACGTGAGCATAAAGCTCCTGGGAGAAGGTGGCTCCCAAATTCCTGCTGCCTACGACTCCGAGCTGAGAACATCGTGACAGGAGAGCGATGATTTATTGTATGTGAGCCACAGTGTGTGGGGGGGTACCTGGGGTACGTCAGTGGAAGCACATGGTGAGATTCTGGTAGGTAGGATTCTTTGTTTAAAGGATTACATGAGTTGGAAGCACACAAAATCAGGCCAGGCAGACAATAGGTGCAAATTACGTGTTAACTGTTGTTATTTTTTAGTGACTCATTCAGCCCAGTGTTAGCCATCCTGTTGGAGTGCAGAAGCCTTGTTCAGGGGTACGTACCAAATGCATGCTCTCCCCCTGGAAGAGCCCATCGCTCTGGACAGTATGGCCAACACTCGCCTGCTCACGTAGACTGTTTGTTTGGTCCTGGGTGTCCTGGAAGCCCCTCTGTGCATCCTCGTGCCAGCCCTACGGGTAGTCATACAGAGGCATGTGCTGAAGAAGCCCCTGCCCCGGGTGTGCTTCCCACCGTCCTTCACAGTGTGTTCAAATCTGAGAGCAGGAACAGTGGTGTGACGTGGCGGGGTGGTTCTGGCTGCCATCTCTGCAGTTGCCTTGAAGATGTCAGCTGCAGCCGCCATTGCGAGGGTGTCACTGGGGCCAGCAGGCCCACTTCCACGGTGCCTCCTGCACGTGGCCAGCATAGGGTGCTCATGGCAGGAGACCTCAGTTCTGCTCCAGGCTGGCCTCTCTATGAGCAATTAAAGGGATTTTACTACACAAATTTGAATCTGTTTATTAAGAGATAGAATCCATATTTATGAAGTTAAGCATTTAATTTGTGATCAGTAAAAATGTATGTTTATCAAATAGCAGTGGATTCACAGACTCTGAGAAGGGATTAGTGGTTACCAAAGGGGAGGGGTGGGGAGGGAGGGAGAAAGGGATTAAGGGGCACTATAATTCCCACTCACAATAGAGGTAGGTCACGGGGAAGGCAGTACAGCACAGAGAAGACAATGACTGTAGCATCTTACCGAGCTGATGGACAGTGACTGCAGTAGGGCGGCTAAGGACTTGATAATATGGGCGAATATTGATACCACAATGTTGCTCATGTGAAACCATCATAAGATTGTGTATCAAGGATACTTTAATTAAAAAACTATGTTTATCACTTTGGCTTAGTGATCCATATGAACTATTTTTTCTGTTGTATAAGCTGGGCGACCATGAAGGAAGCATTATGACAGTCTATGAAAATATTCCCGAGATGGTTTTTGCTGAATCTAAGACTGTGTGCCAGGCTTATTTCACCATCTGATCTGTCACAATAAAAATCAGGCAGAGGTATGACGAGATGAACTTAGTGATTCTGAAATCTGTTCTATGAAAATCAAGTTTCTCAGGCTTCAGCAAAGGAGGAGAAAGGTAGTCCCCCCACGAGATGGAAAAGAGGTGCAAACGCATGCTTGTCCACGGATGTACACAGCAGCACTGCTCACAACAGCCCTAAGATCATGAGCCTTGACGTTTTGGCATTTTGGAGCAGGTCAGTCTTGTGGGGAGGCTGTCCTGTGAGTTGTATAGGATGTTTGCTGGCATCAACTCACAGTGCCAGTGGCGTCCCCCTCTTCCCGTTGTGACAGCCAGAAATTCTCCAGACATTGCCTAGAAGCCCCTGGGGCGGAGGGCAGTCATCCCCATGAGAACCGCTGTGTTAAAGCATGGGCACACGATGCTAACTGCATGCTGTCGTTAGGGATCACGTACGCGGGTTGTGGTCAGATTGCAGCGTGAGAAGGTGTGTGGGCAGCCAGCGTCAGTGCAGGTGGTCCTGATGAACCTGGCCAGAAGTGTGGACAAATCCAAACTCGGAACTGGTGCTAAACTGGTCCAGGGTGGAGGGGTGTGTGTGGTTAGAATGAAAACCAGGGCCAAAGGCAGAACAAAACAACACAAAACTCCAGTTTCTCCGGTGGCCTGCTCCATTTCGAGGAGTATCCGGAGTGGTTTGGTGTGCTCCCAGCACGGAAACGGCGCACTCTTCATCTTGTGCATGCTGCACAGAGCACCGGCTTCGGTCACCCGCCAGGTGTAGCTCTTTGCCTGGCTGGCTCCCTGGCTCCGTCCCGCACAGACCGCCTGCCTGCAGACCTGGACCGTAGCTCCTGTCCCCAGGTCCCTGTGTTCCCAGATCCCAGACTCGGAAGGCCCCGCTGCAGCTTGGCCTTCTCCGCCTGCCCTGTTTCCACCTTGCAGTCTTAGAAGGGGAGGCTTCAGCAAAGGAGGAGAAAGGTAGTCCCCCCACGAGATGGAAAAGAGGTGCAAACGCATGCTTGTCCACGGATGTACACAGCAGCACTGCTCACAACAGCCCTAAGATCATGAGCCAAATGCTTTCGACTGATGGATGGATGAGCTGCTGAAGGCGTACCAGGATTCCTTTTGGAGTGGAAGAATTGTTTTGGGACTTGACAGAGAGGGCAGCCGTACAACACTGAATGCCCTAAGGGCTTTGTGCCTCCTACATGGAAGGACTGGTAGTCTATGTCTATGCCTGCCATGCAGAGAGAGAGCAACCAGAAAATTTAGAGTCCTTTTTCTATTTCTAATCTTTGAGAATAAAGAATGTATTGCATTTGTTAAAATCATTTGCATTTCGCACCAAATATTTTGGGATACGTGAACTTTTTGCCAGCACTGTTTATTGATAGTGGTTCTACTTGGGTACCAGTAATGTCAAAACCAGCAATGAAAGTTCTCATTTTAATTGCTGGTTTCTAGTAATAAACCAATTAATGTTGACATGTTGCATAACCAGAACATCATTAACTCAAGTCATATTTCCCCCTTTTTGTGCATTTATCACGCACAGATGATATTAATTACACTTACCAAGTTTAACAACATATATAAAAGATAATCTTAATTCCAGGACTCTAGTTTGTGAGTTACCATCTGCATTGGCCCAAAGAATAAGAATTTGATTCTAAAGCTCATTTCTGAACAGCTTGTAATAAGAGTTATTTATATATTAGTTACATGTTGAATTATTATGGATTTTAGTGTCTTAATTTCCAAGCAGTTTGGGGCTCATTGTAGTGACATATGCTCATATTTTGAGACTGTATATGGCATTTAGCAATTTCATCAGAAGGCTGTTTATTTTTCTGCCTGGTAATTTACAACCCAGTCCTGAAAACAGAAATGTGCTCTTCATAATGAAATTTTTTAAGTTTTATAAGCAAATCAGTATTCCATTATGTTTATTTGACCCTGCTGCTGCCCTTTAATTTCTATTCAAAGAGTTGTACAGGAATTTTGTGTCATTATTTTTCTTTACCGGCAGATTCTTTTTTTTTGTAGTTGCCCAGGTTATTCATCTTACATATCCTTTTGGTGTTTTTTAAAAATGTAGTGTAATGCGTATGAACCTGCGTGTGGAATCTTTTTGCTATCCTTTCTTCGAAGATTGTAACTATAAACATGACTTGGGAATAATTTACTTCAATTTCCTTAAAACATTTCATGAGATTCTATATAAATTCACTAATAAGTAAACCTTCATTCATAGCTTCGCTTGTGGGTTTGAATCACATTAAACCCGGCACCTTTTTATTATCACTTAAGACTGCTGAACAAGAATTTAGAGAAAATGGTGGCATTTAATTTCTTCATTCTTGAGCTTGTCAATGATAGTAGATAATTTAAACTGCAGGAGGTTGTATCATTCCCAGCCAAAGAAATTTTATCAAGAAGGTAAATATCATTAAGTAAATGCTAATTGACTTACTTCATGTTTATTTTACACGGACTGGAAAATAGCAACAAGTTTCTGATGTAGAGGATGAGCTCAGCGGCTGGAAGTCTGGCTTCTTTAGAAATCAGTGCAAATGACGGCACCTCTGTGAGATGGAAATGGATGGAAACATTCATCAGTGCCTTTCTTCTGCTTTATTTTAGGGAAGCCAGAGGAGGAAAAAAAGGTTCTAATGTTGCTCTGTTTTTATGAGCACAACATTAGAGAGTGGGTGTATAGTAAGTATATACACACAAACGTGCATGCCACGATCATCGACAATGTCAGCTCCAGCGATGGGCAGAAAGTTTGTGAAGGGTGTGTACAGCTGGATTCAGCGGCTGCCTCTGATACAGCCCCTAAGGCGAAGAAAGATATTTCAAATGGGCGTTAATTATCATTAAATGATAGTAGCAGCAATATGTGAGGTAAAATTAAATGTATTTACTTTAAGAGTCTTCCCTTGCAGAATTTCTACACATATAGTAATGCCAACTGGCCATTTTAATTGCTCCTTTTTTCACTTTGCACGTGAAAGTACATAGTGTGGGTTAAAGTTTAAGATGGAAATTATGAAACAGTAAAATGTGTTAAGTTTCAGTTGGGATGAAAGAGAAAACAATGTCATTGATTATAAAGAGAAAACATCGATTGGAAGAGAGGTTAGCAGGAATAATTCCCGAGGAATTTTAAAGTGGTTGTTTGTTTATGTTCAAATGTCCCTGTTTCTCACCCCATCAGGTCTTGGCAGACACTTGGCAGTCTGTATGGTCGGATGCTGACTGGTCCAAAGGTCCACACATGAAGTCACTATAAAGGTAAGACCCCTACTGCCCCATCCCTGGATCTTTGTCCTTCTACCGAGATCTGTTTGAGAAGAACTGTGTTTTGCCAAAACTGAACATGTTCTGTTTTAAAATGTTTTTTCAGGAGGAAGTTGTAGGCCTTTCTCCTTGCTGAAACTGAAGGTAATAGATACAGCTTCTTTAAATCATTATGGGCTATATATAGTCAACTCTACATGATGAATCGGCCTTTTATTGCCTTCTAAGAGTTTTGGCTTCTGAACCAGCTATTGCAAACTTTTCTGGGTCTTACCGGGAGAGGATGCCTCCTTCTAAAATCAATCCCTCTTTTCAACTAAAATCAAGTCACTCTTCAATTGTGAGTTAAAATTAAGCTGAAAGATTAATTATAATTGGGTACATGAGTATAGATTTTATTTGGTTTCCTATCATAATTCTGTGCTCTGTTGGTTTCTTAATATGATTCGTATCTCTTTGCAGATTGATTTGGTAGTTAACCTTGAAAGTTATTAGAAAAATACATAGATTACTCTTCATCTGTCTAGTGAGATGAGTAAGGTACCCAGAAGAGCAAACCAAACAATCAATGGGTACGTAGGCGTTGGAGCCCACATCCCAAACTAAAACAGATGGACAGCCCCCTGCCACCAAGAATAAGTTCTGTAACATTGCCTTTTGGTAGATGGGATTTTAGTCTTTTATTTTAGTATTTCCTTTTTGTTTTGTTTTGTTTTGTTTTTGAGAAAAAAATACAGAACTTTTGTAATATTAAAAACATACAGATGGAAATTTAGGGAAGATTTTTGCTTCATTGTTTTAAAAGAACCAAACAGAACTAAAATGATAGACCTAAATTTAACTAAACTAGGATCTTACTGAGGTTTTTTTTTTTTAAGCAAATACACAAAGATTGTTTTCACAAAGTAAGCATGTAGAAGACTTTAATAGTTTACTTAAACATTTGAAGTGTCGTTAATAAAAACAAAAATTTATAAAATGTTAATGAAGTTGAGTTCATGAATGGCTTTAACCTAGCGTGCCTTCAAGGTTCAGCCATGTTTAGCATGAATCTTTTTTTTTTATGGCTGACTTACATTCCATTGTATGGATATGCCACCTTTTTTTTATCCAGTCATCAATTGATGGACATTTGGGTGTATCTGCCTTTTGGTTGTTATGAGTAATGCTGCACTGAACATTTTTGTGCAGATGTGCATCTTCATTTCTCTTGGGTATATACCTGGAGTAGAATTGCTAGGTCAAATGGTAATTCTGTTTAACACTTTGAAGAACCATCAGACTTTTCTAGAGTGGCTGCGTGCCATCAGTCAGTATTTTTCAAAATGCTGTAGGACCGTATTCCAAGTGTTAGAGGGAAGATAGAAGAGGAGATCGGTTGCTCAGTGTTTTGAGTGGGCATTAATTCAGTACTGAGGAAACATCAGCCTCCATTGAATTGAATTGCGTCCTGCTCTGTGAGGCATTGGAGTTTAGCTTTATAGATAGGGGACTTTGGATTTTTCTGTAGCCTTTGATAACTCATTATGCAGCTTGGACATGTAACAAGGTCGTTTGGGATCATGGTGGGAAATCGCACTCTGGTAGTTACCTACCACAGCATCTCTGGCTCATCGTCAGTAACACCCGTAGTCATCGGGAAAGCACGTGCCCTCTCCCCTCAGTATTGGGCTCTGTGCATCGGAAAGCGAGGGCTAATACCTGCTTCCCCTAGACCTACCAGTTTCAACACGTCCCCTCCTTTGGAAGCCATTCCCAGCAGACCGTGGCGGTGGTATTTTCTTGACTGTCAATTTTAAAGTAGTTAGTGTGTTCACAGGGAGCGTCCACATTGTAGTTACCAGGCAGGAAGCTTTCAAGCCGGGAAGGGACAAGGCCATTGTTCCCTCATGTAGAGATGGGAAAATCTTCACCAGAGTTGAGAAAACAGAGAGCAGGGGATTGGGGGTGTTGGGAAGCTTATGTTCTCTGTCAAGGCCCAGAGAGTGAGTAAGTAGCTTACACTTTGTGGGCCAGGTGTTGTCTGTTGAAATCCCTCACCTCTGCTCTTCTGGTGTGAAAGCAGCTGTGGATCCTACAGTGAATGAACCGAACATGGCTAAGTGCCAATAAAACTTTATTTATGGACACTGAAAATCTGAATGGTGTATCAATTTCATGGGTCACAAAATTGGATTCTTTTGATTTTCTTTTCAGCCATTTAAAAATGTAAAAAGCCTTTGTAGCTCACAGGCTTTACCAAAGGAAGCCGCAGGTGGGGGTTAGCCTGGAGGCCGCAGTGTGCCGACCGGGTGGTCTGTTGCTGCCTTTTCTGACTTTGCCTTCTGAGGTGGAGGACCCCTGGAAGGGCAGCTGTGTGAGGCCTGTGGTTTGGCTAAGACAGGATCCAAGTTGTGGGTGCTTACTGCAGGCACTGCAGATGGTCAGGGAGGCAAGGCTCGGGGACCTGAGGGCCTTCCTGCATGTACAGAGGGTGGCTCTGGACCTAGGAAACCACCCTAACTTGGGGGTTCTCGGGGAGATGCCCCTGGCATCTAGTGGGTGGGGCCGGAGTGTGCTGCTCGGCCCCCTCCAGTGCCCAGGGCAGCATCACAGGGAAGATTTATAGGGCCCCAAAGGTCCGTGGTACCCTGACTGACAAACCCGACTCACTGCTGTTGTCGGTATTTGATTTTATATTTTAAATCCTATCAGTGTTGGGGCCATGGAAATTTAATCTGCTGACCATTTGGTTAGTAAATGCTATTCCTATGTTTGCTGACATAAACATGAGGATGTTAGAGTCTCATCCAATAGTTTGGCTCACAGTGCTTGGAGTGCTTGTCTTTATATTTTTGTGTTGTCATTCATTTAAATTGACACATCAAAAAATGCTGGAACACCAAGACTTCTGAGATCCAAGCTGCCTCAGTGCATGAGGCATTGCCTCCCTTTTTATCTACAGAGAAAGCCACTGGGTGGATTCTTCAGAGACCACATTATATGTGAGAAACGAGTATATGACCTCGCTTATGACTCAACAACCTAAGGAAAGAGAACCATCAAGGTCAAAATAAATCCTGCATATGTGGGTACAAATCACAGTGTTTTAGAGGCTTCGTGGCCAACCCGTGTACTTTCCTGAAATTTGTTTGAAGGCCTAGTGCTCATTATGGAGAGTCTGTTTCCAGCCTCTCGGTCTTAGAGATAATTAAAACTGTAAATTAACTTACAAACTAAATGGAAGCGTTAGCCTAAAGACCAAAGTCATTAGAAAATTACTGGTATGTGCATGCAATAGCTGTCACAGTCTCCCAAGACAATCTGCTTTGAAACCTTGGGAATGTGAATTTGCATTTCACTATGTAGAGGGGAGAAGAAATGTTAAAGAAAAATTGTGCTGTTTGTCTTAATGTCCATCGTCTGACTGGTGGTGGAGACCTCTAAGCAGTGTTTTGCTGTTACTAGTTTCAGCATTATGAGGAAGGCTTGTTTCTGAGTCTGCCTTGTGGGCAGGCTGAGATGTGCAGAGGGCTTAGGGTGACAAGTACAGAGCGTTGGAAAGAGGCCCCATGGCCACTTGGGAGGCCTTGGGAGGAGCACGGAGTGTTTTGGTGTTAACTCCAGGGCTGGTCTCCTTTCCTGCCACGTCAGCATCTCCCAGTGAGGTGCACGTGGGCTTTGGATGAAGGCCTCATCCAGCCATTAATTAACCCAGAAGTGCGGCACAGAAAGGACCCTTTCTGAAAGCCTTACCCTGGAGTTGTTGTTACTCTGTGAAGAGCAGCATTATTTTACTAACAAAAGACACTCTTCTCTCTGCCTCATTTCCTTTTTAGAAGTGCTGAGTTGCTCTCACACTGATGATTTCTGAAGACATTGCCAGGTTTTAATTATATTTTAATGAATATGAAAACAGTTCGTGTTCATAGGGGCAAATACAGAAAAGCACACACCCACACATGCAGATACATGTGCAGCACGATCCTATCCCTGGAGTCAGGTGTAAGACAAATTGGGGGGCATCTTCCGTTTCTGTGGGTGTGAGTGTGGGTCTGTGTTTACAAAGCAAAATGGAGCATCGTGCACATGCCATCTTGAAACCTGCTTCTTTCACATATCTCTATATCGTGAATATTTTCCCCAGTTAATTCCATTAAGGTCTGCATGTTTGCCTGCTGGTTTATTCCCATATTTAAATGGGGGTTGTGCTGTGAGGACTCTCCTAATAAAATAATAGTTATTTGATTGTACTTATATTTTGGACTGTTTCACTCCAAGTAAATAAATATAACTGTAATATTTAGTGAAAAACCTTATCATTGAAGTGAATTTTTTTTCTTACCATAGACTAATACACACAAAGTCATTCAAGAACGAAGATGTAAGTCTGTGGAAGATAGCAATCGAGATGAAACCACTGTTACTATTTTCATGAATTTCAGTTCCAGCCTTTCCTGTGTGTGTATTTTCCTACAGTTGGAGTCAAACTATAGATGCTGTAATTTATTTAATCATTCTGTCATTGGACAACATGTTTCAGCAGGCACATACTGGCTTAATTGCATAGGAGAAAGAGATAGGCAAACTTAGAGAAACGAACCTGTTTCACCTCCAAAGTAAGCAGGTCCCCAGCCAGTTGGTAGAAGAGGAGGCTACGTTGGTGTTAATGCATGCATTAAAGTTTTCATCTTGAATTGACCACTGATGGTGAAATAAAAATGAACTCAGCTCATGTTGGAAGAAGAGAAGCATTCTGGAGAAAGAGGCTGGGGGCGTAAGCCCTGCTGTTTTCAGGCTGGCAGAGAATTTGTTCACATCCTGGAGAAGCACAGAGCCAAGTGCCTTTTCATGCTGACGTAATTCCAAGCAGATCGCCCAGCTGCTCTGGCTCTTGGTCCTCAGTCTGCCTGGAAACAAATGCCAAGGACCTGAGCTTTGTCCTGAAGGTTCTTCCAGAGTCAACACCAGCAGGCTCCGAGCAGAAACAAGAAATGACACAAACTTGCTTCCGTCCCTGGAGAAACAAGGGCTGATTTAAACGATTTTAGGAGAGTATTTCATATTGGGGCAGATTGTGGAAAGAAAATACCACCCTCAAATGGTGTCAGGTTTGCACCGTGTTTCCCTCCCTTTAATCAGTGGGAGCTTAGCTCCCTGTGAGCAGACGGGCAGGAAACTCAGTGGCGTTCTCTGTCAGTACCACCAGCCTGTGCTGTGGAGGTCTCTGTGGTCTCCATCTCTATAGAGAGCTCTTGTGTCTCTTGAGGTAATTAAATAGCAGTAAGATTCTGCTGTTGAGGGACATTTGTTTCCCTTCCCAGACAATGACAGCACATTAAATACTGAAACTGTGAACTAAAATAAGACCCTCAGACATTTGTCTTGGGACCAAGTCTTCAACTATTTTGTGAAGGGACGGATTAATCGAAGCTTTTGCCACCCTGATATTAAATAGTGAAAAGAAATCCTATAAATAATTTTCCCTTCAGCTTCTTGACGGCTTTCACCCCAAATTATGATGTAAGTTGGAGTGTTTACCTTCAGCAGGGCCACTGCCAGATGCTGGCCACTCACGCTCCCTGCTGCCCCTTAGACAGTGGAGGGTGGGGGGCCGGCGCTGTGGGGGCAGGTCTAACCATTCTGCAGGATCACAACTCCAGAGACCTCAGAGTGGCCTAATTGAAGGGTCTCCAATCACAACCCGGTCAGGCAAGAAAATAGACACCGGTGGGACTGATTAAGAACACATTTGCTTGCTTTCTCCTGCTGTTCAGGCCAAGAAGGAACCCCTCTGCTGCAAAAGCTCTCACTTCCACTCAACCCAGGCAGGTTGCAGCCACCAGTGGCAGAGCCCGGAACTTGAGCCAGAACCATGCTGTTCTGGATACCGCCTCCAGGCAGCGCCTTCTTTGCTGCGCTTTTTAAGCGGCACCTGCAGGTTCAGGACTGGCTGGCCAGCTGCTCTGTGTGGTGGGCTGAGGGCAGGCCTTCTCTGGCCGGGTGCCTAGGCTGGATGAGAATTGATGTCAACACCACAGCCGTGCTCCCAGTGTGGGACTGTGGCTGTCCTTGGTCTGAGAGGCGAGGACTGAGTCACATAGTGTCCCTCTGATCCAGAGCTGGAAGGGGATGGAGATGTGATTGGGGATCAGGCTGCCTGGCTTCCAGCCACCAGACCCCGGAATCCCACATCTCCCCCTAAGCTGATAACAGCCAGCACAGGCATGTCATGTTCCACATCATGTGCCCATAAATCGTTCCTCTCACACTGTAGAGGCTGCAGGCTGACATACCCCCACGAAGGAGACAGTGATGGTGATGGTGATGGCATTTCACTTTGGACCTTATTACAAGGGCAGCCTTCCAGCCCTGGGCCCAGGGGAGCATCGGGTACATCATTAAAGGTCAGAACCAGTTTTCTACAGTAGCCCCCACACAGACTTATACACACACAGCTCCTCTAGAGCTCTCTGGCCTCACTCTTCCCCCTGAATCTTGTCTCCATCAGTTAGGAAGTGACCTTCTCCCTCTTCTAAAGCTTCCCTCTCTTCCATGAACTGGCCTTCCTTGGAACTCTGCCACCCCTCATAGTTCCTTGGGGCATATGTGGGGAGTTACCTATTGGAGTGTTTTGTTATTTGTGTGGATGTCTTACTAAGCAGCTTAAAGGCGAGGAGTGTGTGTGTGTGTGTGTGTGTAAATTTGTTAAATCCTTGCTATTGCCAACACTCCTTGGACAAGTGGGTACTCGGTGATGTTTTCTGTTTTTTTCCTCATACATCATATTCATAAAGCATGAAAAAACTAGAGCAATGCCAATGTTTTATTTTCATCTGCAGCAGGATTTTGGCAAATACTAGAGCAGGGCCCCCGTACGCCCATACACTGTGCAGGCAATGAGCTGTCCAGTGCAAGGGCTTCCCTTTCTTCTCACAGAGCTCCTTTCCTAAGAAGGGTGCGTTGGAAATAATACATGACTCAGATAATGACAACTGGAAGTTCTCTGCAGGAGTGAGAGCCATGCTAGTATTGTGATCCCACCATGCCTCAAGGCAGATAAATCATCACGTTTTGCATGTGCTGTACCTGAGCTCCCATTTCAAAGGTCTGAATCTTTATCCGTTTGGTCTTTTTCTCTAAAGAAATAAAAACTTCTTCATTTAATGCTAGAAGTTTTGCCACCAACAAAAATGCCTGAAAAATCATACTTAACAGCAAGAAGCTGAAAGCTTTTCACCTAAGATCAAGAACAAGACAGGGATGCCCACTATCCCCACTGTTATTCAACGTGGTACTGGAGGTCCTAGCCACAGCAATCAGACAAAACAAAGAAACACAAGGAATCCAGATTGGTAAAGAAGAAGTCAAACTGTCACTATTTGCATATGACATGATATTGTACATAAAAAACCCTAAAGACTCCACTGCAAAACTACTAGAACTAATATCGGAATTCAGCAAAGTTGCAGGATACAGTATTAATACACAGAAATCTGTTGCTTTCCTGTACACTAACGATGAACTAGCAGAAAGAGAAATCAGGAAAACAATTCCATTCACAATTGCATCAAAAAGAATAAAATACCTAGGAATAAACCTAACCAAGGAAGTGAAAGACCTATACCCTGAAAACTACAAGACACTCTTAAGAGAAATTAAAGAGGTCACTAACAAATGGAAACTCATCCCCTGCTCTTGGCTAGGAAGAATTAATATCATCAAAATGGCCATCCTGCCCAAAGCAATATATAGATTTGATGCAATCCCTATCCAATTAACAGCAACATTCTTCAACGAATTGGAACAAATAGTTCTAAAATTCATATGGAAACACCAAAGACCCTGAATAGTCAAAGAAATCCTGAGAAGGAAGAACAAAGTGGGGGGGATCTCGCTCCCCAACTTCAAGCTCTACTACAAAGCCATAGTAATCAAGACAATTTGGTACTGGCACAAGAACAGAGCCACAGACCCGTGGAACAGATTAGAGACTCCAGACATGAACCCAAACATATATGGCCAATTAATATACGATAAAGGAGCCATGGCCATACAATGGCAAAATGACAGTCTCTTCAACAGATGGTGTTGGCAAAACTGGACAGCTACATGTAAGAGAATGAAACTGGGTGACTGTCTAACCGCATACACAAAAGTAAATTCGAAATGGATCGAAGACCTGAATGTAAGTTACAAAACCATAAAACTTTTAGAAAAAAACATAGGTAAAAATCTCTTGGACATAACAATGAACGACTTCTTCATGAACACATCTCCCCGGGCAAGGGAAACAAAAGCAAAAATGAACAAGTGGGACTGCATCAAGCTGAAAAGCTTCTGTACAAGAAAGGACACCACCAATAGAACAAAAAAGCATCCTACAGTATGGGAGAATATATTCATAAATGACAGATACGATAAGGGGTGACAGCCAAAATATATAAAGAGCTCATGCACCTCAACAAACAAAAAGCAAATAATCCAGTTAAAAAATGGGCACAGGGGAGGCGGAGCCAAGATGGCGGCGTGAGTAGAGCAGTGGAAATCTCCTCCCAAAAACACATAGAGCTACGAAAATACAACAAACAAAACTCTTCTAAAATAGAGACCAGAGGACACAGGACAACATCCAGACCACATCCACACATGCAAATACCCAGCACCTTGCGAAGGGGGTAAGATTCAAGCCCCGGCCTGGCAGGACCCGAGCACCCCTCCCCCCGGCTCCCGGCGGGTGGAAAGAAACTGGAGCGGTTTTTTTTTTTTTTGGCGAGTGCTTTTTGGAAGCCTTAAAGGGACAGGGACCCTGGTGCTAGGGAGGCAGAGCAGCAGGACCGGTGAGCGGGTGCCTGGGACCAGCACCTGAGGACAAAGAATATCGCACGTTTTTCCATGCGGGACTGGTGGGCGGGTGCCTGGGACCGGTGCCTGAAGATAAAGAATATCGCGCGTTTTTCCCTGAGGGACCAGTGGGCAGGTGCTTTTTGGAAGCCTTGAAGGGACAGGGACCCTGGTGCTAGGGAGGCAGGGCAGCAGGACCAGTGAGCGGGTGCCTGGGACTGGCGCCTGAGAAAAAAAAAAATAGCGTGTTTTTTCCTTTTTTTTTTTTTCCAGTTCCCTCTCTCATTGTTGCTGTTGTTTTGGTTTGGAGAGTGCTTTTTGGAAGTCTTAAAGGGGCAGGACAGGACACTTAGACCAGAGGGAGGGAATCTGGGGATCTCTGGGCACTCTAACCCCCTGGGCAACAGGGAGCACAGAGGCCCGTTATGGAGAAAAATAGCCTCCCGGCCGCTCCCCCTCCAACAGGGCTCCACCACTTTGGAGGAGCAGCCCCAGCCAGGCCAAGCCCACAGCAACAGCGGAGATAAACTCCATAGCAAACGGGCAGGTAGCAGAAGCCCTGTCTGCGCACAGCTGACAAGCATAAGCCACTAGAGGTCGCTAATCTCCCAGGAGAGGAAGGCCACAAACCAACAAGAAGGGAAGCTCTTCCAGCGGTCACTCGTACCAGCTCTGCAAACTATATCACCATGAAAAGGCAAAACTACAGGCAGACAAAGATCACAGAGACAACACCTGACAAGGAGACAGACCTAACCAGTCCTCCTGAAAAAGAATTCAAAATAAAAATCATGAACATGCTGACAGAGATGCAGAGAAAAATGCAAGAGCAATGGGATGAGATGCAGAGAAAACTGCAAGAGCAATGCGATGAGATGCAGAGAAAACTGCAAGAGCAATGGGATGAAGTCCTGAGGGAGATCACAGATGTCAGGAAGGAGATCACAGAAGTGAAACAATCCCTGGAAGGATTTATAAGCAGAATGGATAAGATGCAAGAGGCCATTGAAGGAATAGAAGCCAGAGAACAGGAACGTATAGAAGCTGACATAGAGAGAGATAAAAGGATCTCCAGGAATGAAACAACACTAAGAGAAATATGTGACCAAACCAAAAGGAATAATATTCGCATTATAGGGGTACCGGAAGAAGAAGAAACAGGAAAAGGGATAGAAAGTCTCTTTGAAGAAATAATTGCTGAAAACTTCCCCAAACTGGGGGAGGAAATAATCGAACAGACCATGGAATTACACAGAACTCCCAACAGAAAGGATCCAAGGAGGACAACACCAAGACACATAGTAATTAAAATGGCAAGGATCAAGGACAAGGAAAGAGTTTTAAAGGCAGCTAGAGAGAAAAAGGTCACCTATAAAGGAAAACCCATCAGGCTAACATCAGACTTCTCGACAGAAACCCTACAGGCCAGAAGAGAATGGCATGATATACTTAATGCAATGAAACAGAAGGGCCTTGAACCAAGGATACTGTATCCAGCACGACTATCATTTAAATATGATGGCGGGATTAAACAATTCCCAGACAAGCAAAAGCTGAGGGAATTTGCTTCCCACAAACCACCTCTACAGGGCATCCTACAGGGACTGCTCTAGATGGGAGCACCCCTAAAAAGAGCACAGAACAGAACACACAACATATGAAGAATGGAGGAGGAGGAATAAGAAGGGAGAGAAGAAAAGAATCTCCAGACAGTGTATATAACAGCTCAGTAAGCGAGCTAAGTTAGGCAGTAAGATACTAAAGAGGCTAACCTTGAACCTTTGGTAACCACGAATCTAAAGCCTGCAATGGCAATAAGTACATATCTCTCAATAGTCACCCTAAATGTAAATGGACTTAATGCACCAATCAAAAGACACAGAGTAATAGAATGGATAAAAAAGCAAGACCCATCCATATGCTGCTTACAAGAAACTCACCTTAAACCCAAAGACAAGCATAGACTAAAAGCCAAGGGATGGAAAAACATATTTCAGGCAAACAACAGTGAGAAGAAAGCAGGGGTTGCAGTACTAATATCAGACAAAATAGACTTCAAAACAAAGAAAGTAACAAGAGATAAAGAAGGATACTACATAATGATAAAGGGCTCAGTCCAACAAGAAGATATAACCATTCTAAATATATATGCACCCAATACAGGAGCACCAGCATATGTGAAACAAATACTAACAGAACTAAAGAGGGAAATAGACTGCAATGCATTCATTCTAGGAGACTTCAACACACCACTCACCCCAAAGGATAGATCCACCGGGCAGAAAATAAGTAAGGACACACAGGCACTGAACAATACACTAGAACAGATGGACCTAATAGACATCTATAGAACTCTACACCCAAAAGCAACAGGATATACATTCTTCTCAAGTGCACATGGAACATTCTCCAGAATAGACCACATACTAGCTCACAAAAAGAGCCTCAGTAAATTCCAAAATATTGAAATTCTACCAACCAATTTTTCAGACCACAAAGGTATAAAAGTAGAAATAAATTCTACAAAGAAAACAAAAAGGCTCACAAACACATGGAGGCTTAACAACATGCTTCTAAATAATCAATGCATCAATGAACAAATCAAAAATAGAGATCAAGGAATATATAGAAACAAATGACAACAACAACACAAAGCCCCACCTTCTGTGGGATGCAGCGAAAGCAGTCTTAAGAGGAAAGTATACAGCGATCCAGGCACACTTGAAGAAGGAAGAACAATCCCAAATGAATAGTCTACCATCACAATTATCGAAACTGGAAAAAGAGGAACAAATGAGGCCTAAAGTCAGCAGAAGGAGGGACATAATAAAGATCAGAGAAGAAATAAACAAAATTGAGAAGAATAAAACAATAGCAAAAACCAACGAAACCAAGAGCTGGTTCTTCGAGAAAACAAACAAAATAGATTAACCTCTAGCCAAACTTATTAAGAGAAAAAGAGAATCAACACAAATCAACTGCATCAGAAATGAGAATGGAATAATCACGACAGACTCCACAGAAATACAAAGAATTAGTAAAGACTACTATGAAAACCTATATGCCAGCAAGCTGGAAAACCTAGAAGAAATGGACAACTTCCTAGAAAAATACAACCTCCCAAGACTGACCAAGGAAGAAACACAAAAGTTAAACAAACCAATTACGAGCAAAGAAATTGAAACGGTAATAAAAAAACTACCCAAGAACAAAACCCCGGGGCCGGACGGATTTACCTCGGAATTTTATCAGACACACAGAGAAGACATAATACCCATTCTCCTTAAAGTGTTCCACAAAATAGAAGAAGAGGGAATACTCCCAATCTCATTCTATGAAGCCAACATCACCCTAATACCAAAACCAGGCAAAGACCCCACCAAAAAAGAAAATTACAGACCAATATCCCTGATGAATGTAGATGCAAAAATACTCAATAAAATATTAGCAAACAGAATTCAACAGTGTATCAAAAGGATCATACAGCACGACCAAGTGGGATTCATCCCAGGGATACAAGGATGGTACAACATTCGAAAATCCATCAACATCATCCACCACATCAACAAAAAGAAAGACAAAAACCACATGATCATCTCCATAGATGCTGAAAAAGCATTTGACAAAATTCAACATCCATTCATGATAAAAACTCTCAGCAAAATGGGAATAGAGGGGAAGTACCTCAACATAATAAAGGCCATATATGATAAACCCACAGCCAGCATTATACTGAACAGCGAGAAGCTGAAAGCATTTCCTCTGAGATCGGGAACCAGACAGGGATGCCCACTCTCCCCACTGTTATTTAACGTAGTACTGGAGGTCCTAGCCACGGCAATCAGACAAAACAAAAAAATACAAGGAATCCAGATTGGTAAAGAAGAAGTTAAACTGTCACTATTTGCAGATGATATGAATCTGTACATAAAACACCCTAAAGACTCCACTCCAAAACTACTAGAACTGATATCGGAATACAGCAAAGTTGCAGGATACAAAATTGACACACAGAAATCTGTAGCTTTCCTATACACTAACAATGAATCAATAGAAAGAGAAATCAGGAAAACAATTCCATTCACCATTGCATCAAAAAGAATAAAATACCTAGGAATAAACCTAACCAAAGAAGTGAAAGACTTATACTCTGAAAACTACAAGTCACTCTTAAGAGAAATTAAAGGGGACACTAATAAATGGAAACTCATCCCATGCTCATGTCTAGGAAGAATTAATATCGTCAAAATGGCCATCCTGCCCAAAGCAATATACAGATTTGATGCAATCCCTCGCAAATTACCAGCAACATTCTTCAATGAATTGGAACAAATAATTCAAAAATTCATATGGAAACACCAAGGACCCCGAATAGCCAAAGCAATCCTGAAAAAGAAGAATAAAGTAGGGGGGATCTCACTCCCCAACTTCAAGCTCTACTACAAAGCCATAGTAATCAAGACAATTTGGTACTGGCACAAGAACAGAGCCACAGACCAGTGGAACAGATTAGAGACTCCAGACATTAACCCAAACAAATATTGTCAATTAATATTTGATAAAGGAGCTAAGGACATACAATGGCAAAATGACAGTCTCTTCAACAGATGGTGTTGGCAAAACTGGACAGCTACATGTAGGAGAATGAAACTGGACCATTGTCTAACCCCATATACAAAGGTAAACTCAAAATGGATCAAAGACCTGAATGTAAGTCATGAAACCATTAAACTCTTGGAAAAAAAACATAGGCAAAAACCTCTTAGACATAAACATGAGTGACCTCTTCTTGAACATATCTCCCCGGGCAAGGAAAACAACAGCAAAAATGAGCAAGTGGGACTACATTAAGCTGAAAAGCTTCTGTACAGCGAAAGACACCATCAATAGAACAAAAAGGAACCCTACAGTATGGGAGAATATATTTGAAAATGACAGATCCGATAAAGGCTTGACGTCCAGAATATATAAAGAGCTCACACGCCTCAACAAACAAAAAACAAATAACCCAATTAAAAAATGGGCAGAGGAACTGAACAGACAGTTCTCCAAAAAAGAAATACAGATGGCCAAGAGACACATGAAAAGATGCTCCACATCGCTAATTATCAGAGAAATGCAAATTAAAACTGCAATGAGGTATCACCTCACACCAGTAAGGATGGCTGCCATCCAAAAGACAAACAACAACAAATGTTGGCGAGGCTGTGGAGAAAGGGGAACCCTCCTACACTGCTGGTGGGAATGTAAATTAGTTCAACCATTGTGGAAAGCAGTTTGGAGGTTCATCAAAATGCTCAAAACAGACCTACCATTTGACCCAGGAATTCCACTCCTAGGAATTTACCCTAAGAACGCAGCAATCAAGTTTGAGAAAGACAGATGCACCCCTATGTTTATCGCAGCACTATTTACAATAGCCAAGAATTGGAAGCAACCTAAATGTCCATCGGTAGATGAATGGAGAAAGAAGATGTGGTACACATACACAATGGAATACTACTCAGCCATAAGAAGTGGAAAAATCCAACCATTTGCAGCAACATGGATGGAGCTGGAGAGTATTATGCTCAGTGAAATAAGCCAAGCGGAGAAAGAGAAATATCAAATGATTTCACTCATCTGAGGAGTATAAGAACAAAGGAAAAACTGAAGGAACAAAACAGCAGCAGAATTACAGAACCCAAAAATGGACTAACAGGTACCAAAGTGAAAGGAACTGGGGAGGATGGGTGGGCTGGGAGGGATATGGGGGGGGGGAGAAGAAGGGGGGTATTAAGATTAGCATGCATGGGGGGGAGGGAGAAAGGAGAGGGTGGGCTGCACAACAGAGAGGACAAGTAGGGATTCTACAACATTTTGCTAAGCTGATGGACAGTAACAGTAATGTGGTTGATAGGGGGGACCTGATATAGGGGAGAGCATAGTAAACATAGTACTCTTCATGTAAGTGTAGATTAAAGATTAAAAAAAAAAGAAGAAGAAAGAAAGAAAGAAAAGGGGGATTACTCCTTGATAGGATAAAACTATTGGTAAATCAAAGATGAACACATGCTTTAAATATACTTAATGTTGATCACTTAAAGGGTGTCAGATGATCAGCTATGGAGGTACTCTTTTCTGATAATATTCCTTTCTCTTAATAAAAAAAAAAAAAAAAAGCAGTCCCTTTGTGCTGACCTCCAATGAGTTAGTTCTGCACAGTGATAATAGAGGGCACGTCAAAGCGTGGGCAAAGGGTCTGTTTGTTTCTATGCAGAGGATCAAGGCCTAGCTTGGATACCCAGAAAATGAACTAAGATACGATACGAGGAGGAGCTTCTGGCATCAGCACTCTCTGGAGGACTCGTGCCGGGGGATGATCATCAAAAAGCCTCCACAGGGATCCGGACGATGCTGCGGTTGTGGCTGCGTCCAGCCCACCGTCTCCTGGACTTGCCATTGAAATGAGGAGGGAGATGTCTAGGCTGGCATGTGCATACAGTGAGACAACGAATTTGACCGGATCTGTACTGTTGGAACTCAACCAGGAGTTGGGAGGGGTGCAAGTTGTAGCACTCCAAAATCTCATGACTATAGACTATCTATGGTTAAAAGAACATATGGGATGTGAACAGATCCCAGAAATGGGCTGCTTTAATTTGTCTGATTTTTCTCAGACTGTTCAAGTACAGTAGGACAATATCCATCATATCATAGACAAATTTTCACAAATGCCTAGGGTGCCTAAATGGTTGTCTTGGCTTCACTGGAGATGGATGGTAATTATAGATTTGCTTTGTTTATGTCACCGTATTCCTATTATGTTAATATGTGTGTGCAAATTAGTTAGTAGTTTAAAACCTATACATACTTAAGGTACTCTACAAGAAGATATGTCAAAGAAATAATCAATCCTCCCATGTTTTCTTCCGTCTGCTACCTCTATAGCTTTTCTTCTTTCTTCCTAATTACAACCCTTAAATAGAATTCGTGCCTCATATCGAAGTTACCGAGTATCATAATTCCTCCAGGTGGTAAAGATACCTCGAGACAAGTGCTGGGCATAGAAGCCACAGGGCATAAATCTGCAAAGAAGTATAAAAAGCTAACCTTTTCAAACAATATGGCTTCTCTCTCACTTACCAACTTTACATTTCCCTGTATGGCCCCAGAAGATGACTGGTTAGCCAGAGACGGGTAAGATTCCTCAAGGGAGGAACAACCTAAGACAGGCACAGTTGCAGGGGGGCCATCAGGTGAGAAATTGGGGATCAACAGAGGTGAGGCTCAGAACCTCACCCCCCCTGCTTTGAGAGAAATCTTATGCATCCGTGGATGTTTTGCTGCCCTTGTCTAGCCTGGATTAATACTTAGTCCATAGGCACACACCTGATCATCTACATTTGCCCTCTTACAGCACTAAACTATGTTTTCTACCTTTATCTTGCATCTACCTATCACTTCAGCATTTTATTAAAAATAAAAAAAATAATAATAATAAAGGGAGAAATGTGGGATCAACATATAAATCAAGTATAAAAATCAAATGAATATTCATATTTGACCTGATTGTTTATAGTTCATCATGCGTGATCAAAACTGAAAGTTTCTGTGATGAATGCCCTTGTACTTTTCACCATATAAGAATTTATTCACTATGTTAGAATTCGTTCACCATGTAAGAAGTTGTTCGTTATGCTTCAGAAGATTGGAGACTGACGAGAGTTAGGCTTGAGATGGATTAATGATTGTACATTGAGCATTGACCCCCCCTATACAGAATTTTATTGTTGTTAACAACCATTTGATCAATAACTATGAGAGATGCCCCCTCAAAAAAAAAATGGGCACAGTATCTACCTACCACTTCAGCATTTTATTAAAAATATAAATAATAATAATAATAAAGGGAGAAATGTGGGATCCACATATAAATCAAGTATAAAAATCAAACGAATATTCATATTTGACCTGATTGTTTATAGTTCATAATGTGTGATCAAAACCGAAAGTTTCTGTGATGACTGCCCTTGTACTGTTCACCATGTAAGAACTTATTCACTATGTAAAAATTTGTTCACCATGTAAGAATTTGTTCGTTATGCTTCAGAAGATTGGAAACTGATGAGAATTAGGCTTGAGATGGATTAATTATTGTGCATTGAGCATTGACTCCCCTATACAGAATTTTATTGTTGTTAACAACGATTTGATCAATAAATATGAGAGATGCCCTCTCAAAAAAAAAAAAAAAATGGGCACAGGATCTAAACAGACACTTCTCCAAAGCAGAAATTCAGATTTCCAACAGGAACATGAAAAGATGCTCCACATCGTTAATCATCAGAGAAATGCAAATTAAAACCACAATGAGATATCACCTCACACCAGTAAGGATCACCACCATCCAAAAGACAAACAACAACAAATGCTGGCGAGGATGTGGAGAAAGGGGAACCCTCCTACACTGCTGGTGAGAATGTAAATTAGTTGAACCATTCTGGAAAGCAGTATGGAGGTTCCTCAAAAAACTAAAAATAGAAATACCATTTGACCCTGGAATTCCACTCCTAGGAATTTACCCTACGAATGCAGCAGCCCACTTTGAAAAAAGCATATGCACCCCTATGTTTATCGCAGCACTATTTACAATAGCCAAGAAATGGAAGCAACCTAAGTGTCTATCAGTAGATAAATGGATAACGAAGATGTGGTACATATACACAATGGGATATTATTCAGCCATAAGAAGAAAACAAAACCTACCATTTGCAACAACATGGATGGAGCTAGAGGGTATTATGCTCAGTGAAATAAGCCAGGCGGAGAAAGACAAGTATCAATGATTTCACTCATCTGTGGAGTATAAGAACAAAGAAAAAAACTGAAGGAACAAAACAGCAGCAGAATCACAGAACCCAAGAATGGACTAGCAGTTACCAAAGGGAAAGGGGCTGGGGAGGATGGGTGGGAAGGGAGGGGTAAGGGCGGGGAAAAAGAAAGGGGGCCTTACGATTAGCATGTGTAATGTCGGGGGTGCATCGGGAGGGCCGTACAACATAGAGAAGACAAGTAGTGATTCTACAGCATCTTACTGTGCTGAAGGACAGTGACTGTAATGGGGTATGTGGGGGGGACTTGGTGATGGGGGGAGTCTAGTAAACATAATGTTCATGTAATTGTAGATTATTGATTCCAAAAACAAAATAAAACAAAACAAAAAAACATTTAGCTAACAAAAAAAAAAAGCCTGAAAATGTGTGACAGGGACTCTGAAAACCCTTTGCAGACATCCTAAAATGCTTGGTGGAAGTGACATCAGTGCAAGAGGTCCTGGCCTTTCTTGGCCTTTTCCGGGTTGATGTGGGAGCCCTTGTCCGCCCAGACATTTCTGTTTGATGGGCATCTGTTCTCTGGGCTGCTTGCTCTTATTTCCCACTGGGGTGGTCGTGAGGAAGATCTCTCTACGTGGCCTCTGCAGTTTTCATCGTGTCCCCTCCCCCACCTGCAGTCACCACCTGCCTTGTACGTCCTGGAGGTCTCAGTCAGGCTGATCCTGATGCAGTGTCTCTGTGGCAAAATGCAAACAGTCAGGAGTGGGCTTGGGGGGTTCTCTCTCCTACGCTCCAGCTTCTGGAGACCTGGCCTCTTGTACAGGTAGCGTCCCGGTGACACAGACATCTGCGTAGCCCATCACGGTGCTCATCTTCCCTCTCAGGGCTGTTAGGTAACCCTATAGGTAGAGCAACCGTCCAGTCACCTTGTAAACTTCTTTGAGTGAGAAGCATTGTGATTAATCACTTCTCCACAGCAGCAGGCACAATGTGGGCCGCTTGGTGACCTTCTGGGGTGTTGCCGTTAACTACAGGTCTTCTCAGTAACCTTCTGTCTGCAGAAGCACTTGCTGTCTCATCCAGTGAGTGTGGAAGCGTGCTTCCGGCCCATGCATGCCCGTTACCCAGGGCGTTGTGATCCTAACGCACTCGTGCCTGTGTTGAATAAAAAGTTGGTTTTTGTTTTCATTTTCTGTTGCCCCTGAATTTGTCTTCATTAGTGTGGTTTGTACCTGACCCTATCACAATGCTATAAGATACACCAATGCTTTCTTTGCAGGGGAAGCATTTCACCTGGATGTGTTTATGTGTGTGTGTGTATATATATATATATATATATTTTTAAAATTAACAAATTGTATGTAATCACTTGATCACAAAAATACAGCACAAATCAAGCATTCATTGCCTTCATAGGGACACCATGATGGATGGTGTTTTTTTGAGTCTTTTCAAAAATAACACAGTTAAAAAAATATAGGCACTGTTTCAAAAACTTTGTGCTTTTTTCCTCTTGCCTTTCCCACAGAAGGTGGTCCCACTGCGTTAAAACCTCATCGCCGCGAGGTAAGGCTAAGATGAGCATCACCAGTGACGAGGTGAACTTCCTGGTGTATCGCTATCTGCAGGAGTCAGGTAAGAGGGCAGGTTTCTGTCAGGGGGAAACTTGGGCCCGGTGGTCTGCCGTCCATCAGAACACCAGGCTGTGGGGAAGGAAAGGCTAAAAACACTCTTAGGAGAGTTCAAGGAGAGAAGGGAGGGCTGTGGGGCTGTTCCACTCCTGGGATGGGACGAGGGAGTGTGTTCTTTCTTCCCTCGATAGTTAGGTTCAGATGAAATCGGACTGGAATTAACACCCAGAGCAGTTGTGATGGCCATGGGAAGGGGTGGGGTGCGATCTGGGCCCTTGGTGTCCTTCTTAGTGATAGCATTTATGGGCTGGTGTCTATCTGTGCTGTACACACAGCTGACCCTTGAATCACACGGGTTTGGACTGCAAGGGTTCCCTTATATGTGTTTTTTTTTTTTTTACCCCAATAACTATGTTGGAAAATCTTCTGGAGATTTTGATAGGTTTTAAAAACACTTTTTTCCCTCTAGTTTTATTGTACAAATACAGTATATATTATACATAACATACAAAATCTGTGTTCACTGATTGTTTAGGTTATCAGTAAGGCTTCTGGTCCACAGCAAGCAATTTGTAGTTAGGTTTTGGGGAGTCAGAAGTTATATTCAGATTTTCAACAACACACAGGGGGTCAGTATCGTTTACCCCTGTGTTGTTTGAGGGTCAGCTGTATATGGTGTGTATGTATATACATGTGAAATGCGTATGTATATGAACCTGTTAGATTTCGGACCAGAGATTTATTGAGCTCCTAAACCACCCTGAAGAATGGGCTCTAGGCAGTTCTCCACAAAGCAGAAATACTTCCAGTGTCTTCCGACACTTTTGATCATGACCGTGACATTACTTCATGGGAAACGGTGAACAGGCCAAATGTGTGTTTGCTGTTGACTACATGGACCTTGTGTGTGGCGGCTGCTGTCCTCGGAGCAGGGAAAGGGCTGGAAGAGAGCCCGGGGTCTGGCCTGGCTTTGTCACAGATGAGTGGGAGGCCTTGATGTTCCGGAGCCTTCACTTCCCCGTGGCACAGCACTGGGGGTGCCCCAAACAGTGGGGCCGAGCTAAGCAGTGTAGAGAATTACAGCTGCTTTTTGAAACTCTTAAGAAGCCTTAATTCTTTTTTTTATTAACTGCATTCATTTTTTATTAGTTTTTAAAGTGAATACTTCTTTTCAACTTTAAAAGCTTTGAAATATTTCATTGGAGGCATACAAAATGACATAATGAAAAAAAAACCTTTGGACCCACCGGCCACCCAACTCAAGAGATTTATACCCTTTCCTGGGCAGTAGGGACCCCTGTGGTGAATGCTGGTGCCCCTCAGGGGCTGCCCCGCCAGTTTGGGGTTCTGTATCCCCATGCCTTTACTGCACGAGGGTGTTTTCCTAAGCAGTGTTTAGTACTGGTGTCCAGCTAGCCAGAGCTGCTGTCACAAAGCACCACTGGGGCGGCTCAAGCAGAAGTACACCGTGTCGTGGTTCTAGAGGACAGAAGCGCGAAAGCTGGGTGTTGGCAGGGTCGGTGCCTTCTGAGGCCGTGAGAGTCGGTCCCAAGCCCCTGGGTGTTCGCTGGCTGTCACGGGCGCTCCTGGCCCAGCCCGTATGTGCACTGTTCCCGATACCTGCCTTTACCCTCAACTGGCGTTCTCCCTGTGTGCTTCAATCTCTGTGGCCAAATTTGTCCAAGTTCTGTTTTGTAAAGACAGTCACATTGGATGAGGGCTCACTGCTCTCCGTTGTAAATAATTACGTCTGTATTTCTACATAAAGTCATGTTCTGAGGTGTACTGGGGGTTAGGACCACAGCATACGAATGCGGAGCAGGCAACACAACCTCGGACACTTGGTTATGCAGGAATTTTAAGTTCTGTGCACGCAGTATCATCTTGTATATATTCTGCAAGTCGGTTTTTCAGGAAGGAGACCAATTCCCAAGCCCCCACCTCCCAGAGACACATGGATTAGGACGGAGGGGGACCGGCTTGTGAGTGCCCGGGTCCCGGCTCTGGAGAGTCCACCCGAAGGCTGAGATGGGCAGGCACTGCAGCCTCACCAGGTGGCCTGAGCTCTGATCCTGGAACACGTGATCTACCCCATTGGGGCTTCGCCTTCCCTGTGAAAAATGGCTATCCTGGATAGGAGTGAGGCAGGGGAGGTCTGTTGAACCACGTGACCTGTTACAGAGAAACACGTCACTCCATCCAAGCCTGGATCTCTGCCCCTTTGGACCCCAGCTGCCATTAGTCATGGAAAATGCACCTGCTCTCTACATATATATTAGATCATTTGCATGAACTGTTGCCAGAATATAGTATAAAAAGTTAATAAAACAAAATATGTCCTTCATCACCCCTGCAAATTGGGCCAGTACCCATCACTGCCATAATTCCTTAACCTCAGAACTCACAGGAATGATTCCCTTAGCAGACAGGTGCTCTTCTAGTGCAGAACTGATAGATTCCCAGGGGTGCCGCCAAGTGAACAGCCCACATACTAACCCTCCCCCATCGACTTTTCACCATCATATTTAAGGTTCTTCCCTTACAGAAACACCCCCTTACGGAGATGTGATGAAGGCAGAAATACTGTCAAAACATGTGACTGCATCAGGCCGAAATGTCATCCTGTTTGGGCACATGAGGATAAATAACGTGTGTGTTACCCTACTTTGACTGTCTGTCCCGGGACCCGGGGCCCCAGGGCAAGCCCTGTCCCTCCCCCAGAGAAGCCAGATTTCCTTCTTTAGGGTTTGTGTGCATTTGTCTCCCGTTCGTTGATAAAGTTTCTGTAACCAGGCAACTAAGGAGAGTTTGGGACATAGCAACATGTAGATTTTCATCAAGTTGATTTGATGTAACATCTACTAAAGTCCTGTCCTGAGTTATCAGAGTCCTTAAAGAAAAATCCCACATGTTCAGCAGGTATTGAAGAGAGAGACTGTTGGTGTTGCTCTAATGATTGTGTATACCCTTTAGTACCTGGGGGAATTGGAGTACCCCCAGTGACATAGTCAGAAGAAGAAATGCCTAATGGTGAAGCGTTCGTTTCAGAGTTGTTTTATATGTTTATCTCAAATTCTTAAGTTTTGGTCAAGCAAATATGTATTGAGCTCCCACCAATGGGAGAGAGCACCTTGTCAGCCTATTCAGGTGTCCTTTCTAGCTTAAAAAGTGGAAAAGAAAAAGAAAACACATCCATAACCCCTTCAAGCACCCGTGTTCTCTCTCCTTTACCACCATCAAACTCAGATTAAAAGTAAGTCCTGTGTGTTATGATAGGTGAGTCATTCCTCAGCCCCCGGTCTGGCTTTCTCTGCTGGAAGTTGCCAGGAAGGTCTGCGTTGCCGCATCTTACTGTATGTGTCATGGTGCGCATGTTCTACGTGGGAGAACATGGCATGGAGGAGGCGGGAGGGGCTGTGTGGCGTGACCTTGCAGTGAGGTGCACCAATGGTGCTCTGGTAGATGTGCTCTTTGCCTCAGCAACCAGGGTCAGACCCAGAAGGTTCTGCCTCACCTTCACGGGTGCAGAGGGACACGTTCCCTGGAGCCACTGGGTGCCCCAAGTCCTAGCCGCCTGCGCTAGGAGTGACAGCCCTGCTTCTCTGCTCGGGAGCCAGCAAGCGCCTTCCTTACCTGTTGGCCCTTCTCTCTCTGCCAGCTTCTCTCTTCATCCCATCCCTGCATCACTGCTGTCTGTTACAATGCCGTGGGCTGCAGGGAACAGAATCCCCAAAGAAATGTTTACCTCCTCTGAGAGCAGAAAGAGACACTTTCCTGAAAATGTTAGAAGAATCCATGTTACATCACTTCCAACTCAGGAAGGAACCTTGAAAATGGACTCATTTCATTTCTCTGGCACCTGGACGCAGATTTCAGATCCTCTTAGATTGTTCCCTGGCCTTCACCCAGCCATGTGCTCCACAACCTTCAAGGATGAGGTGATTTTCATTGCTGTCATTGTGAATTCTCCTAAGTGAGGGCCTTGCCCATAAAAGCACCCGATGGGCCCTATCGATTTGTGACATCTCACGGTAGCAGGTTCATGGCAGTCTGATGGGTGGGCTGGTTAGCAAGCAAGGTTTTTAAAGTACGCAGGGGGGTGCTTGTGAACGGTCCAAAACGGCCTGGTTGGTTTGTGTAAGTTTAGGCATCTGGCTTTGATGGGAGTCTGTTGGCCTGCATCTTATGGGGTTAATCCGTGGGGTCCCTTCCGTCTGGGCAATTCTTACGAAGCAGACTGTGGTGGGGCGCTTTTCCCACACGGCTGTACACCCACTTTATGAATGTGCTTCAGCACACGCAGGCTTTTGCGAGCCACTTCTCCAAGGGCTCATGAATCATGAGTAGTTTCTCCTACTTCTTTCTAAATATAACATGGGAGGCCCGTGTCCATTTCCAACTCAGTATGAAAAGTGGGAGACGTCCATCGGTGAGTCCCTGTAAGCATATCAAGTATTTGAGGGCTTTGTCCCTAAAGCCAAATTACAAAGAAAAAATTTTCTCCCATATGTAGCTGGGCAAGGATGCTGTGGACAGTCACATAGATAGAGGATGGCCCTTTACATAACCAGGCAGGTTACCCCCCAGGAGTTCCCAAGACCCCAGGGATAGAGCTGCTTTGGTGATGTGTCATGAAAAGGCTGGTGTGCGTGTTATGCCGTGTGCACACAGCCAATTCCCAGACGGATGGACAGAAGGATGGTCTCTTGTCTCTTCTGGAGCTGGGTGAGTGTCCCCCAGTGCCAACTTGGGGGTTGGGGTCTGGATTTCCACAATAGTGAGGCGATCACAAGAGTCTTTTCTCATTGGTCTCCATTGGTGACCTTGGAGAAGGCAAGCCTGACCTTTCCTGGTTAGATGAGGCCGCTTCTCCACCCTGCCCCGTCTTCTTCCATTGCAGCTTTTATTTTCTTCAGTAAAGTATCATTTTCATATTTTAAAGTACACCCTTTCAAAGAGTTCAGGTCCAGCTTCTGCCGGTTGTTGACAGCCTGGTCAGCAGTGGCCCGATTGAGCTGAAAACAGCTCTATCACTGCCTGAATCCCCTTGTACTCAAAACCTCCTGCCATGCCCCTGGGAACCGCCGCTCTCTTCCACACTTTTGCCTTTGTAAGAATGTCATTAAATGGAGTCTTACTGCCCTTAGCCTTTAGCGCCTGGCTTCTGTCTCTCAGCGTAACGTGGGATTCGCTCATGCTGTTGCACGCACAGGTCCTTCGCTGTTTATTGCTGAAGCAGTATTGCATTTTAAGGATGCAGGAAAGCTGGTCTGTCCATTCTGTTGAAGAACATAAAAGTTGTGATGATTACAACTAAACCTTGTAGAAACACCTGCATACAGGTTTTTGGGCGTGAACGTAGGTTTTCATTCCTTCTGGGTAAATATCTAGGAGTGGGATTGCAGGTCGTGTGTTAAACATGGACGTACATGGATCAGAAGCCACTGCGTCATTTCCATCTCCCTCGGCAGCAAGGCCCTTCGTCAATATGAGTAGTTGTACCGATTGGTTTCAGTTGCAGAGCAGATGTGTGTCTGTAGCACAAGGCATATTGGAACGTAGGTAAAAGGACATTAGCCCCGGCGCGTGTATCTGCAGGATGCCGATAAAGTGTTACACTTCCTCTTAGAGTTTAAAATTAGCCTTCCTGAACCAAACCCGGTCAGTTTCCGCCAGTGACTTTCACCCAGATCTGCTGAATGAGAAGTGCCCACCTTCTCCCACTGCAGTGCACTTTCTGCATGAAAATAGAAATTCTGCGGCCTGGCCAGTGCTCCAGTGGGGAAGACTGAGCATCGGGCAGGACATACGTCTGTCTGTGCCAGCTTCCAGGCAGGTAGGATTCCTGCAGGCAGGGACCTCAGTGGGGCAGATCCTGAAACTTTGATGCATGTATTTACCCATACTCCCAAGGTATTAATGTCATCAAAACCTGAGCAAGTTATTTCTCCACCTCAAGTTCTGAGCCTGACATCAACTCATCCACGAAGCACAGGCATGATGCTTCCTAAGACCACTTGAGATTGTAATGGTGCTTGTGGCCAATGAGAAGGGGACACGGTGAGAAACTGACGTCCACGGTTTTGTGAGGTGCGTGTGTATGAGGAGGTTGCCTGTCCCAGTGGCTGTCATTGAAGGGAGCTTCTCATGGTGGTACATGGCAGAAATACATTTGTCATATATCGCAAATCACCAGGAGGATGAACTTCTTTCTTCATTGTGAGGATGTCAAGGTCTTTGAGTATGATTGAAAGCTCCTGGTACACTGGAACTCACGTTCTCATTTGTCTTGTGTTGTCAAGAGGTGAATTTAATATCCATATTTATCGCCTCCGGGAGCATCACCACAGATGCCCCATTCATGTAGGAGCGTTGGCAGTTTTCAGACCAAAAAATCTGTACCCTAGACAGTGCTGTTTTCCTGAAGAAACATGTGAGTAGCTGGTAGAATGAGGCATGTTTCCCCTGAGCGGTAATATACACATGGCTCCCTATGTGTGCCATCCTCGAGTAGCCATGTGTTATGTGTCATCCAGGGAAGGTGGGGAAATACGTACCCCAACTGTCAAGAAAGGTTTTAAATGGAGCTGGCATGGCATTTCTCATCACTTGTGGGGCTTCTCTGCCGAGAAAAATAATAAAGATCTCCTCTCCAGATGGCACACTTTGTGCCCCGTGATGCTCCTCTGTAATGTCAGTGTGGGTAGCACACAGGAGAAAGAATGAGTAAGGCTGAGGCCCAGGCACAAACCGAAAGGCTGTTCTGTTTTAACCGCGCAGAGAGGTTGTTTTCTGGGAAGACTGCCTAGTTTAAACATTGTCTATGTCAGTGCAGCCGCCTCTCGGCCCCAATGGGGAAAGGACCTGTTCTCATGAGGCAGCCAGGCCGTACTGGGGGAAGGAGCAGGGGCGGGGACAGGGCTCAAGGGCGGCTCCCAGGCCACTTCCACAGAAACAGTAGATCCCCTCTGTGCACCCACTGACTGAGGGCCTGTGAAAGAGAGCGGTCTTTACGATCCAAGCAGCCTAAATTCAAGAAGGGCTCTCGGGTGAATTCCGGTCCATCAGTGGAAGAAGCACCGCTGACCGGGAGCTCCCGCTACGTCAGAAACCACCAGCCCCCTTCCGCCAGGTTCTTGCTTAATTTCATTTGAATCTCTGCTTGACTGAAGATTGAGCAGTCTGTGTGGAGTGTCATTTCTGTCCCTAGCTCATCTCAGATTTGAGGGGTGATGAGTTGGAGGACCTACTGGGAAAGATGTGCTCCCTCCCTTCAAGGATGAGTTTCTCCCTTTGGGTGGCCCTAAAACGTTCTTTTAAAAACATCACGGTGGAATCAACCCAGATGTCCGTGGATGGACAAATGGATAAACGAAGTGTGGTGCGTCCATAAGGACGGTCTTACTCAGCCTCATGAAGGGGGGCATTGTGACTCCTGCTGCAGCATGAATGAGCCTGGAGGGCAGATGCCAGATGCAATAAGCCAGTCCCAAAGCAGCAAGTGCTGCAGCATTCCCCTTCCAGGAGCTCCCTCCAGTCGTCAGGTCCAGGGGCAGAAAGAACGGTGGGTGGCCAGGGGCCGGGTTCCGCAGGGACAAAGCTTCTGTTTGGGAAGATGACACCGTTCTGAAGATGGAATGTGGGGCTGCTTTGCACATCAGTGTGAACTGCCTAATGCCATTGAATTTGTACACTGAAAAATGGTTCAGATGGTACATTTTATGTTAGATTTTACAATGATATTTTTATAAATTCCAGTATCAGAGGTAAGAACTTCATGGATAGGTTATTTTAGAGTTGGGAAAATTAATCGCAAAAAGAAGAAAAGGAAGCCCCTGGGTTTGAATTCCCCAGGAACATCATTACAGTTAGAGGCTTTTTAATAGAACTACACAGTGTTTGGGCAAGTCCTTGGCATGCTCAGTGTCACTTGTGAGCTGATTGCTGTCTGACACAATGTGGTTATTTTAAAACTGATACAGACCACAGCAGCTTCGTTTGTAACACACTGGGAGCTGGAAACTGCCACGGTGTCCTTCAGTGGAGGACCAGCTACACAGTGTGGTTCGTCCATTCCCTGGAGGCCCACTAAGCAGTGAAAAGGGATGAAGGATGCTACGTGCCACAGCCTGGACGGGTCTCCAGGAGGGGTGTTTGGGAGCGCAGCCAACATTAAAGACCACGTGCTGTATGGTTCCATTTATATGACACTGTTAAAACTATAGGACGTTAGAGGTGGCTGCCGGGGTTGGGGTGGGGTGAGAGCCCCTGCAGAGGGGCATTTGGGGGTTCTTTGGTGTCAGTGCAAGAGGTCTGTGTGTTCACCTGGGAGGTGATCACTCACGGACACACACGGTAAAATGCACACATAGATGATGCACGCATACACACACACACATACACGCAGGTCAGACATGGTGGAAAGCAAACATGTTTGCAGTCTGGCAGCCAGTCAACTAGACATCAGCTTCTTGGTTTGCACATTGTCCTACAAGAGGTAAGGTCACCACTGAGGGGAGGCCGGATGAAGCAGATAGGAGGCTGTAGTCTTTTTGAAACTTTCCATGGTCCGTAATAACTCTGGAATTATTAAATCAAAATAGATTAAACCGAAAACATAATTTTGTGCTTCCATTTTCTCCAGAGCCCTCTGTGTGTGTGAGAGGGAAAGGGTGGTCAGTTATACAAAGGCAGCCAAGACAGTCTAATTAAATTTTGCAGCTCATTAGCCATAGCGTGGGCCTAGGTTTTCATGGGGATGTTATTTTGCACAATGGATTTGAGTAACGGCCATATTAATTTACAAATGGATGGCCACACAAACCTTCAGAGGCTTTTGGAAACAGGAGAGTAATGAAAAATCATCTGAAAGTGAACAGCAGTCACATATGTAGCTTGAATTTTTGCACCCTTGGAATTCAACAAATGCAGATGGGCCCCGTATGCCATGCCACCCAGCTGTCTCCTCCTGGGTAACTATCTTAGAAGCAGTTGTACATCTGATTGGGGCCACCAAGCAGCCCACATGTTTATTCGGAAGATATGTCTGTGCACAGCTTCTTCCCTGCCCCTTTTCAAGTGAGTCTTAAAATGTTTTTAAAATATACCCTTACGAACTTCAGTTTGAAGGGTTCTATAATGCCCACTAGATGCCACCACTCAGCCTCCCCTCCACTGTGACAAGCACAAATGAATCCAGACTTTGCCCCAAGTCCCCTAGGGGCAAATCACCCCAAGTTGAGAACTACTGGTTCAGATCTTTTAGCTGTGGACTATTTTGTCTTCCAGCTCGGTTTTTCATAGCTAAGTGGAGTTTTGGTGGGATCCCCACTTCTTCCCCCTTGTCTTCTTTTGGGGCTGCATGTTGATTCCCTGTGCTGCAGAACTGAGACTTTTAACAGTGTGCAAAATGCACTCCTTGTTTTTATCAAAATTTCCCAAGGTATTTTTCCCCTCAAGGAAGGCAGAAGTCTGCCAAAAGCATTCTCCAGCATAAAATAAAATAATTGGGAGTAACAGACTTCGAATATAATATTTTTTGGCTCCCAGTGAAAAGGTTAGATAACCAGGAAAAGGGTGTTACCCTTAATATTTGTGAATAGTTGTGTCTACGAGAATGGTTAAGCAGCTTTGCCCACTGTAATGGTCGCAGCTGACCGGTTACCCGGTAGGCTCCACTGTGTTCCTAGGACCATCAAGTGCCTTCTTTGCAAGACACATTTCCACGGACTCAGGAAATCATTTTAATGGATCGGCTATCTCAATTTACACCAAAGTGCAGGACTTCTTGTTCAGCTCAGTCTGTAAAAGTGTATTGTGACTGCAGTGGCTCTTTCACATCACAAATGTGTGTCCCTGTTTAAAAAGAGAATCTTTATGAAATGATAAGGGCAAGCATTCTTTGAGGTAGGGGTAGCCTTTGGTTTAGAAATAATAAGAGAAAAGATTACTTTCCTCAGGTCATCAGTAAGGAACACCTGAATGATCTTGTCCATATTCTTAGAGGATGACTGTGCCTCTCAGTCATGTGAAGAGTACTATCTCCTGTGTGAATGTTCCTCCCGTCAGTATAAGCAGTATTTGTGGTTTTATGCTGGGCCCCCAAGACCACCCTCGGGCTGGGACTTGATACAAGACTTCACAGGACTCAGCAGCTGTTATACTCCCAGCGTATTAGAGTAAACGTCACAGATGGTGGTGTACAGCACATGAGTCATGACTCTATTTAACAATAGTGTGCTGTATTGTGGAAGGTGCTAAGAGGCAAATCCTCGCCATGCCAGATGAAGGCAACTGTGTGAGGCGATGGAGGTGTTAACTCACCTGCTTGTGGTAATAATTTCACAGTGTGTATGCGCATGTATAGCACACCTTGGCATTGTACACCTTAAACTCGCACGATGTTCTGTGTCAACTGTATCTGAATAAAACGGAGAGGGAGAAAAGATACAGATTAAAATGAGCAAAGGGAAGAGGGTATGGGGCCTAGTGCAGGAGAATCCAAGCACGTGCTTGCAGGTGTCGCCTCCCAGCGGAGTGACAGAACAGTGCCTCATTCTGCCAGCAACATGTGATGTCACATGGGCATGCTCTGCTCTTAAAGGGGGCCAAAGAACTAGAGAGGACACGGCTGTCCCCACTGCTCGGTCCAGGTTGGAATCTGGGTTGTGGTTTCATATCTACCATCTGTGTTTGTGAATAAGTTGCAGTTCCATTTTTGAAATAACTCTTAAAAATGGAAGGGTGGGTAAGCAGTAGGAGAATGTGGTACCTGTGGCTTTCACAGAGAGAGGAGGAAAACGTCCTCCTTGCTCGCTGTGGGGCATCCATAGTTCACTGTCCCCCGGCAGGGGTGCCCGTGCTCGGCTGCCAGTCCCGAGCATGGGAGTGACTAGGGAACCTGTCTGTCCTGAATGTAGTCCATGAACTGCTTCATTAAAGACCCGAACTGCAGGGAGCTCCTGTCCACTCAAGAAGCATGGCTTTTCCTACAGCATTCGTTTGGTTTGATTATAACCACTCAGCGGCAAACTGGATTCGTGCAGTTGCTCCTTCACACGTGCCAGGTGTTCACAGCCCTCCCTACGCAGCTACCCCACTTCCTGGGCAGTCCTGGTTGTGCAATCTTATTCTGAGTCCACTGTGCTAATGTGTACATGTGTTAACGCTAAGTTCAAGCTTTGCTGTTCTTCTGCTCATCAGTTTGTTAGAGAGAAAGAAAGCCAGCCATTAACAAGGAAAACCACTTGAAAATCACTGGAGTGTTTTGCAGTTGTTTAAATATGTGTCTTGCTCAGTATAGCTGGACAGTTTCCATTGCTATTAACATCAAAAAAGGGTTAATTCTGTTGAAGGTGCCTGGAAGGCTTATACCGCCACTTCCTACACTAAAATTTGGTGGCGATATGAAAAAGTCTGAGGTGGTTCCATTTCTTTTTTTAGTAGCTAAGATGAAATAGCCACTTTCAAAGTGCCTGTCTGTAAAGTTCATACCCGTAAGACCTGCTCTGAAATTCTACTGTCACCTTAAAAGTACCCGGTTTTGATATGTTTTATTTCCTGCCAACTTCCATTTCTGTCTTCCTTCCAGACTGAAGAGCAAGTCACACGGACTATTGGACACCAAGTTGCCCTCTTCCTAGGTTTTCTATACACACATACTTCAGACTTGCTGTGGGTTCCGTTCTAGACGAGCAGAATAAAGCTAATGTATTGTAATAAAGCAAGTCAAATGGATTTTTTGGTTTCCAAGTACATATATAAAAGTTATGTTTACCCTATACTGTAGTCTATTAAATGTGCCATAAACAGTGTTATGTCTAAAAAAGTATATATGCCTTAATATAAAAAGCGTTTGTTGCTAAAAATGCCAGCCGTCATCTGAGCTTTCAGCACATCTGATGTTCTTGGTGATGCAAGGTCTTGCCTGGATGTTGAGGCTGTGGACCGAGCAGGGTGGTGGTTGCTAAGGAAGGCTGGGGCGGCCGCCGTAACTGATGGCAAGGAGACAGCAACGAAGTTCCTGCATGGCTGGGCTCTCCGTTTCACGGACAGTTTCCCGGGAGTGGGCAGGGCTGTTCGATGGCAGTCTCCCCACAACAGAACCTCTTCCAAAGTGGGAGTCCATCCTCTCAAACCCAGCTGCTGCTGTCCTAACTCAGTCTACGTCATATTCTAAATCCTTTGTTGCTATTTCAGCAGTCCTTACAGCACCTTCACCAGGAGCAGATTCCACCGCAAAGAAACCACTTTGTTTGCACATCCCTAAGAAGCAACTCGTCATCTGCTAAAATTCTATCATGACATTGCAGCAATAAAATAAAATAACAATGGAAAAGTTTGAAATATGGTGCAAATTACCCAGATGTGGCACAGAGACATGTAGTGAGCAAATGCTGTTGGAAAAATGGCGCCAGAGACTTGCTCCGTGTAGGGTTTCCACCAACCTTCCATTGTAAAAAGTGCAGTGTCTGCAAAGTGCGATAAAGAGGAGCCCAGTAAAACGAGGTGTGCCTGCGTGTTACTTCACTGGGACCTCCTCGTCCATCCACTTCTTTCTTTTTTTTTATTAAGGTGTCATTGATAGAAACTCTTACGAAGGTTTCACATGAAAAACACTGTGGTTACTACATTCACCCATATTATCGACTCCCCCCATACCCCACTAAAGTCACTGTCCATCAGTGTAGTAAGATGCCACAGAGTCACTACTTGTCTTCTCTGTGCTGCACTGTCTTCCCTGTGACCCCCCGACACACACCATGTATACCAATCATAATGCCCTTCAATCTCCTCCCTCCCTCCCTCCCCACACACCCTCCCCTACCCCTCCCCTTTGGTAACCTCTAGTACCTTCTTGGAGTCTGTGAGTCTGCCGCTGTTTTGTTCCTTCAGTTTTTGCTTCGTTGTTATACTCCACAAATGAGGGAAATCATTTGGTACTTGTCTTTCTCCTGGCTTATTTCAATGAGCATAATGTCCTCCAGCTCCATCCATGTTGTTGCAAATGGTAGGATTTGTTTTCTTCTTATGGATGAATAATATTTCATTGTGTATATGTACCACATCTTTATCCATTCATCTACTGATGGACACTTAGGTTGCTTCCATATCTTGGCTATTGTAAATAGTGCTGCAATAAACATAGGGGTGCATATATCTTTTTGAATCTCAGGTCTTGCTTTCTTTGGGTAAATTCCTAGGAGTGGAATTTCCAGGTCAAATGGTATTTCTATTTTGAGTTTTTTGAGGAACCTCCATACTGCTTTCCACAATGGTTGAACAAGTTTACATACCCACCAGCAGTGTAGGAGGGGGTTCCGGCCAGATGTTGAGAAGCCCTATTTCAGGGAGGTCTTTCTGGAATTTCTTTCGGACGCCATCCAAGGCAGTTCCGTTTCGCACTAAATTGCATGTTACGGCAGGTCATCCAGAACAGGTCTGCGGCACATACAGCCGTTCACCCTGCACTGTTCTCTGCAGCAGAGCATCGGCATGAGGAGGGAAGGTAAGGCCTGGGTGTGGAGGAGTTTTTTTAGATAAACATAGAAATGTAAGGCTGATGGGAACATGGGCAGTGACTTAGATGCCAAGATCAGAAAAAATTCTTCTCAGCCTATTTTTATGCTTTCTGCCATGGAGAAAACCAGTGTCTACATATAGTAAGCATTGCTTCTTGAGCAGAAAATGTAATCCTCTGCTCACACTAACCCATCACTTCCAAAAAGAAATGAGCTGAAGGTAAATTAGCCCCCGAAGATGAAAATAGGATTTCCTATTCTCCCGCCTTTTCTGTTTATGGCTTCTAACTCCGTCTGTGTGTGTATATGTGTGTTTTTCCTCTATTTGATTTCTCTGACCCAGTTACCCCTTCATCCACCTTGGCCTCTCTTCCGCCTTAATTTTTATCAGCACCCTTCCGCCCCCCCACCTTGAGTCTCTCCGTCCCCACATTGAGAGGAAGGTGGGCAGCTTTCCAAGCAGCTGTGGGTCTACTGCAGAAACCCTGATGATGCAGGAAATATTGACAGATGAGAAGCTACACTGACTCTACCATGAATAGGGATGTCCCAGGGACGTCAATATTTGCACAGATGAAAGGAAATGCTACATATAAAGTAGCAGTCCACAGTTTTGCTCTCAGGATGACTCTGCTGTAAAATCGCTTCCTAGAACCAGTTAGATCTGCCAGTGGCTGTTCGCCGTCCATTAATCATGCCAGAGGTGTCTACCTCTCTCACTAGGTGGCTTTCGTGAGCACACGAACATTGCAAACCTCCTAACCACAAACTAGCATGCGTTTCCACTTCCTGTCCAATAGGGGCATCCCCAGCTTGTTACCCTACCTCTGGTATATTCCTAAAGGCAGAGTCCATGTTCCTCTGTCTCCCGGCTTCCTGGTCCCCACGTGATAAATTTTCTGTGACCCTGCATGGTGTGCCCATGTCTCAGAAATCGCAAATGATTGATTCCTTTTGCAGTGGCATTAACCTCTCCGTGTCACCTTCATAAATTCAAATCCTGTGGATTTGATTGGACAATAAGGTCATTTGTTTCTCTACATGGAATTTTAGATTCAAAAGAGCACCTGGAGACCATCTAATCCCACCTATTCATTGGTCGGGAGAGGAAGCCGGGGAAGCAGTGAGGCAGACGTAGGCCTTTGGAGTGCCTGGTGAAGCGCGCTGTCCCTGTGAGCAAAGGGAAAAGTGCCAGATCCCTCTGTCACTGCATCTGATTTTTGCTAGTTTGCTCTGTTTTACTCCTAACGTTGCTCTCTTTATGGTCATGTTGTCAAAAGATACAATTCATCTATGTTAGCCTTTTGTAATACAGAAAGCATTCTGTGTAGCTTTCATAATATAGACCTAATATAAATGGTGTTATTGATTAAATGACTTTCTTCCTCTTAAAAGGATGCCCTTTTGAGTCACTTAGAGGTTTCTAAACAGATTTCACTAGTGTGTGGTTCATGGGTTCACAGCACGGACTTGGGTCAGGTTGCCACTTGCTGTGTGCCCTTGGGGAAATTAACTATTTTGTGACTTGGTTTCCCCTTCTGTAACAGGGATTTAATAAGACTAATTCATAGGTTGTTGCCAGCTCTGAGCTCAGTCAAAAAGGGCTAATACACATAATTAGCACTGCACATCATTACCTTTATTGTTGATGATTATTCCCAAATAATGTAATGGTTTTTCATCCAGATATATATACGTGGTCAAGAGCTTTCTTTGGTGTTTTGAGACTATCACTTGTGTGACAGTCATCTTTGTCTAAAAACAGTTTTCATTCTATTGTGTTTCATTCTTGTTGTCCTGCTCCTTTTATTCTGAAGAAAATGACGACTCAGTTTTACTTGGTTTCTTAGCACCCTTCATGTCCGTCAGCCTCCCTAGTTCCTCTTAGGCATCCTTCATTTATCCATTCTGCAGCTCTGTCCTGATCCCCAGCTGCTGTGGCGGATGCTCCATGTGTTAATGGGGTGTCCTGCCTTCAACGAGCTGCACTCTTCTCTGGAGCTGGAAGATGCGCACGAGAGAGAACCTGCAGCATTGCACTGCCATGATGTACAAGGGTGGGGAGGGGCACCCCAGTAGCCTGGAGAAGACAGCATCATTTCTACTGAGAGGCCAGGGGGTCTTCTGTGGAGAAGGGTGCCTGGCTGTGTCGGCAGTGGTGAGAAGGGCGATTTGGGGCAATTTCTCAACCTCAGCAGAGTGAAATGTTGGCCCAGATCATTCTTTGTTGTGGGGGGCTGTCCTGTGAGCTCTGTGATGTTTAGTAGCATCCCTAGTCTCTACCTGGTAGATGCCAGTAGTGCACATACACCCCCTGTGACAACCAGAAATATTTCTAGATATTGCTGAATATTGGAGAGTGGGTTTCAACATGAATTTTTGGGAAGATGGACGTTTTGTCTATAGCAGAAAGAAATGAAAGAGGGGATGTAGGAGGCCATGACATTTCCTTGTGTGTGTGTGCGCATGAATGTGTGTATAATCAAGTTGGCACGCTTTTCCTATGAAGGAGCAGATAGTAAATATCTTTGGCTTTGTGCACCATACTGCCTCAGTTGCAGCTGCTCAACACCGCCACTGCAGCCTGAAACCAGCCACAGACATGTATCAACTCATGGGTGTGGCTGTGTTCCGATAAAAAAATTTTATTTATAAGCACAAGAAGTGGGCCAGACTTGGCCCGTGGGCTCCAGTTTTCCTGCCTCTGATGTAGCTGTGGATACCTGTCAGTATTCCAGGTATGCGAGTCCATTAAATACTTCATAAAGATTCTGCATTTAATGCCTTACATTGGTGCCCTTGGTATTTGTTTCAGCTGAAGATGCAGAAATCAGCCCCACAGCTGTCTGAGTGTCATGTCTGCTTTTCTCTGCCGAAGAAGCAATATTTCTAGGGCCAGTGAGTGATAATTCAGCAGGTTTTCCTGATGAATCAGGCCAACATTAACTGGGCGAAATGGCACACTGTACAAATGCAGTAGGTTATGAAGCCATTTGTGAAGGAGGTACAATTTAGCAGTGTTACAATAGCAAGAAACACAAAAGCTAGACTTGCTTTGTTTTAAATCTATTCCTATTGCCTTGTTGATGGAGACAAATTCACGTACACACTGTTGCTCTCCCAAGAGGCGGTAGCACCTGTCCATTCCAAGTGGAAAGGACTTAAAGCTGCCGTGCTTCCGGTAAAATGAGGTGCTTGCTTTAAGCCTTTCCCAGTTTGTCATGATTCTGCCTTTCTTCTCAGAAATATTTTCTCTTCCTATGGTTGTTTCCCATCAGCTTGTGTTACTGGAACTGTGTGACCAGTTGCATGTAGAAGGTGACGTGCTCTTTAATGACAACAGTTTGCCCATTGTGCATGTAAGTCACGCAGAAAGGTGAGCAGAGCAAGACCTGTGGGTAGTGTCCTTTTGGGGGTGAGTTCCTCCGGGTTGTTTGTTCTCAGCCACGGCCGGGTCAGTCAGGCAGCACCCGGAGTCATGTTGATGTGTCACAGCTGGAAGGAGGCGTCCCTGGCCTGTGTAGGCATCGATGCTGTTCACCACATATAGTGCGCGGCACCTCTCACAACAAGGAATGATCTGCCCAGATGTCAGTCATGCCACAGGTGAGGAACCCTGCCATTGAGAGGCTTGTCGCTGGTGCCTGTCCCTAAGCAGAGGGCAGCCTACTGGCTTCAGAGGGGGCTGCAGTGAGTGATAGGCACCAGGGACACTCGCCACTAGCACTGTGCCCTCACATGGATCTTCCAGCGAGGCACTGCCAAGCCTCATTCTCTTCATTTTCAACAGTTTCCACACCTGCCATTGAGCCAGTCCTGAGTATTTCCGCATCTCTCGTTGACATTTGGTTCTTTACTCCTGCTAATGTCCCATCAGACCAAAGACGAGGTCCATTGAAAACTTCAGGGAAGCTGCAGAGGCACTGAAGTCCTGCCACTCCAGCAACGTGCAAATGGACACACTCATCGGCCTGGGAGTCCGAATGGGAGGGACAGGGACAGGCTGTGGCAGTAACAGAGGCTGGGCCAGCCCCAGAGGAGAAGCATTCTGCCTGGAGACTCCCAGGAGGCCACCCCACAGCACACCGTGGCCTAAGAGGACGTGCCGTGGCAGGGCTTGCTGACACAGTGTAGACATCACGACGAGTGGACCTCAGAGCCGCAGAGCCCCCTAGGAGCATTTCACCCACTGTGTGGTCAAGGAGACATGGAGCTCGGGGTCTCCACAAGCTCGTGGTCTTCTCTCCACAGTCAGAAGTGCCCACGACCTGCTGCCCCTGCATCTGGTTCTTCCTCGCCATACTTACCCCCACACCGTAGAAAAGGCAGCGGAGAATCAGCACGTGAAGAGACCTGGCCACCCGGCCCAGGCACTCAGCCCTTCATGGTGGACCGAGGGCAGAACCCAGCGCTCCTGCCTGTTCCTGACGTCTTCCCCCACCACCCTCTTGCTTGCCGTGATGAAATCAGTGTGGCCAGAATCCAAGAAGAAAGTCCTTAAAGCAAATGGCCTGGGAAACCGTTGATTCAGAGGCGCTGCATAGGCCCACCCGAAGAAATGCAGCCCGTGTCCGTTTAGGCAGAGAGGACTCCTTTCCACAGGACAGCAAGTGCTTGTGAAGGTGTCCTGTCTCCAGTGGTGCCTGCGCCTCTCCCGTGGAGGGAGGGCCCTCGAGCAGGCAGAGCTGCTCGAGGTCCTGGTGCCCCGTGGAGCTGTCCTGCTTCGTCATTTCCCTGCACTGGGGAATCGTTCTGGCAGATTGCTTTTGGCTACCGTCTTTACGCAGGCCTCAGGCCAACACCACGTGATCTTCACTCATCTGTCCCCTTCTTCCCCTGAGCCTTCACCGAATGTTGTCACCCGTATGCTCTAGAAACCGAATCCTCATTGAAGAGCCTTGCCACAGAGAGGAAACTTAGGCAGGCAACATGCATGCTCAGCCTTTAAACACCCAGATGCACAGGGAAGCCCAGGACATCTTCAGGCCTTGGGGTACCCATGCTTTGCACACTTGTTTGCAGCCTGTGCTGCTGGTCAGAGCCACCAGCAGTCCCACTGGGAAGGGAATTGGCACCCACCCAGGGATTTTTTTTGGTTCCTGTGCCTGTGGTCTCAGCGTGCAGGGTGAACACACGAGCCCTGGAATCGCATAGTGGCAAATTGAAATTCTAGGTCAGTGTCTCATCGCATGTATGACCCTGACATGGGTTACCTAATTTCTCCAATATCTGCCTTTCTCGTGTATAAAATAGTAATAGCACCACCGTGAAGAGTCACTCTGAACACCGGGATAACGGGCCTAAAGTGCCCAGGTTTGGTTAAAGGTGGTAATGTGGTCAGATACCACTCTCTGCCTAAGTAGGTATTCTGTGGCCTGGTATTGGTGGAGGGAGGGAAGGAAGGGAGCGGGGGTCGAGCATTCTGCCATAGACTACCTTTTGTGTGCCCCCAAAATTCATACGGTGAAATGTAACCCCCAAGGTGAGGGCATTAGGATCAGGTGAGGCCTTCAGGAGGTGATTTGGTCATGAGGGTGGGGCCCTCAGGAATGGGGTCAGTGCCCCTGATAAAGGAGACCTCAGAGAGCGTCCTCACTCCTTTCACATGGAAGGACACGGGGTAAGGATGGCCGTCTCTGGGCCAGAAACAGCCTTCACCAGACAGCAGATCTGCCGACACCTTGATCTCGGACTTCTCAGCCTCCAGAACTGGGAGGAATCAGTGCTGTTCATAAGCCGCCTGGTCTGTGCTGTTTTGTTACAGTGGCACTAATGCACTTAGACATTGACCAGAAGCTTCACTGCTCATCCAGGGTTGCTCCGTCAGTAGGAGCCCTTTGTCAGCAGCTGTGCTGTGCTGAATGGGGTGCTCAGTAGCTGTTCCCAGTGGTACCCCCCCACCCGACTTTGGATCACAGCCCCAGGCCTACAAGCTGAGTGGCTGGAGCCTTGTGAGATCCCAGGACCTGATCCTCAAAAGGGAAATTTGAGCAATGGGGAGGGGCTGCAGAGGGTGATCAGCAAGCTTAAAGGAATTCGTGGCAAGTTCTTGCACCCGAACTGGGCCAAGAATAGGCAACAAATAAGGGCTGGCTTTATTTTTCATTTCTATTATTATTGCAGTGGGCGTGCCCTGCAACTAGGCCTTTTAGGGGTACCAGGAGGATAAGAAATGGCCCTGGAAATGCAGTGTTCTGTCCCCGTCAGCTGGTGGAGACACAAACGGTCAGGAGCCCAATGGGTGGGACCGTCGGCTATCAAGAGTCAAGAATTCTTAGGAGGGAAAAATCACTGTGGCCTGTACATTGACGGGGAAGACTCCGGGCCACATGGAGTCAGCCCAGGGAGCCACTTTTTCTAGTCCTGCTCCATCAGGTCACCCGGATTTTCTAGTCTACACCGCAATTGCTGGAAACCTGAGTGATAAAGCTTGGAGATAAGACTATAGCGTGGCACAGGTGCAGGCAAGAGTCTGCCTAACAGGACTGGGCGGTTCTGGTTTGTGAGGAGTGGGTGGGGAAAGGTGGGTGGAGAGAGAAACCAAGTTGGAAGGAAGAGGTGAGGCTGATGGTAAAAGGCCTTCCTTCCAAGAGCAGGAACAGAGGAACGCCAAGGAGCCCCTCAGAGGGGCTCTTCTGTGCCACCTGGTTCAGGTAGCTAGTTTTATAAAGAAAGGTACAAGGCTGTATGTAACGGATCATAGTCCTTACAGCGGCTACCACATTCCTCTGTAACATAAGTTAATAACATGTTTCAGAAATTGTATATAATCAAGCAATGGGGAATGAACAGGGTGGAAAGACGAGAGGTGGGCAGGAAGAAGGGGACAAAATACCTTTCCTGGAGGAATATTCCCCTCTGGTGAGCGTTGTGTTTATTGCAAAGTGGGGTTGTGTTTTGGCGACGAAAGGGAGGCATCCCCAGGGTGTTGGGTCTGACGGGAAGGACCCACACACTGCCCGGCTGAGCAGGTGGCGTCTCGGAGCAGCCTGAGTACGGCATGCCTCCGGGCTTTGTTGGGGGGGGGGTTCCCCAGGAGCTACATGGCCCACCAGCATGCAGGCCGAGCCAGCTGCAATGGAAGGGTGTCGTGGAGAGACCCCTTGGGGGCAGGGTTCCCGGGACCCCCACAGCGAGGGGCAGGTGGAAAGCAAGAGGACAGCTGTGCCCAGGCGGTAATGCTGAGAGTGAGGTTGAAAGCGTGCAGACTGGATTCTGGTTTCTGCAACAGAAACGTTCTTGCAGGGCAGACTCCATCTTCTGCTGTGCTCTTCAGGGAGCTGAAGTGGCTCACCCTTAAAACTGTTTTGTACAAACATCAGTCTCTGTATCTCTTCCTCTCTGCGTGCTCACTTCACCCCAGATCTGAAGCTGGGCGTCCTGTGATAGCAATATCTGGCCCCGCCAGTAAAGTGCCTTTGACATAAGGTGCCCCCTGTGGGTGTCGCAGGCTGTGCCTTCCGCCCTGCAGTTCAGGCCTCCCGGAGACCTGGTTTCCCTGTCTCATTACAGGTTTTTCCCACTCGGCATTCACATTCGGGATCGAGAGCCACATCAGCCAGTCGAACATCAATGGGACACTTGTGCCCCCGGCTGCCCTCATCTCCATCCTGCAGAAGGGACTGCAGTATGTGGAAGCTGAGATCAGCATCAACGAGGTACGTGTACCCTGGGACGCCAGGCAGCCGCCTGGCCCCAAAGCCAGCAGGCCCCGGGGTAGCGTGCGCAGCTCGGTAAGCGAGCCTCAACCCAACAGGCAGGTCCCTTAGGGATTTGACAGTAACTTAGGGTGACTTTTCTTTCACTTGTGGTAATGTGTTATGTGACTAAGAGGTAGCAGTCATCAATACACAAGGAGCAAGCTTTCGGTGCCCCCCACACGTTTCTGTTCCATTCGTGTGCACAGTTACCAGCTGTGTCATCACAGTGTTGCAGTAGGTCCCCAAATCTGAAAACTATTCAGCAGGTATTTAGCTGCTTCACACTGCAGAGCAGACATTTGCCTTGTACAGGCACAGAAAATGCTCGCCTTTCCTGCTGTGAGACATGTTGAAGTAGAATCTGTATTTAGTGTGAATCTGATGGGCAAAGCCAGGAATCAGAAAGAGGATGATGACTCGTGTGCAAGACGATTTTGAGCAGTGGTCTTGTTACTGTGGTCGTGGTAGAGCTTTTGCGGGAAACGGACCAGTGATAAGCACTTTAAATTGCCCCGATTTGCTTGTATCCCGTCCTTTTTAGATGGGCGCACAATGAGTACTCGAGCGGATTTTGTACCAGCTTTTAAATGGGGTGATTTGGTTTAGAGTGGCTGCTCTCCCCGCCACCTCTGTTTTGCACTCGGGGCTCTTCTGTGAGGACGCCCAGGGCTTCCCCTGATCTCTGCGACCTCTCTCGGCATGGCCACACCCCATGCCAATCCTTAGGTCTTTCTCCCACCTTGCTCAGGGCACGCTGTTCTTCCCTGGCCTTGCCTGATGAGTCAGCCCACACAGCTCACGTGGTCAGGCGCCCGTGTGTGTGGTCCCAGGGCCACCAGCTGCTCAAATCACCCCTTCCAGGATCACGCCCCCTGGGCCCGCCTCCTTAAATCCCTCCAGGTTTCCTCCATCCTGTCTTCCTTAGAACGGACTTCATCTTTACAAGCCTGTCTTATTTATAGCATTTAAGTCCACTTTTTCGTTGGTTTTCAAAGAGCTCTTTCAGAAATTGCAAAGTCATATATCCTGTGTTCTGTCACTTGCATTTTTCTACCATTTTCCAAAAACCCACATCTCTGAAAACACCCGAGTTTCTGCCTCCCCTGTGCTTTTTTGTCCCCAACAGTGTCACCTTCTCTTCCTTCTCTTTCTTTTTCTTACACGGGTGTGTGTGTGTGTGTCTGTGTGTCTGTGTGTGTCAGAGCTCGGGGGTGTTTTCCTCCAGGTCTTTGAGCCCCATCTGGTCTCTTTTTCTGCAAAACAAACAAATGGGGAATAGGAGTACACCACCTCAGTGGCCCTGCCAGCTCTCAGATCATGTGAGGTTTCAGTTCCGTTTCCCTGCCCCCCCACCCCACCCCACCCCGGTCGTGTGTTGAGAGGTCCCCGTATCCTTCTCTTCCTCCACAGTTCAAATTCCAGTGTGTCCACAGGTGAATATTTGTCACTTAGGTTACTGATCATTAAAAAGGGAGACAGGGTGCTTTTAGAGCTTAAACCAGAAAGTGTGTTCTTACTCCAGGCAGTCACCACTGTTTACACCGTAGTCGTCCATCCCAGGCGCGAACCTGCAGAGGAGGGAGGCGACAGCCTGAACCGATGCGTGAGTGGCTGAAAGGTGACCAGCTGGCTGCCTGTTTACACTTTTTGTATTGTTGCCTTATTTTCAAATATTCTATTGTAACCAGAAGTCGGCTGCGGTCATGTTTCACTTAGGTACCGTTCAGTTGCTGTGTCTTTTTCCGTTTTCCCCATTTCTGAGATAACTCAGCTTCAGAACATACAAAAATGTGTTTGCACATCCAGCAGCCACAACCCAGAAGCCCTGAGTTTCATGTGACTCTGATCTTTGGAGTGCTTTCTCAGAAAAGAACTTCCCCCTGTGTTTTTATGTGTGGGTGGAAATTTTTTCATTGGACATGGAAACCAGAGAGTCAAAAGTTCAAAATATGTGCATCGCAGCTAAATGAGGCCAGGTCAGCACATCGCGACTCTGTCGGTGCCCATCCTGAGCCTAAGAAGTCGTTTCGCGTGACAGGATGTGCGTGTTCTGTTAACTCAGATGGACAGGTGTGCCAGGAACAGACTCTGGGTGGTGAAGGAGTCCCCTCTGGGCCGGAGGTGCGTCTCCCACACGGCAGGGCTGCTGCTTCTCAGAGACGTACTGTCCTTGTCACAGCATTTGGACTGGCTTTCTCAACCCCAGCCCCCCAGGCCTCTGGGACCTGGTGGTACTCAGCGGCGGGGCAGGGGGGTGGGAGGGAGGCGTCCTGTGCACTGTGGGAAGGTGGGCAGCCCCTGACCTCCACCCACCGGCACCAGGAGCGCCCCCCAAGTTGTGACACCTAAACATGCCTGCAGGCTTTGCCAGAGCCCCGGGGTGGGGGGGAGTCTTCCCTGACAAAGCTGAAAACCACTGCCTCAGGGACAGGTTTTGTCACAAAGTCAAGTGCAAGGGCTCAGGTGTCCACAATGTCCCACTTCAGGTTGGTGTTTACCGGATGTTACAGCGGCTAGTACACCCAGTCCTCCATCCGTGCCGGGGCTCATCTGCAGCCCCCAGGGCGTCCCCTACCCTGTCGGCCTTTCCACGGCCGCCACATGCAGCCTCTCCTTCCTCCCCTGCTGGCCGCTGTACGGCCTCCACGTGCAGCCTCTGCCTGTACCTGCTGACCGCACCCCACCAATGCACAGCGCCCACGTGCACCCTCCCAACCTGCCAGCCCCCTGCACGGCCCCACGTGCAGCCTCAGCCCACACCACCTTGGCTGGAGCCCAGTGCCACGGGAGCTGAAGGCTGTCCCCCTGCCTCTCCCCAGGACGGCACAGTGTTTGACGGCCGCCCCATAGAGTCCCTGTCCCTGATTGACGCGGTGATGCCTGACGTCGTGCAGACGCGGCAGCAGGCCTTCCGGGAGAGGCTGGCTCAGCAGCAGGCTTTGGCGGCGGCAGCCACAACCACAGCCACAGCCACAGCGGCAGCCACAGCAACCCCAGCAGCTGTCTCCCAGCAAAACCCACCAAAGAACGGAGAAGCCACGGTGAACGGGGAAGAGAATGGGGCGCATGCAATCAGTAAGTACGGGGCTCCAGGAGCTTTGGGCATCTGGTCTCTCTGTCCTAAGCTGGTCAAGCCCAGACTCCCCGAGGGTCTGCCTGCCGTGTGCTTCGCACAAGGTGCTTCTAGTACTTTGTTACTGTTCAGCCAGAAAGGCGCCATGCACTGTCCTGTCACTGGAATCCCCATGCGCCATATTCCTGAATCATGCATCCTCTTTTAGGAAATAGTACTACTCTGAGAACTCATTTCATACGTGAGGAGAAGCACCTGGTTACTATCCCCCCAAAAGGGTTTCATTCATCAAGGCCCCGACTCTGTCACTGGCCTTCCATTTGTTCGGCCACGATGTCAGGGTCACGGAGAAGCACCAGGTCACCGAGAGCAAGTGCTGCCGTATTTGGCTTATGCAAAACCCCAGGAGGTGAATTCATTGAGGTAGTTGCCCCCAAGTGCTTGGCAGGTAAGTCAGGGAGACCGAATTTTTATCCAGGGCCCTGACTGCACTTTGACATGTTGCCTATAAACTCAGAGACTCTACTTTGGGGCCTAAGTTCACAGCATGTGTGTGTGTGTGTGTGCGTGTGCACCCATATATATGCATATGTGGGTGTGTGCCTGTGTTTTATACGCTTGTGAGTACATGAGTGTGCCCTCATGCTATGAGTGTGTGTGTATGTGCACCCATATATATGCATCTTGGGTGAGGCTGCCACATGCAGTCAAGCCATGCAGCAGGTTATCCTCCACAGGCCTGGGCACATGCCTTCAGGTCTCTCCCTGGCTAGAGAGGCAGGTCCAGCATGGAGTGGGAAGCCCAAGTAGGCTCTGATGCAGACTGTATTACAGTACAATGACATAGGCCAGCATTCTGGTCTGAAATGAGAAGACCTCCCACGGGCAGGCTCCATCCTCGCTATTACGATGATGGGCAGCCAAAGAAGGAAATATGTGGCTTGTACCACGAGTCGCTTGGGCTGTCCACTCACATGGGCTTTAACTCTCAACCTTTTGCAAAGAAAGAAAATAAGAGCAAAATAAGCATTGTTTTCTTAGTCTTCCATCATAGAAAGTAATTTGTTATTGGGTGACCTTCGAGAAATCTGTGTCTGCAAAGACAGAAATTGTGCAAGCTTTTAAATTGTGCCAGTTTATTTTAAATCTTAAACTCTAATGGAGCATGGCCATGGACACAGTGTCAGCTCAAAGACAGATAGCCTTCATGTCATGATTACCCGGGGGTTAATTCTTGCACTCAGGAGTACGTTGGAGGGCTTGCACGGCCTCCTCCCTGGCTTGCTGTCCTGTGGAATCAACTTTTTGTGTCCTGCAGCCTGTGCTGCCTACAGCCGGCTTCCATCTTGCTGCTAGGCAGGCTGAGGCCAGACCTGGTTGGTGTCTGAACTTCTATTTCGTTCTGACCTTTAAGAATCTGCTCTTCTGCCACTTGGGAGAAAAACAGCCACTTTCCAGGATGGTTCTCTTGAGGGTGGCATTCAACCTGGCTTTTCTTGCGGGAACCCAGAGTCGGGACCCCACAGTTTATCCAGGCCGGGCTTATTCAGTTAGCAAGCCAGTAGAGAAAAGTCCAATGCAAAGGTGGCTCCAATAAGAGACTGGCATGAAGGTTTGAAAGGCAGCGGGTGCAGGGTGGGGGGTTCTGAGGTAATGAGCACCTCACTGGTGGGGGCCTCACAGATAAAGTGTGTCGCCTTGGGAAGTTGCTCCTCATAAAAGGACTTGTCCCATCCAGAGAACACGAATCTTCAGGGTTTGCTCAGATGCCCGTGGGTACTTGGCATCTCTCCAGTTTTGTTCTGGTGGTTGTTAGACATTAGCCTGGCTCTGGGTATAAAGAAGAAATAGCTGTTTTTTTTCCTCTGTCAGTTTTATCTTATTTTATTCCTCTTTTTATTTGGAGACTGTCAAATAAAGAAGCGTAAGATATTTACTAAATTACACGCAAGCCATGACGTAGCTATAAATCACCAGAGATGATACCATGTAGTACATTATAAGACACTTCACATATGACAGTGCCCCGAGAATGAATTTCTTTGGTGCTGGTCAACCGTGTGTCTTTCTTTTCCTGTTGCCTGTGACAGATAATCATTCAAAACCAATGGAAATAGACGGAGACGTTGAGATTCCACCCAACAAAGCCACAGTCCTTCGGGGCCACGAGTCTGAGGTGTTCATTTGTGCCTGGAACCCTGTCAGTGATCTCCTAGCTTCCGGGTAAGGATGTGAGGCTGGGGGCACTCCAGGGTCTGGGGGACCGAAGGTGCTTGCTCTTCTCGGGTGTTCTGTGTCCTGGGCCATCCGCCCCTGTCCTACCTGGTTTGCGGCATCTTCTCCATGCACGCAGGCCCAGGCTTGAGGCGCTCCGTCTGCACTCCTCCAGATACCATAGGTTGTAGGGAGGCCCGCATTCCAAGCCCTGTTCTCAGTGGGGCAGGGAATGATGCAAACACATTTAAAATCACTGAGTGCAGCACAGCCAGTGAGGGGCAGGATGAAATGCCGCAGGCCAGAGATGCCTGGCTGGTCTGCAGCAGGCGGCAATGGGCTTTGGTGCCCTTGCCTGAAAGCTGAATGCTTGAGTGTTTTCATCTTGCAGATCTGGAGATTCAACTGCAAGGATATGGAACCTTAATGAAAACAGCAACGGGGGGTCCACACAGCTCGTGTTGAGGCACTGTATACGAGAAGGAGGCCACGACGTCCCAAGTAACAAAGACGTGACCTCGCTGGACTGGAACGTAAGAGCCGTGCGCACACCAGGCCCCATTCATCAGCCTGCCCCGGGGTGGCTGGTGCTGTGGGTGCTGTCTGTTTCTGAGGGCTCCTGAGGACGTGGGGCCAGGCAGGCGGCTACCTGGGCGTTCAGTAGCTGTTCCCTGTCCATCGTTAACCTACATTTGCCAGCTGGTTTTATTAGGGAAGCCTCACAGCAGGAAGCAGGGCCAAGGGGACCCAAGATAGTCGTGCTGGGGAGACGTAATACACAGGCAAGGAAGGCCGGCTCTCCACCTGGGCATTTCGGCAGAGGGTGTTGTGTGCATTTGTGGGAAGGACGCACACACCTCTTCACTCTTATACAGTATTTCTCCAAATTCTGGCACCTCACCACCAATGCTCCGCTTCTCTGTATACAAATACATTTTTAAAGCTTACTTCAAGTCTCCAGAAGTCTCAGAACTTCCGACGTGGTGTTTTTAATCGTGTCATCACAGGTGAATGGTGGCGGTGTCTCTTCCTGCTCCCTCATCTCCTTGGGGCTAACGGCTTACATTTTAATTTACAAGCCGTAGGAGCGCGAGGACTCAAATGCAATCTGTGAGGCTCTGAACTGGGAACCACTTACTGGCGGAGGCGCATTCTAGCCGTGCCATGAGGGGAGAGGCCCTCTGCCTTTTCAGAGCTGCCCATCAGCAGTTCTTGTTGGCCTGTTTCTTCCAGAGCGACGGGACACTGTTGGCCACAGGCTCATATGATGGTTTTGCAAGAATCTGGACGGAAGATGGTAAGTCCTGCCTCTCACTCTCACTGGGGTCTGGCGGGGGGCGGGGGGAGGGCGCTTTGGCACACTGTCACAGAGAGGATGGGCTGTGACTCTGACACTAGCATGTTTGTTTGGTTTTTCTGTGTGACAGGTAACCTGGCCAGCACCTTAGGCCAACATAAAGGCCCCATCTTCGCCTTGAAATGGAACAAAAAGGGGAATTACATTCTGAGTGCAGGTGTGGATAAAGTGAGTATCACTTCAAATACAGCCCTTTGATCCCTAGATGCTCATTTATTGTTGATCTCTATGTAACCGTGTGGTTTCTTTCAATTCTAAGGAGCTCTGCTTCCTGTGAACATATCAAAAGAACTTGTTTGGGCCTTGTTTGTTTTTGTGATCTGCTGCTGCTTTTAAAAACACGTCCTCTCTTCATGTGTTGTGCGTCTTCTAGAACTTCACACACAGCTCCCCCTCCTTTCTGGGCGTATATCATCAGTGATAAGAGGAAATCCCCAAACTGTTTATCCAATGCTTGAAGAAGCAAACAGATGTGGGGTGAACTCTTTGTAAACTTTGACCTGCTGAGTGATTTCAGTAGCACCAGTTGTTTTCTGGACCAGGCTCCTGTTTTCCTCATTTGATGCATTGCTACTTCCCACTGTAGATGGCAGATTTCTCTGAGAACAGGAGTCAAGCAAACACACACACACACACACACACAGACACACATGCACACACAAGTGCCTCCCCTGACAGCCTGCAGAGCAGACAGAGAATTTACAAATTTGTGCCTGGGAGGGGCTGCCAGGCGGACATGATGATGTTACACCAGGTGCACGGAAAAGCCGTCTCTGGGTGTAGGAGCTTAAGGCCATCAGGAGTGTAGACGTCACTCAAGCGTCATTCCTACCAGGAGTCTGATTAGTCCAGCGCATCTCACTCTCGCTGGGTTTCTGTTTCCCCAGCTGTCAGGAGATGGGAGTCGTGAACATTGAATGAAAACGGTTGTATCATTCATAAGACTCAGTGAGAATTCAGAGTCATTGCTTTGGGAAAGAAGTATTATCGAGAAGTGCAGGAGGGGAAGAAAAGCATGTACTTCAATTTGTGCCACTACAAAATGTGCCTGAATACTCTACTTTCGTCTGAATTCCAGATGCCTGTATGTCTGTAATAGCTTTGGGATAATTTGAAAATCTGGTAAAGCTACTGCTTTCTGTTCACTCAAGTTCTAAAAACTAATATAGAATAATAGACATGACCTGTAAACATTGCCCCCCTCAGAGAAAGTCATGGTTGTAGTTGGCAAACGATGGCCCACAGGACCAATCTGGCCCACCACTTGTTTTTGTAAATAAAGTTTTATTGGCACAGAACCACACCCATTTGTTTAGAATGGCCTATGGCTGCTTTCCCACCATAACAGAGTTGACCAGTTGCAGCAGAGACCCATGGCCCTTAAAGCCTAAAATGTTTACTATCTGGCCTTTAACAGAGAAAGTTTGCTGAGCTCTACACTGAAGTATAACCCTGTATGTCAATGAATCATTCATTCTTTATCTACCTCTCTGTTAAGCCCATAAACCCTTCATTCAAACTTGGCAGCCTAATATCTAATATAAAAACAGCTGGGCTACTGTGGTCAACACATTAAATATTCTCATGGAACTACCATCAGATTTCCCCCAAGCTGTTCTAATTCAAATATGACACACGCACAGCACGTTGTCGTGGACGTGGCTGGTCATCAGTACTGCTCATTGGATTGTTAACATAATGTGTGAAGTGATTGCCAACCTTTAATGAGCAGTTTACTACCTGAGTTGGCTCATTCCATGCTCCCAAGACAGGAGGCAGGCCCTGGCACTGCCTCCTTCTCACACAGGAGGAAATGGAGCCCCAAGGAAGTTTCGCTACTCTGTGTGGGGACCCACTGGTATGGAGTGCAGGTGGGGGCGGAACCAGACCCTGGGTGGCCGGAAGCTACTGCCCTTTGACTCTCACATACTTCTCAAGAGTTCTGTGCTCCCTCACCTTCCTGCTCCAGGCAATCTGTTACATTCATTCCTGATTTTCTACCTTTGATGAGCTACGTGCTCAGGGGAAGTGCTCATTTGGAATTCTGTTACTCTGGGTCAGTTAGTCACTAACAACGGCAGGAGTGATAATGTTCTGAGAGCTAACGTCCAGAGGAAATGTCCCAGAGGAAATGTCGTTTGTGAGGAGGCTTGCATTGACTTGCCCTGTGTTTAACCCAGAGTGGCTAATGTGTTTTTCAGATGCTCCCAAAGCAGACATGATGTTTTCCCCTTACTCATACACCACTAAGGTGGTGCCTGACCCCGGTGTAGCCCAGCTACTGTGCTATATCTGGTCTCCCCAGTTCACAGAAGGAAATTTCAGAAACGCCAGTGTCTGCTGCTCTTCATTTGGAAATGTGCCAGAAAGCTGGATAGATATGCTTCCCTGCAGGGTTTTCACTGGGTCTCTGGGGGTGAAGGGAGCCCCTAACAGGTTTGGTAATGTTCCAGGTAACAGTTACAGCTGGGGGAGCTAAGCCTGAGGCACACCTGTGGCTGTTGGGTGCATAAAAAGTGACCATCCCGATTGTGAAGGTCCGTAAATCACATGCTAGATGCCAAAAACCTTCCCGAGAGAGAGAGAGAGAATGCCAAGTAGCTCATCAATATTTTTACATTGATTCTATGTTGGAAAAATAACATTTTGGCCATATTGGAGTGAAAACAAATGGCTTAAATTCCTTTTACCAGTTTCTTTCTTTTAATGGGGTTACTAGAAAATTAGAAATGACCTGTGTGGCTCCCATTCTGTCTCCTCTGGACGGTGCTGGTGTAGAAGGAAGAGAGGCTCGCGGTCTTTCCTTGTCCAACAAATTTCTCTAGAGAAAACTTTGCAAGAAGAATTGTTCCTGACTTTTTCTTTTTGTTTGCGGAGCACAGACAACAATAATTTGGGACGCCCACACAGGGGAAGCCAAACAGCAGTTTCCGTTTCATTCCGGTGAGTATTTTTATTTTTATTGGTTGATTGACTGATTGATTTGGTAATTCAAAAATAACTGAGTCCTAGGAAATGTTAGGGCAGAAGGGAAGGGGCCATCTGATCATTAGCATATCCCGAGGGCATTGAGCTGGCTTCTCTCAATTCAGTGCTGACTCACCTTTAAGAAACACACAAGACACGCTTGTGCCAGTTGATGAGAATGGTGTCACCCAGAAGCTTATCGGAACCCAAGCCTCTAATTCTCCTAGAAGCAAGGAGGCGTCAGGAGAGAGATGCCAAGCAGTAGAGTGGGAGGTCAGGAGAAAGGGGATCACACCCTGAGGTTAGGGGGCCATCCCCATCCAAGACCCTCAACAGAATTCTTGGGGCCACTTGGACCTCAGAAAGACCCAGGAGTCACTGGGAGTGTTCATCACAGTCCTGAGCCGTCAGCCCAGTTGTGTCCCCAGAGGGGTCTTGTCAGCCATGAGTATCCAGCCCTCGGGTGGGATGCATTAATGTGTTTGCAGGTTTTTTAAATCGGGATATCTTGAATGTAGGATATGAGATCTTCCTGTTCTCATTTTCTCTCTCTGTCTAAAGCAAGTGAGGTTGGCCGTCCACAGGGACATGCCTGGGACCAACAGAGTGCAGGGGCGGGCATCTCATGCTTCTCACCCACCTGTGCCCACCTGGGCCAGGGGAGCAGGACACTCTGCATGCAAATGGGAAGCATCCCAGGGTCTCTGCAGAGCATCTGCTCATCCCTCCAAATGTGGAAGGAGAGGTCTTTAAGGTCTGTGAGGGGAATAGGCTGTGTTCACACTGGGGCACTTTTTATCATGTTACTAAATAAGGCTTCTTGACTATGCTGTTCATGGTCAAAGTCAGCCAAGTTGTGTGCACACCTAGTCGATGCCAATGTCCTCCCTCTGCTCCCCATTCCACAGCCCCTGCTCTCGATGTAGACTGGCAGAACAACACCACCTTTGCCTCCTGTAGCACAGACATGTGTATCCACGTCTGCAGACTCGGCTGTGACCGCCCAGTCAAAACCTTCCAAGGACACACGTAAATTGGAGTTCCGAGTATGCCCCTTTGGCACTGGGCTCCTGTAGCTCTCGGGTTGGATTAAACCCCGTTACGGGCCGGCAGTGGAGAAAAAACTGACCGTGCAATGAGCCAGATGTCAGATTCTGCAGGGAAGACTATACAGTAGGTATTGTAAAAGGTACAAGGGACGTAAAGGAAAGGATGCTCGTAATGGGTGAATAGATGGGGAATGTCAGCAGAGAAAGGAAAACTCTTCTTAAAACAGTCCAGTGGAAATCTGAGAACTAAGGGGTTTAATGTCTGAAATGAAAATCTTCCTGGACAGGTTTAACGATTGCAGAATTAAGGTTACTGAACCTAAAGAGAGCTTAGCCAGTTTTGATAACAGATTGAACAAATGACTAGAGGCCTGTTAGATAGTGGCCAAATGAATAACCTGTGGCACAGTATGAAGCACTCAGCATATATGTATAATGGAGGGAGAGCGAAAAAAATGGAACAGAAACATTACTTGAAGCAATAATGGCCAAATGTTCCTAAATTTGGTAAAAAATGTTGACATTTAATCCAAGAAACTCAGGTGCCAGCTGACATCTCTGAATTCATGGCACATGAGGCTCTTCAGAGCCTTCCCAGAGCTGATCCCTGTAATGTCCCAACACCCTCAAACTTCAGCCTCCTGGAAGGCCTGCTGGGTTTGAGAACCTCATACCTGCAATGCACCCCACCTTTAACCACTGCCTTGCCACTTATGTAACCATATAAATGCCATTGTCCTGGGTACTTGTTCATGTCCTTAACTCGCCTTCTTCAGCCTCTGTCCCCATAGGTCCCTGCTTGTGAAAGAAGGTACTTTTAGGGCCCAGGCATCAGTCTCCTTGTGCCTATCAACTGGTCCTTCTTTTTACTTTTCTGGCCTGAACTCTTCTTTCCTCCAACCCTAGACTATCCCCAATATTTCATGGGAAATCCTTACAACTTGCAGCTGTCCAGCTTCCGCTTGGGACTTTACTGCCACCACACCACTTGGCTCTCTAAATCCATCTCGCTGCAGCTTCCGTCATTCTGCACGAGACGTGAGCTAAGTGTAGGAGAGCCGGTGTCTTCCCGAGACCCTGTGAGCCATTTCTGGATGCCTTCTGGGAATTGTGGCTGGGGTTGCATGGGGAGGGGGAGAGAACTCCACGCCCAGGGAGGAGTTTGTTCCCTGCTGGAGGATGGAAGGTGGGCTTGGCTGGAGACAGCCGGTGGGGACCAGGTCCGCGTTCCTGGGCTCTAGGGGACCTGTGCGTGGGTTCTCACCCAAGCTGCCTTCGTCCTGGCTGAGCCTGTCTCTGGGTCGACACCTCATCAGGCCCCTAGTTCTCACCATGTCCTCCGGGTTTCCGCCTCTTCACGCACGCGCATGCGCGCACACACATGGACCCACACCCATCTCCAGGCTGACCTCTTCGTCCTCCCACGCTCACCCAGGGGGCTGCTCTGTGGTCTCCAAGCTCCCTTCCTCCCTCTTTTCCAGGCCATCCAACCATTGATACCACACGGAACACAGAATGGTGGCCTTGTCACTTCACACCCTTCAAACTCTCAGTGTCCTTAGCAAGAAGCGCGACTGTAAAATTGCTCATCCACACCAGAGCATTTAGGAGCATAAAGTTAATTGGGAAATTACGAGTGTGAAGTTAGTTCATGGTTAGGCCAGCACAGCAGGCATGAGTCCTATGCAGATGGGGCTCTCCGGTCACCATACTTAGAAATTCCCGAGACCCACTGCCTTGCTCCCACATTTCCCCGCAGCTGACCATGCGCAGCATGACGTCCCCCGCCTCCACATTTTGCATCTGGTGGCGCCTGTCCCTTGGGGTGCATTTGCCTTCAGGCTTCAGGACTGAGCCCCAGGGTTACCTGGCGCTGAACTGGAAGGCTGCCTACAGCCTCATTTCTCCCCCGGCCCGTAGCACATACCTGCCAGAACTTTCCCCTTGCACTCTACCGGAACATTTCGTTTACCTGCTCCTTGCTCTGGATTTCAAGTCCCCTCCCGCTGGAAGGTTTTGTTTCTGCCCTGCGTGTTTACCTATCATTTCCCTTGGCCATCTGTGTTCATGCCTTATTTCTTTACATCTTCTCCCCGCCCCCATTGTCAGCACCAAGAGAAAGGTCTTGTAGGGATTTTGACAGAACAGCTGTTGTGTTAAAAGGGCATGAGACAATTCAGTCAATTTTTAAATGACTGTGCTCTTGTTGGTTTTTATGTACCATTATTATATGTAAATTCATTGACTTCCTTCCTAGTTGTGATTTTTTTTTTTCCTTAGAGAAATATGGATGGGTGGCTGGTTACGTGTGCTATGTGGCTGTGCCTTTAGATAAACGAGAAAGGCTGGGGAAATAAAAGAGGAAAATAGATGGATTCTCAGGTGGCCCTGTGTGCGATCCAGGGAAAATGCAAACAGGCTCTTTGCAGAGATGACGGCGCTGGCCTGCCCCCTGCTGGAAGGTTGTGTAGTCTGCTCACAGACCTTCCTTTCTTTTTAAACCCCTTTCAGAATGAGGTCAATGCCATCAAGTGGGATCCCTCTGGAATGCTGCTAGCATCCTGCTCCGATGACATGACATTAAAGGTAAAGGAGTCCGAAAGGATGGGCTCTGTGATCCTGGGCGACCCCAAATAAGCAGTGCAGGTCGTTGCTCCTCAGTGATGATACTGTCATGTGGGCATTTCCTGCCTCTCTGACTGCTCCCCACTGCTAACCACATGCCACTGTCATCCGCTTAACTCCTTATCAGTCAAGGATCCTGCTGAGAATCCTTCCCTCCCCCGAGGCCTTTCTCACGGCCTCTGCCTGGCTGCTCCCTGGCCAGTGACATGCTGGTGTGCGACCTGCACCCCACGGGGTGGTGAGCCTCCCAGGGTCGGAAGCCTGATGATCCCTCACAGAGTAAATGATGTGGCACCATCCCGGTTGGAGAAACCGTGTTTGCTGACACTGTTCCCAATGCATCGTCCAGATCTGGAGTATGAAGCAAGATATGTGTGTCCATGACCTTCAGGCTCACAGCAAAGAGATATACACCATCAAGTGGAGTCCCACCGGGCCAGCCACCAGCAACCCAAATTGCAACATTATGTTAGCGAGGTAAGGGAAGATGGCCCCAGCCCAGTGTCGGTCCCTAAAGCCAGCCTTGCTTGGAGTTAAGGGGTGCAAAAATTCTCCATCATAACAAGTTGGTCGTGGGGACGGTAGGACAGCATGGAGCATATAGCCAGTGATTCTGTAACGTCTTCCTATGTTGACAGATAGTAACTACAGTGGTGGGGATGAGGATTTAATTATATGGGTAACTGTTAAACCATTGTGTCATATACTTGAAGTCAATGTAAGATTGTATATCAGCTATACTTCACTTAAAAAATTTTACAAAACCGCCTTACCCACGGTGGCTGAGCCGGCCACATGGCCAGTAAAAGCTATTCATGAATGTCCAGAGAGATGGGACATTGTTGCCAATCTGTTTATGCCCTTCCACCTGAATGAAGTGGTCAGCTGGGCCCAGAAGATAGCTTACAGGTGACGCCTAACTGGAGGTAAGAATCGCATTAGCTGCAAGGCTGGCTGGTTGGAGGGACTGGTTATATTGGTTATGTGCCTCAGGCTTTTCAGCACTTGGCCTGGGTGGAGATTCTGCCACAACACAGAAAGGAAAGAGTTCAGCTTGGGTCTGGGCTTGGGGACTTCGTTGAACTCAGAGCTGCAGGTGGTGAGATTCTGAGCAGTGATAAAGGGTTCCCCGGCCCTAGATGGATCTGACTCAACAGTTTATAAAGTGAACCCCTGGACACCAGCACTGGGGGGATTGCAGTGGCGAGCCAGGCAAACGCCAGAATTGGGACTAGAGGTTCTTTCTAGCTGACACAAAGGTGGCCTCCCCAAACCATACCACTTGAGGCCGCTGGCAACAGAACTGTCTCATCCTGACACTCGTGGGCCCCATTCAGGATGTAGCATTGTGCTCCGGGTGCTGTGTTAAATGCGAACATTTAGGAGAACGAGCTGCTGAGACCACATTGAGGGGACTTAGGGGTCTGGAAACTGCTCCAAAGCAATGAGACTGTTTGGCCTGGAAAAGACAAGGCTCGGGAGGGATGGTCTGTTTCCACGAAGCAGCCGTTGGCTGCTCCTGTGCTGTCGCAGAGAAACGGGACTGTGGAGAGGCAGCGGACGGCAGGTCCCCCTGCACCTAAGGAAGAACCCGAACCTGTTTGGCCGTGTGGCAGTGGGGTGGGCAGCCTCACCAGCAGAGCGCACTCTGGTTTGCGAACGTGCTTGATCCGAGGCCATGTCTTAGCAAACACCAGAAGGGATTCATGTTTCAACCTAGAGGCTGAACCGGAGAAGGTGCAGGCTGTAGTTTTCTTACTTCAAGGGATTGTCCTCAAATCCAGCTGAATGACTATGATTCGGAACATGCTGCCTCATTTTTTCATGATTCAGAAGGTGCTTTGATGTCCCCTGTTGCCCTTATGAGCATAAACTATCCTTTTGGTCAACAGGTAGCAAAGAGACATACCAGGGCGTCCCTGGTCAGAGAAAGGACGCAGGTGACAGGTTTGTGGCAGGTGCTCTTCTGCATTTGGAAATGTCCCTGGATTTGCAGCTCTCCACAGGGTGATGGCATATTTGGATGCGATTATATTTTAATTCCCATTAAATTAAAAATTTTATTCATTTAATGGACTATTTTTCCAAATACAGCTACCGGCATTATTTTAGTTGGTAATGATGTTGAGTTTTAAATGGTGGGAGCATCTTAGAAAGCATAAGTTTTCTGTAAAGGTATATTCTCCATTCTAGTCCATTCTACAAAGGAAACAAATGAATGTGGGTATCAATTTGCTTCCCTAATACCAGCACCAAAAGAGAGAGAAAGAAAGAAAAGGCTTATTGTATAACCATGTCTCTGTGTTTAGTATATACCAGTCGTATTTTAGAAGAGAAAAAGCACACCCATTTCTTGTCTCTGGAAACTGAGAAGCTGGGAAGTAAAAATAACTCATGAGATCTGCTACACGTCTCAGGGAAACAGAGACCAACATGTTTCTGTGCTGACGTTTTCTCTCCCGTCTTTCCAGTGCTTCGTTTGACTCTACGGTTCGGCTGTGGGATGTGGAGCGAGGTGTTTGCACCCACACGCTAACCAAGCACCAGGAACCTGTCTATAGTGTAGCTTTTAGCCCTGACGGGAAATACTTGGCCAGTGGCTCCTTTGACAAGTGCGTGCACATCTGGAACACTCAGGTAATTCCCCGGTTGCTATGGCCAGAGTCCTTCTGGAACGAAAGCCCAGAGAGTCCTGTGTTCAGGGACCTAGCACAGAACAGCACATGGGGGAGGAATCAGTTGCCTCCATCGGAGCCTCAAGCGAAGCTGGCCACCCCAGGAGGACTCCAGGCTTCATGCCGCCTACCATGTGCTCCGTGTGGGTGCTGGATCTTCCCCAAAAGGATGCCTGCTACCTTCTGTCGCTTTTTCTCAGTTCCTGGCATGAATCCCCCACCTGCCCTCATCCTTTTCTTGGGTATAGTCATCTCGGGGAGGTGTCACCCAGTCCTCCTATCACCAGAGATGTGCCCTCTGGACACCAAGGTTGAGGGTGGTGGGGAAGGGTGTCCCTTCCATCCGAACTTCCCAGGGGTGCAGCCCACTGGGGTGAGGCCAGCTCTGACCCTCTGTGCCCTGCACCAGCTCCTGTGGCTTCTCCATGTAGCCAGCTGGCCAGTCCAAAGGAGTATTTGTTTGCTGTTTTGCCGCCTAGAGTGTTGGAGTGAGCTGTTTTGTGTTTGGGTAGCGAGTCGTATATGGAGCCACTGTGGGCATCTCTGGCCACACCTGAGCATAACCGAAGGCTGAATACAGAGAGTGGGCATGAACAGGAGCGAGTGTGGTAGAAAGCATTACTTTGGACAGTCGGCCTTGGTTCACCTCCTAGGGGGAGGGAGAAATGGTGGTGTGGTGGAGTCCTTGAAAACAGCCAGTGATCCATGTTGATCTCCCGATGAACTCCATGACTCCCCCCTGCCCTTTTAGTCCAGTCCACCTTCCTGATTGAGTGCCTTTGGCCTGGTTGACGTCCAGGTGGATTTGCTCTCCCAAGCACGCGCCCCCCTGTGGCAGGGGGAGGTGCGACATGCCAAGCCAAGAGGCGTGGGGCAGGGGGAGGGCCACTGAGACCTCAGGCTTCCCCAGTGACTGCCTCACGTCCTCTCGGGGGAGGAAAGGCAGTGGTGCACCCTAGTCAGAACCAGCCCAGTAACCAAGGTGAGCCTGAAAGGCCCAGGTAGGAAAATGCGCAGAGAACACGCATCCCAGGAATCGTGTGCAGGAGTCTGTTGGTGAAGCACTTACAGAAATGGTTCCCGATGGATTTGTAAATGACATCATTGGTTTGGTGGTGCCCCCTGTGAAAACCTCATCGAACTGCTCTTTCACGAATCGCAAAGGTGTTTGAGATGTTCTAAAGCTCACTTTGAAATGGACACCTCTACATATAAAAAAATATGTAATGTTGACCCCCCTCATTGCCCAGTCCCGGTGTTGTGGGAGGGTCAGCCTTAGTCTCCCTGACCTTGGCCAGGGGGTGGCATGGCCTCAGCCAAAACGTAGAGGCAGATCCCATGGACAGTGGTGCACCCCAGGCTGCCTGTGGAGGGAAGTCGGAGGCACGCTTCTACAGCCGCCTGAGTGTTCAGGGGAAATTCTAACTTACCTGTGTATGAAAATTTTCATGATGACATGTCGGGGGGCCAGGAGGGGGGCTGCCCTTTATACCCCACCAGTGCTCTGAGTCCCCCTTGCATCCTAAGGGGTGATCACTTTGCTTTGCAGAGTGGGAATCTCGTTCACAGCTACCGAGGCACTGGCGGCATCTTCGAGGTGTGCTGGAGCGCCCGAGGGGACAAAGTGGGCGCCAGTGCGTCCGACGGCTCCGTAAGCAGCACCTGGGCTGTGCTGGGGGGGCGGAGGGCCCCAGGGCAGAAGGAACGAGGGCCAGGCGGCCAATGCCTGAGCACATTTCCAGGAGGTGCAATGGGTTCTCGGCTCTGAGGGCCTGGCACCTGGCAGGCACTGCACAGATGTGCCCTGGGGAAAGGCAGTTTCCAGGCTGGATCCCAGGGGATTGGTGCCACGTCTGAGGCTCTCTGGAATTGTTTGCTTTTTCTACTCTGGTGGGGGGTGTGGGCCAGGCATGCTGCTCAGCCTCGTACAATGCCCAGGACAGCCCCACAGCAGAGAGGTGACCGGCCCCTGGAGGTCACTGAGCAGAGGCTCCATTCATTCCACAGGCCTCTAGGGTCCCACTGGCCCTGTTCTGATCCCATATTCTGGCTTTTTGGTTCCCTCCACTTGCGATTGCCATGAGGCCTAAGGCAGAGGGCAGTGCACTGGCTGACCGAGTGTCAGCGTGGTCCCCAAATGTTCTCAGAGGCCACTGTGCTCAGGCTTCAGTTGTCATGTGCCCCACCGTGTGGGTGTCTGGTCTGACACCTGCTGATGGCCACTACTACCCCCAGTACTTCCCGGCATTGCCCCTGACCTGCCTTTCCCTTCCATGCTGTTGGCTTGGAGTTGATTGGTCAGATGCTGAGACACTAGCCGGTAGCTAGAACTCTGAACCTTCATGACTGTGTGCCAATAAAACTTTATTTGTAAAACACGGATGGTGGGCTAGATTTGGTCCATGGACCATATAGCTTGCCATCCTCTGCTCTGAAGGCATCTTTGTGCGTCACTCAAGATAACAGGTGCTTTCTCTTTCCTTCCAGGTGTGTGTGTTAGATCTACGAAAATAAAAAACAGAAGAAAGAATTCTCATGGACCAGCAGTGAGGGTGTGGGGTCACAGCACTCTGCAGACACAATCCTATCAGCTCCAAAACTGTAGGAACCTGACTTGCGTTAGAGTGTACTTTGAAAGCAACTCATCCCTGGCCTCAGGAGTCTATATTTTTTCATGATCTTCATCAGGAAGTTTAAAGCAGGAACATACACCCAGTCATGTCAAAAGGGAAAAGAATGGTTTCCATCCTGAACAGGCTCTGATGTGCTGATAGGGGGTGGGCGGAGGGAGAAAAGCTGTGCCAAAAAAGGGAAAGTGCTGTGATAAACCAGAAGGGTGGGGGGCTGTCCTCCATGTGGCAGGTTGATTTGGACACAACAGTTGTTCCTGTAAAGGATGTTCGAAGACCAGTTTGTACTGAGGAAATGTTGAGCTTTGTGATCCCAACACTTTTCTATTCTCTAGAGTCTTTGGTGGTTTTTCTATCGGCTGGAATCCTGTTGCCTGGGGGCCTTCAGTGTGAGCTGGAAGCTGTGTTCACTCTGTCGATTCTTTCCTGTGGTTACCAGCCCCCCTCCGCCTTTTCCCTTCATCTGCTGTGTTTTTGATTTGCAGTTCGCCATGGCGACCAGGAGGGGACCATCGGCGGCCAGCTCTCTCCCATCCCGCCCGCCCTTCCCTCCGTCTCCATCACCCCTTGCTCACTCTCTACCTTTGTCACAGTTGCTTCAGATCTTAGGTCTCAAGGGTACTTTTGGTGCAGAATAGGTGCATTACAAAAAGGCAGGGCTGAGGGACTTTTTACAGGAGAAAAATATATATATAAGAGAAAGAGCCCAAAGTATTTTTGGAAAAAAAGTATTTTTATGTTAAAATCACTTTAAAATCCTAAAATGGCCATCAGACATAGAGAGCTTTGTGTGATTCATATTTTAAAACAGTTTTAGGAAGACACAGGCAGGGTCTGAGGACTCTGCCTCCTTTAGCTTCACTAAAGGCACTTAGAACTCTGGGTGGAAAAGGTCCTTCCCGTGGGTTGCCAGCAGGATTGTTCTGCAGCCAGAGAGAAACATCCCTGCTCCTCTGGCTGCAGGAAGAGCATTGCATCTCTCGGTGTGTGTTCACCCACGTAGGCGGCAGGAGAAACGAATAACGGTGCCCTCTCACCGGGGGACGCATTCCCGAAACCCAGTGGTATCGGAGAGGCCATCGAGCCGACCCCATGGCCGGGTGGCTGAGAGCGACACCCTGCTCACAGCAGCCACAGGGCCACTGGCTTTCGGCCCCCCACAGTTTGGCCGGCCCTTGCCGAGCTGACGTGAAAGGCTCCAGGGTCGTGTTTGGTCTGACAATGACAGAAATGAACGGGGGAAGATTTTCAGTCCTGAAGATGAATTTCTTCAGTGACATAGGTAGAATGTCACTAACAATATCCGCCATCTTCGTATTTCTCTCCCACAAGAGACTAGGAGAAAGATGTTCTTTTTTTAAGTAATGAATCTTTTTACTGTTTTTAAAACATTAAACCTGGCTTTGTGTTCATAGAGGACTTACCTCTCATTGGGTCAGGCAACTTTGTACACATGTTGTAACTCGACACTGACCTATTTTATGAATCAGTGGGGGAGAGGGCCGGGAGATGAGGCCTCTTCCCACGTCCGCTTTCCCACAGGCATGGGAAAGGAGGGGCACCTGGCCGGGCCTGGGGGGCTGCCGTGCACAGGCTTCTGCTGTGTCTGTGTTCCAGCAGCAACACAGGACCCTCTAGAGGCTGGCATCCATCTGTGGAGCCAAAACTGACTGGCAGGGCAGGGCAAGGGCATTGTGCTCAGCTTGGAGTGTGCCTGGGCCAACTCCCAAAGTCAGAGTGTGCTTGTCATCGTCGGGCATTAACTGGCCTTCACTTGCACATGTGGGTTATTCAAACCCTAGCGAGAGAAGACCACAAAGCGTTCTCGTATGAGTTGGGTATTGTGTTCTGGGTCTGCTACCTAAATGCCTACCTAGCTGAGGAGGTCGGAGTTCTATGGCGCCACCATCCCATCCTTGAAGTACGCACACACCTCCAGCTGTATTGCTCGCTTCCTGCCCCAAGAGCTCATTAGGTCTGGCCTGCAGTCCATGGGGGTGCAGACGCACACCATCCTCACCCCCTTCCTCCCCCAAGTAAAAATGCATCCGTCTCCACGGAGTGTCAGTGGTCGAGGGTCGGCTGGGCTCACGTGTCAGCTGGGCTCACGTGTCAGCTGGTGTTAACAGGTCCAACATTGGGTGGCAGGGTGGGGACAGGCCATCGGGTTTGCTAGACGATCTTCATTCAGGGGGGCAGTAATCAGGCTCTCGCTCAGGTGGGAGCCTCAGGTTCTTGAAAAGTCTGAACCACTGGGAATGGTTGGGTTGGCGTCGGCGCCACGAGCCACACGGGAGTCCGGGGCGACAAGGGCCAGCCACCCGCCTCCCTGTATTCCTCCGGCAGCCGCGGGAGAGCTCCCTGCAGGCCCCGAGGGGGACCGAGCCCCAGGGTGCCGACAGCGCCCCTGGAGTCCACCCCCGTTCTCAGCATCTGCCAGAAAGCCTGCAGAGCCACTCCGCAGCAGGGCAGGCCATGTCCTGCCACTGTTGGTCATCATTTACAGCTCTTCAAATTGTGTGTCTTTGTGACCAAATGTAACCTCGATTCCGGAAGCAGCACAAGGATCCCTCCTGGCACCTTCGGCTGGGTTCGGAGCGACCAAGAGCAGGGCCTGCACACCTGGGAAAGGCTGCTGGCCATGGGGGCCAGGAAGGGCCGGACGTGACGGGCTTGCAACCCTGTGACCCTCTGCCCCCACCCCATGCCTCCAGGACTTGTCTTTCTAAAACTAGATCACAGAGCCAAGTAAAGTGCACTTTGTGAAATGTTAAGAGTCTGCTTTGTTTCTTGTCAATTTTCTCTTTTTTAACCTTCTGTTCCACCTTTTATAAAAAGAAATCGTGTTTCTTGTCAAATGCAGACATGTTCCTCCTGCCACTGAAGTTCTGAATTCTGGCTTCTGCAGTTGATATTGTCTGTGTCAGACGTACAGCCAGATGTGGGTCCCTGTCGGCATCTCCCAGATTCGGTTCTGCCCACGGCCCCCATTCTATTCTTTCCCCACCCCACGCACCCTCACACACGCTAAGAAAAATTCACCTGTGTCCTCACTCATTCGTTTCCAGAGAAATCAACAGATCATACATACTCAGTGTCTTGAATAAATCGCTCTATTTTGATATGAGAGAACGCGCGGGGTCTGTTTTCTTCATGTCCTGCAGGAACACTTTTAAGGCACGTGGACACTGGTGAATGCACACATTGCTCTGTGCTTTCTCGGGAAGCCAGTGACTAGAGGGCATCTTTCTGGGACCAGTTTGAGTAGGGGGAAGGGAACTCGGCACCCTGGCGAGGCCGGAACTGCCTCCCCAGTTACATGAAAAGGTTACTACCTAGACAGAGCGTGTGTGCTTTTCAGTGTTGCCTTTTATTTCAGGCTGGCTGTTTAAAAAAACCAAAGCAAATGGATTTTCTCTTGCCAGGGGTGGGGAGGTGTTGAGTGGAAGGGTCAGCTCAGTAATTTGAAGAACCTGAAGCCACAGGCATGCATGACTTTAACTTCTACGTGATGTAGACTGACATGCAGCAGATCTGTCTCAGCACCTGCTCTGTGCCAGGCTGTACTGGGTGTTTCTGTTTTTACCACTTTAATCACTTGGCGGGTGTCACGTAATTGAGCTGTGATTGCTGTTTTCCCGTGATTGGGAAGAGGACGTGGATTTGGAGAGATGGGCTGCATTTTGCTGTACAGACAAGTTGCAAAGAAGGTCATGGTGTGTCATTCCCTCTAATTCCAGCCTGATGCTGCACTGGAGCAAAATGGGGGGCTAGAAGCCATCCATGCTCCCCCATGCTGGGTTTGGGGTGAAGGTCTGAGCACCCAGACCCTACTACTAGAGCCATAGGCAGGTCCTGGGGAGAACCTTGTAGTGAAAGCTTCACAGGCATGAAGCGAAGTGCATGACAGTCCCCAGGATGGGAGTATGTGATGTGTGGCTCTGGGGGTTTCAGCAACAATGCCAGAGACATATTAGTAGCTTTAAATGGGGTCACATAGACTGCTTAAGATTTATATAAATTTCTTCACAGACAAGGAACCCCTTGCTGTTCAAAACTTTTCCTTCGTCCATTGAGTCTCTACTCTTATTTTGAAAATCTAAGCTTCTACTCCCTAAACAGGACTTGGGTAGGAACATCGTGAGGCTCTTGCTAAAGGGCACTGGAGAATGTCTGTATCCACGGAAGGTTCTGTGCACCTGTGGATGGGTGCTGGATGCTGGTCACTGGTGGCAAACCTGGAAATCGTTTTGTGAGTTGTATGGAAAGGAGGTGGCGGGAAGCGCACAGATGCCCTTAGGAAAGACTCAGAATTTGGCTGAAGGGTTTTTTTCTTCCCAGTTTTGCTCCTTCTTCTCAAGTGTCTCATCCACTTGAAAGTGAGGCACAAGGGTGCAGCTCCGTGGGGCAGAGGATGACAGGGCGTGGGGAACTGTCCAGTGAGCGAGGCAGGGACAGTCGCAGGGTTACCGCCCACCCGCCCTGAGGTTCAGGCTCTGGAGAAGGGGGTCTGGGTAGGACTGTGCTTTCCCTCAGGCAGAGTCACTGAAGCCACAGGAAAACAGCGGGTGCGCTCCATCCTACCAGAAGTACTGATGACCCTAATAAAGGGCGACCTGAGGCATGCTCGAAAAGATAGATTTATTCAGGAATAGCGGAGGAACAGCGATGCAGGACGAGCAGCAAGTTCCAGGTGAGTCCTTAGGGTGTGGCCTGGCTGGATTCAGGGCAGGGACTCAGAGACATTTAAAATAAACGGAGACCAGCCTTGAGGATTTTCCCAAGCAGACAAAATCAGTCTGGTCACAGGCATACACACACACCCAATTCAGCCCAGTCTGTTGCACTAATGCCATGTGTGTCGCCTCTGGTGATGCATCTGGCAAAACTTCCCCAGGTGGATATGACCCCACGTCTGACTACCAACAGCCAAGAAAATTCCAACACACTGTTCTGTCAATCCAGCATTTACAGGTAATCCGTCTCATAAGTTTCGTGCTCCTGAGGTATGTACATGAGATCCTGCATTTTCTGTCACCCTGGGTTACATGGGAGTGGAATTGTTCCCCACTACACGATTGAAAACGAGGAATGAGGAAATGAGCAGACCTAAGTTCCTCGTGGTATGATTAATGAATGGGCTAGTGAGTTGAAGTCCAAGGGAAGCTACCTGATCGGAGTCTCACCTGTCCCCAAGCTGCCCTGCCCACTCCACCAGTCAGTCCAGCCAACACACCTGCCTGTCTCCCCACCCTTCCATCATGGTCCCCGCTTTCTCACCAAAAGGCCACCCCCCTGCAGTAGCCTTACAGGGAAGTCGCTTAAAGCCAAGGGCTGCCTGTCATCACTCCTTCTATGATCCCTTTTCTCAGTTACTCGCTTACTCCCTAGATTGACTTGGTGCACGTCTGCAGCTCATGGGGCGCCCCAGTGCTGAGACGTAGCTGGGTCCCTGGCCAGCTGCTGTGAAGAAGATGGTACAGCCCTCTCTGTCCACACCACTTAAAGCCACTATGCCAGCCAGTGATGCCTCACCCAGGAGCCATGTTCACCGGATAATCAGGTCAAACTGTTCATGTGCAAGCTTCCAAACCTGATGCTGGCTAACATAAGCCAAAAAGAAGGCATGATGATTTTGGGTGGCTCCGGAGTCACTGGAGACCCAAGATCGGAAGCCACACGCACAGGATCAGCCAAAATTGGGCTAGCGGGGTCAGTTCCTAGCAGGTGACACGGGCACAGACCCAGCACTAGGGCTGCCCGCCCGTCCACACTGGCCACAACCTGACCTACCAGCACATGCCAGCTGCCTTCTCACGGGGACCCCTTTACCCTGGGCACCAGCTTCCAACTCCAGGACTTGGGAGGCACGCCTGAGTGGTCCCTGAGTCCATCTGTGCCCACACGACTCTCCCAAAGTACCAACTCTGGCTACCTTTCCTAGAGTGAGAGGACACCGTCTTGACATGTAGGGAGGTGTCATGTGGCAGGCTGTGTGCAGGGTCCTGGGCTAACAAGGTCTGGCTTTTCTATAAACATACCTAGAAGGCTTGCAATCTCCCCCCCAGAAAAAGTATGTATATATGTGTAATTATTATTATATAACATGCAATTATATATTACATATACTGATGTGTTTATTTAATAAAACTACTGGAAAGGAGCCCTAAGCAATGATCTGAGCATGTCAGGTTCCAGGGATTCGCTGAACTCCCTGTTCAATAAAGCATGAGGACCGTGGGTAAATTCCTAATCACAGTCTAACACCCTGTCTGCCCCTAGTAGACAGTGATAGACATGCCATACAGAAGCCAGATTCCAAGGTTTCCCTACACAGCCTGCTAAACACGGCTCAAGGTCCCAGGGTTAGTGATCAGAACCTGCTGCCTCACGTTCCCCCTAGTAGAGACTGAAGAACTGCTCCAAGCAGCACAGAGCCCGAGGGTAAATTACTGATCAGAACCTCCCACCACGTCTGCGACCTACTGGACAGTGAAGGAACCAAAGGTAAATTATTCGCACAACATACCAGCAGGTCAGCCTGCTAGTCGACCCTGAAGGACATGCTATGCAGAAGTCAGATGGCCAGGTTTCCCTATGCTGTCTGCTCAACAGAGCTCAGGGACCGAGGATTAATTATTGTTCAGAACCTGCTGCCTAGTCTGCCCCCTAATGGAGAGGTAAGAACTGCTCAAGGCAGCACAGAAACCGAAAGCTAATTACTGATCAGAACCTATCAGTAAGTCTTCCCCCTTGTGGACACTGGAGGACATGCAAGGAAGAAGTCGGATAGCCTGGTTTCCCTCACTGCTCTGGGACCGAGGATAAATTACTGATCAGAACTTGCCACCACTTCTGCCACTTAGTAGACAGTAAAGACATGCCAGGCAGAGCTCAGATTGCCAGATTTCTCTTGACTGCCTGCTCAGCACAGCTCAGGGACCGAGGGTTAAATACTGATCATGTCCTTCGCCTTGACTGCCCCCTAGTGCAGAGGGAAGAACTGCTCCACAGGGCAGAGAGACCAAGGGTAACTAATTTATGAGACCTTGCAGCCTCCCCTGCCCTGTAGTGTGCAGTGAAGATGTGTTCATCACAGTACAGGGACTGAAGGTAAATTACTGATCAGAACCTACCACCATGTCTGCCCCCTTGTGGACACTGAAGGACATGCAAGTAAGAAGTCAGACCCCTTGGTCTCCCTTGCTGCTCTGGGACCGGAGATAAATTAGTGATTGGAAACTGTTGCCTCGCCTGCCCCCTACTGGACAGGGATGGACAGCTCAACACAGTCCAGGGACCGAGGATAAATGACTGATCAGGACCTGGCTCCTCGTCTGCTACATAGTGGGCCCTGAAGTTCTGCTCATCACACGGCAGGGACGGAAGGTAAATTACTCATGCAACATGACAGCAGGTCTGCCCCCTTGTGGACACTGAAGGACATGCAAGGAAGAAGTCAGATACCATGCTATACATGGTCTCCCTTGCTGCTCTGGGACCGGAGATAAATTAGTGATTGGAAACTGTTGCCTCGCCTGCCCCCTACTGGACAGGGAAGGACAGCTCAACACAGTCCAGGGACCGAGGATAAATGACTGATCAGGACCTGGCTCCTCGTCTGCTACATAGTGGGCCCTGAAGTTCTGCTGATCACACGGCAGGGACCAGAGGCAAATTACTCACACAACATGACAGCAAGTCTGCCCTCTGGTGGACACTGAAGGACAGTGTCCTGCACATGCTATGCAGAAGTCAGATGGCCAGGTTTCCCTATGCTGTCTGCTCAACAGAGCTCAGGGACCAAGGATTAATTATTGGTCAGAACCTGCCACCTAGTCTGCCCCCTAGTGGACTGTGAAGGACAGCTCAACACAATGCAGGGATGGAGGACAAATGTCTGATCCAGACCTGCTCCTCACTTGCCCTGTAGTGAGCAGTGAAGATGTGCTCGTCACAGTTCAGGGCCCAAAGGTAAATTACTGATCAGTACCTACCACCAAGTCTGCCCCCTTGTGGACACTGAAGGACATGGAAGGAAGAACTCAGATACCATGGTATTCATGGTTTCCCTTGCTGCTCTGGGACTGGGGATAAATTAGTGTTCAGACCCTGTTGTCTTGTTGCCCCCTACTGCACAGTGAAGGACAGCTCAACACAGGGCCAGGACTGAGGATAAATGACTGATCAGGACCTGGCTCCTCGTCATCTACCTAGTGGGGAGTGAATATATGCTCATCACAGTGTAGGGACCAAAGGTGAATTACTGATCAGAACCTACCACCATGTCTGCCCCCTTGTGGACACTGAAGGACATGCAAGGAAGAAGTCAGATACCATGCTATACATGGTCTCCCTTGCTGCTCTGGGACCGGGGATAAATTAGTGATTGGAACCTGTTGCCTCGCCTGCCCCCTACTGGACAGGGATGGACAGCTCAACACAGTGCAGGGACAGAGGACAAATGTCTGATCCAGACCTGGCTCCCCACCTGCCCCACAGTAGGCAGTGAAGATGTGCTTGTCACAGTGCAGGGACTGAAGGTAAATTACTGATCAGTACCTACCACCATGTCTGCCCCCTTGTGGACACTGAAGGACATGCAAAGAAGAAGTCAGATACCTTGGTCTCCCTTGCTGCTCTGGGACCGGGGATAAATTGGTGTTTGGACCCTGTTGCCTCATCTGCCCCTACTGCACAGTGTAAGGACAGCTCAACACAGGGCGGGGACTGAGGAGGAATGACTGATCAGGACCCGGCTCCTCGTCTACCTAGTGTGCAGTGAAGATGTGCTCATCACAGTGCAGGGACCGAAGGTAAATTACTGATCAGAACCTACCACCATGTCTGCCCCCTTGTGGACACTGAAGGACATGCAAGGAAGAACTCAGATACCTAGGTCTCCCTTGCTGCTCTGGGACCGGGGATAAATTAGTGATTGGAACCTGTTGCCTCATCTGCCCCCTACTGGGAAGGGAAGGACAGCTCAACACAGTGCAGGGACTGAGGTAAATGACTGATTAGGACCTGGCTCCTCATCTGCTACATAGTGGGCAGTGAAGTTCTGCTCATCATAGGGCAGGGACTGAAGGTAAATTCATCACACAATGTGGTGGCTGGTCTCCCCTCTGGTGGACACTGAAGGACATGCTGTGCAGAAGTCAGGTGGCCAGGTTTCCCTACACTGTCTGCTCAACAGAGCTCAGGAACTGAGGATTAATTATTGCTCAGAACCTGCCACCTAATCTGCCCCCTAGTGGAGAGTTAAGAACTGCTCAAGGCAGCACAGAGACTGAGAGCTAATTAATGATCAGAAGCTACCAGGAAGTCATCCCCTTTGTGGACATTGAAGGACATGCAAGGAAGAAGTCAGATACCCTAGCTTCCCCCACTGCTCTGGGACCAAGGATGAATTCCTGATCAGAACCTCGGTAGTCTGCTCCCTTGTAGACACTGAAGGATACGCAATGCAGAAGTCACCACTCTGGTTTCCCTAGACTCTGTGCTCAACACAGCACAGATACAGAGGCTAAATTACTGACCAGAACCTGTCACCTCATCTGTCCCCTAATGGACAGTGAAGAACTGCTCAACACAGTGTAAGAACTAAAGATAAATTACTGACCACAACCTGCCATCAGGTCTGTGCCCTCGTGGACACTGAAGGACATGCCTGGCAGTAGTCAGATTGCCACATTTCCCTAGACTGCCTGATCAACACAGCTCAGGGCCCAAGGGTTAAATCGTGATCAGACCTTGTGGCCTCACCTGCTCCTTAGTAGAGTGAAGAACTGCTCAATGAAGCACAGAGACTGAGGCAAAATTACTGACCAAAACCTGCCACCTCATCTGTCCCCTAGAGGAGAGCGAAGATCTTCTCAACACAGTGCAGGGACCAAAGGCAAATTACTGATCAGATCCTCCAGCCTTGTCTGCCCCCTAGTGGAGAGTGAATAACATGCTACACAGCCTTCCCTTGGCTCTGGGTTCATCCTGCTGCTTCTGTACATTACTGCTATTTGCCAGCATCAATATCTTACTCAGTAGCATTTGCTAGCAGTGTTGTCACACAGAATCCAAGCCAGGCTTGCAGTTCAGTTACAACTACTTTATTGTATTGACTTCTGCACGAACTTGGGTCTGGCATGGACACTGCAGCCAGCCTCAGAGAAACTAAGGGCAACTGAGATTCTAGAGACCTGATGAGTGTTTTCTCTAGAAGGAATTCTTGCACCCCCACAGGTATGCTCCAGGATCATTTCCCCTACTACAGAGAGGATCCTCAGGAGGAAGCTGTACTATGGTGATGAGAGGAAGATCTGGGGATGCTATATCCTGGCAGTGCAGTGAAGACAGGAATACAATTCCAGAGAATGAGAAATGTCATCTCGAAGAATATAGGGTCTGCACCCATCATGATCTCTCATAAGTCTCCCTGGGTTTTTGGAAAAGCTTCCTCATTTTCATTGCAGGGTCCACTTGCAGTATAGGTTTCAGTTGTGCTGGCCTCAGAACCTGGAGAGGGAAAGAGAAAAACACTGATAGTGCACCCATGTCCTAGGTTTTTCACAAGCTCCAAAGATAATTTTTGTAAAAAAAAAAAAGTGACATGATACTTTCACCTATATTTGATTAAATCATTCCAAAGGATTTAACAGATCATACAGGATCATCTCAGGCAACTGATGTATGATTGTGTGTCCACCAACCACATGGCATCCCTTTTTCCAAACCTCTGCCCTGAGCAGCTAAATGCTTCTCAGAGAGCTGACCCAGGTGGGTGCTGCAGACCAAATGGAAACCAACTGTGGACAGGGGCAGGCTTTCAGGCCCCGTGGCCCATGCTGTCGGATTTGGGAGCACACGATCACTTCACTTTTGCCACAATGGGGCGCTAACTCAGGCAACAGGGCCTCCAGGTTGCCTGAGCTCCTGCACTCAACTCCAGGAGGTACCCAAAGGGAGTGGGACAACACCCTCTGTAAAAGACACCTCTGAATTTTCTTCTTATGGATGACACTACATGGTTTGAGGCAGGGAGAGGGTAAGTCAGTAGAATGAACACAAATGTCATTCCTGCCAAAGGAGCAACCCTGGAAGTCTGTTAAATCATCCCAGTAACACAAAACCTGCAGGGATCCTTAGCAACAGAATTCAGAATTGTTCTTTCATTCTGCAAATATCCAGGAGGGCTTGCTGGGTGCCAGGTTCCAGGTTGTGTCCAGGGAATATAAAGATAGAAGACACAGAGTGTGGCTTTTTCAGCTGTCCATGGGACCAGTGACTGCCCTTCATGACAACCTTCAAATCCCCAACTTCCTCAACCGATGGGCCCTGCTGATGTTTGCAGCCTCCTGTCCCATTGTCTCTGCTCACTCACATCCTCTGGTGCACTGGTCTCTCCCATTCCATGCTCAGTCCTGCCACAGGGCCTTTGCACATCTCTTTTTCTGCTTGCAAAGCTCTTCTGCAGATTTCTTTACAGCTCATTCTTACCCTCAATGCAAATGTCACCCATCCTCAGCGAGGCACCCAGGACACCCTATCTGAAATCACTCTCCTGCCCCTCCTGGTGTGTTTTTCTTTGGAGCACTTCTTACCACCTGGAGTATTATACAGTCATTTGTGGTTTCCAGTTTCTGTCTCTGCTGTTAAACTGGAGAGTCTCACTCGACAGCGAATTTGTCCCAGTCACCATCATATCACTAGAGCCCCCGACAGCACCTGACACCCAGAAGTGCTAGAGAAACAAATGTTGAGCACAGACTCAATGCAGTAAGTGCCTTGGCATCAGGTGGCTGCAGCACTAGTATGTTGGAGCATTAATTAAGACTGATGGGTAACTAAGAAGGGCAGGAACAAGCAATTTAAAGAGAGACAGATGCATGCCAAGTTGTGGAGGACACCTAAGGAAGAGAGAACCTTAACATTACATGGAAAAGGGTGATAAATTGTGGCAATGGGAGAGATGTGCTTGGAAATGTCTGGGAAACCTGGAGTTACAGAAGACGTGATGATATGAGCAACCAAAACCAGGATGGCCTTGCAGCACCCCCACTCCCTGCCCCCTGCCACCCACACGTACACGCATGTGCACTGCAAAAGCCACAGCACCTGTGGGGGGCGCAGCACTCAGATCTCCCTCCTGGGGTGGGATCAGGGCAAGTTTGGGAGACTATAGGTCTGAGTAAGTCAGCCTTTAGAGGGGGGCAGGACGATGCAAGGGCTGACACTATGGCCATAGATCCTGCAGCCAGAGCCTGAGGAGACTTCAGGCTGCCAGCAAGGACAGGCCAGTGGGAGAAGGCCTCACACTGGAACCCTGCGCCTGCTCTTCACAGGCCCCGTGGGAGACCGGCACCAGCTGCGGAGACTCCTAGAAGACAGTTCCAGGCCCGCATTCCTGCTCAAGGCGCTGATGGCACTTCAGAAAGACCTGATCCTCACAGGGCCGTGCAGTGTTTATGAGGACATCCTGAGCTCGTGGGAACTTGTGTACCACTTCTGTGCTCTTTTCAAAAAGTCGGGGCTGGAGTGTCACATGGTGGCTTGTGATCAAGGTCTGGGCTGAGGACACCCGCCCACGAGCTCACCCTTGGGGGCACACTCGGGACCCTGTGGCTTTCTAAGAGTTCCTGCTCGTCCACCCGCCCCAGGGAGGAGGTCCACTTGGGGTCATCTCCACTCTCAGACGCCACTGCTGCTGGAGCCCTGGGCCCGGCCCTGCCGGCCCTGAGGTCACCAGCTGCCTGCTGCTGTGTGCTTCCTGCTGGCCCAGCTGTCAGCGGGCCTTCTCTTCTGGCTTTTGAGGTTCCACAAAGTGAGGATGTACACAGGCTGAGCAAGTCTCTGAGGTCACCCAGTGAGGCCCCTGGGCGCTGTGGACTCATTCTCTTTTGGTGCAAGAGTATCTGGAAGTGTGCCTGCGGGAAATGCAGGCGCCAAAGACCTCCTGGGGCCCAGGGATCAGGCCCCTTGATAGCAACCCTACTGAACCTGACTTGACATTTCAGGTGGGGATTGGAAATTTTTACTGCCTTTTAATTCTATGCCTCACCAACATTTGCTCCATTTTTTCTCAAACTAAGAATATCTAAGATTAATTTACGCCTAGAGTTAGCATTTATTGGATGCCTGCTGTGTGCCAGCGCTGCCGACATACATAGTACAGACATCTGTTTGATCGTATGCAGAACTGCTGTTCACCTGATTGAAGGCAAAGAGCTCCGACGTGAGATTTGCAGGAAAGGCTGGCCCTCCACTGCCTTGGATGAGGCCACATGAACAGGTCTGGGCCTGGAGGGCAGTAACCCTCGGGTCATTGGGACAGCTCTTGCATAGAAAATCTATTCCTAACACTTAGATCATATGTCACCCGGGTCTAATAAGCCTAACAAATGTGGCTATTTTTCAAACAAACAGCTTACTCATTATGAAATCTTGGTAAAAACCAAAGTTTAAGATCCCAACTCTTCCCACCCCCAGCTGACTTTACTGACGTGATTGCCATAGTACCTCAACTCTTAACACTAAGGATGCTCTGAAGCTCCTAATTAACTCTCATATTTCATAGTTAGGCGTTTATAACCAGGAGCTGCTACCAATTTTCCATCAAAAATTCTTAACTTCACACTATGACAAACAGTCATTGGACATTTCTCACATGCCAAGCTAATCCTTAAGGAGGAATGCAAGGTGGTGAAGGGACCGCACAGTGATCCTGGCATCGGGTGCCCATTTGGGTAAAGGTGTTTCCACTGCAGTGTAATAAAGTGGGCAGGGGAGGAGCTTCGGGCCTCAGTGGGGACACAGTGGGGAGCAGGGTGCCCTCCTCCACAAAAAACATCGCTGGCAATCAACCCCCCACCCCGAGAGGAAGGTGGTCTCTTCCTGGAATGCATTTCCGATTGCGTTTCTGCACACTAACAGCTGTTTACGGAGAGGAAATTTTCAAGGGGTTAAAATCTGAGTAGATGAGGGAAGGGAAAATTAATCAGTCATCCTAACAGTGCCTGAAACTGAGATTTAATTACAAGTAAGGCTTATAGATCTGGTTGTTATTCTTTCTCATTACTGATTGTAATTAGAATGTAAATCTCCTTACTATATATATAAATTCAGGATACAGAGCAATTGATAAATTATAAGGTTTTAGTATGTACATACTGAAGTATAAGGAAAAGTGTGTCTAGTAGGTTTATTAATAGATGTATACAATATATAAACAGGAACATGTAAATGTGTGTAATAGATTAAGTAAATGGCAATCTTTAGAGAAATATGATATGGGCCTTTAACAGATACTTTCTTCCCCTTATCAAGCAGGTTACTGGGCATAATCTCCAATGAGAAGAGCAGGCATTTGAAAGGGAAACATAAAGAGAGGAAATGCATAGACAAGGTAGGTTGACGGTATGGGGAGAAAGCGTCACAAGAAAAGAGCACTGAACAGCCAAAATGTGGTGCTAGCCATCGAGGAAACCAATTTTCACAAAGAACAGACTCGCGTGCAAGTGGAACGTCCTTTCCACCAGCACCGCGAAAGGCTTCAGGCCAAACTGCGTTCTCGTCAATGTAAGCACAGAGCGCCCAGGCTGAGAGCTCTTTGAGAAGCTTGGGCGCTAGTTTACTGCAGCCAATACTTGGTACACACTGTTTGAAGAACTGGAGTTGTCACTTTTACTGGTCACGTGTGTAAAGAAAAAGAAGGCATAGTTCTTGTTCTAAGAAAACCCTCCACACTATAGGAATGGTGAGCTTTCTCTATATAAAAACAGTTCCCACAGGACCTCCCCCTGACTTTGGGCACCAAGGCAGCTCCTCGTGCACACGTGGCTCACTCGCATTCAGCTCCGTTTAGTGAGGGGCTGGGCGGGGGCAGACGGGGGCCGGGCGAGAATCTGCAGTGTCCCAGGGTCCTCCTGCCCAGTGTCCGCCAGTTAGCCTGTGCGCCCAGCAGCGCGGGAGGCGGCCTGCAAACACTCCTGCAGGCTGGCGACGCCTCTGGGTAGCGTGTCTGAATGACCTTTGAGTTTCCTCCCCTGACCGAGAAGTAAAGCGAATTCTCAGGTGATAGGCAAGTGGCCCTGTAGACACACTGACCAGAGATGAGTTCGAGGGACTCCTAAAACGGTCCCCAGAGGGCAGTGGCTGTGGCACCAAAGCCCCCCATGGGGATCTTCACCAACGTGCTAAAGTGTCCTAAGTAACAAAATACATGATTAACTTCTGAATAAAATCTCTCTTCATTCTTTTTAGCATGTGTAAAAATTCCTGCACAGAGTTATTATACAAAATGGTGACAACTGTATCTGAGCAGTAATTTTAAATATTCCAAGGTGGCCAGATACAATCTCAGAGAACCCTACCCCCACCTCAGCCTCACCTGTACCATAGGTATTTGCAGATGGTGGTGGCTAACTTTGCAAACTTCCACTATGCTTTAAAAATACTCAAAACACCTACCCTGCAACAAATGGTAACTCACAGTACGTCACTGTGGTTCCAAGTAACGGCTGCTGTTTTACAGAAATTCTTTCCATAAGCAAACGTTCTGCTTGCATTTCTTGTTTATCTCCAAAGTCTTTCCTTTTATTCTTTTCTGTTCTAAGGTTTCCTCAAACCACCTTTCCCATTAATTACTCCACTCTAAGCTTTTAAATTTTCTCCAATAGAGTCTGAGATCATTGAGGGCAGAGTTTATGGTCTCTGGTCCATGTACCCACCCCAGCTCACAGCACAGGACCTGGTGGAGTTGTTGGCGCCATCAGCTATGAACAGGATAAAGAATGGGTCTATTCATTCCATGGAATATTACTCACCCATGAAAAGGATAAAGTGTGATTCAAGCTGTGATGCAGATGGACCTTAACAGCATGGTGCTGACTGACAGAAGCCAGACACCAAAAGGCAAATGTCCATTTAGATGGAATGTGCAGAGGCAGCAAATCCAGATACAGAAAGGAGACTGTGGTTGCCAGGCAGAGGGTGACCTGGGAAGCTACTGATAGTATGTATGGGGTTTCTTTTTGGAGGGATGAACATGTTCTGCAATTAGACAGTGGTGATGGCTGCACAGTGTTGTAAATACACTAAATACTCTGAAGTGTAAAATATACTTTAAAAGGATGAATTTTATAGTATCTGAACTGTATATCTCAATTTCAAAAAGCATGCCGCTGGGACCCGTCAGCCAGCTTGCCCACCCCTCTGCTGAACGTTTGAGGGAAAAGCCCACTACACGATGTCCACCTACAGCAGCTGGTGACGCCCCAAATGCAAAGACCTGTGGGACGTCTCCTTCCTCTCATCCTCCAAACTACGAACTAACCAAATGGAGTTCAAACTTCAAAGACAAACTTCTGCCTGCATGACAACATTGTTTGGATGGTGAGAGGGCAGCCCCACCGAGGGCTTTTCCTGAGGAGGAGGTAAGGGAAGGACGCTTTAGGGGAGAGCGGCCACAGGCCACCTGCCCCGAGGGCTCTTCTTTTTATTTTATTTTATTTTATTATTTTTATTTTTGGTATCATTAATCTACAGTTACATGAGGAACATTATGGTTACTAGACTCTCCCCCTCACCAAGTCCCCCCCACATACCCCATCACAGTCACTATCCATCAGCGTAGTGAGATGCTGTAGAATCACTACTTGTCTTCTCTGTGTTGCACAGCCCTCCCCGTGCCACCCTCTACATTATGTGTGCTAATCATAAGGCCCCTTTTCCCCCTTATCCCTCCCTTCCCACCCGTCCTCCCCAGTCCCTTTCCCTTTGGTAACTGTTAGTCCATTCTTGGGTTCTGTGCTTCTGCTGCTGTTTTGTTCCTTCAGTTTTCCTTTGTACTTATAGTCCACAGATGAGTGAAATCATTTGATACTTGTCTTTTCCTGCCTGGCTTATTTCACTGAGCATAATACCCTCCAGCTCCATCCATGTTATTGCAAATGGTAGGATTTGTGTTCTTCTTATGGCTGAGTAATATTCCATTGTGTATATGTACCACATCTTCCTTATCCATTCATCAGCTGATGGACACTTGGGTTGCTTCCATTTCTTGGCTATTATAAATAGTGCTGCAATAAACATAGGGGTGCATCTGTCTTTTTCAAACTGGGCTGCTGCATTCTTTGGGTAAATTCCTAGGAGTGGAATTCCTGGGTCAAATGGTATTTCTATTTTGAGTTTTTTGAGGAACCTCCATACTGCTTTCCATCAGCGTATGGAAATTAGTTTCCATACTCAACAATGGTTGAACTAGTTTACACTCCCACCAGCAGTGTAGGAGGGTTCCCCTTTCTCCACAACCTCGACAACATTTGTTGTTGTTTGTCTTCTGGATGGTGGCCATCCTTACTGGTGTGAGGTGATATCTCATTGCGGTTTTAATTTGCATTTCCCTGATGACTAGCGATGTGGAGCATCTTTTCACGTGTCTGTTGGCCATCTGCATTTCTTCTTTGGAGAAGTGTCTGTTCAGCTCCTCTGCCCATTTTTTAATTGGATTATTTGCTTTTTGTTCCGATTGCTGTTCTGTTGGACCTCTAGCTGCTTGTTCTAGAACCTGTGTGAAAACCTCCACCCTTTGAGGGGCAGGCCAGGCAACAGCTTGCTGGGGAGAATGAAGTGAGGGACTCTGAGTGATCTTGTTCCTTGGCTGGGGCAGACTGGGATGCTGTCTATTGTCACTTCCAGTGTCTCACGGACCTCCCAAGGTGGGCTCCACCTCCTTATGACACCGGGGTGGGAATACAGAGCCTGACAGTGCAAGGCAAAATGTGTGGCAGTATCATTCCCCAGCTGACTCCAGGCTAGCAGCAAGTCATCTGGGGCCCCTCATCCTCGCTGAATGGCTTGCATGAGACAGAACGGCTGTGAACACTTGGTCTGTCTTCTAGCTTTAGCCACAGCTACTGTCTCCCTCCCAGGCTCCCAATTACGACCAGACAGTCCCTCAGGGACTCAATCTATCAACTCACCATGGTATTTTAGGCCCTGAGTGTAAACCAGACTTGGCACCTGAAAGCAGAGCCTCCTTCGATGTATTTGAACAGTAGAAACGGAAAAGACGATGAAATTCTGAGCTCATTTCCAAACATCTTTCTGCCTATTTGCCCTATTCCAAATTTCAACATTATTTCCATACACACAAAGTGGTTTGGATCGTACAGTGTTTGTCTGTAGCTTCGTGTGTGTGTGTGTGTGTGTGCGTGTGTGCACGCATTTAGTTCAGACAACATGTTGGGGAAAGCAGATACTTGGATCCAAGCTTTTGGTTTATCCTGAACTGGGGTCACTGTGGTCAATGTCTGGGAACAGTGCTGTTGCCTCAGTGGGGAGGATGTCACTGGCATTAGCTGGGCAGAGCCCAGAGAGGCTGTTCACCACCCCACAGCACACAGGAAATCCCAGGACGAGGAGTCACCAGCCCCAGGGCCATATGCTGGTGCTATAAACAGAGACAGGAGATGGGCGATGGGAAGGGCTTGCACACAGTGCTCAGGTCTGTTTCTACCCACTCACCAGCTGAGGAAAGGTGAGGCAGCCTCCACCAGTCAACCGTCCTAACCGTTCTCACTCTCCGGCTTCTCTCTCCCTCTTTTAGACAGCCAGTGGGCTACCATCCTATAGCTACCAAAGATATCCTAAGGATCCATTTGCTTGTGTGTCACAAATCATTGGGTCAGTGAAAACTTCCTGGGTGTCAGAATGCTGACTTTCAAACCCTTTCTCCTAAAGATACCCTTTTGCTAAAACAAAACCCTACAGGGAGCTCAAACACAGACAAGAGTGGTCCAGTAGCAAAAAGACATTTCAGAAGAGGTCATTTGGATTGTATAAAAATACACGTAATTATTTCAAACCACAAGCTTGCTTTAGTGAACACAGAACTCTGGAACCAAACACTGAGATCAGCAAGAGAGTGCCCGTCAACCTGGACATCTGATTTTTTTGTTGGTGTCTTGATTTGATTGTACCTCATCAAGGAAATGTAGTTGTAAAGGGCTACAGAGCTGAAATGTGGTAGTTTCTAGATAATGCATCTTGTCCTCTCAGGACAGTTTCCACTTAAATGAAGAGCACGAATGAACTTTACTCTGAGCTCCACACACACATGAGCTACCCCGGTAGGACATGGTAACAGGTTGGTGAGCTCGGCTGGGTTAGTACTTGGTTACCAGCATATTTAACTATGTACAACTTTTCTCCAGATTTTCGTGTGAATTTTGGTTCAGGGTTTGGTCCATTTCCTAGATGCCTAGAGCATCGTGTGAAGAGCACAGTGCTGGGGACTTTAAAGGGAAACAGCATATCAGCAGAGCCAGCGTGAGCTGACCAGCTTTTCCCCTAAATGCCCCACGTGAGCTGGGCCAACCCTCCCCACATGTCGTGTACAGATGTCGCACCGTTCACTGCCTTACAGCAAATGTTAGCGAGGGGTTGGCCATTGACAGCTTATCCCATATTGGTAATGCCGTACAGCCCAAGGGGGAGCCAGTTATAACTAGTCTTGAAGTAGACTTCAGGGCTTCAAAACTCAGATGGGTACCCCTGACATGCTAAAAGGAGAGGTGGAGGGTGGAATACAAGATGGGCACCGGCACTGGCTGCTGAACCTGTCCATCGCCACCTGAGGACATTTCAGATACGGCGGCACCTCCACCACGGTCCTAGTCCCACGAAGGACCTCCGGGGTAGCTGGGGGCTCGGCAGTCTACCTTCCCAGGCAGACAGGCATTACCTTCGGACAGCATGCTCAGGGCCTCATCGGAAGTGTGTCTGCCAGCACCGGCCACCTTCCCGGACGCAGGGCCCTCCCGGGGCACACAGGAGCCTTCTGCAGATGGGGAGGCCTGCTCAGTGGCCGAGATCCTCGACTCCCAATGGATGTCCTTCCTGGCAGACCGAGAATCCAGGCTGTGTCCTGTCCAGCCATAGAGCGCCAGAGACAGCAGAAATCCTTGGGCTGGGTTCAGGATGCCCTGGAAGGGAGCACAAAAAGATAGGCACGGGTTGGGGCACAGAGCAGGAATTAGAGCTCTGGGGGGTCACAGAGTGACACCCTCCACACAAGATGCCGCTGGGCTGCCTCACCTGTAAGTGACTGTTGGCTGGTTGGGGGCAAGACCATGATCGGCTGTAGGTGGTGTACATGCAGGGGCACCCAGGAAAACAGCAGGTGGGGTGGGGCGGGGAAAGAGGGCAAGGGTGCAGAGGACAGGGTAACTGGACAATCCCACTTCCACCTCTGCAAAGTGGCTCTGCTCTCCCACAAGACAGATGCTTTCCAAGGCGTCATGGGACTCGACAAAGGCTCCTGAGGCCGACAGTGAGTCTAGGCACCATTCCTCCACTGCGTGTGGTGTGAACACATGAAGCGAACCAAGGAACCGAACGAACCAGAACCTGGACCACAGTGCAGGGGTGCGAGCAGCTAATGCTGGTCTTATTTTAAAGTCCTTACGGTTCACATTCTCCCAGTTCTGAAGCCACGTAGATATGAATTCTGCGTAGGGCCCTGTGCACTTCTCCATAAACAGATCATGGTTTGTTTTTATTACATAAATGCAGTATAATGAAAGCACTGGGAGGAATCTACCCACAGTGTTTCCCCCTTACTATCATTTCATGTATGTCTACCCACTATTTTTCATACATGTTACTATGTAGCTATAATTAATCTAATTTTTATATCCTCCATTTTTCAGTTAAAAATTTCATAATGGTCATTTTTGACATCTGCATAACATTCTATCAATTACACCCATAATTTACTTAACCATTTCCTTTTATTTTTCCAATTTGGGTTGCCTCTAATGCTTTATAATTATGGATAATGTTTTAAGGAATACCCTCATCCCTTTTTCATAGTCTGAAATATTTCTTCAAGTGAGAGTCCATGATATTTCAAGTCTGCCTGAGAGCTTTGATACCCTGTGCCCAAGGGATTTCTCACAGCAGTACCCACTTCATAATGACCCCAACAGTGAATGAGCCTGTTCAGGCCCAGGAACCTGTTCAACTCATTACATATTTAAATCATACATCATATTTCTGGGTGTTTTTTTCCCCCAAGAAGAAAACTTCAAATCAAGATGACCTACCATAATACACCACGTAGTCTTGGCTGCATTTCTGACAGGTTTCAAAGAGCCTCCATTGATATCTGGTTGCATTTCCAGATAGAATAAAAGGCTTTCATTGATGATGTTCGGTAACCAACTGTTAGAAAGAGAATGTCCCAAGGTAAAGAGAACATGCAACAGAATTCGTTTTTAAACGGTGGGGGTCAGGGGGCATGTCTACCAAACCGTAAAGTCCTGGAGGGCTGAGACCCCTTGAGCACGGAGGTCCCTGCACAGTACGGAGTTCATTTACAGGATGGAACCCCTTCTCTTGGTCTAAAGCAGAGATCAACAAGTGCTTCCAATGGAAACATCAACACCACAGAACCATATCAAATAATTCAGAACTCATTCTTCACATGAAGAGCAAATAAACGTTTTAATGGAGATCAAGACAAATCCTGATATTTTATGTTCCAAGTTTTTTATGTCATTGTTGGTAAGCCAGTGAAGTTTGAGATGGTGAGCTGAATTTATTTGTAGAGGGAGATAGTTTTACATCTCTCCTAGGAGAACGTCCAAACCCACCTCTTCCTAGCAGATAAATTACTCACAGCGCAAAGGCATGCCCTGTCTTGCAAAGTATCAGTTCACTGCAGCAAAGGGTTTTCTGGTTCCAGTCTGTTTTGTGTTGGTTACCAGTCTGTTTTTAAAGCATCCACCTGAAACGTTGGGCAGACTCGTGGTGGAGGGGGGGAATTCAGGAGGGAAAAATTGCTCTCCCCTTCCTGACTGAGCCCTGCGTCAGCACACCAAGACGTGTCCTTGCCCTTGTACCCCGGGGTCTCCTGGGGTCACAACAGATGCAAATGGGGGAATTTTAAAAGCATGGCCAAGTGCTTTATTTCAATATTAACCCAAGTAATGAGACAAAAATACCGGATGCATATGGATGGATGTATCAAAAGTCAAGTCAGGACCTTTTGTTCTGAGGGCTTTATATAGAATTGGAGTAGATCTGAGTATCTTTCCAGAAGTTTACGGGCTGTGGACTTGCCTTCCTGTGTCTCTGCATTTCCTCAAAGGGCACCGAGCACAGCTTCCAGGAGTTCCTTTGCTAAGACCCCTTCCCCCTGAATCTTTCAGGTCGCACTTGGAAAGCAAAATGGCAAGTTGTTATGCATCCCCTCCCAGTGGCAATTCCAAAAAAATAGAAGAAACGTTACCAAATAACGAAAACCAGCATTATTTTGAAAAACCGGATCTTGACCATGGCTGCCATCCGCCTCTCACTGTCTGTGTAAACACCTTGCCTTCCTTTTAGTAAAGAGCCCACTGTGAAAAGCAGAGAAGAACAGAATGTGGTGTCATTATGGGCGTCTCGTGAGTGATGGGGGGGAGTCAGGACAGACGGGCCCAAAGGGAGGCCAGCAGAGCAGGAGGCGAAGCGAGGCACTACCATGCCTCCCTCACAGCTTCAACATTGAGGTTTTCCTAGGCTCGAGACAATATATACTTGTAAAACTCTGACTTTGAAATAGTTTTAGATTTACAAATGATTTGCAAAGCAGCTGCAGAGTACCTGACTCCCCACACCCGGCTTCCTTCAGTGCTAAGATGGTACCCAAGCATGCTCACATCTGTCACTTTACTACTCATTAAACTCCAGATTTTATTTGAAGTTTACTAGTTTAGGAACTCTATGTTTAAAGGTTTACATTTCCTATTATAAAAATCATGCACACTTGCCATTTTAAAGTGTCAGAAGATTTAAAATTTCTCCTCAGAGACAAAGTGGAAAATATAAAAAAGAATTGATGACCCATGGTCCACCCAGAGACAACCGCTGTTAGCATCTTAGTGTATTTCTTTCCAGTCTTTTTCCTGTCAGTCATTTTCATTTGTTTAATGTAACCAAATCCTTAGTTTTTATGTGATTTTAAATGTACACATGCAAAGAGCTGCAGTCACTACCTATTCCTAGAGAGAGAGATATCAACAGCTGGTCCTAAGGTGACTTCCACTAAGGGGCACTTCCTTATTCTTGCTCTGTCCTTGAAAGACCCACGTGCTTGAGGAGGTTGGAGACACACACCAGGTCCCCTTCCTTGGGGATGCTGTGGGGGCCGGAATGCAAGTCCCCAGCTTCAGCCCAGAGGCCTTTCCTGTGCTTTCCACCAACTCATAGCATCCCTCTTATCCAGCTCTTACTGTTTCCTTTGACTCATTGCATGTGCTTTCCCCCATTTCCTGCTCAACTGAGAAAAGACATGAGCCAAGTACACCTGACCCCTAGGCCATGCTCCATGCCTTCCCCTGCTCTCCACTCCTGTTTTGCCCTTGTCTGACCTCCACAGCTTTCCTAGGCCACTTCTGCCCTCTAAGGCCTGCCAAGGGTGGACCCAGGATGAACCCAGACACTTGAGCTAACAAACACTGGCAAAGAACTCCTGGAGCCCATGAGGAAATAGGCTAGCTCACTTTCATTTATTAAACCTCCTCATTTTCTCCAACTATATTCTACTGTTGTCTCTAGAGCATGATGAATGAGCTCAATGACCCTAGATAATTCCAGAAGGACAGGAGGTGCCATCTGTCCCCAGGGCATGGGGCCATACCCTGCAGCCAGGCACCACTATTCACCTGCAGTCACTGTCTTTCGGAACAGGATGGGGTTGACCAGCAGGACAAGCAGCAGCGGCAGGTATGTGGTGATATAGTGGGGGATGGCATGCTCCACACCCCTCGCACACCTAAGGGAGGAAAACCAAGTCATTCCCGAAAACGAAGCTTTGCCTGAAATACACCCACCGATGTGGAAGCTGAGATAAGAGGATGAGCAAAAATGGGAATGTACAAATTGACTTCTGCCTCTGCCCAAAGGCAGTCTGACTCATCGCTTTGAGCAAGCAAAAAAATTGCAGAAGATAAAGGGGCATCCATCCTGCTTCTATTTGTAGGAAATGGGAGGACTGCTAAGGCATTCCCTGGATGGGGCTTTTAGAGGCATCTGCTGGGAAATAAAGACACTCCGGGGTGGTGACCGACGCCCTGAGCCTCTTCAAGGAAAAAAAAACACACAGTTCAAGCAGAGACAATGGCTATGGATGAGCCCGGAGGGTTGTCAAGTACTCACTAGGTGCTGTGCTTGGCCAAGACCATGAATAAGGTCCAGTTCTTCTCCTCAGCACCTCAAAATGCCCAAGTTTCATATTCCGAATGAAACGTGCTCCCCAGGTTGCCCATAACTATTGTTTCAGTGGTTCTTTTCAGGGAGAAGAACCAGAATTGCTACTGCCAGTCATGGGAATCACTGGTGTGGCATCACATAGGACGCAGTGGAGGGCTGCACACAGGTACGCTAGCAAGGCAGGAACTATCAGCATAATGAAGGACAAGGCAGAGGAAGAACTGGAGGCAAAGGGGACAGAGGACGGCTCAGGCCCAGCCCAGGGAAGAGGCGGAGGAGTGGGTAAGACAGGAGCCCCCAGCTGCTGACGGGGGATGATCAAAAGGCAGGCACTCTTGATATGCGTGGGTGGTCCAACCAGAAGGGGAAATGGCAGAAAATGCAAAAAATAAAATCAAATCAGGAAAAACGCAATGTCCAGTTTTTCTTGTCAAAGGATTGCAAAACACCTTATGATACCACCTTCTGCTGTTTAATAGGAGGTTTTATCGTCAGCTCTGAGGGTTCAAAGGTGGTCCAGAGAAAGGCTTGAGGGGTGAAAGAGAAACAAGGGGAGGAATCGACATGCCACCAGTGGTCGATGAGTAATAGAAGACTGAGGCCGGCAACTTGCAGAACGCTGAGCAGTGGCCTCCTGAGACCACAGGAAGCCTCGGAGCATGGGGGAGCCCTGCCTCAGTGGCTCCCTCACACTCAGGTGAAGCCTCCCCAGGAGGCCCCAGGATCCCACAGAAGGCAAGTGATAAAACTCCCTTTCCAACGAAGTGCAGGACATGATAACAGCTGCTGACACAGTGTTTGTCCTTTTAAAGCTCTTCAGGACGCAGGTTGTGTGGATGGACCTACAGAGATCACCGTGAGGACGCACTGTCAACAAGGCAACACCAACTTGGAGACGTCAAATCAAGGAGCAGCAAGAAGTAGAAAAAGAAGTGGGGAAATGGTCTGACCACAGATAGGCAAACGCTTTCCATAAGTCAACAGTCGATATTTTATGTTTCATGGGCCATGCAGCCTCTGTCAAAACTACTCAACTCTGACATGTAGTGTGAAAGCAGCCTGAGACGATCTATAAACAAATGGGACTGACTGTGTCCCAATAAAACTTTATTTACAAAAACAGGTGGAGGGCCAGATTTATCCTGAAATGTGTGCCATGTGGATCCCTGGCCTACAATGCCCCAACATGACAGACAAGGAGATAATGTCCAACCTCTGCTTTTCAATTTTCCATTGGCAGTTAGAGGATATATCATTGGAAGGAGCTTGAGGCTTCACAAAGAGTTGCACTGATGGGATTTTAAACTTGAAGAAATGCCTGAGATGATTCCCAAGGCCACCTCTCCCTGTACTGCTGTTGGGGACAGCCAAGTGCACAGGGTAGCAAGCAGAGGCTCTTCCAGGGCAACCCTTGATTGGTTCTTCCACAGCATTTCAAACCCATTCGAGAATGTTAAACTCACCAGTTCATCCAGAGGCTTACCTGGAAACGGACGGGTAGTAGAGCAGGAGCCCTCCCTCCAAGCAGAGCAGGGTGGCCAGGCCCCACGCCACAGTGGGGTAGAGCAGGATGGTGCTGGGAGAGAAGCAGACGGGGTGCCCGCACCTGAGCAGGGCCAGCGAGGCCGCTGGCAGAAAGCACAAGCGCCACCGCACAGAAGGGTCAGGAAGACGTACACCGAGCAAACCCTGGCAAAGCATTGCCTTACTTGGCCTCTGTATTTTGTTTTGTTTTGTTTTTTAATTGAAGTGCAATTCCTGCAGCATTTTAAAGGGAACAACTCAATGGCAGTTAGCGCACTTGCCATGCTGTGCAACGGCCAATTCCAAATGCTTTCATCCGCCCAGAAGGAAGCCCTGTCCCCATTAGCAGTCACCCGGCCCCCACCCCCAGCAGCCATAGTCCGCCTTCTGTCTCCAGGCGCTTGCCTCTTCTGGACATCTCGTCTAAAAAGAATCACACAACATGTGGCTCATGCACTCAGCATAAGGCTTTCAGGGCTGAGAGCTCGGCCTGGGCTCCACGTAAGCCCTCCCAAGCACCCACTCACCCAGTATGCAGGCAGCACCTGTCCCCATCCTTCCCAAGGTCCCCTCAGCACCTGGCACACATGTGACCCACCGCTCAGTGCAAACCATGAGGAGGGTGTGCAAAGGCACACGTTCCAGGAGAGCATGGAGCTTCCTTTCTGGCTCCCTGCCACACCCCACATGGTTAACACCCTTGGTGGCCCCTGGCACTCCCTGGCACCAAAGGGTTTGCGGCAGCCAGCCCTGCAGCCAGCAGGAAGATGGACAGCTGGCCATGACCCTAGCAGACTCCTGGCCAAGGCGCGAGCGACCCCACCCTGCAGGGTTCTCCCTCTGAAGGTCCGCTATGTAGATGGGGAGTGGTCAGGGCCCGAGTGAGAGGACGCCCTCCTCCAGCCAGCCGAGGGCAGACAGAGATGGCATACAGGGATGGGCCACTCCGCAGCCAGCTCTGTGGCAGACCACAAGGAAACAACTCCAACCTGCTTTGCCTCCCACATTCTAAGCAGTCCTGGCGCAGCCCTGGCCTGCCTCTGGGCTGGGGGGTGGGTGGGCTGTGCCTTGCCCAGAAGTCAGAGGCTTTGCATGTGACTCTGACAATGACGGAGCAGCTTTCAGCAGGGGGCTGGCTTGCTGTTTCCTGTGGGATCTCTGTGTTCCAGACCCTCACCCTGGGCTGGAGGGGGAGGTGGGAGAAGGCAGGCCAGGGGTGAAGCTGGGAGAGGCCAGTGTTAGAGCTGGCCAAAGTCTGCTCCAAGTCCCCTGGCCTCAAATGGCCACACAGGGAGGGAGTCAGATCTGGGGAGGGTCACTCAGGGGCAGTCACTTTAATACCCGATAGGACCCAAAAGCTGCACCAGGGCCTGAGTCTGAACTCCCATGGGCCGAGGCCAGGAGCAGCCACTCTCCAGCTCCCCATGCCTTTATCTGAGGGACCAGGACACAGTCTTCCTGTCAAGACTCGTAACCATCTTCCCCAGATTCCCTTTCCTCTCACACTTCCATTTCGTAGAACACAGAGTGAGTTCAATTCAGGATTTTTCCCATGATCTCAAGCGCCTTCTGATACTATTTAAAACCTTCATATACCATACCTGGACCCAAAGTAACACGTTACATTTTAACTTCTAATCTGTCATCAGGATATTTTTTAGGACTAGGATTAAAAGAAAAAATTCTCCTGTGCCAAAGAAAATAGCTAAAGACTGGAAGGATCTAGAAGGGAATGTGGAATTTAATCCAGACATACCTGCAAAGCCTGGCCCCCTGTCTGGAATCCCTCAGGCCTTCTGCCCTGGAATTCCTCAGGACCCCTCCCCATCAGCTGCAGGCACTTAACTGCCACCCACAGAATCAACTCTGCCCTCACTCCGGAAACAAGATCTAACAGAGGAGCAATAGAAACTTCTGGGCCCACACTCTCAACCCTGGCTCAGCCTACCCACAGCTGGCCCCTCAGAGCCCTCACACCAGGAAGCACCAGGAATGTAGGGGGCTGGGTCTCAGTGGCTACAAGGGAGCACCTCTTATCTCTGCTCTGTGCACCCCACTTCTTTTGATGGGCAAGCTCACTTCACTCCCAACAGTCTTCCCAGCGCTGGACCCCTGCCCTTGCTCTTGCCTGTGGGAGGTGTCTAGATGTCTCACATCCTGGGATGCTCATTTCCTGCATGATGGGCGCATCCTCAGGAGCCACCCTCTGCCAGGCATCCTCTAGTCTCTGCACAGCCCAAGCAGCCTGCCTTTCCTGGGTGTGAGGAGGGCCTCCTGATGGCTGTTCTGGCTTCCCAGAACTCTGCCTGTCCCCTGGGTCCAGACAGCTCTCAGGCTGCCCTGTCAAACCCAGGTGCCGCAGGGTGGGGCTGAACCAATCACCGCAGGGGGCATACTCTCTTCCTGCTTCCTTCCAGGGCTCCAAGGCTCCTCTCCCATCTACAACTGGCCGTCTATGAGACCTCTTCTTGTGCCGTAGCTCCAGTCCCTCCAGAACTGAGTGATGGAGCCATCAGACAGGGACACATGCATGCACTGGGCCTCAGGGACAAACGCTTCTCATGCTGCTAGCTGCCTACCCAAAGCCATTTTCCTTTTTCCTTCATAGTGTAAGCCAGATGTCATGCACAGTAGCAGCATGCTTGGCTAACTGTATCATGAATCTAAATTCTGGCCACATAAAATGGAATTGTTGTGTGAAATCCCCTGGGAGGCTACTTAAAGGCAACTGGCTCAGTGGAAAACAATCCCCTTCTGCATTGCCCTCTTCCCCCTTCCTGGTGCTTGGAATGCAGATGTAATGGCTAGAGCTCCCACAGCTATCCTAAGCCATGACACCTTGAGGAAGTCACACAACAGGATGGTGGAACAAGAAGAGAGAGGAGCTTGGGTCCATCATAAGAGCCGTAGATTGCCTACCTCTGGCCTTTTTTAGCATGAAAGAGACAGTTTCTCTGTCACTTGTTTCTGTTTCCTCAATACACATGCACATCCCATCTAATGACAGCCCACAGCTCCTGAGAGCCTACTGAGTGCCAGGTGCCATGCTTACCCATTCACATGTACCATGACTTCGCCTCCTTCCACAGCCTCACAAGTGGGTACCATTTTACAGCTGAGAAAACAGGCCTAGCGAGGTTGTGCAACCTGCCAGCAATTCTGCAGACAGTGAGTGACTGCACAGGCGTTAAACCCACCAGTGCCAGGGTCCTCAGTGCTGAGGGACGCCTGCCCAGGTAGCCACCTGCGGCTCCCGGGTTCCAGAGTGAGCAGAAAGTGTCAACACACACTTCCAAACACTTTTTTCCCTCAAACCTCTAGATAAAATAAAAAATCATTCATATTCGTGGGAATTCTTTTTTAGTATTTGTCCAGTTCCAAATGTTTGAATTTGTTAAATTACTTGTTTTCAATAGTTGGAATCTGCCTTTGGTCTTTTATAAAACTGAGCTGCCCAGACGTTTCTGGGTGGAGGAGCCACTAACAGATTCTAATGGACTGTGTCTGCCGCAGTGAAAAGTACTTTGGAGTGCTCAACACTGTCTCTGACCTGTCCTCACACCTGTAGGGCAGAAACCCTTTCTTTCCTCAAATACCTCAGTCCTGCCGATCTCCGGACAACCAGGTAGGTGTCCACTGCATAGCAGAACCACCACCAGAAGCAGGCGCTGTACAACAGCTGGATCCACACCTGTACAGGAAGAGCTGGCGTCAAAGCTCCGGACCCAGGCATCAGACTGCCCCGTCCGTGACAGGACTGGCAGGTGGCCTGCTTCCTCTGTCCTCAGGAAGCAGCACACGAAAGCCCTCCAGGGACCCATGGACAGGCTCGGAACCAAGGGCAGCTGAAGGGCTCAGGTGTGCAGCTTAAGCCAGTGCAGGGGGCTCATAGGCCCTGGGACTGGAAGCTGGCTGAGAGCGAAGGAGGGGGAAGCAAGGGGCTCCCACTGTCTGAGGCGGTGCAAGGTCCTGGTGCCCTGGTGTGGGCTGGGACAGATGCTCCATCCATCGGGGTGCAAAGCAGGGAGGGAAGGGAAGGGGAGGGGGGAGGCTGACAATTCTGGTACCGACCGTGGTACCGACTGTGGGGCCAGCACAGCATCAGGTACACAGAGATCCTTCCCTGAGCGTCGACTCAGCAGACAGAATGATAGGTATATCTAAATATATATTTCATTAACTAAGGTACATCCAGTAAATCAAAATGACTTCATTTCTTTTCTTTTCTTTTTTGCCAGGTGGTTTTGACTGGCTCCATCTAAAATAAGGTCTTTCTGTATATGTATGCTTGAGGGTGGGGAGAGGGAGGGCCCTCACTGAGTGTGCACCAGGAAGCCCTGGGAGGATGTTACATCACAGATGGCCCCCATCCCAGGGTTCCTGATCAGCAGGCCTGGGGGAGGGGGCGGGGCCCTGAGAATCGGCCTTTCTAACAGACCCCGGTGGGGTGGGACCCCACTTTGAGGACCCCTGCATAACAGGAGCACAGGGAGGGAGGGAGGGAGGTGTACTTACTGCACCCCCCACGCAGAAGGCAGCAGGTCCAATGTCTGTTGCATTCACATCTGAGATGTTTTCAACGAAATTTGGGAATCCTAACCACACCACAGACCGGACTATGATACCTGAGGGAGAATTAGACGATATTTTGTATCTGGTGCTAATTCACATCTAAAGCTGACTTGTTCTGCAAAAGGATGGGTGCATGGATGGATGGATGGGTGGATGGATGGGTGGATGGATGGGTGGATGGGTGGATGGGTGGATGGATGGATGGATGGATGGGTGGATGGATGGGTGGATGGATGGGTGGATGGGTGGATGGGTGGATGGAGGGATGAGAAGGGAGTAAAAAAGGAGGGAGGGGCGAAAGACAACATTGGTGTGTGCAGAGACACAGAAAAAAATATGACTCAGAAAATCATTAATAACAGTGGCAAGGTAATCCGAGGTATTTTGGTTTCAACTTAAATCATAATTAACCACCATCCTGTGCCTATTTTTGTGTGTGTTTTTTTTTACTTTGCATTAAGAAGTGATTGTGTGAGTAACAATATTTCTTGACTATATTTTTAATGTCCTTGTTAGTTATTCCTCACATAAAAAAGAATGAAAAAGCACAATTCTCAAATTTAAAAATATCTTTCATTAAAAATATATATTTTCACAAAGTAGCTCCTGATAATTCGCTTTTGACATTTATCATTTGTGTTTTCCTTGCTATCAGACCCAAACATCTAACTCTGCTCAAAACAATACACAAACTTAAGATGTATATTAAGGTTCTCTGTTAGGCAATGCAGTATTCCTTGTGTAAGCATGCACTATGTAATATGCTACTAAAGGGGGAAATAAACACTTCCTAATACTACACTATTAACTATATCTTATATGATACACTACTAGATATATACCACGTGATACACCTCTAAAAGGGAACTTATGAACACTAAAAAGCTTCAGAAGTATCTTCTCATTGGCAAGCACTGCTAACAAAAATAACACTGTTCTGTGTAGTGCTTTATTGTTCTCGGTATATATCATTCTTTTGAGCTCAAGAAATGCACCATGTTTTTTTGTATCTATATGCAGTGGTGGATGTTAACTACACTTACTGTGGTAATCATTTTGTGATGTTTTAAGTAAAGTCATTATGCTGTACACCTTAAACAGTGCTATACGTCAATTATATCTCAATAAAACAAAAACAATGCCCTGTGAAGTAAGCATCCATATTTCTTCCTCTTTGGTGAGGAGGTCCAGTCAACAAGCCTCCCCTTCCTTCCCTTTCTCATTGTCCTATATCACGCACCTCCTTCTGAAAGCAACGGGATATACAAATATGATTTCTCTGACCCACTAGAGACACTTGGGTGCATCTTTACTTCCAAATAGTCAAGTAACAGAAACTAAATTACTATTAAGATGCTTTTCCAAAATGCTTTAGCAGAATCAGGAAAAGTGAAGGTTCTTGAATGTGTCCATCACACTGAGACAGAATGGGAGAACTGGACCCTGGGACACACAGCAGCCTGTGCCCAGAGAGCTGCTTAAGGCAGGGTACGAGCTGTGGCCATCCCTTTAGGGCATGGGGATGGAGGGCAGTTCGAGGACCACCAACAGCCCTTAATTCAAGAGCAAACATGAAAAATATTCATCTCTGCCCTTGTGGGGGAAAGATGGCCCTACACAAAGCCCAAGAGCACAGCATGGCTGTGTCCCCATAAGATCATAGTTATGGATGCTGATATTTAAACCTCATAGAATATTTACATGCCAGGAAATATTACCTTCTTTTATTTTAAAAAAATATTTTAAAATGTGAAAACATTCTTAGCTTGGGAGCCACAGAAAAAAAGCAATAGGCAGGATGTGGCCTGCTAGCTTGTGTATAAAACCCAAGCCTGAAAGTGTGTGTGTGTGAACACACACACACACACACACACACACACACACACACACACACACACACACACATATGAGCTTTGCTTCCTGATTCTGCTAAATCATTTTGGAAATGATTTTGTGTATGTAACACAAAATATTAACAGTCTCTCACTGGTGAATAATTGTGGATCCATTATATTATCTGGGTTTTGCTTAACAGCGCTATTTAAAGTTACCCTAGTAAACTTGCAATAACACAAACTGTTTTTTAAAAAATGTCCCTTGGACATAATTCTTACCGACCACCTTGTTTTGCAGACTCCCCCAGTCATCCCGTCGGGTCCCTAGGGAGCCGCCTCCACCCTCCTACTTTTGGGTCTTCGGAGTATGAAGACGCCCTACCCAACCCGCGGGCCGTGCGCCCTTAACGCATGCAGCGACCAGGTACCAACCCGCAGACCGAGCGCTCTTATGCGTGCACGGGCCAGCTCCTAGTCACGGGCCTAACATCTTTAACCGTGCACGGACCAGGTCCCAACACCCGCGGGCAGTGCGCCCTTACTTGAGCACGGACCACGTCCCAACCCTCGGGCCGCGCGCCCTTACGCGTGCACAGATCAGGTCCTAATCCACAAGCCCCACGCCCTTACACGTGCACGGACAATGTCGCAGCCCGCGGCCGCGCGCCCTTACTCGTGCACAGAACAGCTCCCTGCCACGGTCCCAGCATCCTTACGCGTGCACGTACCAGATCCCAACCCGCGGGCCGCGCGCCCTTACGCGTGCACGTACCAGGTCCCAACCCGCGAGCCCCGCGCCCTTACGCATCCACAGACCAGGTCCCAACCTGCGAGCCCCGCGCCCTTACGCGTTTGCGGACCAGGTCCCAGCTCGCGGGCCACGCGCTCCCACCCGTGCACGGACCACGTCGCAACCCGCGGGCCGCTACGCATGCACAGACCAGGTCCCAGCTCGCGAGCCACGCGCTCCTACCCGTGCACGGACCAGGTCCCAACCAGCGGGCCGCGCGCCCTTACGCGTGCACGGATCAGGTCCCAGCCAGTGGCCGCGCGCCCTTACCCAGGCAGCCAAGCAAGTCACAGGCGGCGGCGGCGCGCAGGATGCGGGCCGAGGCCGGGAGGCTGGCCGAGGCCCGCGAGGTCGAGGAGGGGATTCCGGGGCCCTCGGGCCGGCGCTGGGGCAGCAGCTGCAGGAGGCCAAGCGCCAGGCAAAGCGCACCGCTGCCCAGGCACAGCGCGTGGAACGCCCTCGGCTGGAAGCTCAGCACGAGTTGGGTGGCGGCGTCCCGCGTGGGGCAGCAGAAAGTGCCCAGGCGCGGTGAGGCCATGGGCTGTGCTCTGGACGCAGCTCGGGTCTGCGGAGAACCCGCCGGCCCGCCTGGGTCATGTGCTGGGCCGCCGCCGGCGGGGGGCGCATCATGTGCCCTGGGCCTCTCCCCCACGCCGCCGCAATCTCCAGCGCGGAGAAAAGGCCCCCGGCTCTGTGCAAGCTGCGCCTTCTGCAAACGCCACGAGGTCTCACGAGGAGGATGCCCAGTGGGGAGGAGGATGGCTGGGGAAAGAGAAGCGCAGGGGTAGGGGAGGTCAGCCTTCTCCCCTTTCACCAAGCCTTCCCCAAGGCTAACATCTCATCGGAACTGCTCTTTCCAGAGAAGCATGCTTCCTACACCAGATCTTTCCTATTTGGGACCCTGACAGGAACCAGAACAAGGTCATAAAATGTGTCTGAAGCGATCGGTGTTAAAATAGTGTTTTATGGTCCCTCTCTCCCACGGAAATAATCCCACAGAGGTAGGATTTTCGTTTAAACTCAACAAATAAATCTTAGAGAAGGGGGAACCTACTTCACCTAACTAGACATATGCACACACATAGTTGCATCTTCTCATTAAGCGCTGTTTCATTTTAACTCAGTGGCAACAATACAGGGTTAGGTTTTCTGACATTCTAGATTTAGCAATCAGGAATAAATCTGTTCAAAAAAGAAAAGTTATTCAAGTTCATCAGACTTTTTTAAACTGCCTTTTTTTCCCTACATATTTCATGTTAGATTGAAAAATCACGCTTTATTCTAGACGCATAAAAGTTTCAAAATTATCAGTAATAATAACAACATACTGAGGGAAATTAAAGGGGAAAAAAAAGCTCTTCAAAAAAATATTGAAAATGAATAGAGCCCCTTCTAGGTTATGGCTTTACTAAACAAAGCTTCATTTTTAAACAAGAGAAAAAACCCAGCTCTATCCTATCAATAGGCCCTTTGGAAATCCTGAAGCAGACAACCTTGACCTTTCCAGCCGGAAATGGGCCCCTCTGGAGGTCTTCCCCAATCAACCAAAGTTAAGGCATGCCTGCTGGTTTCATTCACCTTCTCTTATTCAAGGCTGTGGTGCAAACACCCACCTGCCCATCCCCACAGCGTCTCCTCTCCATTTCCACACCAACTCTGCAGTCTGGAGTAGGGCAGGTCTCCGTGCTTTCTTCTGCAAGCCCAGGACAGAGCTTCCTGTTGGCACCCACACAAGGCAGATAGGAGGCTGCCTTGCCAGATGGGAAGCAGAGCCTTTAACAAAGGGCTTCAAACCCAGCACTTCCAAAGGACCCGGCCTGGCCCCAGGGACGGCTGCTGTGACAGAAGCCTGGAACAGACCCACATTGTCAAAACCTTAACCACTCTTCAGTATTACACACTTGCTTGTACAAACAGTAGGAAACATCCTAGAGATCCTCCCCTAAACACTGATTTGGCATTCCTTCAGAAAGCACCAGTCTTGCTATCTATTCTGGACAGTTGTCATCTCGTACATTTGCTCTTGGAAAGCAGAGGTTGCTTCTGGACGTTCATGTGTGGAATGTGCATTAAAAGGAAAAGGAGTATCTGCACATTTGTCCAAAAGCTGAGGGTCTGGGTGGTCAATCAACATGAAAGTGTCACTGCATTTCAGTCTCTGTTTTCTGCCCAAGCTACACACACCCCACCTCTCTACTTCCCGTGTGCAAACCTTCGGAGTCTGTATGAGTCGGGTGCTCAGCATTCAGGGGTGAGACTCTCAGGGGATCAGCAGTTAGAATTGCTTTGGGGAGGAAATTATTATAAATGAAGATTCCCAGACCAGATGGGCTCAGATGACTGCTACAGATGGGCTTCAGGGCAAACTTGCACAGGGATGGATGTAAGACTACATTTTTTTGACTGTCAAGAAAGTAAGAAAGAACCTGAAATTAGTATGCGAAATAAACCTGAGATTACAAACCTTTTTTGTGAAACAGTGCAGTTACAATATGCGAAAAAGTAGACAGGTAAAACACACACATTTGGGAGGGGCAAATGTCTGCAAGTAATGTAGATGTGAGAAATACAGAGACAACACGAAGCGCCACAGTGAGCTGAGGATGGATGCAAAATACCTGTGCGGCCACCATCAAGCCCTTCAAGTGCATATGAAGTGCGTTTTTGCAGCCAGCCTCCCTCCCTCCGTTTAGCACCTGGATCCCATCTTGCACTTTCAGTCTGGGCTGCCCAGGAATTGCCCTGTTGTCTTGGCTTTTCCTCCACAGTTCACAATTTGCCTGCCTCCCTCCCACCTGATCAGTTATGCTAGGCGCTGGAATAGCTCAGGGGGGTTCTCTCCCACGCAACTTACTTTTCACAGTGAGTCAGTCCCCTGGCACCCAGATGCCTCAACAGCAAAGGACTGAGATCATGGTGAGAATCTCAGGTATGGCCTAGGGCCCAGTGGGGCAGGTGACCGGGGGCTGGTGGTTGGGCTGTTCTGATGTACACTTAGCAGCAGCCCAAGGGAGGAGAGCGTAATTCACCATACATCACCTCCTGTCTTTGGGCAGGTGCTATGCTCTGTGTTTTACATTTATTGCCTCATTTAATATTTAGAATGAGCCTTTCAGGTGGGTTTTACTGATACTTCAACTGATGTGGACAGTATGTAAATTAACGGCCATGGCTATGTTCCAATATAAGTTTATTTACAAAACTGGCAAAGAGCTAGACATTTTGGGCCCTATAGGTGTAGCCACAGAAGCTCTGGCTTATCCCATAGCTGGGCAGCTAAGCCCCCAATGCTGGGAGGCCAACACCTATGGTGGGGGAGGCAGACAAGTCAAAGACGTAAGAAGCAGGAAGCTGCTGGCAGATAGATTGCTCATTTTCCCCCCTCCCTATGGAAGCCTCTGAGGAGCGTTTTCGTACAGCCCTGTGCAATCCTCTGTGTTTCCTGGGAATCTGTGGCCAGTTTATAAATGTACGTCCTTTAATTTGCTCTTCCTTCTTCCCTGCTTCACTTTCCTATGATCCTGGGGTCGTGTGGTGTTCCCCAGGAAAGCTTAGCACACAATTTGCCTTGGGCTCCGTTTCTAAGGAACCCAGCCTAAGACATCTGCCTTCCTGATAAAGGATTTCAGCTGCTCCAGCCACAGCCCTCCTTTGGGTCCATCTGATAACCAGTAGTATCTTGGCCTTTCGATTCATTTCAGTTTAGCAGAAATTTCTTAAGCATCATGCGGAAACTGATTCACCAAAGAAGAAGAGAGCCTGTGTCCGATAAACATGGGGGTGTTGCCAGACCTTTAAAGAAGAACACATAAAGGACAGAGGCATTGTCAGTGACAAATAAACAAATTACTCACAGATGTCAGTGGAGGGGGGTGGAAAGAGATAGGGGTTGAATTCGGTTTAAAACTAAATTGTGCTTTTTTTTTTTTGAGAGGGCATCTCTCATATTTATTGATCAAATGGTTGTTAACAACAATAAAATTCTGTATAGGGGAGTCAATGCTCAATGCACAATCATTAATCCATCTCAAGCCTAATTCTTGTCAGTCTCCAATCTTCTGAAGCATAACGAACAAGTTCTTACATGGTGAACGAATTCTTACATAGTGAATAAGTTCTTACATGGTGAACAGTGCAAGGGCAGTCATCACACAAAGTTTCAGTTTTGATCACGCTAAATTGTGCTTTTTGAAAAACAGACATTTACATGATATCAGGCCTGCAAATGGAATTAATCAACTTCAATGTGCCTTCCCCTGCAGATATCATTGAAAAAGCAGATTTTGATTCCGGGTGTCTGGGGTGAGGCCCAAGACCCTGCATTCCTAGCAAGCTCTCAGGCGGATGCTGCTGTCAGTGGCTCCTACTTCAAGAAGAAGGCCCTAGAGCTTTAATCTCAACCTGAAAGAGAAAGGCGCATTTAACCCTGGCGTATTTAAACTTGGGGAGGGCTTAGTTTAAAAGAGATGCAAAAAAAGCGATTTACATCCAAGTAGGCCAAAGAGAAAAGGAGGAGTCCGGGATGGCAGCGTAAGGTGAAGGGTGAGGAGCCGCATCCTTGCTTCTGGCCCAGACAGCCCCAGGGAGTGGGAAGCGTTTGGACTAGCTTGGGACAGAGGTCAGGATACCAGGAGCAAAAGGAAGCAAGCAGAGGGGGAGGAAGGCAGATAAGGCCCTGGAGAGACGAACAGAAGTGATTCTGCGTTGATAAAGGGAAAACGTCCTGGTGGTGCTTTCCGGTTGAATCGCAAAGGACGTCTACCCTGGTGTACATAAAAGAGGAGGCCAGGCTCTGATACACTCCAGCGAGAGCCTCTTTCTCCGGTGAGCCGCTCAGTCCCCTTAAGAGGCTTAACTGCAAACGACCCACCTTGTCATACATCATTTTACATGCTTCCTCTCTGAACGCCAACCAGCCAGGTGTCCAATGAATAAAGCTCACATGGAAGGCAACACAGGATTTGCCTGACAGAGATTCTATATTCGATTCCCAGCTAAATTGGCTGAAATGCAGCCATTTTATAAAGAGAGAACAAGGGTCCACAGTCTGATGAAGTAAAGCTACTAAAAGTAACAGAGAGTGTTGCAACTGGCGTTAGTGATGGATAAACACCAAGGGAAAAGAAAAGGAAACAAAAGCATCCTAAGAGCTGAGTGTGTTGTGAATATGTAGTCCTGTTATTTTTAAATAAATGTTTAATAACTAAGAGAATGGAGGCACAAATAAATAAGCAAGCAGGAGCTATTAAGGATAGTTCAAGGGTGAGTTGAATTAAGTCAAGAAACATGTTTTACATGTAAATGCACATTCTGTGCAATTTCAGATGTACGTGAAAGCGTATGTAATTCTATATTCCTTCATGGTAAGAAACAACTGTTTATACATTTACACGTCTAAAGACATTTTTCTGCCATTCTTTATAATGAGGAATACCAGCATTTCATTTCAGTTCCCCTTATCCTGTATGCTGACATTTGGGCCTTTCAGCTCTAAAAGAGAAAAGGCTTTGGTTTTTAATGAAAATTTCCAATAGCCAAAAGGAATGTAATGATTTTTAGACCTGATCCTCAGCTGTGCATTTCAGGTCAATTGACAAAAACTCAAAGCTGATTAAAGGCAAATGCTTTTACATAAATCCACTCTCTTTGGAGGGTTTTAAAAGTGCACACACATACACACTTTTTGTTTAAATGTACACACAAAATTCTCTCTTAATACAATGGTAGAAAAATTATACACACCTGATTGGCAGTCAAGTTAAACTTAAAAAAAGTTCCATTTGTGCTTTTAAGATCATGGATGATCTTAAATGATGGAAATGACTTATTCAATCCAAAGTCAGTGAATCCATTCCAATTTGAAATTATGTCCTGGGTGTATAGGTGTTCTTGAATGTCTTATCACCTACTAAAGTCAAAAAACATTGCTACCATCACATGCTTTTGGTGGGGGAAGAGGAAACATGCAGTACAGAGAAGGGTCTCTCTTTCTGAGGAGACGGAAGAGAGCAGGCATGTGGATCTCCGTTAGAGTGGCTGGGAAGGAGGACAGAGTCTGAGGCTTGGCTGGTCAGACACTAGGAGGGGCTATTTCTGAAGTTAAATGTGCAGTCTTAGTGCCTAAAGATGCAAGATGCCAAGAAAGATTTGAAATAATGCCATGAACACAAAGATATCAGCATGACTCTGTGGCATTGGCAGGATCCTTCCCATGCAGAGCCTGAGATGAGGATTCACCTGCAAGCATTTATTTGGAAGCCGGTAAGTGGTGGAGGACTGTGACCATGAGAGGGAGACAGAGCCCAGATGTGAAGTCAGGCAAAGTCTCATGGAAGGCAAGCTGGGCTCCGTCCCCCAGGAGAGTTTCAGAAATGGTGCAGGTTGCTGTAGTCATCTCTTGCTACATAACAAATGACCCAAACTTAGCAGCCTAAACCAATACACATTTATGCCAGCATCCCTGCCATATCCGAGTCTGGATGTGATGCTCCTTCTTTCTTTTCAAACTGTATTTATTGCCCTTTAGCATGTCTTGTAATTTTCTGTTAAAAGCTGGACATGATGTACTGGGTGGAAGGAGTTGTGGAAAGTAGGCTTTTAGGGGTATGGGAAGTTGTGAGGTGAGAAGCAGGCTATGCCTCTATGACAGAGCTCAGCCTTTAGTGAACCTGAGCCCCTCAGCTGTGAACTCACAAGTGCCTCTCAGTGTGTTCCCCTGCCTTAGATGGAAAGGATGGCTAGAGGAGGCTGGAGTTTCGTATTTCCCTTCCCCCAAGGTGACCAGGCTCTGACAAAACCCCAGCAGGTTAGTGCCAAGTTTCTGTTGAGGAAGTCCTGTTCAGAAGGACAGAATGCTCTGGTGTATTTTAAATGGCCAGAAACACAAGCAAATTTTTCTCTGATCTTCACTGTGAGAACCATGGTAAAGTTACAAGAACTAAAATTTACAAATGTGGGGGGCCCCTGGAGTTTTAAACTCACAGACATGCCTACACTGAGCCTCTAGCAACTTGTCACTTCTAGTTCAGGTTTTTTTCCTACCCTGGCACTGGTCCCTGCAGAGGTATCTACTCATGGGTTTCTGTGGTTCTCTGTATCTGCCTGCCTGTCTCTACAATTTGGGTAGGGGCAGCAGTTTGTCCTGTGACCTTACTTCTCTGATGGTTCTGAAAAGAGTTTCACTTTTTCAGCTTGTTCACTTTTTTAATTTGGTAGACAAAGTGGCAACTGCTAAGCTCCATATATGCCAGAATAGAAATTAGCAGCCTACGTTTATTTTCTCACAGTTCCTATGGCTCAGGAATGTAGACATGGTTTAGCTGGGTCTCCCATTTCAGGATCTCTCAATGGCTGAATTAAGATGTCAGTCAGGCCTGGGTCTCAACTGAAGGTCTGAGTGGGGAAGGATTCACTTCCAAGTATACAAGTTTACTGGCAAGTTTCCATTCTTCATGGGCTGTTGGCCACAGGCCACCTTCCATTGCTTGCCAGTAGGCCTTTCTCCCCAGGGTGGCTTATAGCATGGTGACTTGATTCATCACAGCCAGCAAGAGACATTCTGCTGGCAAGAGGCAAGCCACAGTCTTTCCTAACATAATCACAAACTAATTTCCTATCACTTTTTCTGTGTTGTATTGGTTACAAGCAAGTCATACATTCCACCCACACCTAAAGGAAACAAATATACTCAGTATGAACACCAGCAGGTGGGGTTCCCTAGGGAGGCCATATGAGTGTCTTTCCCCAACAGCTGCTCCCCAAGGAGTCTGACAGGGCCAGGGAGCTGAAGTATCCACCCCTGTCAGTCAGCCAGGAAGGGCTGCCCCTGGGTGGGCCCTCCTGGCCCTAAGGCCTCTGAAAGCTTTGGCAGAGCAAGTTCCTGCCACCCAAGAGTGTCCTCCTGCAAAGAGATTCAAGGATGGCTCTTCAACCTCAAGGAATATTTCATGAATACAAGGGTGACATGGTGAGGATAGACACCTGCTGCCCTCTCCATCCATACTTCAGTTAGCTTGGTCTGACCCTGTGCAATGGACAAAATCCCTCAGGCTTGGCTACAAAGCTTGAAGAGGATAAAATGTGTTGCAGTGGCTTATATCTTGGCCTTGAACCCTTTCTCTGCCCCCTGGGGAATTTACTAGCTCTGGAAATATTCCATACAATCAATGAGTTTGGGATCAAGGCCTAGACCCCAAAGAGCCTGATTTGTGGCCCTTGTTGGGTATCAAGCTCACCCAACAAAGCATGAGACTCCTGGCTTCTGGAGGAACAGTGCCCTTTGCTCTGAGAAGACCACAGCAATCCAGGGATTGTGCAGCAGGGCCCAAGAGGACAACCGCAGCTCTGCAAAGCACAGGGTGGGGCTGGGGAAGAAGGAAGTAAACCAACACTGATATTATTGTGGGACTGCCTCCCAGGAGTTGCCAGCGCTGGGGACTTTACGTCTTTCTCCCACCTCCACCCCTGTGGCTCATGTCTATGTCTCTGGTTTCCATACCGGGCACTGGAAGAGGTAAGGAAGCTTGTCCAAGGTCCCAGAGGCAGTAGAGCTGGGAATCAAGCCCAGGAGGATGACACTCCAAGCACTCCCTCCGCAGGGCAAGCGGAGAATCATTTCCCCCGTCACCGTGAATGTGTACAAACTAGTCAGACCAAGGAAACCCACCTTCTCGCTCTACCACCTTGAAGCAACAAGGAGACGGCCTTTGAGAGGCTGGAGGCAGGTCGCAGATGGCCGAGTCTGATGCCATGTGACTGTGACTGCACTGTCCAGGAAGCGTGGGGGCTGGGGGTGGGGGAGGGCGTGGTAAAGGGGTTAGGGAGCATGTGCACATAGACGTGGCACATACTTCAAACCTTGTTCAAATTTTATGCTTCCTTTTGTAGTGCATGTTGCTAACACACTGCAGTGAGATGACAATTATTTCTGGGAGGGCAGCATTCTCTGCTGTCCTCATCCACATGGGACTGCCAGACACATATCCAACAAAAAGGACCAATCATGCTCATGAACCATAGACTTGGGCTAAATTAGAAATGATTGCTTTCCCAGTACGCAAGTGGCCACACAGATGGAACGGGAAATCCACATTAACCTCAAGGGCTTGGTTTGTGGTTAGAACTCGAGCACGTTGGTAGATAACATAACCTTATGTCAACCTAGTCGTGCATTCTGCAGAAGCAACTGTCTGATACATGTGCTAGAGCACTCATCTCAGTAGCAGACGGTCTGAAAGTGTGGGCAAGTCGGTGGGAAGCCTGCCAGTTTAAACGTAATGGGTCTTACACCCCAAGTCTTTGGGTTTCATTACATTGCCCTTGATTGAACGTCTCCAGAAAACTGTGTATAACTTGAGTCTCTCAAATTTATGACACCTCTTTAGTCTATCACAGGGGTTAGAAAACTTACTTTTAAGGAGCGAAATAGTAAATATTTAGCCTTTGCAAGCCACACAGTCTCTGTTGCAATTACTACTCTGTCATAGGGGCCCTGAAGTAGCCCCAGGCAGTAGGTTAATGACTGGATGTTTTATTTATGAAACCAGCCAGCCAGCCCTCAGGTCATAATTGTTCTTCTGTATCAAACTAAGCAAAACAAAACAATATGAAACAATAAATGTGTATGGGCTTTTGTAATGTGTGTATGTTAGATTTTTTAAAGAGTATTTGGTTCTGCTTTAGAAAATAAGAGAAACTGTAAAGACGCAAGTTGCTGGTTAGACACATGAGGCATGGAAGTAAGAAGAGCATATGTGAATTTAACCACAGTTACAGAGGGATGGAAGAATCCAGAAGTCTCCCAATGTTAGTGAGGTCTTACATTGGCCGTCATTGGTGACACCCATTCTGGCCACTTGTGTCTTCTATCTGAGAAATGCAGCTAACACCAAGAGTTGCCAAGCCAGGGAAACAGCAAGCCACTTCTGTGTCTGGACATTCTCACCCCACTGTGGCTCTGATGCCACCGGCTGACTCCAGGCACTTCCCACCTCCTCATGGTCCTTGCTCACCTTCAACTGTGCTCCCCTAGCTGCATGCTCAGGCCTGGCAGACAGGTGCTCACTGTGTAACTCTAGGTTAGGTACTGTGGCCTTTTGCCCAGCTGGCATCCTGCCCTAAATGTGTCCACCAGCCCCACCTTTCCCCCTTTCTCTCAATGTGCTTTAAATTGACTTAATCAATGGTGTAATTCAGGCACCTTAATTTGGTCTCAGAGATCACCTGTCCAGTTATGAACTTAGTGGCTACCATTGATCAAAGTAATTTCCTGCAGAACACCTTTGAATTGTAAAACCCATGATGTTAAGGGTCAATCAAGAAAAGGAACATGTTCCCTGGAACTTAAGCGTGAGAAACCTGGCAGCCCTTTACTTACCCACATGACAAGCTGACCATCACCAATGATAAGCCACATGGACGTCAAGAACCCCTGATATGTGTGCCAAGAAGGCCACATCTCCTGTGTTCTTCCCTCAAATCCATAACCTAGCCTATCATGACAAAACCATCCGAGAAGCCCAAACTGGGGGACGTGCTACACGTCCCTGACCAGTCCACCTCAAAACGGTCCAGGCCATGAAAACAAAAGGAAATGGGGCAACTTACAGACCAGATGAAGGAGAGACATGACACTAAATGGATTGTGAGGTCCTGAGATGGAAAGATGACATTAATGCACAAACTGGGGAAATCAATAAAGTCAGGGGGTTCATAACTAGTAAGGTGCCAGCAGGCAGAGGGCATACAAGCTCTCTGCATTTTCTTGACAACTTTTCTGTACATCTGACATTATTCCAAGTAACAGTTTGTTTATTAAAAATCAATTACACATTATTTCCTGTGGCCCTTCCATGGGTATAATTATGCAGAAGTAAAGAATTATCATGATCAGGTTTTTCGAAACTTCCTTTGTGTGTTTGGAAGAAATCTGGTGCAGTAAAAATTCTACCGCCTTTCATTCGGCCTCTGTTACTTCCTGTTATTCCCGCTGCTGGGCAAATACTTCTACATTCCTTTAAGTTCAGTCAAACAGATTCAAGTGAACAAGAATTTTGGCCAGCGGCCAGGGGAGGAAATTCCCGCATTCGATCAGCAATCTGTCCAACATCAAAGAGGTAGTGGATCCTGTTTCCAGGGTTCCTCTGTCCCACACAGCCCCCGAATTCTGTCATCTCTAAGGATGCATAGATCTAGGCCCTTTCTCCTTGTTGTGTGGTTGTGCTGTGTTGTGGGGTGAGAGGGAGGGAAGAAAATAACATTAATTGAGCTCCTACGGTACCAGCCCTCGCGGCTCTGCCATTTTATTCCATGGTTCTCAAAGTGTGCCTCCCAGGGGCTTTTTGGAGATGCAAGTTCACTGCGCCTTCTCTGCGAGCCTCGTGCAAGTATCTCTAATTTTCTTTTCTTCTCAAAACAGGAGCATGAGGTAGAAAGGCGTTCCATCACACAAACGATGCCACGGTGAAGGAGACTCACACGGCTTGTGGGAAGAGCGGTATGTTCAAGGACGCCTCGCTGAAATCTTACAGACAGAATTCTTTTTTGTCGTTTGGAAATGTTTATGTTGGCTTTCACTAGAACCACCTGGTAGTATTTGGGACTACCTCATTCTTCATACTGCCATTCAGTTGGCAAAGCTATCCCCAAGTTACAAAGACTTTGGGTCCCAGAAGGGGTTTGAGATTCAAAAATCTTCCCCAGATACAATGTTGTAGGTGAAGGTAAGGCTGCTGGCTGGCCTCAAAACTCCTGTTTTCTCAGAGCCCCAAGCCCTGCCCCAGGGTGGAGCTCTAATCTCTGACCCTCAGGTCTATACCCTTGACCTCAGCTGAGGGACACTTGAAGGGCAGTGGACCCAGCCCGTGCACGTGGCTGCTATTTCCCCCCGCTTTTCCTCCTACATCATCAAGTCTCCCCAATTTTGAAGTCTGGAAGGGCTTCTTCATGAAGTAGGATGCCCACCTCATACCAGGGACCCCAGGGAGAGAGAGGTCATCCTAGACCACTGCCCAAACATTGGCATGACTAACTTAAATCTTGAGACCCTGATGCCATCCCAGGAACAGTGACAACAGATGGTTTACACACCCACTATTCATTCCTCAGGTAAAAACTCTTTTATCTCTTGCAAAGAAGTGACTGCTGTCCAAGATGCTTACTTGGATCACAGCAGCTAGGGTCTGTTTGCCTGAGTAGTAAAGTCCCGAGTTTGTGGTTTTAAGCTACGAGATCTGGGGTAACTGGATATGCAGTGACATTCTCAGGGGTACTTGGGAAGCTCACCCACCCACTGCTGAGCCTGCCTGCCCTCGGATGCCAAATGTCTCTTTCTTCTGCTCGTGTCGGGGCAGAGAGCCAATCAGCAATCTTCCAGGATCAGCCACGCTTCCAGAAATGCAACCCGAAGAGACAGCTCTCTCTCTCTCCTGTAAGTCGCCCAGATCTTTCTGAGACATTCTCTTGGAGCTCTTCTCACTTGGCTTGAGGGTGGGACAGGTCCCGCAGCAACACCCTGAGGGTAGGCAGATAACCTGAGCCCTTAGGCCTCCCAGCACGAGCTCTGGGGCTTTAGCCCCAGGGCTTCCAACCTAACAAGAAAAGTCTTGGTCAGGGTCTCAGAGCCCGTGAGAGCCATTTCCATCTGGGTGTCTGTACTGTGATGGTTAATGTTGCCCAAAGGTGATAGGTCCTAATTCCTGGAACCTGTAAACGTTACCTTATTTGGCAAAAGGCTCTTTGCGCATGTGATTACAATAAAGATTCTGAAATGAAGAGATGACCCTTGGTTTTCCAGGTGGGCCTAAAGCAATCACCACTGTCCTTATAAAAGCATGGCGAGGGAGACTGAACTGGGAAGAGAAGGCCACCAGAAGCAGAGGCTGGAGTGACACCGCCACAAACCAATGCTTGCCACCAGAAACTGGAAGGGGCAGGGGACAGATTCTCCCCTAGGGCCTCCAGACGTGGCATGGCCCTGCGGACACCTTGATTTCAGACGTCTGGCCTTCAGGAAGGAAAAACTTGCTCTTGTTTTAAGCAATTTACGGCCACTGGTTCCAACAGCCCTAGGACCTGACACAGTATCCCGTAGGCATCTGATTCCAGCCAGCACCAGGAAATTCATTATTGCCTCCCCTCACCTGCTCTCCCACCACCAGTATCTGTTTATCAGCCGCTCAACTCAGTTACTGCAGCCCAGCAGTTGTTTTGACCCACAACGGCCCCCACCCCCCAACACACACCCTGGGAGGGGAGAGGCTAGGGATAGAGTCACACTGGATGGAACTGGGGAGTTTCTGGGTTCAAATTAGCAAGATTTCTGCCTTTTTGTCCCTATGCTTTCAACTCCCCATAAAGAACATGCCTCCCCTCACAGGGTCCCCACCTGACAAAGCCTGGGCCCCCTTCCTCTCAGCCTTCAGGGTAGTAGCTCAGTCATTCCATCCTGGATATGCTTTGAAATGCTTTAGAGAAAAGAGTGGGCAGCAATGAAACAAGAGTTCTACTCTGTGTCCCTTTGAAATTTCCACAATAAAAGATGAAAAAAAGAAGAAATTCCACCTACAGTTTTATTACCCAGTTTTTCCTTTCTCTCCCACTGAAACTGTGGCAGTGAAGAGCCGGTTCCCGGTCAAGCTGTCCTTATTTCACGCCATCCATTAGGTTCCCTTATAGCCAGAGTTAATGTTTCATATTTCCTGCATCCTCTCCCCAGTACCATGGGAGTCAAGAGTGCACAAGAGATAGGTGCTCATCGGCTATTTTAGAAAAAAACAAAAACTGAAAAACAGCCAATGGTTTTTTAAAATATGCAACTTTATAAAAATAGTAGCTCCCTCTTTTTATAAGTGCTCCTGATTTGAAAAGTTAGGTATTGTTTTATATATATATATATATAAGCATATGTATATATATTTCATAAAGAGGACTAGGTGTTGATTAGACCTCTGAAAGTTGGTTCTATTTGTCTTCTATTTGTTGATTTATTCATTCATTGTTGATAAAAAATATATGTATAGATAATATTTTTAACATTTTTATATGTATATACTTGATAGTATATATACATATAAATAATATATAATATGGAAATACATATAATATGAAAAAAAATACATATCTATTTTTAAAAGGCCATTTATTTAGTCCCTTCTAGTTGTCAGCAGGAAACGTGGTCCCTAACATAACATTTTAGAGAGTGTCTCCTAGAGGTAAAAGAATTGGAACTCAAACAGACCTAAGGAACACCTGGTTTTATAGGCCGTTTCCCCACACTAGGTGTCAGCCTTTTCCCCGTTTGCTGCTGGGTGTTTGGAGATCAAAGGAACCTCACAGGGTGACCAAGCGTCTAAACATCTTACAGAGGAAAGTCAGTCCACCTGCTCTGTGGAAACTACCCTCTGATACCAGTCGCTCATTGGTGGCTGGGAGTGGACAAGCAGGAGTCCTTCACAGGACTGGGCTCGGCGACCTCAGGCAAGTTCTTTAACCTCTCTGGGCTTAGTGTCTGCCTCTGTAAGATGGGGCGATGCCAGCCCCAGGACAGCTTGCTGAGGACCTAGGGCCATGTATGTAAGGTGCCTGGCTGCGGTGGGTTCCCTCTGGATGTTGGCTACGACTTCTTACTGCGGCTGTGTTGTTCCTCAGCGAAAAGCACTGCGCCCTCGGATGCGAGCTCCACATGCGGAGGCTACAGATGGAATAATGCCCCAGGACCAGGAGGTCTCTTCAGTTCCCCTCAGAGATGAGGAAGTATCTCCCCTACAAATCTGTAAATATTCCAATTTAACAAGATCCAAGGTAAAATCCTCAGGAGGCGAGAGGGGGGAGGGGATGGGGTGTGCTTGGGCAGCATTCAGCTATTACCACTGGGCTGAGATCTGCAGCTAAATTAAATCCCAATGTTTATGATAATACATGCAGAAAACAAGAATAAAATGACAAACGACAAACGGTGACTAAGGGCAAAGGCACAGTGTCAAAGTTTCTCTTTAGCTGCCATCACACCTGTGCTCTGATCTTGACCCATCCTCCTCCAGTCTGAACTCATAGGGACCCTAAGTCAGGTACACTGTGGCTCAAGTAGGAAAGAGGCTAACATTGCCTTAAAAAAAAAAAAAATTCCATGAAAAGGTGCTCTGGAAAGCCTGACCCTACTAATTGAACTACTGATTTGAAAAGTTAAAGCAAAGTTTTATAAGTCCTCCTCCACTATATTTTATAATTATAAATCTTTTCTTGTTAGGATGAAAAACTAAAATAATTTGAGCTCTGTTTCTTAAAGAGGATTAATTTTTTATTAAATCTCTGAAAGTTCTTTTAATTTGCCTTTTATTTATTGATTAACTCACTGTTGATAACGTGTAAGCAGAACTACCTTTAATTTCAGCCTTCTCTTCTCTATCCAAGGAAATAAACCTCCGATTTGAAAAAGTGGGCCACGCACCCTGAGGCAATTGAATGCCAAGATGGAGACACTCATAGGGTAATGCTCTGCAGGTCCAGAAGAGTGTATGCTCACCTTTGTGCCTTCTGAGCAATGCAGTTGAATGTCCAAGAAGTTGTAAGATACACAGAGCAAACGTGTCCCTGGCTTTCCAAAAGAGCAAAAGCTAGATGCTGACAAGTAGAGTCCACCCTTGGAAATTCTGGCTACGTTTTAAGTTCTTAGGAAAGAAAGCCACCGCTAGAAGTCCACAGTGGCTCAAGGTCATTCTAAACTGCAAAACAGGTGTAAGGTTGATACACTGGGGTGATGTCTTTCAGTCAGAAGACTGATATTTTCACTGGACATTTGACTGTGTCTTGTAATGATATAATGGACATGATACAGAAGCCTAGGTTGATGGTAGGATACATAAATGTGCTCAACTAAATAATCCTACAAATGTTGCTGAGAGGCTCTATGAGGGTCTGAGAGAAGGGCATCTCTATCAGGGCAGGCCACACAAGACTGGGTCCAGCCCTTTCAGCACACTGACTAATGTCAATAGAGGCAGCAGGCCTTTAAATATTCAAATGATGCTAACTGGAGGGATGCTTAATGTGAAGGCAAAAAAAAAACTCTGCAAAATAATGTTTATTAAGGATGACTGTAAATTTGCACCTAAGTTCAAGGAATGAACTGGATGACCTTTTCAAGTGACAGATGGGTAATGTGACATGATTACATAATGAACATAAATATAAAAGACGACTTTGTGATTTATGGAGACAATGAAATCATTGAACCTGCTTTAGTGAATCTAGTGGTCTGAATTTCAGCCCAGGCAAAGAGCTGAGATTTGTCAATGTCACCTTGGGGTAGAAGGCGGGTTATTTTGGGACAAGGCGACTTCCAAAAATTCTAGGTGCATTTATATATGGTCCTTTGTCTTTCGGTTTATCATATACACCCACTTTTTAAATCCAGCTATTTATTTGAAGATAATTAATTATACATGCACATGTACTTTAAAAAAAAAACAAAAACCAGAGTGCTCCTTTGCACCTGGCCTCTCCTAGTGGTAACAATCTGTTAAACTCCCACCCTCCGGGCACCTCGTGGGGCCCTAGCGCACGCCCAGCTCCGTGCTCTGCCTGCCGGCCAAGCGAGCCTCCTAGCACACCGACGCTACCGCTCAGTATCACAACCAGGATGTTGATATTGATGCAATCCACCAAATTTATTCAGATTTCCCCAGTTTGCATGCAACTGTGTGTATTTAGTTCTGTGAGATTAATCTGTGCAGACTCTTGTGACCTGTACAGTCAAGGTTCATTTGAGATTGATTTTTACACTCAAGGTTCACACTCATTAAGTCTCCTTTTACAAATAAAAAAGTCACCTCATTGCTCTAACTAGAGGCATTCTGAACACTGTAGCTTGGAAATTACTTATGGGCAGTAACCAATGTTCAGCTTTATGACAGGAGCGGAGTGCAAGTGGTGCCCTTACTTAAATTGCCTGGATGGGACACAAAAGGATCAGCCATAGAATGCAGGCTACAGAATGCAAATCCGTCACCTGACCGCTGAAGACAGACCAGAGTAGAGATTCCTCGTCTGGACAGTGGCAGGGACCCTGACTCTTTGTATCCACTGCGTCCCCAGCACTGTCCTTGACGGCTGCTACCAGTATCATTACCTGCTAAAAGTTCCTGGCTTTTAAAGAACAGGTGTTCACCAACGTGCAAAGGTAATACAAAGACGTTTTTTGCAAAGCACACAAATAGCTATCAATGCAGTTATTTTTTTAGAGTGGACTTTTATGGAAATGGAAAAGGGATAGGAATAGATGGCGCACCTTCTCTATCCACGAGCATCCAGTGATTTCACACCACCCCGTCCCCTTGTCGGCTACGCGTGGTGGGACATGAAGTCCTTGTAGTACAGTTCTATGAAAGTGAGAGCGGACTTCCCGGGCTGTTAACTTTAGGAAGAGCCAAGAAGAAGCACTTCCTCATCCGGGCTGGGCACTGCAGGGGAGGATCTGGGGGTTGCTGGGCAGTTCCCCCGGGACCAGCCCAGCGTTTTTCTCCGGCCCGACCCTTCCGAGCGCTTTGCAGACGGCCCCGCTAGGGCGCGCGCAGAGGGCTCCTGGCCGAGGCCCGCGCGGGGCCACAGGGTGCGTCCGCGCTTCCAGGCCGGTCCCCCATCCGGCCCGCAGGGGGCTCCCGCCGCGCCTCCGGCCTCACCTGCACGGCAGCCCGTAGCCCGCGAGAACAAAGGCGGGGGCACCGGACTGGCCGCGCGCGCCAAGATGGAGGATGTTGTGGGTTGCGGGCGCTCCCGCCGCCTCACCTGCCGAGGCTCGGCCTCCCGGGTCGCCTGGTACGGGCGCGGGACCAAAGGCCAGAACTCGCGCCCGCCGCCACCGGCGCGCCCCTGCCCGCTCTGTGCCGCGCGGAGACCTGGGCGCGCGCTCCTGCCCCCTCCCCTCCGGGCACCTGGGGGCGCCAGGTTCGGACACCGAGCGCGCGCACCTGCGCCACGGGATAGCGCGGGTGTCCGAGCACGCGCCCCCCGCCCGTGCCCCTGCCCGCGGCGCGAGGTCCCTTGGGCGCGCACACCCCCACCTCGGGGTAAGCGCGGGACCCCGGGCGCCTCAGCCCCCGCACCCTGGCGGCCGCGCGGGTCCCAGAGCGCGCCCGAGCTCCCGCTCCTCCCACCCTCCAGGGACCTCGCGGGGCCCGAACGCGCGCCCAGCTCCGCGCCCTGCCCGCCAGCCCCGCCGCTCCCCGCCCCTCCCCGCCGGCCCGCCCCTGCCGGGCCCGCCTCCCCCGCGCGCTGCGCCGCCCGCGCTCCCGGCTCGCTGCAAGCTCCGGCCGGCACTTTCCTCCTAAGTTGCAGTTTAAGTTCGCCGCTGGCGGCGGCGGTGGCGGCGCGGGCGCTCGAAGCCTCCCTCGTCCTCGGCCGGCCGGTGCTCCCCGGAGTGCATGGGCGCGGGCCGGGCGGGCCCGGGGGGCTGAGCGGGGAGCCGTCTCCGCGTCCCGCGCCATGGAGGGTGCCGAGTCCCGCGCGCGGCCCGAGCGCCTGGCCGAGGCCGAGGTGCGGGCGGCCGACGGCGGTCGCCTGGTGGAGGTGCAGCTGAGCGGCGGCGCCCCGTGGGGCTTCACCCTGAAGGGCGGCCGCGAGCACGGAGAGCCGCTGGTCATCACCAAGGTAAGGCGGTCGCGGGACCCGCACGGTGACAGCCCGGAGGTGGCTGCGGGTGGGGACACCGGAGGGGGTGGCCTGATCGCGCACTGGCCTCGGGCGAGCATCTACCCAGGTCACTTGCGGGGACGTGGGGGGACGCGCCCCCGAAAACACTCCAGTAACTCCGCGGTGGCTTCCAGCCCTGCTGGCCCCCAGCGCAGCGCAGAGTTTAAATGGCTTCTATTCCGGGTCCCCTCCCCTCCCCCTCCGAGAAGAGGCCTGACCCGGTGGCCTGTCAGCCCCGGCCTTCGCCGCGGCGGCCTGCACCTGTGGGGCTGCCCAGAGGTTAGGGAGGAACATTCTCTTGTGCCAGGGTGGACCGAGCAGACCCCTCCCGAGGTCTAGCAGACCCATTCTTGCCGCCCTAGGTCTTTGTTTCTGCACCCCTTGAACCTGCACCGCTTATCACTAGGAAACCCAGACTGGGAGGCCGCCGCCAGCCCATTCTCTATTCCCATCAGCCCATCAATATTTACTGACTTTCGGCTTCCAGCCCTAGATCCACGGCGCTCTGGATATCTGCAGAAACGTACAGAAACTTTTCATCGTCCTTTAGCTGCAATACTAAGAAATTCCTTCTGTGTCTCATCAGGAATGTGTTTTGCATATATATGTGTGTGAGGTGGGAGGGGTGCTGATTTAGAACTTTGAATTCTCTTGTCTAAGAAAAGAAAAGAAAAAAAAATCCATTTTGAAATTTACCAGCCCAACCTGTATAAAACCAGTCAAAACACCACAACCAATCATCCAGTTTTCTTCCGGTTAGGAGTGTCTATTGATCAGCTTCTCTGGAAAAGGTTGGGCTGGGCCATTCCTAGGGACAAAGTTCCTTTTAAAGTGTAAAAATCCTTGGCTACTACCAGAAGTGTGTGAAGGTGACTTACTAGTTTTCTCTGCTTTACTGCTTCGCCAGGGCAGAAGAAATAAAGTGGCTCCTAACCCTGCTGTAATGAGTTTGGAAAGGGGTGTGGCTTTGTTGTTCAGATACCAATTGAGATACCAGACTTTTCTATTCTTTCTCTCATTTTTATATTTAAAAAACTAGGGACTTTGAGGGAAACCCTTGTTTAGATGTGCACTGGAACTTACGTTGAACTACAGAAAGAGGCTGTCATTGTTTTTATAAAAACTTAACTAACCTGAAAACCATTAAGGAATTGGATTCTTGGAAAAAGATGGTGAGCATACTGTGGACACCTTGCCCAGCAGGCCTTTTCCTGCATATGTGTCTATTCAAGCATGCTAGCTTATGCCTTTTTAATAAAGGTTTCACGGCACTTCTGGTGGTAAAAGTTAAAAGGATGCCAGGCAAATGACTCAGACTTTTAGCATGTCCCGTATTCCTTTTAAACAAGGTACACAGTGCAACATACCTCAGACTTAATTTTATAGGAGATCAAATAGACTGTGAAACATTATTTAAGGTGAAGTCTTGCCTTTTGACTTTACATGGTTTAAGAAAGTTGAAAGTGCCTTAAACTCTAAAATTTTTGTTTTTATTAAGCCACAGAAGGGGAACCCAGAGCACGTCCTCTTTTCTGCAGATACCCCAAGTTCTAAAATACCTAGTGTATTGTAGGTGGCTTTCTGTTGACCCTGTCCAGGAGGTCCCTCCCCCACACTTCAAACTGAAGGAGGCTGTCAGTAAAACCCAGTGGACACACTGGGGCCTTTTTGGGGAAGTTTGCTACTGATTTGGCTTGTTAGCTCTCACAGATGTTGGGTAGTTGCTAAGATTTCTTCTTTTTTAAGTTTTTGGAGCTAGGATGATAGTGTATGTGCTCAGCTTTTCTGGATTGCACATCAGGATTTTGCAGAAATAAAAATGTTTGTGATTCTTAAGTGACATATGTCCCCCCCTTCAATTGCTGCTTTGTTTTTATAGATGCTCTAACATGGCTAGAATTTTGGAGTTTCTTTGCTTAGGATGGAGAGGAGTCTGGACAGTTTGGGACTTCTGTACTAAATTTCCACGTATGCTAGTGTGTACATGCACAGGGGCGTGCTTGCATAAGTACATTGATTCTTGTTAACCACATGTCTTGTTGCATGGTATTTGTAGTACTTCATGCACCTGTGTTTCCTCCAAGATTAAGTCTTCAGTGATGCTTGTTTACAATCTAACAGCTGGTAATTAACTGTCACATTATGAGAAAAGGATAAAGTATGTCCATTTAAAACCAGTTAAAGAATGAAAATCATCTGTTGAGATGGAGACTGGGGCATATTGTTCCACCATCCGAATCTGGATTAAGCCAAGCTCTGAATCACCCTTTCCCAATAGCTACCAAAAAATCTTCAGGGCACATTAAATAATAATTCTAATATTTTTTTCCTTTTGAAACACCTTGTAATTAAGTAATTAAAGGTTAGTCCCCTGGGATATTACACAATCCATTTTCTATTTAAGAGAATCTGACTTGGGTGTAATTTGATCTGCTATAAGAGGACACAGTTGTTGCATGATAATGGGGGGTCTCATTGACAGCTTCATAGGCGTGCATGTCTCAGAACTGGGAGAGATGCCAAGAAGAAGGATTGTGCAGTCCCTGATCTTCACATGGAGACATTTTATTAGCCCATTTTGTAGGTGAAACAGCTAAGCCAAGGGAGGCTAAACAGAAGCCCTGAGGTCACAAACCTGGCACGCTATGGGAAGTTCCGTGAGGACCAGCTCTTGATCCCAAATGTCCCTGCTTTGCCTCCAGGTAGTGCCGTCTGCTCTGTCTAGAACCACTGGCAGTGCCATGTTAAGTAACTTTGTCACATCCATTAGATGAGGATTTTTCTGCCTTTGCATCTGTTGGTATTCTGGGCTGGCTGGCTCTCTGTGGTGGGGGCCGTCTTGTGCATTGCAGGAGGTTCACTAGCAACCCTAGATTCCAGCCACTTGATGGTACTGGTACCTAGTACCCCTACTCCAGGTGTGACAGCCATCAGAAGTCCCCAGATGCTGTCAAATGTCCCTTTGGGGCAAAATTGCTCTTTGCTTCTGAAGGGTTTTTAGCTTTTTAAAGCTCATGCTTAATTCTTTTTGAACACTGGCCTTTTGTGTAGTTTGCATGGAGGGCTGTTTGCTTCTCAAGCACCGGCCCTGATAAATAAGCTTTATTTACATAGTAAAACTCAAAGAAATACTTTCTTCATCTGCATTTTTGTAGCTGGAAAAAGGAAATCAAGCAGAAACTCCCAGGAGCTGTGTTTTATGGGCATAGTCAGCAGGGCTGTTGGGTAAGGACTGTGTTTTCTTCCGGGTCTAGTTTGAAGTTAGAGGGATACCAGCTTCCCCAGAGTGGCATTCTTGGAATTTGAAGTGCTTGTGTGTCAAGTCCCACCAGACCTCCACTGAAAGGTGGATGCTGGATCTGTCACCTGACATTTAGCCTGTCGTTTTACTGTGGCTGGGAAATCCACAGAAACCCGATTCTCCATGCTGCTGTTGGAGAGGGAGCAGAAATAGTGTCCATGTCCTAAGAAAATAGACTTGGAGCCGTTCACATTTCTGAGGGTGCACTTGAAAGCAGGACAGCCCAGGACCTGGGTGAGTCGGTGCCATGGATGTCCTTGGTGTCCTGTTTTTGCATGTTCCTTTTGCTCATCAGTTCAGCAGATGTAAAACCTCAGTGGGGTTAGGGAAGGGGCTAGAATTCCAAGAAGGCAGTAAGGGATTCCTTAGGAAGCATTCAGTGCACCAGCTGGGTGTCAACTGACCCCTGCAGCCTCAGTAGTGCTTGTTAAAGTGGGGAAGAAATGAAGCCCCAGCCCCTTCTTTGTGCCATTTCTTAAAGCTCCCCTCTTTCCCTGCCCCCAAAAAGGTCAGAGCAGGGCCTTGGACAGAAGCTGCAGAGTAGATGTTAATTAGGGCCTGGCCTGGTCCCAAGGGCGGCTCCTTTGGCAAGTGGATGATTTTCAGGTTGCCTCTGGGGAATAAAACTGCTCCCAACCTGCCTCCCCCTCTCAGGGGGCACCAGACTGTTGAAACATTTCTCTGGACTGGACACAAAGTCCTTAAATGGCCTTTCTAATTTGGATGGAGAAGGTGGGGAAAGGTGGGTGGAAGGGAACTGGCACATTTTGGGGCGGTGCATGGAGCCAGGTGGCAGTACGTTCTCCAGAGCTCCTGATGTTAGAAGGCTCACGGCACAGATGGGCCTTGGTGGGTGTTGCAGGGGGGGCACAGAGCATGCATGGCACCTTCCTTTGTGGCTGAAAGGGCTTGATTTTATGGGGCCCTGCTAAGTCATGGTCATTGGTGACCTGGGGACCTGCGAGCTCAGAGTGAGTAGTGACATTGGTCAGGACAAGTTGTCCTTGATAGAATCTGGACCTGAGGGCCACCTTTCAAACAAGCCCACCCACCGTCTCAGAGAGACCGAGGTGTCATCTTACTTAGGCTACAAGCATTCTCCAGAGGACTCATCAGCAAGCCACAAGCCCACCTTTCCCCCTGACTCCTCCCCTCAAAGAGCCCACCGAAAACCCTGGCCATAAAAAGCCTCTTAACCTGTTAGAGGCCCCCTTTCCTTTGTTCTGCTGGCCAGGACAAGGGGGTCCCTCTCAGGTTCAGCAGTAAACCTGCTTGGACTATTGAGTTTGCATTCCCTCTTTTTTCTTTATACCCTCTTTTTTCTTTCAGTCCTATGTCCTTATATTTGCTCCCAAGAACCAAGCTTTCTCAATATCAGTAGCAGATTTTAAAAAGAGGCACCTGTTGAACTGAGCGATGAACCAGGAACCCTCGGATCTGAACTTCTCTGTGGATGTGGCGCGATGTCTGTGTTTGGGCACAATCCCTGGCAGTGCCCGTGCTTGGGAATGCCGGCTCTTCCAGGTGTCTGGGAGGAATCTGTGGTGGCTGGGGGAAGCCACCTCAGCACACCCAGGGGCCGAGGCTGCTGTTGTGGCCTCAGCAACTCCTCGCATCAAGATCTTGGTCCCTTTTGAGGCCAGCTTCAGTTTTTCCAGTTGTTAGGAGGAGTGTAATTCTGAAGACTCACTTGTATTTAAATAGTATGGTTAAAAAAAGAAAAGTGAGTTTTCTTTCTTGTGCTGAAAGCCCCTTCTTTCAGTTGGTAGACTTGCCTTGCCAACTGGCTTGCCAGTATATCTTTATTGTGCCATCCAGTCTTCACCTATGTGGGCCCTGCTGAGTTCCCATCCTTGGTTCTCAGAAAGAGTTCTGGGCACAGTGGGTGGGGAGTGGGGGTAGGAAGTCAGGCCAAGTCTAAAGTGAGATCTTAAGGTCTGATGGCTGGAGCTTTGAGGTTCAACGGTTGGAGGATTCTTCATTTCTTAGGTATTAATCTAACTTGACTCACATCTAGAAATCTAGAGGCTCTGCAGTGTGAAAACCTGTACAAATAAAACTTAAGCCCTGAATCAAATATCTGTACCAGGATAGGTTTGAATTTCCTGGTTCAGTTGTATTTCTTAACATGCCCAAACATTCATCTTTTGAGAGAAAAAAAAGCTGGTTTTCCCACAAGCTAATAGTAGAATGGTACAATAATGAACCTGTCATAAAAACAATTGTTTTTAAGTAATGACTGTGTGGCATCTTACTACACGGATGGACAGTGACTGCAGTGGGGGATGGGGGGGACTTGATGTTGTAACCACAGTGTAGCTCATATGAAACCTTCATAAGATTGTATAGCAATGATACCTTGATAAAACAAACAAAACCAAAACAGTTGTTTTCACTTTGTCCTAAAGAGCTGGGATTTCTAAAACTCGCCCTTCTATTTCATGGCCAAAGACATTGGGCTCCTGGCTTGGAAGGGCTGGTTTTTCTATTTGGAAAGCATCGGGATTTGTGCTCTTGCCAGAGCTCTTTTGTGTCCGCATGCAAATAAACCTGGATTTGTGGGTTTCTGAGGAGCTCTGTGCAGCTTCTCTTGTTTGTACACGGGGCACAGTGTAAACATTCGACAAGATAATTTAAGGGTTTAAAGACTGAATGGACTTTTTATTCAGGTCTTAACGTTTACTTTCCAATGCCATAGTCAGGAAGGGGACAACACTTTGAGGAGAAATTCTGCAAGCCACGGCCCTCCAGGCCAAAAACTTTCACCCACATGCAGGATTTTGGAAGGGCTGAGGGCTGCATGTCGCTGGCTTTGTACTCTTAAAACTTTGCTGGTGTGTAACACGGAGAGAGTATGTTCTGAAAGAATTGTTGTTCTGTTACCTTGTTGAGTCAAATATTTGCATCTAGTTGACAGAGGCTGTAACCGTTTCCCAGTGTGAACGCTAACACTTCTCTTCGGGGTAGCATAGCTTAGTAGGACAATCGGGCAACATAAAAAAAAGAATCAGACTAACCTTATTTTAGGTTCAAACCAATCAGGTTGTTCTGAAAAGCCAGGATATTCTCAATAGCAAAGCAAGAGTAACGTTTTTTTTTAACCTGGCCTTTAAAAAAAAATTCCTGGGGTAAGTTTTAGGGAATGTCAGCCACCTGTGTTGGATGGGGAAGGAGGGACAGTTCTCTGCGTGGGCTGGGAAAGGTTGGGTTTGTGTTTCTTTTTGGCAGGAGGTGACTGAGACTTTGAGATCAAAGGCAAATTTTGAAGGTCAGCAGTAACCAGGCAGGGTAGAATCTGAGTACTTTAAAGGCAATAGTTTTGCTTATTAGTGGAAGGAAAGAGACAGAATGTTAGTGTATCTTCTTGACTTTTTATTTTTATCAAAGTGGTTCTTGCACAGTTTAAATAACCAAGTAGCTCTTCAGGGCTTATTTCCTATCAGCAGCTCCCTCCTCTGTCATTTCCCCTTCCCTAGAGATAACTCTAGAAACAGTTTAGCTGATATCTTTTGGCATTTGCTTCTTTTCCGTATTGCTGCTATTTTTGTTTGTTCCTGTTAGGGGTAACCATGAACTTCCCACTATGGAAGACTGGGGTTTGGCCTTTGTTTCACATAACCTCCTTGCAACCAACTACCCAGGCATATTTCTTGGGCTCCCATACTCGCTATGTAATCACACCATAATTTGGGTTAGAAGAGGGTTTTTTCAACTTTAGTACTGTTGACCTTTGGACAGAGTAATTGTTTGTCGTAGGGGGCCATGCTGTACCTTCTAAAATTGTAGCTGGAGTGAGAATGGACCTTTCTGTTTCTTGATCCTTTGTACTGGCTCTTAATTTTTGCAGACTTACTTTTCATTTCTCTGTGTGTTTGTTGTTCCTGGGAGATTTCATGCAACCTCATGTCAAACTCTTTCCATTGAGTTTTAAATTTGTGTGCTCAGTGTTTTAAATTGCAAAGGTTCTTTTGTTGTCATTGCCGCCCTTGAATGTTCCTTTTTGATACCATACTCATCTTGTTCCATGGTTCCTCTTTCCTACCTTTGAGGATATTATACTGGTTTTTCTTAATGCCTTCTTGCTGCATAGAGGGTAGGGTGCTCCTGAGCTCTGCAGCTTTCTTTTGCCTTTGCTCTTCCATCTTTGAGGTTCCTGTTGAATGTCTAGTGCTGCCGCCGTCCGTGGGAATTTCAGAGTGGGGCATCACGACCCGCGTTGGAGGCTGGGTGGGTGTGGGCGAGTGATCTGGTGAGGCCGCTTCCCTGGGGACTCCTTTAAGGCCATAGCTGTGATTGTTTCTTTTGGGCTTGTCATGTTCTCATCAGACAGTAATTTTTTTCTCTCCTGAAGATAAGTTTCTGGTGTAGGGCAGATCTCAAAGGTGAAGGGAGGTCTACCAGTTGAGGGGACCACTGCTGTGCTCAGGGAGGGGAGAGAGGTCACCCCTGCCCCCTCCACTGGCCACAGTGGTTCCAGTTGGGAGGGAACGTCTTCACAGTGATGAGTGGCAGAGCTTGCATTTGCAGCTGGATCTTGCACTCCACCCTTAACCTTTTCTAATCCTTTATCCTCAGTCTGTCAAACTAGAATCATTATCATTTTTTTAATTATATTGCATTTGAGGTTTAAAGGAGGCAATGCGTAAAGTGAGCTGTAGGAAATTTAAATTCCTTCTCTCCTGTCCTTTCCTCCTTTCCATGACTACATCCTATGTCATTGAGAATTTGAAAAATGTAAAAAGTAATGTTAATGTATTGACCTACCAATTTACTATGGAAAGACTTGGAGCTGGATTTTGCACGGTAGCATTTTTATTGTCTCCTAGAGATTTTGTTACAGATTTTGCATAGTATTGGATTTGAAAGGAAGAATTTAATTAAATTCCACATCTCTTGCCCAGCACCAATTCATTGGTTATGTTATTTACACCCCCCACTGTAAGTCATCATTTCCTCTTTTCCCTCAAAAGTATGTTTTGAATAATACTGTTTCTTCTTTTTATAATATCAGTGAAAAGTCTCTCAGATCAGTGTGATTTTCAGAAAAACAGGACTTCAGAACAGTGGTTTTGGGAAGTGAAAGTAGTAGGAAAGATAAAGGTCCAGTATCCCCAAGACAACAGACACCATTTCCTCACTGCTTCACTCTGGCTGGAGAAAACCTTTCAGGGCATACAGTTGGACCCACAGACTTGTCGGAGACACTGTCTGCTCACCAGAGTCCATGTGTCCTCTTGTAGATGCATTGCTGGATGACAGATCCCAGCTTCGGTTGTGGTCAGGTGTGGCCACGTGACAGTACCATCTGATGAAAGCAGGTGAAAGTGAGGCCTGCCGGTTCAGCCTGCCCTCTTTCCCCCTCTTCTGGTTGGAGGGAAGTCCGACCTATGCTGATGAGGCTACTGTGATGCCTGGAACACGGTTACCCTCCCGTTAGTACCAGTACATGAGCAAGAGATGAGCCTTTGGTGTATCTGGGCCATTACACGTTTCTTGCTTTACTCGTTACAAGAGAGAGATTATTCTAACAGGTGAAATCCAGGGAGAAATCAAAGTTTGCCTTTTAACAAAACACCTGACTTTAAGAGACGATGCTTCATGTATACCTGTACAGGAGGGAATGATTATTTACTTTGTAGAAGGAATTGCTGTGCATGTCCAGTTAGCAGGTACTTTGATCCCTGCATACTTATTACTTAAAAGGAGACCTGTATGCCCGTAGATTCAGCTTCTTTCCACCTGATGATTTAACGTTCACCCTCTCTTGCTCTGCGGTCTGCCCCCCACAGGTGGTTGCCTGGGAGCTATGGAGAAGTGGGACAGAGGCAGGGAGAATCCCCAGCCCAGATAATCAGTCCTCAGGTAGGGTTGTCCAGAGGAGAGGAGGGGGGTGGCCAGCTGCCAGTATGATGTCAGGAATTGGACCTTTCTCCTGGTTGAATTGTGCTTTCCTTAACCATCTGGCTAAAGGGCTTTCCTTAACCATTCTGGCTAAAGGGCAGAATATGTTGCCTGGGAGTTGTTACATGTGGAATCCTCATGAACACGGCTGCCTTTATCTGACTAATTAATTATAATCTTGTATGGCAGACTACTTTTTTTTCCCCCTCTGGAAAATAGAACATAAACACTTGAATTAGACCATCAAACAAAGGGAGATAAAATGAGCATAGAGTACAAGTGGCCTCAGGAGGAAGGTGGAGTTGGTGTGGGGATCTCAGAGAGGGGAGAGAAGGAGGGCTTTTGGTCCAACAGGACTGCCTAAAGACAGCTTCACAAGGTGCCCGGAGAGGGTGGGGTGGGGGCGGGAGTGCCCAGAGGCCCCGAGCCTCGGGACCATGAGCCCTCCGGGACTTTCCAATGAGGTGAAGGTGCGTGTTTGCCTATGGTTTGCAAATGCTGAGGCTGACAAAATTCTGCCATCTGTCTATGTTAATCATGTATGTTTGTAAATTTGTACACACAGTGATATTTAGCTGTGCTAATTATACATATGCTTGTAAATTTGTAAGCACAGTGACTTTTTTCTTGGGGCAGAAACATTTAAAATCATCTTGAAAAAATTGAAAACAAATGGAAAAAAATTGCTCACTAGCCAAAAACATAGTTTATTTCTGGTGGTATAACTGTATCGATTCATTTTCCCCATCTCTATGGGATTCCTTGTACTAAGTTGATGTAATTAATTCCTTGGAGGTAGTTCTCTTAAGAATGACATTATCAACAATTTTTGGAATCAGGTAAAGCTTAGAGAAAGCTTAGTTTCATGCAAGCCACTTGGAATTGAAAGAATGACCTGTTTTTGTTATTGCAGAAATATATCGAGTTTTATTGTTAACCTTTTTTTAGACAGGCAATATTTTTAAAAAAAACACAACCCGAACTTTGGACAACTGGGTGCTTTATGTTGGTCAAATAGGTCGGTCTTTAAAGCAACTATGTGCCTTTTTGGTATGTGCAGCGTTTCTTTTAATTTCCTTAATGTTTATAGATGCCCTGAACCTTGAATGAAAGTTTGGAGAGGAAACATCTGTACTTGAAACGATAGGCCTGCTGCTGCATGAATCAATATTTTGTGTTGATTTAACCACAGAGATCTTCATAGTCGATGCCATTAAGGTTTCTGAACTGGGGTTGGGGTGGTGGGGAGATGGGGGACACTGTGGAGGTGGGGGCACTGTTTGTATCCTCCTTCCCCATATTCAGTGATTGGTGTTTTGGGGAAAACTGATCAGAGCCTCTATCACAAGGGCAGATTTTACATTTTCTGCTGGTTCCTGAGGATGCTGTTCCTTCTGCTCAGAGGAAGGAACTTGGTTTGCTTTTACAGAGCTTAATTTCCAGATTGCCTGTGCTGTAATTGCCTCCTGAAAAAGATGGCTCACTCAACAGGAAAACTCATTGTTTCCCTTTCCTTTGGGCCATCATTGAAATGACTTTTGCTGGCTCTTTTCCTTTGTTGTCTGCTACAGTGCTGGTTTTTCTTAAGGTCCTTCCTTGGTCTCCTCTCCCACCTAGGTGGTCTCAGGCGCTTCCTTGAAGCAGTGCATGTATGCGGACGACTTTCAAATCTCCATCTGCAGTCCCAGTCCCTCGACTGGCCTCTTGGGTGTTGCTGAGGCCCCTTATCTCAATGTGATCCAGATAGAGATCATTTTTCTTCTTTCAGCTTCTCTAATTCTGCTGGATTTCCAGTCTTGTTGATAGGTTTCTCCTCAAAGATTGAGTCATCTTGATGTCTCTTTTTCCTTGTCCTTCCACAGCCGTTTGAGCACCAAGTCCTTTGGAGCCTGAATGTCTTGTGTTTGTGGCTTCTTCATGCCTGTGTCACTGCCTCTATTCCAGCGTGCTGGACAGCCACACTCACATGTACATTCCTGGGGACTCCCATGACTCAGACTCTTCTGGCTTCCAGCACTGGATCTGCAAAAATGCTAATTGGCTTCTCATGCTTGTGCTGGAAAGGCCTCAGTAACGCCTCGTGTGACACCTTAGTTGGGTATAGAAGGTTCCTTTTGTTTTAGCTCCTGCGCATTTCCCAGCCTCCTCTTCCACTCTCTTCCCTCCTGCCTTTGTCCATTAGTCCTGTACTGTCCCAGGATGTGACTATATGTCATATGTGACTGTTGAGCTCTTGAAATGTGGCAATTCTAAATTGATATGCATACTGCAAGTGAAAATACTCACTGGATTTTAGACTTTGTCTGAAAAGAAAAATGTAAAATATCTCAATAATTCGTTCATACTAATGACATGTTGAAATGATATTTCAGCTCTATGGGGTTAAATAAACATAGTAATCAGAGTTACCTTCATCTACTTCTTTTAGCTTTCTAAAAATGTGGCTTCTGTGATACTGAATGTTATGGAGATGGTTCTTACTATATTTCTATCGGACAGCCCTGCTTTGGACTCTGGTTAGGCGAAGTGTGGTCCTTGGACCAGCAGCAGCAGCTGGGAGCTTGGGAGAAACGCTCCCAGAAGCCCCACCCCAGACCTGCTGAATGAGACTCTGCATTTTAACAAGATCCTCACATGATTCTGAGGCAAGGCTGAGTTTGCCAGGCAGCTTGGGAGAGTTTGCCAGTCCCCAACCGTGTTGTTTGAGGCTTTACAGGGATTTCTTTCTGCTGCTTTCTTTCCTAGCCATTCATGGTTTTGTGGAAGGCGGGGCCCATGTTGCACCACCCAGGCATAGTGACCCCTGGCTTCCCTCCCTGAGCACAGAGTCTTCCTGAGTGCCCCTCATGGGCTGTGTAATCAAGGACCTAATAGCATCTTTGAGCCTGATTGACAGGAATGTCCCTGAAAGCAGAGACTGGCTCTGATGCGTTCTTAGTATCCTGGGATGCTGCCTGGTACGTAGTTCAGAGGCACTAGTCTAGTGTCGATTATGTCTGTGATAGGCTGGTGTGTGCTGCTGATTTGCTTCAGGCCCAGGAGTTGGGGAGTGAAGGTCAGAGTACCCCCAGGACCAGGCAGGTCATTCAGGGTACCTTTTATGTGAATCAGGACCAAGGGACCTGTGGGGAGGCCAAGAGTCAAGGAGGCTAAAGGAAGCATCTCTCAGGTGACTCTGAAGAACATGGCCTTGCATGCTGTAGCAAAATTACACAGATGCTTCCTAGGCCTCAGAGCAACACGGCGTAAGTCAGAGCATGTAATATGCAGTGGAAACAACTAGAATGAAGACCTGCAGGAGGACTGGTCTAAACTGTGAAGATGCCCCTTGCTCTATCAAACTAAGTAAAAGCCTACGCATCACAACGGTTTGTTAGAATCCTGAGAGGAAAGCAACTGTCCTGTCTTCTTTTCCAGATTGCTTGCAGCCTGGTGTCGCTGTGTCCTGAAGAGGCATTATCACACATTGCAAAGAAGCCCTGTGAAATGCCCTTGGAGAGGCCATTCTGCGTAGGGGAGAGGTCCAGACTCTTTCCTTCCCTTACTCTCCTGGGCTGCCTTTCCCTGTCCTACCTGCTTCTGAAGTTCCCTTTTTGACCAGAGTTCAATGTCACAGGGATGTTTAGGAGAGGTGGGCACAGGGGGCAGCGAGCCTGACTGTCAGCCAGCCTGGGTGACAGGCACCCCGGGCTGTCGGCCTGATCAAGCCCGGGCCTGGCGCTACAGGGAGGGTCATCCTGTGGACTGAAGTAGGGGTTGAGCCACAGCGTGACTTCCTTCTGGTCCCTGGGGCTCAGAGAGCATTCTGATCCCTGGGTGTAGGAGAGTTTCTTCCTGCAAACCCAGTCGTTCTGCACCTTCTCAGACTGAAGGTGTAGCCTCAGTGAGGAAGCCCATTCCATTGCCTGGGGTGGCTGGAGAGGGTGAGGGAGGCCAGCCTGCATTTATTTTCCCTGGAGTCTTAAAATTTAAAAAAAATTTTTAAATTCACCCTTTTAAAGTGAATGGTTCAGTGGTCTTAGTATATTCACAGAGTTATACAACTGTCATGCTAATTGCAGAACATTTCACCACCCTCAGAAGAAACCTGTACCCGTTAGCAGCCGTTCCCCACGTGCCCCTGCCCCCAGCCCCTGGCCACCACTCCTCTACTTCCTTCTCTGTGGAATTGCCTCTTCTGGACATTTCACATAAATAGATCCTATGTTATGTAGACTTTTGTGTCTGGCTTCTTCCGCTCAGCGTGTTTTTGGGCCTTATCTGTGTTGTAGCCTGTGTCACGGCTTCATTCCTTTTTAGGCTGAATAACCCTTCCAGTGTGGGAATGGCCCACGTTTGTTTATCCATCCGTTAACTAATGGCCATCTGCTTGACCCACCTTTCTGCCTGTTCACACGTTTGCATAGTAGTCTGTTCGGTGGGCCTGTGTTTTCAGTTCTTTGGGGTATTTTCCTTGGATTCTGAGCTTGTTGCACACGCACTCGGGTGTTGTACCTGAGATTCCAGACCACAGCGGGGGCATCATACCTCGGAGAGATCAAAAGAATAGGATTGGTCATTCTGGCTCTGAAGCTGCTTAAACACAATTAAAACTAAAAATTTAAACATTTTACAATCTTCAAATGTTAAGATGAAACATTTTCAGAACTCATGGGCGTTCGTCATAACGACTCCACGGGAATACAGACCCCTGCTCTGACAGACATGGTCTCAGCTGGGCCCGCAGACACCCCAGGCACCATGTGTGCCAGTTCCCAGCACGTCTTCCTCCTCAGGACTGCAGCTCCCAGTTTGTAAAGCCTTGTCGTCAGCTGCTGTTTGCTCTCAGTGTGAGCGGGGAGTGTCCACCAATCCTGTGAAGTGGCACGGTTATTTCCCATTGTACAAATGAGGGTAGAGGTTTGCCAAAGTGGGGACTGCACCTCTGCCCTGCAGCTGTGTCTGGAGCCACTGCCAGAGTGTGCCCCCTTGGTGGGAAGCCACAGCCTGTGTGCTGAGTGCCTGGGGAGGTGCACAGGCCCTCTCCTTCTCTGTCCTGGCACCCTGGCAGAGGGTGCCTTTTGCCCAAGAGGCAGTGCAGTTCCCACTCTTCTGACAGCAAATGCAATGGTGTACTTTTTCTCTACATATGTGTATAATAGTAACAATATTATACACAGTAGTCATAGTAGTATAACTTCATTCAGGTTCCCAAAAAACCTGATTCCAGTGTGTACAAATATGTGGAAGGGGGTCTTCCCACACATACGTACACTAAGCAATTCTTGAACACCAGCAGGGTGTCAGAGAACTCAACCCAATTTGATGCTATCTGCCCGGAGACAGCCCCAGATTCCCAGGTTAAGGGCCCCATGCTACAAGACTGCCCTCCATCCCCAACTCCAGGTGCTGGTCGCAAGCTCCAGGCAGTTCCCTGTGCTTCTGCCCAACCGGCTACAGATGGGAGGTTCCCACGGCCTCCCATTTAGGTTCCATTAATTTGCTAGATTGGCTCACAGAACTCAGGAAAACACTTAACCATTACCAGTTTAATGAAGGACACCACAAAGAATACAAGTTAACAGCCAGATGAAGGGAGACATAGAGCAAGGTCCTGAGTAAAGGAACTTCTGTCCTCGGGAAGCCTGGGGCTGGCTTTGTGGCACGTGGAAGCAGCCTGGTTCCCCAAACACAGAAGCTCTCTCCAACGCAGAAGCAGGATCCCGAGCAGAGAAGGCAGAGTGGGGCAGGGCAGGCCAGAGCAGGCAGAAAGTGAGTGATAAGCTCTGCTCAGGGGCTTTTGTGAGGGCTTCATTGCATAGTCATGCATAGTCAGGACTGACTAAATTATTGGCCATTGGCTTATTCAGCCTCCAGCTCCTGCCCTGGGGTGGGGTCCACCATTAACATGACAAAACACTTGTTTCACCTTTAAGACTGCAGTGTTTTCAGAAATAGGGTGGAGACCAAATATGCTTGGTAAATATGTATTTCCCAGCTGAAAGGCTCCTGGGAGGGGGGCACCTCTGTTCCTGCAGGTTAGAGGAAGGGGATGATGCAGGCAGGAGCCCAGTGGCACCGGGAGCCGTGGAGGGTTTTAAGGCAGGAGGTGGTAGCAGGTATCACCCTGGCAGCAGAAGGGCAAATGGGTGCAGGAGTGCAGGGAGGCATCAAGAAGCCTCGGGCTCCGACTGGTGGTAGAGAGAAGCCCAGGATCTGAGTGGTACCCTCGAGGCCCAGTGGGACCCACCTGGCCCAGGGATGGAGGATGCTGGACATGGCACCTGAACTAGGTATGCAGCTGCAGGTGCCACCGCCTCTCCCCGTCCTGCCTGGTGGTGGCGAGGGCTGATCAGGGGTGAGACCCCCTGGCTTCAGGATGCAGGTCAAGGCTCCAGAAAGCTCTGTGGAGGAAATAGGAGCATCCGGGTAGTCCTGGCCCTCCCCTCCGCCCGGGGGCAGTTGGGGCGATGGACAGGCGCTGCCTTCACAAGCTCACTCTGGGATATGTGCAGCAGGTGTGCTCAGCGCCTCTGTCTCCTCCCAGTGGTTCCTGAAAAACACTTGGCCGCCTGGCTTGTATGTGTGCGTTTTCCTTGCTCTGTCCTAATTGCTTCTGGAGGAAGGAAAGTAGTTTGTTTGGAAAATTTTCCTTTTGAGAATAAGAATTACTAAAAAGTAGCAGTCCAGCTAAATCATTTGAGTCACTCTGAGTTAAATTTTCTTTATATGAATGATGATGAGTCAAAATAAGGATGTCGCTTGGGCTTCTCTGGAAGAGAACATGAGAGTGTTGTGTGTGTTCTTGATTAACATAACATGCATTCAGCAGTTCCTGTTTGGGGATGGAATGTTGTAATTACGATTTCAGTAGCAGCTCAGGGAGTGACAAGAGAGTTGCTGGACCAGTTGTTCAGGTTGCTAACAAACAGTGATGGAGTGTGTCTCTACCTGGAAGTGTGTTGACCATGGTTACAGTCTCTGTGCTTAACAGAGAAGAAGGAAATTTAAAAGTTCATTGGAACTGGGAGAGACAGTTCTTACCAAACTGCTTGGGGCTGAGCTGTCTGATCCCTGGGGACCCAATTCCACTTGCAGCATTTAAAGCCAGATCTGCAGTATGCGACTCAGCCCCGAACTGTCCTGCAATAGAAATAGTATTAGTCACCACGAAACTAACTCATCAAATGATTCATCTGTAATTTTGCACAGATTAATAACCATTCTTGTTATGTGACTACTACTGCTAAAATTAATTGTACTCTAGAATAATGAGTTATGTAATTGAAGATATCTTTTCAATGTTTTGCTCTCAAGTTGTTAATCATAAGGTTGCATTTCAATTGTCGCTGTAAGAAATGAGGTTTTTTTTGTAGTTATGCCTTCAATTCATGTAAAATTGTGTAGCATGCCATGAAAATGTCATTAGCTACTAGTTACTTTTCTCAGAAAGAGACAGGATCTGTGCAAAGTCCTTTTTGGTTTTTGGCTTTTGTTTTGCCTTTGGTAATAATCCTGAAATCCCATAACAGTTTTATGTGGAGAAACAACATTTACAATTCAGGTGAAAGAGGTCAGAACATTCTGGGTTTTCTCTCAAATCTTTTTAGTTTGGCTGTTTAAACAAGAAAGGATCATGGATTTGTAGTAAGAGAAGGGAACACACACGTTGGGATCCATAAACCTAAAAATTTCCATTGACTCTCCCTGCCCCCCAGGATTAATGCATTTGGATTTTATAAGCAGGTCTTGGACCTGGTACTTGGACAAAAGTGATTGCATGAACCCTTTCTTAGCTGGCCCCCAACACGCAGAGCCCCGAGTGCAGGGAACAACGGTGGGACATCGGAGGAGCCTTCTGGACACTGGGAGGCCAGCCAACAGACCAGTAGTCCTGCTGTGCTCCCGTGATCCCAGCACACAAGAATTCTGCTCTTTGTAGCTGTGCAGGGTCTTCTTTGGGCTGGGTCACTTGATGGGGCTGTTTCTTCCCATTAGGACCTTGCCTGATGCCTCAAATCCTAGGGGTGGCATGGAGAAGACACAGCAAGCCAGACATTCCCAGGAGTCTCCCCTGAACTGTGTGGGCGGCCAGCCACTCAGTGGAACTGCTACCTCCTCGCAATTCTGGGGGCTACTTTCTTGACAGCAGTTTAAGGGTTTCATGTCTTTTAATGAAATACATCATTTGCAGAATATAACAGGATAAAAGCAGCAAAGAACTCTCTGGGATGGAAGGTCACTGTTCGTACACTGGGAGCTTGGAGAAAAGAACTTTTTAATATCAAAATTCAAAGATGAGGAATAATACTTGCTCGGAGTAGCTTTAAAGGTCCCTATCTAGGAAATTCCAAGTTCAAAACAATTCTGCAACTACATATTAAAGAATACAATGAAGCACAAGGAATGTATTATAAGCCTGCTTCATTCCTGAATGGTGGCCCCATGACTTTCTCCCCGGTGGAGACCAGCTTCCTTGTGTAATCAGTTCTTGCTTCAAGAAAACAATATTTATACAAATAACCCTGTGACATGATGTGTTAATTCTAACTTTGAAAGGTATTTAGGTTTTTGCAAAGTGGTGGGGTTTTTTGCTGTTCTGTTGCCATAGAAGTTGTGGGTGAGAAAATTAACCAACTGACATCTTAGAGAAAGTGAGGCCGGTTGTTACTTCCGTGTCTCATCCTGTGTTTATACCAATGCCAATACGAATGCCACCTGGCCTAGGTGATTCTTCAGTCTTGGCTGTTAAGGATAATGACAGCTCTTGGGAACCCTGTAGGCCGTGCTTTTATTCCTCATTAGATGCTGTGTGCTCAGCCTGTACTCACGGTGGACCGTAAGTAGGGTGTGTGTGTGTGCACCGAAGAAAGGAAGGGCCCGCTTGCCTCCCAGCCAGGGCTCCTTCACTGGTTGTGCCCGTGAGTCACCTGGAAACCTTGAAGAGCAGGGAGGTGGCCTCCAGCTGTGGTTCCATACGAACACCCTGAAACCGGTGTGTTGTAACTCTCCAGGGATTCCACCTTGACCTTGGGCCACCTGCAACTACACTGGCCCCGTACCGGGCTCTCCCACAACTGCAGGGCTTGGCCATGTGGGCCAGGGTTCTCATGGGATCACCACTAGCCACCACGCTGCCCTGCGCCTGACACAGGGACTCAGTGGATGTTAGGCCATGACCTTTGTGACGTCCAGGGTCCTTTGCTTCCCTCTGCCTTCTGTTTGCACACAGGGTTTTGTAAGCAGGTCTGTGGTCATTAAAGCCATACTCTTCATGAGTAACCTGACCTTATGTGTCACAGCTGGGCTTGGGTGACCAAAAGGAGACTTCTCAGTAATAGAAGGTTGTCATAACATCTAAATGTTATTCCAGACAGTGTTTCTTTGATGGCTGTCATTTTATGTTTGAAAAATCTATTTCTAAAAATAACTTCATTTTCAGCTTTTCTTGGTCCCTTGAAGATGCTATTTATCAACAATGACATAATCACTATATACATTCTCACCGTTTACAGGATGAGCAAGATTTGGGAGAGTTCACCCGAAGCTCAAGCACTTGTGAACAGTGGGCAGTGGAAAAGCCATAGGGACCCTGCCGGGCTTTGTGACCCAAGTGAAGAGTGACTCCCGGAAACTCCATGGCAGGTCTGGGTCCGTGGCGACTTTATATCTCCTGGAGCGCAGGGCACTGGGGCCCTGGCTGCACATTCCACTCACCTGGGGGCTTGCATGCTGCTGCTGACCAGGCTGCAGCCCGGCTCAGTTAGGTCAGGATCACGGGGTGGGCCCAGCTGTCAGTGATTCTGAAGCCCACCAGGAGACTCAAATGTGCAGCTGGGTGGAGGGAGAGTCATGGCCTCACGTTTGCACCCTACACGGGCTGGTAGGTGTGGAGTCTGGCACACAGTTCTCTGCAAAGCATGAGAAGATTAGGTCCATCTGGCCAGGGGAGGCCTCACCTGGGTTCCCTGAAAAGGTGTGTCTTCTGAGCTCAAGGAACCGCACTGGTTCCATCGGCCAGTGCAGGGGAGCAGGGTCAGGCTTCGGCTGGGCTCACAGGAAGGGAAAGAAATGCCTGTGCGCTGAGGCTGGAGCACAGGGCTTTTAAAACAGGAAGAGCTGGGTGATAAGCTATGTTCTTGGGAGCCTGCCAGGTGCCAGGCTAAGTGCTTCACCGAGGCGATTCTCTGAGTGGGCTCCCTGGGTGAGCAGCATCAGCCGCCCCTGGGAGCTTGTCAGAAATGCAATGTCAGGCCCTGCCCCACACGGAGAATTGGTGGGCCATTCTCACACCCTACGTGGGATCCTGACTGCAGGCCTGAGGTTGGGAACCTCCCCTTATTTGCTTCATTTTACTTACTCCTCACATCTGCTTTATGGAAGTGCTTGTTTTCTTCCAGGCCACAGCTGAGGAAGTTGTGACTCTGTGCATGTTACAGCTGTTGGACATTGAGGCTCAGGGTTATATTAGTCCAGGGTTGGGAGGCTAGTGAGCTGTGAGTGGAGGTCAGCTGGTCCCTATGGCTCTGGAGGTGGGCTCTGGGTCATGGAGCCACTGCTTTGACAGCTCCTGAGTTCCCAGTTGTTCCCCTTTACTAGGTCTCCTTCCAGAAGTGACAGGACTGAATGCCAAAAAAGGTGTGTAAGTGTGTGACCAACTATTAGATATATAGCTTTTAAAACTGCTTACCTGGACTTTGTTGGGGTTACTTTCTCCAGTTTATGCATGACTGGAATGCTTAGAGGGTTTTTTGTGCAAAATTTATGTGCACATATACACATACCTTTTTATGAACGGCAAAGCAATGGTTATTTCCATTTGAACAGTTAAACAGAACTGCTCAGCAGGGTGTAGCGTAAAGATCACAGAGTCGTGTATGAGAAGAGCCATGCTAACCCCTCCTTGTGGACTGACCTTGGACAGCCGCTTACCATCTCGGAGCACAGTTCTCTCATATCTAAGCTTGGGAGAAAAACATCACACAGGGTGTCCGAGTGGGAACCGGAGTGTTTTGGAAAGTTTCTGGTAATACTCAGGATGGTATTACCCACTGCATTTGTCAGATTTCCCTCTTTCCAGATGTCCTTGCTGGGGGAATGATCAGTCTGTTTTCCCAAGAGTTGGCATCCAGGCCACTGTTTTCCCAAGAGTTGGCAATGACCGTGCCATCCTTTGGCTGTGGAATCCCAGGGATTCCCAGTCACCGTGCTAGCCCCACTCTGTCCAGACAGCAGGTGGCCATATGCTCCGTGCACCCCTTTCTCTCAACAGGGTGAAAGGAATGCACTGAGGGCTCCAGGTCTCAGACTGGGAACCCAGTCCTAGGATAAGAAACTTCTTTAATATGTGAAAATGGAGACTGAAGACCTCAAGGAGGAGAAATTGCTTTTGGCTGAAGATGAATCACAAACAAGGAATTTTCTGAAGTTGGTAAATAAATCAGAATGTGTGATTCAGCTCAGAAGAAGAATACATGACAGTTGTTGGGGCAAAGTGACCTCCTGCTTCTGGGGGCATTCTAGCGGGGTAGGTCCCGAGGTTAGTTATCGTGCATGTTTTCAGGATGCAACCTAGTGCCATAGGAGGCAGGGTCAGGTTCAGTTGGGAGAGCATTTCAATCCAGTGTTCTTGAGGATTATTAGTTAAAGGTTTCAGGAAATCAGATTATTTCAGGTTGCCTGTTGCATAATGGTTTGATCCTGGAAGAGGGAGGAGGGGAGCCTCTTCTCTTGACCTTTGTGAGTGTGATCAAGTTGGTAGGAAATGGAAAGAAAAACTTAAGTCTTGGGATTAGTAATGCTGTACCAGCATTCATCTCCTTGACAAGTCTTCTAGAACTCTGACAGTTCCCCTCACGAGAGCATGGGGCAAGCCCTTAGAGCTGGAGATTAGGCAGGATGGGTAGTTGGGAGTCCATGTACATGGAAGTAGGCACACGGAGTAGGGAGTGGGCACAGCTAGAGCAATCGGGAGCTCCCTAGCAAGCTGGGAAAGCCAGCAGGAGCCCGAATGTGGAGCCCATGAGCTGTGTGCACTGTGGGGCTTAGTGCAGTGGGGCCGGGAGTCGCTGGGCTCTGCTGCTTGTCAAACTGTAAAGTGTGCATGGGACTGTGTCACCCAGTCTGGGCTGGCTTTGTCCTGATGCCACCTGGCTGGCTGATTTACCAGGTTTCCCCTGGCCAAGGTCAAGGTGTCAAATACCTGATGTCTCTTTTGTCTTGGCTATAGTAGAAACCTACCTCATAATGGGTCAAAGTGCAGATTTATTGGTCCTGGTTTCTGCAGCAGAAGGTGGCCAGATGTGAGGGTTTTCATGTGACCGTGCACTTGCAAGGCAGAGGAGGGAGTTGCCAGCTTCCGAGCACCCCAGGAAGTGTTTTCTTTCTTTTTAACAAATGCTTTCTGGTGTCCTGCAAAGGAAGACTGCAGGCCAGCTATGGACCATTTACTAGGGAACAGCACAGCTGAAGGCCTTGTGAAAGCCAAGCTCCCGCTCTTACCTGTCTGGTGGGCCAGCAGGTCCTTGGGGGCAGACCCACCTCTGTTTCTAGGTTTCTTATTGTCTGGGAACTGGATGCCCTGCCCACCAGTTTCTCTCTCTGGCTTTCTCGTAAAGATAGCTACTTCCAGTTTGTCCGAGACTGAGAATTCCGTTCTGCATTCTCCCAATGTTTCTGAAATTCCCCCTCCTCGGTCATGACTGAAAAAATGTTCAAGTATTGGGTGATGTGCAATCTACAAGTTATTTTTTGCTTACAACCCAATTGTGAGTCTCCACTGGTGGTGTCCCCTTTCCACAGTGGCTACAGTAGCAACCCCCTAACTCTGAGTACTGAGGCCCTGGAACATGGAAGAATGCTCAGAGTGAGCAGACCCCCACACCCACCCACACACGTGTGGGATTCTCATCTAGGCTGTAACCGGGGGATTGTGGGGTAGGGGGTGACTTGCCTCCTGAGCCTCCTCACCAGTGATGTGGTCATGCCTGGAGGCATTGTCACTGCTATGGCTGGTGGGGAGGTGGCTGCTGGCATGTGGTGGGTGGAAGCCTGGGACACAGCTGAACATCATCCAGTGCACAGGACGCCTGTGATTAAATGAAGGTTCCTATGGCCAGAATTCTCACCTGGCCCTGGATGGCTAGCTCACTACACACATGTGGGCAATGCACTGCTATTGACTCTATATAAGGAGCTCCGCCCAGTGCTCTGGGTGACACAGTGGCACAGCTGCAAGGCTGCAGGAGAGCAGAGCCGAGGACAGAGGCCCAAAGGATGGCTGTGTGGGCAGAGAGGCCGAGAGGCAGAGACTGGCTTGCTGCGTGCAGACTCACTCTGAGTGGATGAGATTTTAGTGATTGACCTGCCACCATGGAAATAAAGTAGGGTGTAACCTTTTCACCCCAAGAACATTCTACTGTCATTTCTTTGGTCACACAGAGTGAAATTGCCCGGGACTGAAACCCATTGGCAAGACAATGCCCCACCACAGAGACCTGTTCACCCAGCACAGCAGCAGTGCTGAGCTGAGAATGGCCACCCGAGACCCCCCATCACTTTATCCAGGGACCGCGGTCCCTAGCATGGGTTGGTGCTGGGCCCTCGTTGGCAGTGGGGTAAGAGACTGCGATGGATGGGAACCTGAGGGAAGCGTGGGCTTCTTCAAGAGGAAGGCGTGCTGGTGGGCAGAAAGGAGAGTGAGTTACCTGTGTGCCGTGGGTCCTGGAGGGCACTTTGAGTCTGTGCTCAGGAGGAGCGTGGACACAGCAGGTGCCCTGCACACGGGTGCTGGGTGGACTGAAGCCGTCAGAGCATCCCGTTCTTAAAACAGGGTGGCTAGCTCCCCATTTACCACTGTGGTCAGGTGGTGTAAGTGCCTGGAGATGGTGGAGCACACCTCTTCACTGGTATAACCTTGTCACTTCCTGTCACTATCTCGGCACTCATTCCCTCTCTCTACATAGTAAGGTTCATTTCCTAAAGTCACACCCACTCTTTCTTTGGTGTCCTCTGTAGACCCCAATGGCCTTAGGGCAAGAAAGGGCTTCTGGTTACACGCTCTTGTGTGCTGGAGAAAACACTGAAGTTCAGAGGGGTGAAGGACACTCCCCAAGGTCACACAGCTTGTTTATGACAGGATAATGTCTAGTGACCCTGAGTTCCTAAGGGAAGTCTGTTTGGGCAGTTTCTTTCAAAGCAATTAATACGAATGGTACAAAATTACATGATTCTAAAGAATCTTAAAAAAACAATGGCGGAGGACTTTGTTCTTAAAAAAATTTTTAATAAATCCAACCCGGGCTTTTAGATTTCATGCAAAATAAATGCAGACTTGTTTCCTTGGTGTCTCCATGGTACTTTTTCCAATTAGGACTTTGTGGATAGGCAATGTAGGATTACAAGGGTAACATCTGGGCTTGTCTGCCAACTTTCGAAAGAGCTGTTTTAGGTTTATACTAACACTGAGAGGAAGGCGCATGTCTCTCAGCCCCACTCGGCAGAGTGGGACATTTACGAGGACAGTGACCCTGAGCTGACCCTTCCAACTCACCTGAAGCCCCTAGTTCACCTTTGGGTTTTTTCATGGCATGTACTCTCCAGGTTTGGACAAACACATAATGGCACAGACCCACCTTTATAATCTGCACTGTCATAAAAGTACTCTGCTCAATTCATTGCTCTTACCTGTTTCCTGCCTCCAGAGTGTCGCCTTTTCAGAAGGTCATCGAGTTGGAATCGCATAGTCTGTAGCCATTTTAGATAGGCTTCTTTCATTTAGAGTAACCTTAATGTGTATACTTTCTTTGTGAATTGATAACTCGTTTCTTTTTAGCTCTGAAAACCTTTGGTTTTCAAGTTTCCTGTGGAGCAGAAAGTTGTTAGTAATTATGGAATTTTTTAAATTTACATGTGACAGTGTTTTGCTCTCCCTCCTGGATGGCTGAGTGGCTTCTCTCATCTCCAGATGGTCCTGCACAATGTCCTTAGACATATTAGCCCCTCAGTAGTATCCCCCTGGGAGTGTTTATGTAGCCAGGTCTCTGCCAAGTATAGGACATAAATGACCCATTTAATGCCATGATGCCTCTTAGATACTGTCCTTCCTGTTTATAAATGGGGAGGCTGGAGCATGAATGTGTCCAATAGCTAGTCCAGGTCGGTAAGCTAGTACATGGTGGGTGCAAATGCAGGTGTGTCCTGGGTTCTGGACACCTCCAACCCCATGCGGGCTGTGAGAGAATGTGCCACACGGTTGGCAGGCTGGTGAGCAGGGCATGTGGGGTGAACACGGGGTTGGGGGGTGCCAGGTGGTGGTCTAGGCCACCTAAAACACTCTGTGAGTTGCTGTGGGGACTGAAAGAGTCCCTTCACATAGTGCTCCCTCCAGTGTTTGGTAGAACCATCTCTGGTGAGTTTAGCTGAGATACAAAGTCCATTCCTGGTCCCTTAAAGGCATTTCCTGTATTTCATTTGATCACTAAAATTACCTCTTGTCTTAAAGGCATCTGTCCCCTCTGTCCTCAGGCACTTCTTCTTCCACCTCCCCTGTGTCTGTCCCCAGTGGTGGCCCTTTGTCTCCTCAGTCTGTGTGCTCAGTCCCTTGGGGAACCTTCTCCACAGTCCTCAGCCCCATCTGGTTCTCCGGGCCCACTGGACGCTCCTGCCCTTCAGCCCACCTCTTCTGCTGTCTGCGCGCATCGTCCCATCAGGCGACGGCCTTCCATGATGGGCAATGCCTTGCGTTAATTATAGGCAGTGGACTGTGTCACCTGTAAAAGCTGTCTTTTCTATAACTGAAGGTGGTCAGGAGTAGCTGGGAATGTCCTCTGGGGTGTCAGGGAGGGAGGCCACGGCTGGGGCCCAGTGAGGGGGGAAGGTTGTGGCATGCAGACTGGGCTAGAGAACATCACCCAGGGACAGGTAAGGGGGCAGAAGAGGGTGCCAGGTAGCAGAGTGCCAGGTGATGAGGACTGATGATGTAGCAAAGGAGAGGGGAGACCAGGCGCCATGGAAGGACAGTGGTCTGGTCTTATCTGTGACGGTGTCCTCTCCTCTAGGCTCTGGTGGGGACACTTCCTACGCTGCCTTCCTGTGACCTCTTATCTGCAAATTCACTGGTGACATGGGCAGGTTGCTGGAAACTGGCCTGGAGTCTCATCCAGGAAGAGAAGGGAGGCCAAGGCGGGAGGGGTCGTGGGGGGCGAGTGGCGGGTTTGGCGTTGGAGATGCTCCAGCGTCCCGAGGGAGCCTGCTGCTGACCTGCCCTGGGCACCTGGGGGCAGCCCTGGGGAGGAAGGCCTTTAGCGCCTGGTTGCTGGCGCGCAGCTTGGGGGCAGCTTCGTGCTGGATTTGTTCTGAAACTTCAACCAGCACCTGCCCAGCAGGAAGAGCCCGGTGGCTGCATCAGCAGGTGTGCTGAGAGTGCGTCCTTGTGTGTCCTTGAAAGCAGTCAAGGCCGTCTCTGTTCTGGAAAGTAGGTTTTATCAGTGTGAACCCTGGAAACAGCTCGCTGATTTGGGGGCAGGGGGCAGTGAAAAACCCAGTAGCAATGTTTACTGTAAATATGTTGACCTCATAGTTTCATTTCAAAACTGGGAGTCGGGAAATTGGACTCGAAGTGCCTCCTCCTTTGTGCTTGACAGGTGAGTTCAGGTGAAACATGCATAGCCTTTGCTTTGTGGTGAGGAGGGCCAGGGGGTCACGTATGTGTGGCTGGATGCGTGTGTAGCAGGTCATTTCTGGGCATTTGGCTGTCCTGCCTCCTCCCCTGCCCCCTCTTGGGTCCTGGTGCCTCCTTCCCATTGCTCTTTGTTCTTGACAGGTGAGCTGTAGTTCCGTATCTAACCACTGTCAACCTCAGTTTCCTCCTCTGTGAAAGGGGGTGGAGGACCTTCCTTCACAGACTCGTTTCCAGAATCTGTAGGGCCTGATGTATAGCTGAGCGTTTAGTCTCTGCTCAGCAGGTTGGAGCTAGAAGTCAGGAATGCCATCTCTGACCCATGTCTGCTGCGCGCCGGCCTCCCCTCCCCCTCCCCCTCCCCCTCTGGGGGGCCTTCCTGCCTCAGGTGCTCTCAGTCAGCAAACTTCTTGCCTTTCTTTTTCTCTTTCCCCTTCCTCCCTTTTCTTTTCTCTGCAGGTATGTCATTTCCGTACTATAAAATTCACCCATTTTAAGTGTACCGTTTTGACGTTTAGCAAATCCAAAGTTTGTCCGTCACAATCCAGTATTTGAACATGCTTCCGCCACCCCAGAAAGATCCTCCTCATTGAGATGTCACTCCCTGCTTCCACCCCAGGCAGCCCTGAACCTCCTGTGTCTCTGCATCGGCCTGTTCTGCACGCCTCACATCCACTCTGGCCTCTGCCCACACGGTGTCTGGTTGCTTCCCTCAGCATCACCTTTTGAAGTTCATGTTGTAGCATGTGTCAGTAATTCATTCCTTTTTCTGGCTGAGTACTGTCCCACCATGTGGCACACTGTATCCTTGACCATCATCTGATGGACGTTTGTTGGCTTCCCATGCCGTGTTGCACTGTCTGCGTGGGGGCTGCCCCACCTTTGTGGGTTCCCCAGGGAGGTGGCCAGGCTTTATGTCCTGGAGGAAGTGGGTCACTTAAGTCCTGGGAAGACCGAGTCTATCACTTGTAAGCAAGAATGGGGCTTTTTCTCTTTTTACATATAATCATAAGATTGTTAGAAATAGCTAATAAACCAAATATTTGAAAAATGTGTTTCATGTCATCTCTGCCTGACCTCAGGAAGTAACTCTGAATTCTTGTAACATGGAGGAAAAATCCCCAGCTTCATCAACCTGACAGCTAAATGGGGAGAGGCTTCAGGAGGCATTGTCTCCACATGGCTTTTCTTTAGAACGTGTGGTGTGCACGTGACCTGTCTTGCCCGCCGCCCCTGAAAGCGGGGCATGTGTAACAAACTCGGGGGAATGAGCAGTTTCTGAAGAGGCGAGTTTCTGGGTGTCTGTGGCAGTGGGCTGCATCCTGAGACAGAATTCCTTGTCTGTGTCACTCTGTTTTTCATGGAGTGGAGCCAGCTCGGGGTGGTCAGACATGCGTGCCACTGTGTGCCCCGTGGGCTCCTCACCCTCCCTCATGGGGTCACAGTTCAGCGCGGCTCCCCAGTCTCCTGGGGCCTGGCAGGATGCCTTCCACTCGGCTTTGCAGTTGGTTCTCCCAGCCACGCAGGTCACTGGGCGATGGGACACAGTCTGTCTGTAGAAGAGCTGGGATTGGGTGGTCCTGGACACTTCCTTAGGGAGTAGGGTACTGAGTAAGGTCGGGGTTTCAGTATGGCAGTAACTGGTTTCTCACTCACCCCCATGACAGCTGAAAACTGCTTATAAGATGCTTGCTGTTAGCGTATTACGGTCTGCGTGTCCTGCCATGGGCCTGGGGATTAACGCATCCCACATCATAGATCAGATCTTGACCACTGAAGGCGGTAGAGTAATTTGCATGCAGGTATCTCGAATAGTGAGTAATCTTAGTAGATCCTTTGTTTCTTAAACCGTCCAGAAAATCCGGTGTAAAATGAAACCCTGAAGAGTTAACCCAAAAGGGAACAAAAACCCTGAAGAGACTATTAAGACAATCTCTCATTCATGCCTCAATTTAATTTGGAAAACGTGTGCATACGATGGTCACAGAGGGCTGGCACTTTCTCCGAAGCCAGCTTCAGCAAGAGCAGCCCTCCGCTAAGATGCAGTGACTATTCCCTGGAAGGAAAGCGAAACCAAACAGCAGGGCTGGCTGCATTCAAATAGCAGCATCATTTTCTTGACTGAAATTTCAGCAGGTGGCTCTTGGTGTTGCAGTAGACATCATCGAGCAGTATCTGGTTGCATCGAATATTATTTATCACTTTCTAATTTGTGTGCTTGGCTCCACCAGCCATTGTGGCTGTCCTGTGTGCCAACAGATGTCAGGTTACCAGGGCAATGAAGTGGGGGGGGGGTTTCCACTGGTCACCTGCTGTGGTTTGGGGGCAGTATATCGGAGTGATTGGTCACCTTCTTCTTGTCACCCACATTGCCTTACTCGGTCTGGAATCTGGCCAGAAAGGAAACCTTTGTGGTTAATCTGGCTCAGTCCTCAGGATGGAGAGCTTGCCCCTCAGCCCTCCAGAAAGCATGTGACCGAGAGCAAGCATTTGAAAACCACCACCGAAGTTCCCAGCCACCTTGTGTGCTTCATAACTCCTGGGACCCAACCACGAGGCCCTTTAAAGGTGCTCTGAGAGGAATTCTTGTAAAGACGCTTTAAGGAATAGAATTCAGTTGAGCGATTCATTGGCAGTTTTGACATATATATGATCAGTATCAGTGAAACCGTCACTGTAACCAAAGGATAAACAGCCATCACCCCAAAGTGTCCTGGTACCCCTTTGTGGTCTTTCCCTGAGCCCCGCCACAGATCTGCATCCTGGTGCTCGGGGTCCGTGTGTGATGGCTGGGGTTCTGCAGAAATGGGTCCTGCACAGGCACTTGCTTCTGGCTGGCCGCTTGCCCTCAGAACAAGGATTCTGCTGGCATCCATCTCTGTCCTGGAGCATGTCACTGGGGCATCCCTCCTGTTGCGGAGCTATATTGCATCAGCAGCTCATGAGTTATATGCTGGTGGGATTTTCTTGTAAATATGAGAAGCTAACTTTTGGGGAGTAATGGAAAGGCTAGCTCACCGGGAGAAAGAACAGTTTCCCTTGTCGGTGAAGACTACCTCCTGAAGGATGCCTCTCCAACCTGCCAGGGCCTGTCTACTTCAAATGCCATGGAGCCCTAACTTTCCCAATTTAGGGAAGACATATTTTCTTCCATATGTGAGGTCACCGGAGACCTTCGTGCTACTGCCAGCAGGAGGACAATGGTGGTATTCAGTTGACTCTGATATGATGTCACTTTGGGAAGAGAATGCCATCCTCTTCGAAGCCTTGCACGTATGTATATCTGGACTTACAGGTAGTCTTTTATACAGAAAACATTGTAAATTGAACTCCTGTTGAGTGGATTTCTATTTACTATCTTACGTTCTTGGGAATATGTTAGAATATGGAAATTTTAACCTCAGGGTTAAAATCTGCTGCTGCTAATTTCACATTTGCTAATTGAAACAGATTTAGGATTTTATGGAATTAGACCATGGAATATGTTGCAGCAGTTTAAACTGCTATTCATGAGGAATTTATAGAAAGGCAAATGCTTATAACAATGTAAAATTACATAGGCGACATGAAGGAAAAAATTGTGAGTATATCAGAATGTTAAGTATGTGTAGTGCAATATGGGTGCATCCCTCTCCCCCAACTTGTTTGGACTTTAATATGATTTAAAACTACTGAGTACATTTTAAGAAAGCAAATAAATGTATACAACTTGCTTTGCAAGACTGCTTTTCCACATAGGATGATTTGGAGAAAGACTTTTATCTTTTAAAAATTCTCCTCCATGGCAGTGAATTGGTAAAATTTAGCATATATGCAAGGATTTCTTGTAATGAATAAAATAGAACATAGTGCAAGTTACTGTCCATCCATGCCTTTCAACTTGGCTTATATAATAAGTGATAAAAAACCAGTACCCTCCAGCATGTGACCTGGGCCATCATGAATTCCTAGGAGGGAAAGAGGCACTGCCAGAGAGGAACTACTAGGGGAACTGTGGAGTCGACAATAGCTTTTAATCTCTTTGGGTTGTTATGCACCAGATGTGAGACGCCCACCACAGTGTCCCTCACCCGGAGGACCCCCTGGTGAGTACTCCATTTTCCTTGCCCAGCGTCACACAGCGAGTGGCAGTAACAGATGGGTCTGTGTTCTCTGGGCCTTGCTTTCCAGCATTGCTGGTCAGTCTTCGTCCTTCAGAAGGAGTTACATGCAAACATCCTTTTTCTGTAAGGTCCACAGAACTGAGTCTTTGTGTGCAGACATCCCATTGCTGTGTGATATATACACGGCCTGTGTGGTGTAGTAATCTGGCAACTTCTTTAATAAGCATTCTGTTGTAAATACCTCTTATTTATGACTTCTGAGATTCCTGTCTTTGAATTCTTGTTCAAGCGGTGTAAATTTAGGGAGTTTGGACCATTTCTGTCTTAACCCATTGTTCTGCTTCACTGTTGATACATTTTTATTTAAAGGAATTCCTGAAGGCCCGTGTGGGACTCTGCTGATTTCTCTGAAACAGTCTCATGTTTTTCCTTTGACCCACGGCAGGCCTCTGCCTGCACTAGGGGTCCTCGCAGGAGAGCCCCCATTGCTAGGAGCTCAGTGGCCAGATGACTTAGCCCAGAACTGTAAGCATGCTGGGCCCTTACAGGTGAGTTGAGGTCCCTTCCCCACCTGCAGTTCTTGAGTCAGAGCCAGTGCCCAGTCTGATGGCACCAATGTGGGGGGTTCAGGGTTTTCAGAGAGACCCCCCCGGCTTCCTCTCCTGCCAGAGGAAGGCTGGGGAAGCAGGCAGCTTTCAGTCCCGTCCTTTGCTTAAGCCGCAGAGCTGGGGAGAGCTCAAGCCCTGAGTCCAGTGTTCCTGTGCCCTTTGCTGGTACAGAAAGGCGGGGTTCCCACATACCCCACACCCTGTTTCCCCGCGGGTTCTCTCCTTGTGTCCATACAGTATGTCTGTCCATTGAGGGACCGATACCGATCCATGGTAGTTACCGGCTTGTTCCGGGACTCTCCGCAGGAGGCCGCATTACGTCTCACCCTCTTGCTGCCCTCAGCTCCTCATGCCTGTGGCCGTTTCCCAGGCTTGTTCTTGCTGATCCTGGCCGTTTGGAGCAGGACTGGTCAGATGTTTGTAGGCCGCTCTACTACTGGGTTTGTCTGCTGTTGGTCAGGTTCAGACCAAGGTCTCAGCTTTTGGGGAGGAAGGCCACAGAAGGGAAACACCATTCTCATCACGTGATACGTCTTTTGCTTTGATTTTCCAATTTTTCATAATTCTAAGAATTAGAATTTTTCTCCCATGACTCCTTTGCTTTGGAAACGTTCTTTTAGTGACATTTCTTTAGGGCAGAAAACCAACAAATTTCCTTCTGAAACTGTTTTGGCTAATAAACTTCAGCTGGAATTGTCTGGGTGGTGCAGTGTTACAGGCTGTGAAGGTTATTCTCCCAAAACTTGCACGTTGGAGGCCTGACCCCCAATCCCTCAGAATGTGACTATGTTTGGTGATGGGGTCTTTAAAGGGGTAACTGAATTAAATGGGGTCATAATTCAGTCTGGGTGGGATCCCTATAAGAACAGGAATAGACACCAGGGATGCTGCCACAGAGGAACGGCCATGGGAGATGATGGCAAAAGGCAGCTGTCTGCAGGCCAAGGAAAGGAAGCTTCAGGAAGAACCAGCCTTGCTGACACCTTGGTCTTAGGCTTCCAGCTTTGCGCTGACTGTGGAGTTGGTATGGCGGCCCGAGCTGACAAATGCAGGCATGGTGACAGTGGTGATGGGTGTGCCTGTGCCGCGCCGGCAATCGTAAAGCTAATTGTCTGGGACAGGAAAGCCTGCTAAGCATGTCCTGTGGGTAGGTTATTTCTTCTGTGTCATTCTGTACCCTTCAGACACCTGTTTTACTTTCAAAACAGTATTGGACACTACTTGGTGACTTCATCTGCTGCTGTGTTCATCCTGTGACTACTTTTGCAGAGCTGTGTCATGTCAAATCATACTGTGTTGGATTTAGAAGTTAATACATTTCTCTCGTGCAGGAGTTGGCAAGTGATTTCCATTAAGAGCCGGACTATAATGTTTTAGGTTTTGTGGTTGCGTGGCAGCTACTCATGACTGCTCTTGTAGCTTGAAAGCAGCCACAGTGGAAATGAAGCAGACACTATGGAAATGATAGGGGTGGCTGTGTGGCAATAAATCTTTATTTACAAAAAAAGAAGGTGGCAGCTGGACTTGGCCCATGGGCTGTCGTTTGTCAGCCTTTGCTCTATTGCAGACTATATACTTTTACCTCACACCCCCTTTTTAAAAACTGCCTTTGTAGGAGAGTTTATCTCTAGACAAGTCTCATTTGTTCATTTGGCAAATATTTTCTGGGCACCTTCTCTGCCAGGGAACTTGCTGAGTGGTACAATGCTAAAGAAGAAATTTGAATGGACCTTATTACCCTCACCGAGGGGGCAAGCCTGAGCCACGCTCACAGCCATCTGTGGTATCCAGCCCCATCCTGCTTGTGAAATTGCAGGGGAGTCATTCCAAGCATGCATCACTCGGCTCCTGGATTCTATTTTTTTCCCCTTCTTGAAAACAAAGGCTTTTATTGTCTGTCCTCATAGGGAAGGATGGGATGGGGTGTGGGGAAGCCTCCAGAGTGAGAGGGCTCAGAGCCCAGGGGCTGGGCTGCGTCTGCACAGCCGTGCCCTCCGGCTCCCCGTGGCACTCCTCGCTGCCTTTCTGTGCACCCCACCCCCTCCGCCCGAGCCTCAATCCCCCTCTCTGCTGCAGACAGCCCTTCCTTGGGAGCTGAGCATCGACTGGCAGCTGCACATTGTCACCCCTCCACCTGCTGGACTTCAGGGAGGGGCTGGAGTGGACTGTGCCTGGATCCTGTGCCTCATCCAGTGGCTGGTGGGAATGCTACAGATGCGGGATGGGGTTGCGCGGTTTGGCCTTTTCCCCTGCAGTCCTGGGCCACGTCGTGTTTGGCTCAATTTTTGTCCTGGTAGCATAACCTTGACTTCTGTTCTCTTCCCCACACATCCTAGTTGGCAGCAGCATCTCAAATATGTCCCATTCTTCCCAAGTCGCCTCCCACAGAGGTCACCTTCCTGGTTATTCAGGCAGGCTCCTCAGGGCTCTGATAGTCCTCACTCCTCCAGGTGACGTAAGCGCATCTGAGAGCCCAGCTCTGGTCACGCAAGTGCCCTGCTCCCAGTGTTGTGGGCCTCTCCTTCATGGGCCACTGGCTTTTAAGAGTAACCCAGCCAACTGGCTTGGGGACTGCCTGTGCGCCTCCAGCCGCCCGTGTAGACCCAGTTTCCTCATTTCCCTGCCTCAGAGGGAGCCGGTGGACCTCCTGAGCCAGCCTCTGTGCACCCCACCACCCTTGGCCCCGGCCCTTGGTGGGGACATTCAGGCATTGTGTACCTCCCCCTTCTGAAGCTCTCACCTCCTTAAGTCCACTTGCCCTGAAAGCTTTTTCTACTCTTCCCAAGCAGAGAAAGGCCTTTTCCTTTGACTCCCCTTGCAGCTCCATTTTGTAAAGCTGTCTGGCCTGATGTTTTATTTCCATGTATACTTGGGTCTGAGGGGGGATGCCACGGGCTGTCTGAGCAGCATCCGTTCCCTTCCACCAGGCCCGCCTTATGCCCACCCTCCCTGGGTACAAGGCCTGGTGGGGACCCCATTTGGCCAGTGATCATTTGGAGTTACGTGAGTGTTTCCGTTCTGGCCAGCAGGGTAGGTGGGGGTGCTTCTGCAAAGGGGTACCTGTGCTGTGCTGGGCTTAACCCAGAACCAAGGGTGGGTCTTGCAGGCCCCTCGGCAGAAGGCCATGCTATTGGGCAGGGGGTCTTGCCTGCTCACTCTCACAGGCCATCCAGGAGACCAGAAAGGTTTAGAGGGCTCATTGGCCTTCTTGTTGAAGCGCCCTTGTGGCTGTTTGGTGGTTTAACTGTATGGAAATCGTCTAACATACTGAATTTAGTGGCTTGTGTCTTAAACAGCAGTGGACAGTATGGGTGTGTTTCCTGAAGGCTCCCTGGTGAGGTTTTCAAGTCACCCTCATGGAAACACTAATGTGAGTTGAATGTATGCCTTGGCTTAATGATTCCATGAGCTGGAAATTGTCCTGTTTGAGCCAGGATCCCTGCCACGCTCAGCTTTTCTCCAGGCCTCTGGAAGGCAGTGGGACAGGGCGTGCATGCTCCTTGTCCGATTCTTCCTGCAGCCCTCTCCTCCATCAGCAACCCTGGGGCTTCTGTCTCAGGTCCCGCAACTGTCAAAGCAGTGTGGGGATAGACTTTGGCATCTTGGTTTTCTGATCCCTCTGCTGAGAAGCCTTTTATCAAATAACATAACCTTGACTCCATGGACCTAAGGCCTCTTACAGGGAATGAGCTGGCCTGTCACTGGATAGCATTCTTGAGGTGTGACGCCCCGACTCCGGTGTCCTGATGGTACTGATGCGAGAATGATGTCATCCCGGTATACAGAAGGGGTTGATTCTCTCCTAGAACAGAGTGGGGATGTGTTGTGTGTTTTCTGAATTTCATGGCTGTTTTCCTTTGAAATAGTAAGCCCCATCTGTTTTTAATGTGTCTTTGCAATGAAGTATAACTTGCAGTCATAAAAGTGACCCCCCAAAATACCTGGAACAGCTGGATGAATTTTCAGGGAATGATCACATCTCTGTGACCCACGATCCAGATCAAGAAATGGAACATTCCTATTCTAAGTCCTAGGAATGTTCTAGGCCCTGGGGGTGCCCTTGAGCCCCTCCTCCAAAGTTATTGCTATCTTGGATCTTCACACCCTAGATTAGCCTCTATTTGGCTTTTATATGAGTGGAAGAAATATTCTTATTTGTGTGTTTGCTTTTTTCACTCAGTCTTCTGTTGGTGTTTCTGAAAATGTGTACTGGCTTTGACTTTCTTGCCCCTTGTCATCCTTCCCCAGGGATTAACCGTCTTGAAACACAGGTTTGGCATCTTTGTTTACTCAGAGCCCATGCCTGGCTGCTCTGTGATTGGTGTCCGCCTTCCAGAAAATTCGTTGCGTTCCCAGTCCCTTTGTGACTTTCAGTGGAGCACGGGGCTCCTGCTCGCTGCTGCTGAGTTGCATTTCATTTCACATTCAGCAAAGGTTTGGTGGTGGTGGGGTCTTTGTGGATGGAATCTGGACTCCCACCCACATCAGCTTCCCACTTCCAAAAGGCTAACACAGCTGCCAGAATAGTGCACTTTGATCTGTCATGTTTTCTCATTTTGTCTTCTTAAAGCTGTTAATTTTTTATTGTGTGCTTGTTTTGGCTTCAGCTCCACATCTATGAAACCTAGCAAATGTCCTTGCAGAATAAGCTTGCCTACTGGCATGATTAGATTCAAACCCAAAGGCAAGGAATTAGACCTGGAGTTGCTTCTCAGTCTGTTGGTGGCTCTTCCTTAGCTGGGGCTTTGTTTTTCTCACAAGGTAGAGCTTGGTGATGGTGTGGGCTGTCAGGGTGCATCACGGCCTGCTGGGCGATGCTGTTTCATAGTCTTTTGCTGCGAGTGGCCTTGCTGTACCTACCCAAAGAAGGTAGGATTCTTCCTCCCCACACCCCCCAATAGCTTTGTGAATCCATAGATGTCTGGAAAATACCAACACACTCACAAGCTACTGAGCAGTAGTGAATATGAGAGACACAGTGTTATGGGGGTGTCTGAGTAAGTTAAAGGCCAATAAAAGGGGAGAGAGGCTAGAGGAATAATGAGATAAATCAAGGGAATAACTGACCAATGTCCAGTTGTATAAATTGTGTTGTTTCTAAGGAGTCCCGGGGCAAGCCTGAGCTGGTCCTGCAGTATGAACACAATCTGGGATTTATTTCAGTCGGTGTTGTCCTCGGTGGTGGTTTCAGAGCCTGCCTTCTGATGTCCTTGCCTAAATGCTGTTCTGACTGGACTACATACAACATTCCCCAGTCTCGTAGGTATTCGTGTTGTCTGATTCTTTCTAAGGATTTCTTCCATTGGATTCAACTATGTCCCAATGAAATTATCTTTAAAATAGTTTTTCTTGTCAATCTTTTGCATTGTAGCTGCATTTCTCTCCACCTGTAATGCAAGAAAGGTGTGGAAGGAGGCATATACTATGGATTCAGAAAGCTTATAAGGGGGTAAATACCACCCATGCTTTGGAGCAGATGTGAGGACTGAAAGGGGGACATGTGCGTAGATTTTTGTGTTGACATTTTTGAATTCACCTGTGCATGGCTAGGTCATGGAAACCTGAATTTGTCTCTAACTAGGTGTTGTGTCACTGAAGTTGTGAGGTGTCTATTGGGAGGTAAGGTCTAGGAGACAAAATCCTGTGCAATAGGGATGTCAGAAGAAACAGAGCTCCTAGCAAGTGGGAATAGCTTTGGGGTGGGAACAGTTGCCCGAGTGAATACAAATACACAAAAATAAAAATGTAACATATATATAGCTGACCCTTGAACAATGCAGGGGTTAGGGGTGTCGACCCCGCCATGCAGTTGAAAATCCACATATAACTTTTGACTCCCCCAAAACTTCCAATAGCTTACTGTTGACTGGAAGCCTTACCAATAACATGAGCAGTATATTAACACATAGTTGGTATGTTATGCATATTCTTTAACGTACTTGTATAATAAAGTAAGGTAGAGAAAGTGTATTTTCAAATTTTCTCAAATCTCCAAAAATTTTTCCAATATATTTATTGAAAAATAAAAATCCATGTAAGTAGACCCTGCAGTTCACCCTGTATTGTTCAAGGGTCAGCTGTGCTGTTCTTTGTTCTACCACAGTTAGATATGAAGCACCTAGCTGAAGACCACGTATTTCAGAGCCATACTTCATACGGTCTTCTGGCCAACTTCTGAGCTTCCTGAGTGTCATCTCCAAGATGGGGGTGTCCAGCTCCATCTCCCAGGGTCTTGGGAAGGTTTTAAATAGTCATGCTGAGAACCTGGCCAGCATCCAGCATGAGTGAGACCTTCACTGCTGAGTATTTTGTTGTTCTGGGAACACAGACTTTGTTCCACTTCTCGGCCACAATCACCTAGAGGACGAGAGCCGATGAGAGTCCACTCAGGTGAATGTTCCCACCCCAAAGCCATTCCCATGTGCTGGCAGCATCTAGTGGGTGCAGATTAAATACCAAGTGTGGGGGCATGGCACAGTCCTCCCTGCCACCTCCCTGAGCGTGGCCCTCTGCAGCTCTGACTCTGCCCAATGCAGTTTTCTGTGACAGCTGGTGGAAGATGCTCCAAACCCGTGTACCAAGGGCCACGGAGGCAGGGAGCATCCTCTAGTTAAGCCCGCATGCAGAAGGAAGGGTGCGAGGGGTCTGGATCGATCATCCTGCACACTGGCCTGTCCACCACATGTGACCTTCTTGTTTCCGCCGTAACAGGCTCAACCTCCCTTCCAAGCCACCTGGGACTCGCTCCTAAAATGCGCTTCTCCATGAGACCTCAGATGTGGCTCCCCTGACAGGGCTGTTGGTGGCTTTGGAGCACTGCCTAAACGGGGGTGATGAGGGGGGCAGGGTACTGGGTTCTGTGCTGGGCAGCATGGGGAGACTTTAGGAAGAGGAGGGTTTTCTGATTTGGAGGTGGTTCTTCATTTCATGATTTGTGCCCTGAGCTCAGCAATATGCCAGTCTTTGAGTTTTATGATCATATCCTCACCATAAATTCCCTCTTTTTTTTTAGTAGTCAACCCAAAGTAAGGTTGGACCAGCTTTAATTTTATCTACCTCAAAGAATTGCGCATTTAAAACTTCCCATTAAAATATGTACTAAATGAGCATATGGTTACAAGGCTCTTCCTAAACAGACATCGTATAATTTCATTATGTGCTGGGGGACATCATCTAGTTCTCAGGGTGTTGTGTTCACTGGAATTAGATCAATTCATATCTGTGAAGTGTTGATTGTGTTTAGCTCTCAGTTGAGGTGGAAAATTCTCTTACTGTTAGAATGGAGCCCCTTTAATGGTATTGATTTAAAGCTCCATCCTGTGTTTGCCCGGAAAGGCAGGAGACGGGAGGGTGCTGTTTGATGTGGGGCAGGCGCCCTCCTGCATTTCTTCGTGTCTCTCTAGCTTCCCGAGGCCGTTTTTTCCAAGACTGAGTTGCTAACAGCCTCCTGAGTGTCTTTGTCAATAAATAGCAGGCTACACTGGTGAAACTTTGGTAGTCATTTTACTCTGGTATTTTTTTTTTTAATGGCCTCAGATTATAAAGTGAGTAGGTTGCTTAGTGGCTGCTTTGGGAGGAGTTGATCTCAGAATCATTTAGAGGACCTTGGCTGGCCCAACATGATCATAAAAACGATCTCTCAGTTTGTTGGTGAGTAGGGCAGGAGGCCCCCTTCGTGTTACCGTGGCTTCCTAAGGGTCAGCCACATCCCCTTGCTTCCTGCCCCTGGTGGAACCCTGGTGGCCGCGTGAGCCCCTCTGACAAAAATCTGGTCTTTTTAAAACTGGACATCTGTTGTGGGATATTTGTAGATTCACTTGCCAATGTATAAGTGTATACAGAGAAGTGTCCTCTCTCCCTGGTTTCCACGGTGAGAACACCTGCAAAACTCTAGTTGAAATGTCACAGCCAGGGTGTTGTTGCGGATACAGGCAAGATACGGAATGTTTCCACCTAGTGGTTCATTTATAGCCACACCATCTTCTCTCCTGCCCCACCCTGGCCCTAAAGCCCTAGCCTGTGTCTATGATTGGGTCATTTCAAGAATGTGACATGTATGGAGCCCTGCAGTCTGTCACCGGCAGGATTGGCTGTTTCCCTCATCCTAATTCTTTGTAGTTGTGTCCCGGTTGTGGGGATCACAGTTGGCTTTGTTGCTGAGCAGTATTTATTCCGCACTGTTCACTTCAGCTGTCCTACTGTGAAAGGCTGTCTCAGGCTGGTGGACTTTGCTCTCTGCATGGGGAGGCCAGGAAAGAGGCGGGGTGGGAGCACATTCACACCTGGCATCCTGACCAGCGGGTACTGGCTGACTTCTGCTTTTCTCCTGTTCACCTCCGCAGCCTCCTGGGCAGTTCCCGTCCCCTGGTTTCCACAACCCCCCATTGCCCTATGGTACTTCCCGCTGTGCTTTGGAGAACACATCTCTCACTGGCAGCCCTAGGTGGCCAGAGCCCAGCCACCAGGTGGGCGCCCCCTGTGCCACCCAGCCGGCCAAGAGGCGGGCACGCAGAGCACCTGCTTGTGGAGGAGTGGGCGTGGGCGGCCCTTGCCCGGCAGGTGGACGGTGCGCTGTTCTGGGTGCATGTGCACAAACTTGGGAAGGGACGGAATTGCTGTGCACTTGGTCACAATCCTGCTGCTTCCCTTTTTTTAAATCACTGTATTCTTTCAGCTTCTGCTTTGCTACCTCCATCCTGCTTTTATAAAGAGAGTGCAGACTTCATTCTGCAGTAAAAGTCTGTTCGTCAATTATTGACCATTAAATTCATGCTGAACTTAGAGCCGAGGACGTTCCCCAGGCAACTGGAGTCTGTTTCATCTGTTTAGCTGCTAGTGTTGAATTAACAGGCATTGACTATGTTAGAAGCAGCCTGTCACTCCCCATTCTGTTCCTTTAAAGAGTTAAGGTCCGGTAGAAGGGCATGCTTGTTAAAGGCAGTCTCTCGTGAAGTTGGTAGAGATGTGTTGGAATATGGGGCATGACTGCCAGCTGGCCAAGCCCTTCAAACCCTTTGGGAGGAGGTTTAGTGCCCAGGGAAAAGGCAGTGTGGTGGCCTGTAAGAAGCCAGCGTCGTATCTGGCAGCAGTACTTGGGCTACACCTTTGGTTAATGGGGATACTCAGTTAACTAAGTTTCCATGCCTCTGCCTTTGAGAGGATTCCCCACCCTCCTCTCCTCCTCGGCAGTTCAGCGGGCACCAAATGTACCCATCTTTGGGTGCCCAAACCCCTGTACAAGCTTCCTGCTAAGGTCTGGCTAGCACCTCGGCTGGGTTGTTCACGGCATCTGAAGCTTAATTCTTATTGCCACCACCTTAAATGTTTACCTGAACTGGGTCTGCTAACTGCTGTTTTCATGCTCCCTGTCTCCCTTGGGACACACATTCACACCTTGTTAATGCAGAGATCTGCATGACTTGCAATTTTCAAGACTGTTAAGTCAACCCCACAGTGAGAATGACCATGACCGTAGACTTGGAGTCGAGAAATCTTAAAGCTGAACGAGATCTTTAACAGTTAGGATTAAGCTGATGATTCTATAAGGAAACCGTGGCCCAGGCCTGGTCAATAGTTTACCCCTAATGTGTGTTTGTATCTCTGGGAAAAGCTAGAAACTTAAGCTCCCTCTTCAGTCCTTGGCACCCAGCCTGGAGTTTTGACAATAGATGATGTAGTCCTATTATCTGCCTCACCCAGCACCCCTGGCATGCAGTTTAAAACAATCCAGGTAAGCCTGTTTAAAGCGCCAAGTGTGGACTTCTTGGTGGGATTCGTAGGTTGTTGCCCTCTTCAAAGGAAAGCCTGTTTTTTTTGTACACCTGTTTCTTGATGACTCACAGACCCAGCACCACCAGCTCATTAGGGAGCCCCAGTCTGTCCTGCTGGGGCAGACCCCTGGCATCCATGGGGAGGGCAGAGCACACCCATCCACCTGCTGGGACTCTGGAAGGCAGGCACCAGTGGGACCTCCGTGCATGAGCCCTCAGTGGGAGTCCTGCTGTAGATCCTTAGGGAAGCCCAGGCTGGGGGCCACCTGGCCCCACTCTGGAACCTTTAGGTGGCCGTGCTGGCACCTCTTTGTATCCAGGAAAGGTGTATTTGTTTCCTAGGGCTGTCACAACAAAGTACCACACATCGGGTTGCTCACAACAACAGAAATTGTTGTTTCATAGTTCCTGGGGCTGGGTGCCAAATCCAGGTGTCAGCGGGGCCATGTGCCCTCTGAAGGCCCCGGCGCAGCTCCTTCCTTGCCTTTTCTAGCTTTTGGTGACCCCACGTTCTGTGGCTTTTAGGTGCGTCACTCCAGTCTCTGCCTCTATCTTCACATGATTGTCTCCTGTGTGTCTCTGTCCAGATCCCCTCCGCTTATAAGGACACAGCCATTGGATTAGGGTCCCCCTGACTCCACGATGACCTCACCTTAACTTGATTGCATCTGCATAGACCCCATTTCCAAACACACTCATATCCATGGGTTCCGGGAGTTAGGACTTTGACAGATCTTTTTGGGGGACACAGTCCAGCCCATAACAGTGGCACATTTTTTTCCTGGAGTTATAATCTACATACAGAAAAGCGCCCCCTTGTAAGCATGGACGTTGGTGAATTTTCACACTGTGAACCACACTTGTAACCCAGGCGGAGGAACAGAGAACGGTCTGGGGTTTCTTGTTGGTTAGACGCAAAACACCCATGCACTCCACATTTTTAAAGGAAAGCCTCTGTTGGAAGGCATTTTCCCCAGCTCTTCAACCTGGTTTGTGCTTTTATCTTGCACACTGACCCTTCAGGAGAGGTATGCGGCAACAGAATTCCCGAG